>NC_059094.1:18960049-19590229 GCF_020497125.1 Mauremys mutica | reverse complement strand
CCAACCCATTTCTATTGGCAAGTGTGTCTCTGCACGTGTGTTGTGAGCCCTGGAGTTACAGTGAGCTCAGCAGTCTGTACATATTTCATCCATTCCATAAATAGCTCAAAATCAGCATGCAGGACACATGGGCATGGTTATGCCAAAGACAGAAAAGAATCTGTTTAACTCAGGATACATTAGGATTATTGCAACTACAAAAGAAAGTGCTGGTGTCCACTGAGCTATCGTTCCTGCTTTTTAAAAATTCAGTAATTTACTCCCATTCAGATATATTTAGCAGTTAGCATGAAAGGGGAAAGCTAACTGCAGATGGGACTAGTCAGTGTTGAATGGATATCATTGTATGTACACAGGTGTGTGTCCTGCACTTGAGACACAACATGCAGCTCTCTCTGAGAGTTTACAAATGCCATCTATACTATTCACCTAATAGGAATAACAAATTGTGTTTTATTTCCTGGGACCTGGCCAACTGTTCTAATGGAATCACATTGATTCAGAGCTATCTGTAAAGTGGGGCCCACAATATTTGGTGTTTTTCTTAAAGCATCAGCTCACAGAGTCCTGTGGTTACTTGAGAATCTCAGGGGTTTTTTTTTGTTTTGGTTTTTTTTGGTATGTTTCTAGCCACTGTGTTTACAGAGAGAATCTGGAAAACACAACCCCCTCATAAGGTCTAATAAGAATAGCCTGAAATGTATTAGTTTAAATACTCATGATTTTTAAGCCAACCTTGTGATATTTTGGAGCCCAACTCACAGTTTAGGGTTGGCAATGGTGTCCGAAGACCAGGCATGGTCCAAAATACATTGAACCTGCTCCTTAATCCATGGACAGTGCCCAAGTGGATGAGGTTTGGAGACAGCCTCTGGCTCAGAGGAGACTCTCTGACGTACTGAGATCATAGGAGAGAGTTTGGCTAAAGCAGAAGGCTCTTGGTGGTCAGGGAGGGGGAGTTTACTGGGGGTAGGGGAAGTCAAAGGTCAAAAATGGACATTGCTGCTCTCAGTGGGCTGAGATTCCTGATAGTTCTTATTCCTTCCAAACATGGCTGCCGATCTAGGCAGTGGCCAACTGTTGGAGCTTCAGAAGTAAACTAATTAAAGAAAGAGAAGAGGCTGCTCTGGCTTAACGAAAGGAAGAGCGTGCAATCCCTCTGTAGTGATAAAACTTCCCACCTCCAGGCCACCACTCACCTTGGAAACTTCACTTTCCTCCACTCCCTTCATTACACCAGAATAAAGGTGAACGATTCGGCACGTGGGGGAAAGGAAATGTTATGGAATTAAACTGGAAAAGAACTGCAGAAAGGTTACTCTGCTTCATGCATGCTCTTTTGAAAGTGTTTTGTGTGCACATGTAACATGAATTGGGAGTGATGGAGAAATTCCCAGCGATAATTACGATTTTACAAAAAGAAAGGGTGACATTTGTGGTGATATTAATCTCGCTACCTTTTCAAGAGCAAGTGGGGCATGTGAACAGTGTCTGACTTCAGCATGGGATAATAGACTAGTAAACTTAATTTGTTGCTGTCCCAAGGGGAGGAAATTGAAAAGTCTCAGTCTTGCTGTTGGGACTTGGGATGAATCACTCTATTTGCTCAAATCGTGGACTATCAAACAATAATCAGAAAATGATAATGGGCCTGCTTGGCAACAGCCCTGCCAAGACAATTGCATCAGTTCCTGGGACACACACTGCTGGCTCTTAGCTCTCTGCGATGCTCTCCCCTATAGTTAGGAAACTGGGGCCACCAAAGTTGTCTGCCTGATCAGTACATCCAAAGCCTGGCTGAGCTTGTTACAAAGGACACACCTTGCTCTTCCAACATACCTTTCTGCCATATGGACACTCACAACACTGACAGCCTCTGCTGCCAAAAAATAATAGAATAAACCCCCCAGAAACAAATCAACCCAAAACAAACAAACAAAAAATCAGACCCACAACCCCTCCCACAAGCAGAGCCAGAGTCTCTAAGGTGCCACAAGTACTCCTCGTTCTTTTGACTATATGAAGTCTATTAGGGACTTGGATTCTCATATCTATCTGTGGGTTTTATACTGGGCCCATCTTCGTAACACCTGGGAACCCTCCATGCAAAATCTGTAGCACTAGCAAAGAATCAGACCTCTTTCCCCCACCCAAATCATTGAGATGCTGATAGGATTTCAGCCACAAGTTTACATTCGAGTCACAAGAAGGGTATTGGTCAGAATTCTCAGATACATTGAGATCCCTTAATCTCATTCTGGCTGAAGTGGGTGTCAGTAATCTGCATTGTCAAACCCACTGGGTTTATTCTACTTTTCAAAGCAATTTTCAGATGACCTATGGTTGTCACTATTCAGAAAAGGCAATACAGTATTTACCAACAGTCACCATGCACCTACGTTGACCTTTTGCTGGAAAACATTAGACTCATAGACTCATAGACTTTAAGGTCTTGCAAGAGGTATTATAAAATGATGATGGATGGAGCAGACAGTGACATTAGAGAGCCTGTATAATATTCACACATATAAACGGGGACAGAAACTGGCCCAAAACTTCACCCCAAATTTGAACCATGCATGGACAGTTCTATGAGGTTCAAAAAGGCTTTTTTTGGTTTCAGTTTTCTTGCTGAGCCCTTAGTTCATGATTTTCAGGTAGAGTCAGAAACATAAGCCTGAATTTCCTGCGGCGGAGTCGTTCTCAGAGAATTTTCCACCTTTTTTGAAACCAGGCAGGAAAGCCTGGGAATTTCCTATGGCAACTTCATTGCATTGGGGTTGCAGCACAATTGCCAAAAGCGACTTCTGGAGGTGTATCCATATAAAGCCAAGGATGCGGAAACCCGCAGAACCTTCACTCAGTGCTTGAAGTGGACCCTCTTCTTAAAGATCAAAATTGGATTGTTACCCCCTCCACACACACTCACGCTTTCATTTCCCTTCGCACTGCATGATCCCAGGTTAGTCAGGGAACAGAAGCACCCAAATTCTGTGAGAATCCTCATTTTGGTGCCCAACCATGAGCAAGAAGTACACACATCTCAGATTGTAAAATGGGCTAATTGACCTGAAGATGAAATACAGTGAAAATAAATAAGTTCTTGGGACTTAATTGTTGCAAGCTGGAGTGGGGAGGCAGCTAGAGGAGATGCTTTGCCCGGCAGAGCTGCAATGTGCCCACTAAGTTAAATGCTGGACTGTAGCTGAATCCAGTGCAAATAGAGCTGGTCGTCATTTTTTGAACAACAGCAACAAAAAAAGTGTGTCTACATTGGCCATCTTTTTTTAAAGTTTCCTGCTTTAGAAACTTTTTTTTATTTTTCTGAATGCCTGATTTTGATTTGGTCAATTCAATGGTGTGTTTTTTCAAAACGGAAGTTTGGTTTTCAAAAACATTTGATTAATTCAGCAAAAATGGCAGAAAATGACATTTCAGACCACTGCGAAACACAGTTAGATAAAAGCTACTTTTGAATTTGTCCAAATTCCTGCAAATGTTTGTCTATTTTTTACCATCTCTATTTTCAATCAGTATAAGTGATTAAAATTAAGCTAGATTAATAAAAGCTGAAGATTGTTAAAAATTGAAATAAGTAATGCATGTAAAGACTATTTTTTTAAAAGATGTGAATTTTCATTTAACAATATCTCTTTAAGGCCCCACTAGCTATTCTGCAAATTGAGATTGTGTCAATATATAATTCTAGTGAGGGCTTTGTCATTGGTTTACTGACCTCTTGAAATCTGAAGGATACTTCTTGTGTTGCAGGCATTTATCATATTGTATTCTGTGTGAGAAAGAGGGACTCATTCAGCGTATAACATCCACTTAAAAAAAAAATCAGATGTAATACTGCCTCAGCAAATACAAACTTGTAATAGTCAGCTCTCTCAGAGAAGAGTCTTCACATTTCTAGTATCTAGGAAAGGAAGTAAAAGGATAAAAGGGCAAAGAAATACAAAACAAAGACGTTTGGAGGATGTCTTCCTGTAATTCAATAATTACCAGCATTGCTGACACCACAGGGAAACAGATTTTGAGCCTGCTGAGAAATGGGTAGAATGTTAATAAATTTGGGGTTGCTGCCATTAACTTTATGGTTCTGTGGCGATTTAAATGCCTTATTTCCATCAGGGCTGCCTCTGTCTGTGGATACTTTCATGAGAACATGAAGTTGGCTGAGTGAATACAGAGTGGTCATGGTGTTCAGAAGAACATAAGATGCTAATGGAATAGAGAGAGAGGAGCAGTGAATACATCTGAGGTTACATAGTCAAGGAATTTTAATGAGACTTGGGTTTCATTTGAGAAATGTAAGTAGAAAAGGGAGAACATCAATATCATTTCAAAACATCTATTCCAGTCTATGTTCCGGCCTCTGTATCTTTCCTGATCACAGGAAGTGCCATGAGTGTATTGAACTCCCTTGTTAACTTCCTGCCTGACCCCAGACTTGGAAAGCAGTTGGGGGGGAGAGAGGCTCTATGTTTAACTAACTGAGGCCAGATTTACAAAGGTATTTCAGTGCTTATAGGCACCTACTGGATTACAATAGCACCTAAACTGCTTAGGCACCCAATTGACATTGATTTCAGTGGGAACCAGGGGCCTGACTTGCTGGGATGACAAAAGCACCTAAGTGCCTATTTATTGATCTATTTAGGCACCTAAATACCTTTATAAATCTGGACCCTAATCCTGTTTAAAGCCCAAGATCCCACTAGTATCCAAGCAGCTGTCCTTTCCAGCAATGTGTTGGAAACTTCCGCTAGGCTTCCAGAGATCTCACTCCCCTGATTTGAGGTTTATTCCAGTCTGCGCCTCTCTCCATGTTATGTACATTGACGTGTGTGTGTGTTTAAATAATAACTTCCTGAGGCTCATTCCCATATGGATCCTCTGTGAAGTTTGCCTCCCTCCTGGATCTGCCTTCTCGTGCTCCCAGACGGGCAGTGGATTTAGCACAGAGAATCTGGGGGCGGGGCAGCACAGGTCCCAGAGCGGGCAGGGAGTGTGGGGGCAGCTATCCAGACAGTGGGAGCAGAGGTCAGGAAATCAGGTTCTGCTGGCTGTACAGTGCAGGCGGCTCTTGGCCAGGGTCCATCGGGGGAAAGAAGCATCCAACTCCCAACGAGTCAGTGAGACTTCAAGAGTGGTTCTGGGCTCCGTATGAAAGAGGAAGATGTCACAGAACAGTGACCAAGTGACCAGCACGTCAGGCTGGAGCTAATGCTGTCTGGCTCCCGAGGAGCGAGCTCTCTGGGCAGCACAGTCCCCTGGTTGCTCCCAGTGCAGTATCCTTTTTCAGAAGTGCATGAACCCCTCCAGTCACTTCGCCTTCGCTGCAGTCTGCAGGGGGCCAGCGGGGAAGGAGTTAGTACGGTCCTTGCTGAGGGCAGCCTAGACATTCACAGTTCGGTGGTATGCAGTCAAGTTGTATCCTGCATTAGAATGGTTTGTCTGCACAGCCCACTATGCTACCCCCATCTATATTGGATAATAGATGCCCCTTTGGCAGGAGCAGAAAGTATTTCATTACAAAAGTAAAAAAATACTAAGGGGAGGGGGAAAGTGCTATCTCAGCTGGTTGCATAAACAGCTAAAATAAGCAATCTGCAGGCATCTCGTTAGGAACACAGAATAATAATTTCTGTTCTGAGTGGCGATAGCCATGTTTAATTTATTGTGGCAATGGTATTATGGCCTCAAACTTTATTGTCCTTTAAATTATAGTGCAGTCTATACAGAAAGTAGACAGGGTCCTAAATCATGCATTATCGCCTGTAAATTTGAAAATGAATTGTGGTTTTTTCCCTATAAATTGCTAACTTCACAGCTTTTGTAAAATAAAAATAAGAGTCATGACATTTATTTTATTTTAATTAGTGAGGAATTTCCTCCTCTGGGGTCCTTTCATTTCCCTCTTCCCCTTCTCCTAACCCCTTCCTACTCCCTGCAGGCCTCAAAGATCTGGGTGTGATAATTTTGGAGTCCAAAGCTTTCCATATGGGGTGGGGAATGAGGGAATTCACCTCTCTTGGAGGGTGCTCTTCATCTGACCCCAGACTCTGTGTGCTACCGCAGGCTCAAACGCAGAGCATTGCCTTGGCTCAATATATTGCATGCAGTCTGGGCTTATTTTCCTTCCAAAGGCAGCATAGAAGCAACTCCGATGACGCCAGCCCTACTTGTACATTATTTTTTCCTTTGTATAATGGCCACAATGCATGTGTTGATTGTACCATGGAGCTAGTGACTCCGTTGCTTTGGGGACAGTCCTATGTATGCATAAAGCCAACTGCATCAAGGCAGAAAAGTCCATATTTGACAGGGTGACATTGGTGTAAAGCAACGTAACTTATTCTCTCCCACCCTCCTTGAAATAACAGAACAATCAATAATACCATGGGAGTTGATCTGTGTTCAGAGAGCCTGCAAGCTTAGTCTTTATTCCTCACCTTTTCTGAGTAAAGGGACAGCTGGTCTCTTTATATTACAAGGCCTGTGACTCTTCTGCTGTCTTTGTGAGATCCACTTTTCAGCAGGTAATTGAAATGATAAGAGAAGAATGATTCTTCCCATCAGCTCCGCTAGCCTGGCTACTGAATTGTAATTCATTTACAGGCACTGGCGGGCTGCTCATGTTTTGTCATCTTAGACCTGAATCTCTGGATCCAAGGCTTAATAATTTTTTGCCTTGCCCTCTATATTCTTCAGGTTTAGCTCCTCCAGTCTCGTTTCAGATTCCATTTGCTGCGTACACCATGTGCTGCGGCGTGCAGCTTTCTCCTATCGGAATGTCACCGATGTAGAGCAAAGATGGGATACTTCAGGGGAGGGAGATGAAGGAGCATGTATACAATGGGGCTGCTCACCTGTACCTGCGCTGCTTAGGGAAACGCTCCTGATCCAGTGACATTGGATTATCATTTCAGTACCACACTAAAGGCTCAACCAGCCTTAGGGAGGGCCCTGTTGTGCTGTACAAACATGTGGCGAAGGATGGTGTCTGCTATAAAGGACCCATGGTCTAGACAGACGAGATAGATAGATGGGAGGAAGGAAGGAAGGATTATTATTCCTATTTTGCAGATGGCCCACTGAGGCTGAGAATGACCAAGGGATTTGACCAAGATCACACAAGTCGCCTGTGCTGGAATTTGGAATTGAACGCGGGTCTCATGAGTCCCCAAGCCCATGATTCTTCTGGCTCTTTTACCTTTAATGTACTAAGCCCGTTCCAGCCATCCCCTTAGACATGAGAGGGGCTGCTCCTGGTCACAAGGTCATTCCCAGGCCAGAGGGACCATTGTGATTGTCTAGTCTGACCTCCTGTACAACACACACCATAAGACTTCCCTGAATTAATTCCTGTTTCAAAGCAATAGCTGTATTTGAACTGGAGCAGATCTGAACAGCCAATCTCAAGTCAGTATCCTCCCTATTAAAAATGTGCCCCTTATTTCTAGTCTGACTTTGTCTTGCTTTAACTTTTAGCCACTCAATCTTGTTCTACCTTTCTCTGCTAGACTGAAGAGCCCTTTATTATCCAATTTCTATGCCCCGGGTCGGTACTCAGAGACTGTGATCTTGTCACCCCTTAACCTTTCCTTTGATAAAAGGAATAGACTGGGCTCCTTGAGTTATCACTACAAGGCGTGGTTCCCAATCCTTTAATCATTCTCCCGGCTCGCCATTTTATCAACGTCCTTCTTGAACTGTGGACGCCAGAACTGGGCACAGGATTCAGTAGCAGCCACACCAGTGCCAAGTACAGAGGGAATAGGACCTCCCATCCTACACGAGATTCCTTGGCAGTGACCGGGGTTCTCTTGCACATTCATCTATCTCACCATATAATAGAACATTGCAGTACATAGGCCTATGGTTGCTAAGTCACTTTGCAGCTCTAATGATGCAAGTATGTTGGCCTTCCCCCAGGCAAGAAGGAAAATGCATCAGGTGAAATGTTTGTATGTTTGTACACCTAGAACAAATCGTTCTGCAGTTGCGGCCAATGGGGAATCTTGATAACCATAGAAAATGCAGTAAAATGAAATTCTCTCCTGTAGTGCCCAGGAAATGCCATTGGGCCTGCTGGATTTAAACAGACAGCTTGTGACTGTGTTGTACCATTGCCCTAGTGCTGTTGAGGCAGCATGCTCAGCTAGAGGGGGAGGGAAATGCCCCATGTTGCTGGGCTGAAGTGTGCTAGAGGAAGCAGAGCTCAGCCCTCATCCCCTAGAAGGGGGTGTGTGGTCACTGAGGAAAATGGAAGGAGGCCAGGCAGCACTTCCCCCAGAAGAGCACAGCCGCACAAGCACGTCGTTCAGCAGAAGAGAGCATGCCAAGGTGTGCCCGCGCTGCCTCAGAGACTGCTGAATAAAGGCTCCACTAGAACAAGGGAATAGGGCCTGACTCACTTCTCATGTACACCAGTATTTCACTGATGTAACACCACTAACCGCAGCAGCTACTCCTGCTTGACACCAGCATAAGAGAGAGAAGACTCAGCGCCCCAGCCTCCTCCAGTCAGACATCACGTCCATGAACTGCCCAGCGTCCCTTCGCTGGGTCCATTCCCTAGAACGTTTGTTACAGGCTCCTCTCCTTCACTTGTATATTCCTGGCCATCCAGGAAGGCTTTGATGTTTTGCAGCAGGTTTCAAAGATGAAGAATTGATACAGGAGGCAGCCAGGGAATTGATCCAGGAGGCAGCTTAAGTCAGAACCAAGTTCATTGCTTGTTCCAGGCTATTCATAATACCATGAAGCAAAAGGCCCCTCCCAAGCTGCAGAGACCGGGTAAGAAGGTGGGAGGAACAAATAGTGAGCTGAGGAGAAGCTTGTGGGCACAGTGGTTTGTTTGCCGACTGTCTGTCCTAGGCCATATTGTGTATCCGATATCTGTTCTGTGAATGAGTCAATACTGGGTTTGCCAGAGATGTCTTGGCAGAACTTTCAGACAGAGCCCTGCCAAATGGCGCCTTGGCGCACAACAATAATTAGATTTTGGTAATAAAATAAGTGCAGGAATTCCTGGTGTGGAGTGAGGCTAGCACTTGATATCCTGGGCCCAGTCCTCTGTTCACCTCCGGTGGTGTAAATCAGGAGCAAGTCCCTTGAGGTCAGCAGAGTTACACTGGTGCAAAATGCAGGGAGTGGAGAATCAATCTCCTTTTCCATTATCCACTTTCTTTTGCTGTGTCCTTTTTTTACCACAGTTTTTTTAGCCCTGCTGTCACCCACTCCGGGAGAGTAAAACTCAGAGGGCTCCATACAAATGATAATAGCACAAATGAGAAAAAGCTTATTCTGCCCATGAAAGTGAGACTAATACTCCCTGTGCCTTTCCTAATGGGGAAAAAGGCTGAATTACGTGTAGCATAACATGTGCACTGATTGGAACAAGTTGGGTGAAATATGGATTGTTAACTTTCGCTGCCTCTCGGACACATGGTGCCCATTCACAAGAGAAACCACTGGACATAATATTTTACATCTATACAGCACCTGTTGTCCCAAAGCAGCTCATAAATCACATCAATACAGCCCCATTGGCATGCAGCTTTCGGGAGGTGGGGGTGGGTGGGAGGGATGGGGAAGGCAGTAGCCACACTCTGTACTAATGGGATGGGGGCAGGGTAATTTAATTTTTGAAATTACCCCCTTCTTCCCCCATATAACAAACCCAAAGGTGATTCAGTTTTAAACAACTACGTGTTTTCTAGCTTATTCTCAGCCTTAAAATAGGAGAAGGCCTCCAAGCATGAGTAGCGCCAAAGATACAGGATAGAGACCGTGGGGCTGATTCTGCCCTGCCTTGAACTTCAGCTGGCGATTTACACACGGGCAGACAGACTTCAAAGTGGATGCAAAATGTTTCCATTCTGAGGGGAGAATAGTTCACCTCCTTTCACACAGATGTATGTGACGACGACACCAGGCAATAAGCAGTTGCGAATCAGGCTCCGTATTTCCCCTTTCGTTAGGATCTCTCCCCCACCCTCTCTCTGCTCCTCTATTCGTAGACCCTCGCAGCTGGGACACAAATTCAATAATGGATTAAGTCAATCTTGAACCCCTGAAATTTGAGTGGGTTTGAAATGTAGGAAACATGAATGTGCTTTTCTCTAGTGTATTCTATAAAAAGCAAAGTGAAAAGTCCCCCAACAGTGTATCAGCATCAGAATATCACTAACAGGAAAGTGATTTCTCTCTCGCTTCTATTTTTAAACAACCTCCCAGAGTCCACTCTGCCCATCTTCTAGGGAATGTGTTCCAAAGCTTAACTGGTTTGACATGTTCATTTCTGTTTTCCTCAACGTCTCTGGCATCCTCTGATTGAGCATTAAGGCTTGTTTGCATTCTCCAGCCTGCAAATGTATTTCCAAATCCTGATGCCCCAAACACACATGAGACAGTGGGCCTGTCTGTGACACAGGCATTCTGCTTAAGTGAATGATTGTATATTAGCTGCTGCAGGCCTCTGTGTCTGCGAGCCGTGCTCTGGTCACATCCCTTCCTGCGGATGATTTGCTTTCTGGATAATAGCTTCTGGCATGTAGCACAAGAGGCACTTTTTTATTTTATGAGCACTGTGGAGGCTGCATTGCCCAGATTTTTCTGTTCCATTTTGCTGCTAACACAACTTTGCACTTCCCCTCCATCAGCTGCTCCGATAAGAGCATTATAGGGCCTGGCAGTGCCATTTAATGCTGCCCCTGTGTGCAGCCACTCATCTGGTACAATCCATTTGGAGAGTGAAACACAACCTCCTTGAAGCAAGTCCTGCCCTTGATTGTATAACAGAGCAGTGCTGCGCTGCTGGGTCAGTAGATGGAGCTCATTTCAACCAGTCTAACTGCTGGGAGCTCTCCAGATAAAGAGCTGCTGTTGGAAATGCCAGCCTGTTCATAATACTTAGCACGTACCTAGGGCGCAGCATATTCAGACGTTAGCTACTTAATCCTTCCAGCGCTCTCCAGTTCATGTCCCAGATCCCTGCAGCATCGCCTCCTGGAACACCAGGCCTCTTGCTGTGCACAAAATCTGTGTGGCCAGGCACAGTTGTGGAGGGGGAGCCCTGCTGCCTCCAGCAGCTCGAATGCTGTGCCCTGCCCACAGGCCAGGCTGCACAGATAAGGTGTTCCTGTCATAAACATACAGCTAAGGGTAGCATAAAATCCCTCCTTTACCTGTAACGGGTTAAGAAGCTCAAATAACCTGGTTAGCCCCTGACCAAAAGGACCAATAAGAAAAGATACTTTCAAATCGGGGGCACGGGGATGGGGAGGTTTGCTTGTGCTCTCTTTGTTTGTTTTCTCGCTGGATGAGAGAGGGACCAGGCAGGAGAAAACATCTCCTAAAAAGCTACCTGAAATGAGCATCTAAGATTACAAAAATTGTAAGTAATAGCAAGGAAATGCATTAGCTTATCTTTTGTTTTAGCTTGTGAATTTTCCCTATGCTAAGAGGGAGTTTTATTCCTGTTTTTTGTAACTTTGAAGCTAAGCCTAGAGGGGAATCCTCTGTATTTTAAATCTTTTTATTTAGCTTGTAAAGTTACCTTCCATCCTGATTTTGCAGGTGTGATTCTTTAACTTAAAAAAAAATTCTTCTTTTAAGAACCTGATTGATTTTCAGTGTCCTAAAAACCCAGGGGTTTGGTCTGTGCTCACATTGTACCAATTGGTGAGGATATTATTATCAACCCTCCCCAGGAAAGGGGGTGAAGGGTCTCGGGGGAATATTTTGGGGAAACAGGGACTCCAGGTGGCCCTTTTTCCTGGATGTTTATCTAAATCACTTGGTGGTGGCAGCAATACCTTCCAAGGAGAAGGAAAGGATTTGTGCCTTGGGGAGTTTTAACCTAAGCTGGTAGAAATAAGCTTGGGGGTCTTTCATGCGGGTCCCCATATCTGAACCCCAAGCCAGAACTGCAAGAATTGAACTATCGCATTCAGGAAATACCCTGGGCAGGCAGCTTTATAATTCTATACTCGCCCAGCTCCTGGGTCCAGAGCTGGCCAGTTAGTGAATAATCCAGTGTCTGAGCTCCATAAATCCCTGGGGTCCATAGCCCCCATTATCCTGCCACCTCTTTCTCTGACGTCATTGAATCCTGTACAGCCAGAGCGAGTGGCACAATTCCCTTATTCAAAGAGCTTTGCCCAGCCCCATCAGCTTTTCTGAGTGTTAATGTATTGGACAGTATGTGAACTTTTTGTTCCTTTCCACCCAATAGCAATTAATCCCGGCACAATTAATATGACGACAACACTTCAGTGCTGTGGATTTTTGTTCCCCTGAAGTGACAACACTGCAGAAAAATGACAGACCACAGTATAATATGTCTCCAGGGACCTGCCAGTGACCCTTTCACAGGACATATGTTCTATGCGGTAACACATTTAAGGGTTTCACTCACGTCTTGTTCTATTTGCTGAAACCTCCACAGCTTTTCATCTCACTCATAAGGATTCAATACTCACTCCTGGACCAGATTTTGCCTAGGTTACATGCAGTGTATTCTGAAGGCGTGTGCTCTATATCTAGATCAGTATAGCTGGAGACAGTACCTGTATAGGTATAGTATTAGAGGGGTAGCTGTGTTAGTCTGGATCTGTAAGAAGCAACAATGAGTCCTGTGGCACCTTAAAGACTAACAGATGTATTGGAGCATAAGTGTCTGACGAAGTGGGTATTCACTCATGAAAGCTCATGCTCCAATACATCTGTTAGTCTTTAAGGTGCCACAGGAATCTTTGTTGCTTTATATAGGTATAGTCACTTTTTCTTTCCTCCACTTGGGAGGGCCAAAGCACAGCTGGATTCACAGGATCCCAAGCAATACAATCGTCCAGAATCATCTTTGGGAGCAAGATTATAGTTAGAACTGAAAATTGCACAAAATGCCTCCTCAGTGACAAAGATTGCAGGGAGGCTGGGGAAATTACCCCTGGCTCAGTATGTTTTTAAAAGATTGCAGTCTCAGGCTGTGCCTTAGATGCTCAGAAGCGGCTGAAGACATGTAACTCAAACAGCACCATTGGAGTGGACTTGTGGGAGAGCAGGGAAAGCAGAGGCTTCTCTCAGGAAGACGCTGAAAGGTACACATGGCTGCTGGCCTTTGTACCCTTCAGAATCCCCAGAACCCCGACGCGGTCACAGGTGTTGTGAATGCACCTTGGCTGATTGATGAACTGCTCCCCACCGCTCACAATAATCCACACCAAATATTGCTGGGGTCTTTGTGGAAGTTTAGAAGAGAGGAACGGGGGATGTCTCTGAGCATATTATGGAGTCTCATTGGATGCACCATGTCTAGATTTAGATTTCTGAGCTGCTTCTGCTGACTCAGGACCAGATCTTGAAGATCCTATTCAGGATAATGCAAGTGTTCAGCATCTCTCAGGTTCAAACCTTCCATGCCAGAGCCCATTGTGAAAAGCAGCAGTCCTGATACAATTGCCCAGTGGGGACACATCACTCTTTTGAGACACTTGTGTGCCATCTGGTCAGCAAGCAACACCACTGAGTCTATGTCCAGGAGACTCCAGGAAGTGGAAACGGTTCCTGAGTTGGTGCTGTAAGTGGATCTCTATCTGGTCTGAGTTCTGAATGTGCCCCTAGGTCCTGTATAGAGGCTCACAGGTTGTTAAATAAAGTACTGCTGCTGGCTTCAGGTGTGCTGACATGAACGCTATATATTCTGAGGCCTGGACTACACCTAAAATGTAGGTTGATATTGCTACTTCTCTCAGCAATAAGAAAAATTCACACCCCTAAGAGACATAGTTAAGAACATAAGAACGTACACACTGGGTCAGACCAAAAGTCCATCTAGCCCAGTATCCTGTCTGCCGACAGTGGCCAGTGCCAGGTGCCCCAGAGGGAATGAACAGAACATGGAATCATCCAGTGATCCATCCCCTGTCGCCCATTCCCAACTTCTGGCAAACAGAGGCTAGGGACACCATCCCTGCCCATGCTGGCTAACAGCCACTGATGGACCTAACCTCCATCAGTTAAGCCAACCTAAGTCCAGTGTAGGCACCACTGGGCAGAGGGAAGAATTCTTGCGTCCACCTAGCTCCTGGCTCTCAGAGAGCCAGATTAACCAGAGCGATGGAAAAAGCCCGTCTGTGGCTTTAGCAAATGTCTCTGCTTTGGCACTACAATGGCACTGCAGCAGTGCCATGGCTGGGCAGCGATAGCAGAGACATAGCCTGAGAGGTGCAATGACTTCCCCATAGTCACCCTGCACTCAACAGCTCAGTCCCCTGCTCCTAGCTTCTCGGCTGCCGCCTCCGGTGCTCTCCTGGATGACTGCAGGAGATCTCCCAGGGCTGGAATGGGTGAGGGCGGGCTGCTCTCTGGCTCGATTTCACCTCCTGGGCACTGCAGACGGCCCTGTGGTTTTAGTCATTTCCATCAGCAAGGAGCAGCTTTAGACCAACTGGCGGGAAGGCGTCTGCTGATGTCTGAGCGCTGTGGCTGCCAGGCAGTGCTCCCCACTCCAGCCTGGTCACCAGGCGCAAGAGTCATATAACAGGTGTGCTAGTTTCCCACTCCCTGATTTAGAACAAGCCTCTGTGCTGCGGTTCTGGGGTGCTGCAGGCCCCACTCCCGGCCTGAGATAAATGTAACGTGTGAGCATTATCGCAGGCAAGACCGGGATTTGCACCTTGCTACTTAGAGAACCCACGAGAGCTGAGAGTTAGCTGGCTCGGCTGAGGTCTTAGCCTGGTAACAGAATAGTTCCCTCAAAAAGTTGGAAAGCCACTGGATCAAGTTCCCTTTAGATTTACACATTACCAAGGGAATGTCCTTCTCGAGGTGCACTGCCCCCTCCCCAAGCTGCCCTGGGTCTGTGGAGTTAAGGAGAGCGAATTGCCTCAAAGATCTGCCCCAGGAGGAGTGAAATCACTTCATTGAAGTGCAGCATTTGGGAGTCTGTCCATTTAAAACGTCGTTGTTTCACAACTGAGACTCTAAGTCATTTGAATTAGTGTGGCTGAGACGCTGGGCATTGAGTCATTTAATCTCTCTAAGTAACTTTCCTGTTCTGGGCCTCTGCTTACACAGCATTGGCATCCAGCTCTGAATCTAAGAACAGGATGCTCTCATATATCTCTTGCTGATCCTTCCATATTGGCAGACAGAGGACCGTCCCAACCAGAGGACCGTCCCAACCATATGTATGTATAATATATATACATACATATATAATTATATATATATATAATACACACTTGGTGCCTTGGAAAGGCTAATTTCCCAAAGCCGAGGAAAATTATGAGTGACATTGACTGGGATGAAAAATTAAGACAGAAGAATGCGAATGAAAATTGGGAGTTCAAGAACAGTTTATTTGATGGCCAAAGAGCCACGATTCCACAATCAAGAAAGAGGACAACTTTGGGTAAAAGCCCATCCTGGCTCAGTGGGAAAGCAAAAGCAGCAATTAGAGTATATTTTATATATAAGATGGAAAAAGGGGAAATAGGAAGTAATCCATATAAATCAGAAGTTATGAAATATATAAAAATGATAAGGGAAGCTAAAGACTTCAGGGGAAAATCCATGGCTGTCAGGACAATGAACAACACAGGAGATTTTTTAGTATCTTAGGAACAAAAGAAATTCCTATAGTGACATAGGCCCATTATCAGATGGAGATGGTAGAACTGTTAATAATGAGGCAGAAAAGGCAGACATATTCCATAAATACTTCTGTTCTGAATTTGGAAAGAAGCAGAATTATGTACTTGAGGATGATGAAGTACTTTCTACCCCATTAATAACCAAGGAGGGGTTTTTACAATATCTACTAGGGATAAACATTTTGAAATCAGCAGCCCCAGATAACTTGCACCCATGAATCCTAAAAAGAGGTAGCTGGGGAGATCTCTGGCTCACTGATGTTAATTTTTAATAAATCTTGGAATACTGGGGAAATTCCAGGAGACTGGAAGAGTGTAAATGTGCCAATGTTTAGAAAGGGCAAGCGGGATGACCGGGGTTACTATAAACCAGTGGAGCCAGACATCAGTCCTGGGCAAAAGAATGAAAAGCTGATACAGGATTTAATTAATAAAGAATAAAATGAAAGGAATATAGTCAATGTCAGTCAGCATGGGTTTTATTGAAAATAGGTCTTGTCAAACAACCTGATTTTGTTCTGTGATGAGATTACATGTTTGGGTGATAAAGGTCAGTGCATAGACGTAATATACTTAGAGTTTTGCATGGCATGGGACTCAGTACCATGAAACATTCTGATTAAAACAGTAGCACTATATCATATCAATAGAGCACATATTAAATGGATTAAGAACTGACTAACTGACAGATCACAAAAGATATCATTAATGGGGAATTGTCATGAAATGTCAGTGTTTCCAATGTCGTTCTGCAGGGTGTTCCCTGGGCCCAACGCTCTTCAACAATTTAATCAGTGATCTGGAAGCAGATGTAAAATCACTGCTGACACATAGATTGGCAGAATGGTAAATAAGGATGAGGACAGATGAGTCATATGGAGTGATTGGGACTGGATTGCTTTGGGCCCATTCAAATAAAGTGTATTTAAACACAGACAAATGCAGAGGGGAGATAACATGGCCCAACATACTCTTGGCTCCTGTGAACTAGCCATTCTTGCTTATGTATCACATAAGTTTAGTCAGTTAAATCTGTCCTTGTATTGACTTTGAAACCCAGCATATTACTGGAGCTGAAATGTGGAGGGGATCATAGGCCACAGAAAAAACATGTCAACAAAGGAAACTAACTTAGTGCATAGCATAAAAGGCCACCCCCTTCTGTCTCCCACCGTTTAGTCTCATTGGAATGGAATGGAACAACCACTATAACCCAATACTGAATGATAAAGAAAGAGGGTGTGTATGAGTGGAAGAAGCACATCTACTGTTTGTGGAGCAGAAAGAAAGGGAATGAAATAATGAACAGGCAAGGAACTTGGGGGAAAGATAAATACATGAATAGTTGGTGCATTGGGTCTGGAGGATTTTCACAGGGGGTAGGTGTTGTGTGCTGGAGGTGGAGTGGACACTTCCAGTTCTCTTTGCAATAAAAGAAATAAAAGCAAATTTAAAAATACCTTGAGGAGAGTGGGCATTCTCTTGCTCTCCAAGGGTTGTAATCGGGTTTACATGCATCATTTGAGTGGAAAAGTCTCCTCACTTTGATATTAAATACTTTTTTAAATCCTTGGCCAATGAATTTATGAGCATAAGAATTGCATTCTTGGTACAAAGCAATGGTATGAATGGTTATTTTTTCAACCGTAGTTAGTTTGCTTTGGTCTTTCTCTCTTCCCCTCTCTCTTTCTCTCCCCACTGTGTCTTTTAATGTGTTTAAATCTTCAGTAGAAATTAACATGTTCTTTGTGTTCTTGAATGAAAAGCAATAGGGACTTGCCAGCTCTAACTGCAAAAAAACAGAACACTGCACATTTTGGAAGCAGTTAATTATTCTGCTATAAACAGAAGTTTATATAAATTTGTAAGTGTACAGCAGAGCCACTTAGGTTATCTCTTGTATTGCACACTACCTCCTTCCTGCACGCCAATCAATTGTCTGTGTCATTTTTATCTTCTAGTGGATCTTCTATCTTCTAGCTGTATAATTGTCAGACACCAAATAATTTCATTAGGGAATGTGAGGAAAGATGCATCCTGGTTTTGAAAGTATTATTTCCAATTGGATCAGCCACATGAATTCTCTGTGTAGGGACATTCAATAAAGGTTACTTTGCTTTATGTGCTTTTCCACAACGTAAATCTAGTGTGTGACTCCCAAACTTTAGGCTCCATTGAGTTTGTATTGACAAGGGAGATTTTCTGGCTACCAAAAGCGACAAAAGGCTGCAATGTCACTACTGATTTATTTCTGCTTGGGAAAGCCAGAGATATTCCGCTTTGTGGGGCCTGTTCCCCAACTCTAACAGTTAATAACTTTCCAGCCTGAGAATGAATTTATTCCCTCTTACACTTTCTATGGGCAAAATTCACCCCTGTGCTGAAGGACAGCACCAGGTCTGTGCATCACTTAAGCCCTCAGATTAGGCCTTGTGCTGGGGCAGTTCCAACCTGCATTTCTGCGGTTTGCAATAGCATTAGAAAAATGCAACATAATCAGAGATGGTTCACCTTTTTCAACCAACACTTTTTTCCATTGAAAAATGCAGTTTTGTCAAATTCACAAATGCTTTGGGTAAAAAAAGTTTGATTTTTCTGAAAAACTTTGGATTTTCAGTTGAAAGAATTTAGAATTATTTTGTGGAATTGTTTGAAATGTCACTGCGATAAATTGGGATTTTTCAACCAGTTCTAATTATGATTTTTTGAGACCATCGTGTAGCTTTCAGACACTAGAACCAAATATCTGAACTGAGATACAGTATTGTTCTGGATAGGCTGGAGAATAATAGCATGGATCCATTTAAAAGAAGCCTCGTTAAAGTTAGATTATGACGAAGCACATGCTTTGAAGCCTTACAGAGTAGTGATCTCATCCTTGTTGCCAGATGCTGAGTCTTTTGCTCGTTTATTTAACCATATGAACAAATCACATGTGCAGTTGGGTCCAAAGAACCACATTTACTAACTGCACACAAAGATGCAAGGCCTAGTTATAAACATATTGCTGCTCTAACTGATTTCTGGTGTGTTCCAAAACATGGCACATGGACTATTTTAAGTTATACTACCCTAGAGAACTTAGTGCCTAGAGAACGTACCAAGAATTGGACCTAGGAAGATTTTGATGCTAAATGGCCTGGAGGAAGGTCTTTGTTGCTGAGAAATCTCCCTCTCTCTCTTATTATTTGCCCACCATTTTACAAAAGTGGGTGATCATTGACAAGTGAGTTTTACTGGATAGAACTGAAAGCGTAACCGCATGATGAATGGATTAGCACGTCCTGGTTAAAGCTGGGAAGCTGGAGTCAGAACTCTTGGGTTCTTTTACTGAGTCACAGTGTGACTTTGAGTAATTCATTTCAGCTTCATTTTCTCCTTATGCTGTATCTCTGTTCCTTTTGTCGCCATGATAGCCCATTCGGCATGGTCCTCTGCTAATCTCTTTGTGGACGGATAGTCCCTTTGATCCACCCAGGAGACCACTTCATCCATCCAAGATTTTCTTTTTCTGCCTTGTGTTTTTCTGCCATCAACTTTCGCCCCCGGTACCCATAGACATGCATTGCCCGCTGAGCCTCGTAGAATGTGCCCTGCAAACCAAAGGTCTCTTTGGTAAGATCTTTAATGAGTATTTGCTGAGCTCTAATCATCTTCAATACATTTTTGTTGCTCACACAAGCTAGCCATGATATAGAAGAGTTCTTCTATAACATCATCATTTGAAGGATTGTACTTTCGTTATTATCAGTTGTTTGAATGTCCATGTTTGACAGCCATAATGAAACACAGGCAAAATATACATCTTTAAGAATCGGGGTTTGGTCTTCAGATTTATGTTCTTTCTCATCAGGAGTTGATTCTTACAGAATCTCTCTTTCGTTCTGGCTATTCTGATGCTGACTTCAGTATCTGATCTTCCATCTTCCATAATAGTGCTTCCTAAGTAGCAATAATTTCTCACTTACTGTACAGCTGTGCTGTTCGCTGGAATCTTAAATGTTTCCCCAGGATCCTTGCATACCCTAGTTTTTCTCTTGTCCACATTCAACTCCAGAGCGTATACTTTGCATATTCATAAATAATCTCCAATAACTTCATGTTTCAGAGTAGCAGCCGTGTTAGTCTGTATCCGCAAAAAGAACAGGAGTCCTTGTGGCACCTTAGAGACTAACAAATTTATTTGAGCATAAGCTTTCGTGGGCTACATCGTGATGTGTCCGATGAAGTGGGCTGTAGCCCATGAAAGCTTATGCTCAAATAAATTTGTTAGTCTCTAAGGTGCCACAAGGACTCCTGTTCTTTTTGCCAATAACTTCATGACACCGTCTAAAGCAGTCAATAACACTGTGTCATCTGCATAGCAAATGTTATTCACCTATTTTCCATACATCTAAATACCATATTCTGTTTCTTTGATTAACTTCAAACAAACATTTGCTAGAAATGTTGAATAAAGCCAGTGACATTACACAACCTTGTCTCTTGCTTCTTGATCTCAATTAGATTTTCATTTTAATTTCTCCTTCATTGATCTAAAACATCCTGTAGGTGACCAGCAGAGGTCAGAGATAGGATTTAAAGATGTCATACCATGAGCAGCCAAAACCCATTCCTCTTTGTTGTGTCGCTTGCACAAAGTACACTGGGTATACTTGTTTGGATTTTTAAATGAATCCACTCAGCCCGTTTGTGTGTTCACGTCCTGCAAATACAGAAAGACTGAAGGAGTTTTATTGTGATGAATTTTTGAAGCAAGCTAATTTCACTCTCATGAGCACCTATATTCGACAGAAACTGACTTTTGAGCACCACCATGTGAGCATTGATGCCAGAAGTGCTCATCCAGCCTCTTCCAATCCGGTGAGGCTCCGAGTACACACACTCCTGATGGAGTTCCTGGCTCTGCACACCTCACGTGACAAAACCATTAGGGATTAAGAGTGGGCAGGACCTCATCATATTTTATGTCTTGTCCAAAAGATGGAGAGCAGATGATATGAGCCTGGGGTCAGGCCCAATGTAACAAATCTTGAGTTACTCCTTCCTATAAAGGCATCGGTCAATTCAGCTTCCATGGTTGAAGCCTGTGATAGATTTTTTTTCTTCGCATCCAGCCCAGGGCTGGATTATTTTTTAAATAGAGTCTATACACAAAGGTCTCCTCAACTTGGCAAGTGCTAGATAGACTGTATCTTCCTTTGTAGACTGCTTGGAAGACATGAGATGTTGAAGGGAGCCATGTTAGAGAGGAAACGACACCCCAGATACAACTATCAGGCATTTTTCTTAGTGTGCACTTCAAGAATTAAGATACAAAGCAGTACCTCCCAACCCAAATAGCACGTACTGTATACATGTCAGAGGATTGAGTGAACAAGCTTAGCAAACAATGGAGCATCTGTTTGCAAAAAGCAGACAAAGAGCCAATAATCAGGTCTATGCTTATTTTTTATATCATAATTCACTGCTGGAGTGTGGAAAGTCTGTGGCTCGACTCCTGATAAGCAGCAGACAGATAAAAACATGGTTACCAGCTGTTGCTGCTGGCACCATCATCTGCATTGCAGCATGATCGGAGCTGTTCTGGAACTGGAGTGTGGAAGTGCTTTATAAAACTACAGCAATTCAATTTCAAATGAAGGGAAGGAGTGAACAGCTGAATCCTGTTTCTTTCTCTTTCTCCACCTACTTACCTATCAACCTCAAAGACTCCTGGCACCATGGTGCCTTCTAATTTTCCATGAAATCTGTTTTCTGCATGGGAAAAACAGAGGAAAGCGAAATCCCTAAAGAGAATGGCCTCAAATCCCGTCATTCTCAAAGGAAACTCTGGAGGATTTTGCTGGAGGGAGGTGAGCTCACGAAAGGGTCAGACTGGTACTTGGGCAGTAGCTTGTCCTAGGTTGAAATGCTCTGAGTTGGCACTGGTCTCCAGTCACAGGGTGCTGCCAAGTGAAAAGAGTAGAGAATGTGGGACCTGGCTGGGGGGGGGGCTAATAGGACACACACCTTTTCACCCCCAGGCCACTGCTTCAAACCCAGCCCAGCTGGGCAGTGACCGAGCAGGTGGGCATGGCCTGGTTTCCTGCTGTCAGACGTCCACCCTCACAAGTGAACTCCCTTGTTGGCAGTCCTGGCTGTTCAAACACAGCATGGCAGTGAGGAGACATGCCCTCATCCACCCCCCGGGATAACCAGAGGACTCCAGCCTCCGGGGTTGCTAGACCAGTGTCTTTGACAAGCACCGGGATGATCAGGGCTAAACTGAGCATGGACCTACCAATTGTGTCCTCTCACTTCTATCCCCATCACCAGACTTGCTTTTCTTCCCAGCCCCACTGGGAAACTCCTGTCTCATTCCCACTGCTGAATCCTTTACCCGTCTCCCAGGCTAGATAGCCCGCTAGCCCTTCCAGCCTCAGCTGGTCATGCTCTGCACCTCACAGCTGAGTCTGAGCCCCAGGCTGCCTACAGTAGTAGTTCAGAGTGCATGTCTACATGATGTTGGGTTTCTCCTTATTGTGTCCTTAGGGAGGTTGTGATGCCATTAGCTAGACGGTGCCTAAGTTCCTAGAGGTGCCTTGAAACACTTGGAGTTGGTGCGTCATTGCAGCTAATGTTCTAGCCCACATCTGTGTGTAAGTCTGTAGTCACTGCTGTCCAGAGAAAGATGTTGTCAGAGAGAGCTACTTCCTAACTGCTAAGCAGCTACTGCTTGTTCTCTCTGACACCCTTGGCCCTGTTTCTCTGACTTGCACAAAACCAAACCATGTTTTATTAAGGAAATACAGGTGGGTCCTGCTGTGTCTACAGGACACAAGGGCAGTGGCAGTTGGCCACGTCTGTGCTGAGCCCATATGGTGCTAGGTGTCCAGGCTCCCACAACTTCAGTGTAAAAACCTGGCATCAGGAAGGAAATTAAAGATTTGAAGCCAGAGGGTAACATGCTGGCACAGAGCTGAAGTGACAAGCAGCATCTGACCAGGAAACGGTGCATCACCGAACTCTGCACTGAAATGAGTCAAGAAAAATGTCCAGTGCAACTTGAAGAACTTTATCAAATTCCCACAGGGAGCTCCAGATGGCCTGTGCTGCTCGCCCGGCTTTTGTTGTTCATGTAAAGGCTGCACAGTGTGTTTCAAAGGCATTTGTGATAATAATGGTGTTTGCCATTTCCTTTCCCCTTCACCATGGATGCATGAATTTTCTTTTATTTTCCATTGAAGCAGGCAGGGTCTCTCTCTCTCTCTCTCTCTGGCATCTGTATGGCTCATTTGAGAGAGGAAGGTCTGAGAATACACCAGCCAGCAATTTCCCCATGAGATTAGTTATGCTGCCAGGTCTCTATGGGCAGAGGATAACACCCCAAATCTTACATCATGTCATAGCTTCTCTGGCAGGTGCTACTGCTCGAGCAAGCCTCCATCCTGCCTCCAGAGTCCAATATTGCATTACTGTTAAACTTTGCAGGTTTAAAATCACAGGCACGTGGCTACACATCCTAACAGAGGATGTGTGTACAGCATGAATAGTTGACATTCACACGAAGATGTTCATATGCATTCAGAGTATCTGGAGAGCGCAACCCAGGTAACCAAGCACAGACCTGTGCTCAGAAATATCTGGTGAGACACAAGACCTCATGAGGGTTGCAGCAAGTGTCATGACCACCCTGCCCTTCCCATACTGGTGAATGGGGGGGCAGGGGGTTCCTAGGTACATCCTAGGTAGGGTTCTGATCCAAATCAGAACTTAAGCACATGCTTAACTTTAAGCACCTGAGAAGTTCCATGGGGCTGCCATGGCTGGAGGGTCCTGGTATGGAAAAAGAATTACTGCAGTAGATACATGACGGCTAATGTGTGTGGGGGGAGAGGGGTTGACAATTTTCCCCATCAAAATAGGTATTTTCAGAGGAAATATTTGTTTAGTTTTCATCAAAACAAAACAAAAACACACCCCATGTTTGGAGAAAAAAATTAAAACAAAAACTCCTTGGTTCTCATTGAAACGTCACGGGAACAAAAGGTGTTTTCCAAGCAGCTGAAATAACTACCACCAACTATTTAATGCTCAAGTGAAACCAAACTCACTTTCTGCCTCGATGCAAACATCCTTCAGATCTCTCTTATTTAAATATTCAAAGTAACACTCTCTCTTGAATGCCAGCCTGCACAGAACAAATCCTGAGATCTGTTGTATGTGGCTCATTAGCCTCTGGAAATGGGTAATTCTGTGTATCCACGCAACAGGGATGACACTGGCAAAACATCCTTCCCCCATGCTCTGCAGCTGTACAGGTTTGGCCTGGAGAGCCCAGGCCAGCCCCTCCACTTGGGTCAGATGGTCCCACTCCCTTGGAGTCAACAGAGTTACACCAACCGGCTGAGGATCTGACGTGCAGATGTTAAAGGGCAAGAGATATAATTAAGTCATTGCTCATTCAGTCCTTCTTTTTGATTCTTCCCTGGCATTTTCCAACTGCCTTTCTCCCTTCATCTGTACTTTCCTCCCTCCACTTGTCACTGTAGGGATCGGTTTTTTAGATGTGCATGTTTAATTAGGGTGTAAATGCCACTCGGTTGTGTTCCAGAATGTTAAGGTTTGTATTTTTCTGTAGAACTGTGTTTTCTTTCATGGAGTTAGAGATTTATTAGCTCATTTTCACACCTTTTGGTGTGTAGTTTTGCCTGTTTCCTGGTTAGTTACCCAGAAATCCCCCATTTTCCAATCTTCTTCTGTTTGAATTTGCTCGGGTCTCCTTTCTCTTCAGCAAATTGAGGTTTATTTTCCTCTCCCACTGTCTTTGGGACTTTTCTTGGGAGCCATTCTTAGAGCTGCATTTCCGCTTTATGTGTAGCTGCAGATGTCTTTGTAGTTTCCATAATTAGACAATACCTTGTCATTGAGCTGTGTGATGTGATGATGTTTTTATATCTGTATTTATCCCTCTGAACAATGCCTTCTGCCCCACAGAAATACTGAAGGAGGGACCAGTGTGCTGCTTATAACACACTAGCACACAACGTAATCACCTCTGCCCTTCGTTCCAATCAGTAGATGAAGCTCCTGCAGATTATTAGAGAAACCATTAGAGCTCTGCATTGTTGCATGGTGTTGTATCTATGTTTGGGAAATGGGAGGAGCGTGGAAATAAAGTCAATTTAGACTTAAAGAACTTGTAACGTGGAGATTAAGCAGGTCCCTAATGCTGTGCCCGAAAACACCTCTCATTAATCTGTGTGAGCAGCACATATGCAGCCATGGCATAAGTAGGACAAAAGCGATGCTGAAGTAGAGCTAAGGGTGTCTTGGTTTGTGACACACTGTCCAGGTCCACTCTGGGGTATATTAGCCACCCAGATGGCGGAAGGAACCTTGAAGTTTTGCTAGTTTACTTTGTACAGCTGGTTAACTGAAATCTGAAAAAATGCCATTAAGTAGAACTTTGCACTGTTCTACAAACGTTTTAAAAGGGGCCTTTAATCTGACCTCCCCTGTTTGCACTTGCAGATAATTATAGGGGGTGATTCGTCAGCATAAATGTAGCTGCCAGATATATATATATATATATATATATATATATATATATATATATATATATATATATATGCAGTTGTGGTTGGGCACGTGTCCTTGTTTGCTCTTCCAAAAGGAATACTCCCACAGCCACATGCAGGGACACAAGGTTTTAAATATCAGGCTCTTAGTGGCTGGTACTTGACTTTCAATGTCCTGACCTTTCCACACGCAGTTCCCGTGTTTGTTTTTGGAAAGCCCTTTCTGTTATTGCACTGAAGGAAGCTCCGTCCTTCAATATTGTTTTAGCCAATTTATACAAATTGTGTCTCAGCGCAGACTGCAAAGGTCACCAGAAAACCTGGAGAGTTATTTGGTGCTCTAAGTAGAGTCTAATGCATCTTTTGACACAGGAAAGAGATGACCTGAATGCCACATTATTAACTCAGAAAGAGGCTTTGCTTAATTAGCATCCGAGTACTTCTCCAAAAATTAGAAATCAGATTGGATATCTATCCATATGGATGGGGGGGGGCGGTATATATACGCAGGCCCTCATTTATATGTCTAAGATTTGGAAAGAGCTATTCTAAAATATTACATTTTACTGTCAGGGAATAAATAGGTCATGTAAAATAGGCCTAAGACTCTTGTTTGATTTTTCACAGTGCTTGTATATTAACTCTTCACAGAACAAAGAGAAAAGGAGAAATGTGTGCCTGTTTCCACAGAAAGCTGTTCTCACAGAGACAGCACTTTGCCATCAGACGAGCATTTTGACTCCTTTAGTTACTGTGAAACAAGTAACTTTCCTTTCCTTTGGCCCAGTAGAGACACATTCTTGTGACTCCTTGGGTGTGGCAGCTCCACACTGAAACAGATCCAGAAAGCAGGACCCAGTACACGGAAGGGGAAAGGTTCTTCTCTTTGTTGGCTTATTAAGAAAACATTCTTTCCATTAACGATCGGTGAGCATCAAGAGGGAGAAAGAGTCAGTTAGAAGCAGCATCCAAAAGTTCAGAACATCTGAATACAGACCTCTCGCTTTTATCTGCCCCCTTAGCTCCTTATACAGCCCTCCTATTGGCTCCCCTATGTTCCTCCAGCTCCCATTTCTCCTGCTGGCATAGGGGTTTGTACTGCCTTGGCTTTTGACTCACTCATTCACCAAGGTCCTTTGAAGAGCTCTTGAGCCACGGCTCCTTTTGGTGTTGAGGAGGCAACAAGTTTGCTGCATGCATACAGAGCGTGCGCGCCCTAATGTGGATTTATTACTGACTTGCTAGTGAGACACAATAAAAAAAGGATAAAATATCTATTTTCATAGGCTCAAGATTTCAAGCAGTGGGAGCCAAGAATGAATGAGCTTTGAGCATGGAAGAGAAAAGCAATGTGTTGTCTGTACACACACACATGCACACACACAGCCTCATGTGTCTTTCGGTAGCGTGGCCTTAGAACTTCACACACACCACTACAAATGTATCTTCACCAACAAAACTGTGAGCAAAAAAATCCCCATTTACCAGCAGTTTTCGTGCAAGTGCTGGAGCGAGGGGGAGTAGCAAAATAAAAGCTGGTTTTGAAAAAGGAAAAATTGTTTTGGTGAGAAAAGCTGATTCCGCGTCAAGTATAGTGAACTTTCACCAGGAACAAATTCACAAAGAGGTTGGTAGAACCCCTCTTTTCACACAAAGCCACCTTCACTAGTAGAAATGGTGAGATTTCATTCAGGATGAAATTCGTGAATTCACATGATTTGCTCCTAAATGCTGGTGGGATGGAATCTGGCACCTTCACACCGAACTCTTGCCAAGAGTGGATCAATCCATCCTTTTAAAAGATACTTATGATTAATTATGTGTATTACTGTAGCAGCTAAAAGCTCAAATCATGTACCAAGACCCCATGGAGCTAGCTACAAGCACATAACAAAGACAGTCCTTGCACCAAAAAGCTTGCAATCAGGGTATCTGACTCAGTGGATACAGACAGACAGAAGGGGTAGCCTAAAGAAACAATGACACAAAACAATTGGTCAACATGAGAGGCAGTGATATCAGCACACAGCTGCCTAATTGTTGTCAAGGTTTGTGAAGGATATTGTCTAAGCACAAAGCACTTCTGCTTCTGAAAAGTCATGTGACTGGATCTCGTCTACACTCACCTACATTCATTTCCTCGGGTTGAGCTGGTTCTGAATTAGGCACGTGGGGTTTGGGAAATGTCTTTCTTTAATTCCATTTCCCTCTTGTCCTTGCTTCCAGTGCACTCACTGCGTTGGTAAGTGTGTCCTTGGCAAGAAGGGTTTTTTAGCTGCAGGACTACAGAGCAAGGGCGGCCGTTAATCCAAAGACATGCCGTTGTCAGTGGTGCTGCCGCAAGGTCTCTCTTCAGATTCCTCTTGTATCTCACAAGGAGACACTGGTGAAGGGCGTGATGATGTGGGGAATCTGTCTACACAACTTATGAGTTTTCTGTGAGATGATGAACTCTCTGATCTGGACATCTGGTGAGCAGAACTTTAACTGGCCTCAGTGTGGGACTCACCTGCATTAGGCAATTATTTTAAATGAAACCCCCCTGTCCCCATTTGAGAAAGAAGGTTCTGGCTGGTTTCCTCACCTGCTGATGCTTTTTGATGAGGTGTCCAGCTGCTGCACAGAGCTGCGCCTGATAGATCATGTCTCGGTGTTGGGGGAAGCAGAGCTGGTTGCACAGATGGTGCAGCATTCATCTTGCAATTTGCCAGAATAAATAGTCATTATTGACTGTATTGTGCTTTATTTATTTCTTTGCACTGGCATTCCTGACTGGAGCAGCCTAAATCCAATGGTGAATACAGGGTGCAAGCGATGCCCTGCCTTAACTCCTAGGGGGAGCCAGCAGCGTGAATGGTACCCGAGCCAGGCTGCCCACACGAGACAGGCAGGTGCATGGCAGGTGAGGGTGGGGGAATCTCAGAGTGGAGTGCACCTTACTGAGACTCAAAAGAGGTGCAGCAGGCACCCTCCTAATGCAGTGTAGGTGCAGGGATATGGGGCCTCTCCCGTCGCAGGGCTGTGGAGGATTAGCCAGTTATGGCAGGTCTAGGATGGCATCATGCTCTGCGGCTGCTGTGCCGATGTGCTGGGGAACAAGGGCCTTGGGGTGGGGGAAGGATTCGTGCCCCTTCCTCCCCTTGGTGCACTGCAGAACTCAGATGTCCCGGGCAGGGATGGGTCACTCGCTGCTGCAGCTGTAACCGAGGGCTGTATCCCTGTATCCCAGGTGACTGCTGGGCGTCCCACTGGCAGACTGGCTCCTTGACAATATGCTGCAGGCAGCAAGGACTGTTTCAGACGGCCACACATTCAGTTCCCAGCACAAACAGTCTTTCTTTGGTGGTGCCCAATTCCCTTTGGAGTCCCTCCCTAGCCCCGCCAGGGGTGGAGAAAGGCAGGCGCATGGGTAGGGCCTGGCCCTGGGAGCTGGAACATCGGGGCTCTCTCTGATCTACAGACTCCCTCTGTGGCTCCAGGGAACTTTCTGTGAGTCACCTGGAATGTTCTTTCTTAGCCTGCTGCAGATACCGGGCTGTGGGCAGCAGAGAGTCTGGCTAGTGGGGTGGGGGCGGAATGGGGGGCTTGCAGCAGGGATCATGGCCCTCGCTCTGCTCCATGGCCCACAGTGAGCTGGGCTCTCTCAGTACATCTGGCCAGCCCACTTCCTGCACAGCCTCCTGCAGAGCCCTGGCCACTGCTTTAAAACTGCTTTCATGTGGCAGCACCCGTGGGGGGTGGAGGTGGGAGTGACAACCCTGATGATATCCTGCCTGGGGAGAGGGGGTGTGGGTATAAATTCCCTGTGGGAGCAGAACTGACCAGTCTTCACGCCCCCCTGCCCCAGTGGGGTGAATCTGGCCGATAGGACTAGACAATTCATGTTGCTTGGCGTTTCTTTGCCGCCCATCACTGCAACGTGGACCATGTTCCAGGATTCAGTTTCACCAGAGCCCAGCCCAGTGCAGCGTGGCATGTCACCACCTGGTGGCCACGCTTTTACGCAACCTCGCATGCCCTACTGACAGAGCCCCGCACCCAGCTCCGGGGGTGCGAGGCACACGGCAGGTTTAAACGGGAACCAAATGGGAGGGGTCCCCTGGATGAGCCAGTAGGAGAAGGGTGGGAGACAGCGAGGAGCCTGTCCCCATGTGGAGCCCCTTTTTAGCATATGTTGCATTCTGCACTGAAATCCTCTTTGCTGCCTGCCCAGGTAGCTAAGGGTCATTATGCTGGTGTTTATTTTGAAATCAAGCGAGTCCATTAAAGTTGCCACATCAAGAGAAACGTGCCCCTTTGAAATCTGTGAGTTAGAGAGAGGCTCTTCGATACTTTGATTAAAACAGAGTTATAATAGCAACATGTTCTTCTGTGGCAGGGATTGCTAGCTGGGCTTGTTACATACACCAATGCGTGCCACCAACATGTTCATACTTGTCCTGCTACAAAAATATGGCTGGGTAGCTATTATTTCCCTACTAGAATGCGGAGCGGGAAGTGTTGGCACTTTCTGCCATCGGTTCCCATACAAGAGATTAGCCATTTCATAGATTCCAAGGCCAGAGTGTGCCCTCCTGGATAACACAGGCCAGAAAAGGCCCTGCAGTGATGTTTGTTTTTGGAAAAGCTCGGCTCTAGTTCAAACAGGTGAGCCCGCTAGGAGCAGAGTGCCCCCACAGGTGTGCACAGCGAATGCTGTAACTCTAGTGGCAGCGGCTAGTGCTGCTGCTAACAAAGGTGAGGAGAGTTAAAGACTTTTGGTTAACAGAAGCAGGGTCTGGTGATTAAGGCATCAGATTGGACTCAGGAGATCTGGGTTCCAATCCTGCCTCTGCCATGGACTCGCTGTGAAATAACCTCTCTACCCCTGCTCGAGATTCCCGTATACCCATCCCAGAATCCCATGTGCTTTTTTGGCCACAGCGTCACACAGGGAGCTCATGTTCAGCTGATTATCCACCACAACCCCCAAATCTTTTCCAGAATCTCTGCTTCCCAAGACAGAGTCCCTCATCCTGTATGTATAGCCTACATTCTTTGTTCCTAGATACATACATTTACACTGAGTCAAATTGAAACGCATAGTGTTTGCTTGCGCCCAGTTCACCAAGCCATCCAGATCCCTCAGAATCAGTGACCTGTCCTCTTCACTACTTATCACTCCCCCAACTTTAACAGGTGATGACTGTGGCCAATTCACAATCTCTCTGCACCTCAGTTTGCCATCTGTAAAATGGGGCTCGCAATCCTACATTTCTCCTAGTCTTTTTTGTGTTGTCTGTTCACACTGTAAGCTCTTCGGGGCAGGGATTGACATGTATTTGTACAGCACCTTGCACAACGGGGCCTTTGATCTTGGCTGTGATCTCTAGGCACTACTGTAATGCAGAACGGTGATCATAGTGAGGTGCCAAAAGTGCCCGTGGGTAAGTTGGGTAAAAAAATCACGTGGTGATTTCTGCCACCCCGGTGGAATAATAGTGGAGGGGCTCTCAGTGCTGAAGACAGACAACCTGACCAAGGTATCCAGAGAAGTGAGTGATGCTTGCAGCTGTACCAGCAGCAACATTACCCAGCAACCTTCTCAAGCCAGCTGAGTGGGAAATTGCTGATTGGAAGCTGGAATCTCCCCAGCTGCAGCATCTGTTTAAAATTCCAAGGGTGTGTAAGCGAATCCCCCACTCTGTGACCTCAGCCACTGTTTGTGTTCCTGCTCCAGCTGCTGCAGACACAAGGCTGGAACTCTGCATAATTGTCTCTGGACAGCTAGACAGGGGGAGAACTAAGCAGTCAGGTGTTTGGAGGGAAAAAACCCAAGCCCCCATTTTGGCTAAGCTCTGTGCACGTGCTTTGATGGCGCATTAATGAATAAAGTTCAGCCAGATCACTGTGAGCTCAGAGAACCTCAGCAGGAATAAGCAGTTGAATGAGAGTTCAGCATGCTAATCCTGTTTAGGTTTCCATATTCATCTCTGATAGGATATTGCAATATCCTAATTGCATTAAGGCTCAGCTACACAGTGCAGGCCGGGTAGCGGTTGGACCAGTGGAGCTTTCTGATCTGACTGAGCCTGCTGTCTAGATAACACATCATCTTCATTTCCATTATGCAGGAATTCCTCTATACTTGAGAGCATTAATAAAGATTTGTTAGTTCAACATGAATGCTGTAGGAAGTGCCTCCCAAATCTGAATACTCCATGCGGGGCTTGCACGCGGCCACATGAATTCAAGTTTATTATGGAAATAAGAACTTTTTTTATTGTATTGCTGAAAGGGAGTATGGCAATTAAACGCCTTTGAAGGGAGCGTGAGTGCCTAGGGTCATGGATACTGAATGCTTTTCACGGGCAGGAGGGGGGTTGTGAGTTATTTCTTGCATCTAGGTCTGGGGTAGGAAGAGGAGGGAGGAAAGCTGGAGCCGTCATGCATCAGGATTCCAGCTGCGACATTCAGCTCTGCAGCTGCTTGGCAGATGCATCAAGTAATGACCAGCTAGGAGTGAGAGCCATGTGGGGGTGATGGGAGCTGCTCGACAGAGCTCAGGTTCTGGGTGAGGAGAGCAGACCTGTGCTACGTGAAAATAGGAAATTGCATCATGGGATTGCATGGAACTAGACTGCAGTCCTGGCTCTGCTTTAACGGATACCTGCTCCTAGCGCCTCGACAGGTAGGTTACATCAACATAGACTAGTGTGCACATGGCTAGAGAGGTGGCAGGAGGCCTAAGGGAGTCAGAGTGAGCACAAGGGGATCTGAACTTGCACATTGTGCATCTCCAACTCCGGATTTCAGTTTGGATGAGCCTCCAAATACGAACATCCGGCGCTTTTTCTGAAGCTGGTTATGGAAACAAGACACCTTTCTACTTACTCCTGGAGCCTGGCAGTGTGCTTATACCGCCATCAAGTTAGCATTGCAAAAGCATCTATCAGCACAATATCTAGGTGCTGTAGAATATGTATCCCAATTCACCAGACCACCAGCCTGATCCCTGCTAGCGCCCCATTTTCAGCAACACCCTTCAGAAGTGCTTTGCATCCACTGAGACACCCATGCCCCTGGGATTTTCCAGTGCAGTCAGTGTTTTAGGCCCCTGTCCAACAATAAACTCATCAGCGCATGGAGCCTTTATTGTATGTGCTGTACAGCTCCAAGTGTGACGTTGGGGCTCTTTGCCCTGTTTATTTCTTAAATGTCACAAGGTGATGGCAGGATTGGCAGGACTGCATCTGGCTCCAGGCCATGTATCGCACACGTGTTTGGAAACTGTCTATTAAAAGAAAGTGAATGTTTCCAAGCCTCCAAACCAGTCTGATAGGAGACGGAGAGAGCGAGCACAGGAGTGCATGGGGATGGGTGTGCGGGCCCGCCCGGTGTGACTGCTGAGTGAAGGTTCTGCCTGCTCACATGAAGCACAGCCTTCCCCTCCCGCATCATTTGGCCTCAAACATAAGACATGTCTGCAGAGCACTGATCCACTGGAAGAAACGGCCAGCTAAAAATAACTGTGTTAGCGTGAGGCAGGCTTGCAGATTCTCCCTTGGCCAGGGCTGTCCTCAGGGGTCTGTGAGAACTGAAAGCTTTTCGCACACAGCCAGGAAAAAGGCCCCTGGAACGTCTTGCTCTGTACTCTGAGTGTGGAGAGATTCCCCCCCACCCCGCTGAATGTGTTAACACGGCACCAGTTTTGTTCCCAGATTCCATTGCTGTTTTATCTGAGAAAAGCAATTATAGCTGAGAATCTCTCCACTTCGCTGCTCTTGTCATCCTGGAGAACACTTCCACTACATCTCTCCGCTGATCAAACAGCTGCAATCTGCTAACGAAGGTGCCACATCCCCTTGTGAGGAACTGCAGCGAGAGCATCTCTGGGCAGGCCAGCTCCAGCGAGCAAACCTCTCCTCGAGCAGCTGGAGGGACTCACACACGCTCTTGTGTGTTATGCAGGCAGGATCACAGGAAAGGTGTTCAGATCATGCAGCGAGGAGAACCATGCAATTACTCAGGTGGATGGGACTAGTTTTCACAGTGGGAGTATTTCTCCTTTCCTCTGGAGAACAGGGCTGTGCGTGTCAGAAGCTCCCGCCCATATTCAGGAGTCGTGTGTAAAATTCAGAAACCCCAAAGAGTAAATTTGTGACTTTGCTCCCGCACATTTTCACAAGTCAAGCAACTCTCTGGGGTGGTGCAATGCCGGTTCCGTGTGTGCCCAGGCCCTCTCACAAGACTTTTCCTCGGAGCCCCTCTCTGGTGAAAGACAAACGATCTTCCAGCCCTTTCCTGGGTAGCAAAGGGCCACAGATGTGATCATCATTCCTTTTAAGGTCAAAAGGGACCACTTGGGTCATCTAATCTGACCTTCTGCATAAGATGTGTCTGTATCTGTATTAGCTGCTCTGCCAGCTTTTCAGGGATGGTTTCACCATATCATTTCTTTTATTTTTGCAATGTAAAATGCGGATTCCCCTCCACCCCATATGGATAAAGTGGGAGTTTTTTGTTCTGGGAAGTATCCCCAAACCTGCCTCTTCTCAGCTTTGGGGGAAATGGCACAATGGAAGCTGGCGGGGCCAAGGCAGAAAGGCTTGCTAGTCTCACTATGCGTCTGGCAGAGCCCCGTCTGCAACCTCACTAATTACCAGGGAGTTCTCCGCTGCAATGATGCACAAGATGAAAACGATTGGAGCAGGCTGCCTTCTACGAGCAGAAATCAGAGGGATCCTGCACATCAGTGCATCTGCAGCTGGCAATGGCAGTTGGGGGCGGGTTCAGTGATACGGACACTGACTGCGAGGAACTGCAGGTGCTGCCTGTGGATACCGCAGATCTAACGGGAAGATGCTGCTGGTTCTGATGGCTCATTAGCACAGGGGGAGGGAGAGGAGAGATCAGATCCAGATCAGGGAGGAGAGGATGCCCCAGAGAACTTGAGCAACAATAGGAAACACTCCTGCAATTATCTCAGTTGTTTCCTTGCTTTGGGCTGCAGCCCTCTTGCCAGCCCAGACTTTCTATCCAGCACCATTGCTCATCCTGAAAAGCAAATAGATCGTGGGTAGCTATATGAGACAGTCAGCAGGCAGCGGAGCCTGCTCTTTTATTAATGGGCATGGCGGGGTGTGTGCGTGCGTGTGCGTATCCCAGTAATCCACACACGTTACATTTGAGGATGTAAGTACCTTCCCCTACTCCCTCGCTGTCAGTGCTGCACATACACCCAGGGCCACAGGGTATCGCCAGTGCTTGGAGACGTGACGTGCCAGCAATGGAGGAGTCTGGCAGTAGGCACAGGGGGAGGATGACAAGGCCGCAAGGCGACCCAGCTTGGCAAGCAGCTAAAACAGGAAGCATCCGCACTTCACAGGTCAGTTCACAAGGCAGGGGATGAGAGAGCACACCACAAAATGAGACCTAAAAGAGATGGAGCATAGGACCAAGTTTATGGGCCTAACACTGCCTAGAACTCCCAGGGACTTCTGCAGGAATTTTGAGAATGCAGATCCTGCAAAGCTCCATTAGATTGCTAGGCTTTTCCTGTGCACTGCAGTTGTAACCGTGTCTTTTCCTGTCCAGCACGGGATCGTTCTCTGCAGAACATCTCTGAAACCCGCCTCGGCAGCGCACCAGCACCAGGGATGAGCCGTGCAGAGGCCTGGGGCTGGGTCTCTGCATAGGAGCAAGTTTCATTCCAGCGATGAGGAATTCCACCACTTCCCTTTGGAGGCTGCTGTCCCCGCCCAATCGCCCTTGTGGCTGACAAGTTTCCTATCCTACACTGACATAAACAGGAGCTGATGCCTTCCAAGTAGTGGGAGACAGTTGTCATATCCATCTCGGAGCTGATCTCCGGTTTTATCTCCCTCACGGGCTGAAGGGGCCCAGGTAAGGCTCAGCCCACCTGCCACATGCTGTTGGGTTTGGCCACAGTGTCTGTGGTGCGTAGAACACGTCTGGCCTTCCACATCATGGCCATTTGAAACAGCCGCGGTGGAGAGTGGGGAGGCCAGAGGCAGCGTGGTGCAGGGACCCAGCAACCAGGGCTTTACAAACCAGCAGGCAGATGCGGTGACCGGATGACTGGAGACGCTGCCCTGGAAGGAAAGAGCCTGATTCTCACACTGCCTTGCAACTTGTGTTCACATTGACAGCTGGCAGCGTGGGTGGGAACAGCCCCCAGGTCAAGATGGCAGAGCGTGACGCCAGCTTGCGCAGGGGGAAGCGTAGGTGCACTGCAGAGCACTTGCTGTGCTGAGTGTCAAGGTCTCAGCCTTTGCTCTGGGCAGGTGCTAGGAAGGACCGTTCAGAGAGAAGATGGTCGTGTGGTTAAAGTACTGAACCAGCTTGGGAGATCTGGATCCAATTCCCAGCTCTGCCACAGACTCCCAAGTGACCTGGGGCAAGTCCCTTCATCTCTCTTGCCCTCAGTTCCCCTGCCTGTCAGATAGAGATGATAAATTCCCTTTCCTTCCCCCCTTTGTCTGTCTCGTCTATTTACATGGTTAGATCTTCAGGGCAGGTGGTGTGTCCATGTCCATGTCCGTATGTACACACAGTGCCTGGCACTACGGGGCCCTGGTCTCTGGGGGGGTCTCTTGGAGGGCCAGAAAGCATTTCAGCCTGAGTACATAAAGAGGGAGCAGAGTGGGGAACTATCAGCTGCACCCCATCTGATGGCCATTTTCATGGTCTGACAGCAAGGGGCCAGCAGACATTGATTGAGAAGGCCTGTGGCTGACCCCCAAGCGTTCGCTTAGCAGGAGCGATTGTTTCTAAAGACCGGGCTTTTCGAGGGGGAGGGGGGGGGGGGAAAGACGTTTTTTTCCATAAGCCTGGGTCTGCCAATGTGTATGAAATATTGGTTAAATACTAATTGGATAACAATATATTCTTTATGCTGAAGAGGGCATGTCTCTTCAGTGGAAGTTAATCTACCATGGATGAAATGATGAGCAATAGGCTTACTTAAACAGGGTTATGTATATTCATTGTCTTAATAAGGGATTTGGAAAATATGAGCCCAGGAGCAATCTGGAGAGTTGAAATTGAGGTCATTCCAGGCAGTGTTTTTATAAGTGATATTTTAAAAGTGAAATCATGACAGAGGCCACTTTTCCTGCAAGTTACTGCTTGAGATAGGCCCAGACCAAAGCCCATAGGCCTAAATACAGCCAGACTAGGGGAAGCGGAGATCTGGATCCAAATGTTGAGGCTCTGAACCCATCTGCCTCCCTATTCTCCTGCCGAGATTAGCCACTCCCAGTAAGGCACCAGTGGCAAAGGAGAGGAAAGAGCAGCCCCTGATCTTCCAGTGCCATGGGAGAGTGTGACTGAAAATGGGGGGAACCCACACATAGAAATCTTAGATCTCACTTTATTTCTTGGGAGATTTTTCACTCCAGTCCAGTGGAGAAAATGTCGGTTTCATCAAAGTAGGAAGGTGCTCGCGATAGAAGCAGGCCCCTCTCTGGAATAAACAGCAGCACCGACATGCTAGCCCTGGAAAGTCGTCCCTTAGGAAGCAGGCAGCAAATTTAATATGGTATAATGCAGTCAGGCCAAGCAATGAATGAGACGCACTATACAGTGAGGGGTAAGCGGCCTACACGTTACTAAGGAGCAGGGACAGCATGAGGGTAACAGGGCCGGGAGCGCTGGACTGAGATGACTCTACACAGATCAAACGGGTCTGGCCACACAGATCCACACTTCCATCACAGGAAGGATAAAGAAACAGCTCCGACAAACTCATTCTACATGGGTGGGGGTGGGGTTTAAACAATTTTCAAATGATTTTTTAATTAACCCCCCAATCACATATTTACTCTTGGGTTAGAATACCAGGATATAGTAAGAAAAGGAGTTGAAGTTCTCTCACGTTTGTAGTGTGGTGGCTTATAAAGAAGAGCAGACAGTGAGTTTTCTAGCATGTGCTTGGGGATCTGGCCAGTTCAGATGTGCACATTAGCTGTGAAATATCACCCGGAATGGCAGCTTCTTCCCATACTCCATTCCCAGCATGCAGCAAAGGATTTACACTTTATAATTAACTCTTGTAACTTCACTGTAAAATTGGCTTAAAATCTCGTCTGCAGCTAGGGATAGATTCCATGCAGAGCCTTTGGTACTGTGCAGCGTCTGCACTGAAATCACAAAGCTCCCGGTGCAACCAGAAGGAATTCTTATTGATTTTCAACACCAAAGTCATATATTTTAATTATTATGGCCCTTAGATATTTGTATGAATTAGCGACTTTTTAATTAAATCAATTCATTGCAGCACACAGTACATTTGCTCCTTGGAGTGCAGCTGAGTTTTAATGCTAGTTTCCAAAGACTGCTACTGAATGCTAGATTTTTTTTCAAAGGGAAGCTGGCAACTGGCCTGCAGTGTCATCTGCTAATGCATTCCTAGACTTCCACACAAATCTGCCTCAGTCTTGAACCACAGCATCCCTTGCTCGTCCAGTCCTGGAGCCCCACATGCAAGTCTGGCCCTGGAGAATATGTGCAGAAGAGAAAGTCACAAGGAGCAAACCAAGCATACAAATTGCTCCCTCTTATTTCTCCATGGGGGACACGCCACCCAGAAGGGAGTGGAGAGGAGTTGGGACCATAGCCCTGGACTGGCCTGCTAGCTAGCCAGCCCAGCAGCGGGGATCATACTGCAAAAGCCATACTTCCTGCAGCTCCAGGAATGGAGGAACCTGCTGGAGTCACCACCATTCCCAGAGCCCGCGTCTCCATGCAATCCCCCAAGCAAGTGCTTCTGATGCACAATGGGGCCCAGCATCACTCAGACTACGTTATGACACACAGCCGTATCAGTGCATCTGGCAAGGGGCACTTGCATCGGTGTCTCTAAGACAGACTCGATCCTCTTATCGATCCATCCCAAGCTTAGAGTATAACTGTTTGGCTTGATTTGTTGTTTTTCAAATCACTCCACGGCTCTGGAGTTAGATCAGGCCTCCTCCCGCAGATCTCAGTCCCCCAGACCTGTTGTTCTTGGCCAGGAATAACATATTCAAAAGGTGTCTGGTGCATTCGATGCAACATTCTGAATGGCTGTAATTCACATTCTCCATCATTGGCTGTGCCCCTGCTATTATCCAATAGACCAGGGGTAGGCAACCCATGGCACGCGTGCCGGAGGCGGTACGTGAGCTGATTTTCAGTGGCACTCACACTGCCTGGGTCCTGGCCACTGGCCGGGGGGCTCTGCATTTTAATTTAATTTTAAATGAAGCTTCTTAAACATTTTAAAAACCTATTTACTTTATATACAATAGTTTAGTTATATATTATAGACTTATAGAAAGAGACCTTCTAAAAACGTTAAAATTATTACCAGCACGCGAAACCTTAAATCAGAGTGAATAAATGAAGACTCGGCACAGCACTTCTGAAAGGTTGCCGACCTCTGCAATAGAGATTCCCAATGAGCACCAATAGGAGATTCCCACAATGCCTTTCATAAGTAGCCTTGAAATATATTGAACTGTTATTACTAGTGTTGAGGACAAAGCAGATGCTTGGGGTGATATCAGCCTGTATTGTTATAATATTCGCTACAGTTCGCTTTCAGAGGAGCTGTTCCTGCATCTAGTGATTTCTCGCATGGCTCTTTGTAGCTGAAGGCATTGCTCGAATTCACCTCTAATAAACCTGTCCTCTCTTAACTCAGAAGATGACTTGGAGCTATTGTCCTCAGATGCAGAGCTGTGATCTTTACCCCACTGTTAAATCAGCTGTGACTTTTGCCTGATCTACTAACTGAGGAATTACCTCTGCAGGACTTACCAGGGAGGAAGGCCTTCAGTGTAAGGTAATGGGCTGGGACTCAGGAGGTCTGGGGTCAGTTTCCAGTTCTACCGCAGACTTTCTGGAGAAAAATCATGTCCTCTCTCTGTGCCCCAGTCCCCCCATCTGTTAAATGCCAATAATACAGACATGTTTTATTAGTACATGATCACTTGGGTGGAAACTGCCTTAGCACCTGCACATACAGCCCCCCGCACAATTCAGCCTTGATCGCAGTAGGGCCACCCGGAACATCTCTGGGTTCTCCCCGTGGCCTGTGGACTTTTCTCTACATCCTCATGAATATGTGATCAACGAGGGTGAAATTCACAATTGTATATTAAGAGCCATGTAGGCCCCACCCCCCATTTGGGGGTACTACATGATAGACCCAGAACCCACAAGAGCTGTGCAGAGCCCAGCAGCACCTATTCTAACCCAGGAACCGCAGTATTAGCCATTGAAGAGCAACCTAATATCCTGCCCATGGATTAGGGGAGAGGGTTCTGCCCCATAACCTGGTCTGGTTACTCACACCCAGCCCATTTGCTCAGGCTCTCTGTGTACGTCACAAAGAGGAGGGTGATTTTCAACCCCAGATTCCTGGATTTACAAGGAAGATGGTAAAGAAATCACTATTCAGGAGGCTTTCCCCCTTTTCTCTCGTAGCCAGAGCCCAGGATTCTAGGGAGAGAAAACTGGATGCAGCAGTGTTCACAGCCCCTTTCATGACCACTAGCCACACGTACTCCACCAACTGAGCCTCACTAGCACAAGTAGTTGTGGTAGGTGTATGTTTAGCTGCACTTTACACAAGGGAGAATTTCATATTGTTTGTTGGATGGCAACATTCTCAGTTTGCAACTCCCACTTCACCCCATATTGTGTAGCTATCACACTGTGGGTACAGACAAAGACACAAAGTGCAAAGGACATCAGGAGTCCATTAAAATAAAATAAGGGACTAATTGAAGATCCCCTAGGAAACAGATTTTATAAAATCCTGGTAGCAGCTTCTGAAACAATGAACAATCCTTTTTAAACAGGTCTCTTTAAGGTAAATAAGTTTCTGTCTGAAGCCCACCAGCTCTAGATCATACTTTGGGCTGAAATTCTTAACCCGTGATGCGCCTCTGAAACTGGCATAGGTCCCCCATTGCTGACACTAGCATAAGCTCCTGAACAGAATTAAATTCCAATCTACATCAAGCTTCTGAGCTGTGCCACATTCCCGGCCAGAAATATACTGCTGAGCTAGGCTAACCCTCCACCCCAACCGCTGTCTCAGAGCTGGAGCAGGTTTCCATCTAAAATCTGAGTTCCTAAAGCAGAGTAGGAAACAGGGGCCTAGAGACCAGTTTTATAGTCCCCTAGCACCACCCCTAATAGCTTCTGGCCACTCAGCCGCCTCCACCTGATCCTAAGTGGACTCACACAGCCAGCCACAAATAGTGCAGCACCTCCCAGCCCAGCAGTTGGGGGGAGGAAAAGAGAAACCAGCTCTGCTGCAGTGGGGTTTTTACTGTCTAATCTCTCCTGGGGGTCAGAATTTTGATGTTCCTCAGGTTTCATTGTGTGAGGGATCAGAGTTCAGTTCATTGCTGGAGGTAAGATTCCTGCATCTAAATCCTAAGTGATTTAGAGCTGTATCACCCTGTAGAACCACTTACATTGGATTTGAACCTATTAATAAGGTTCCCCTCTCGGTCTCCCCTGGAGTTGGAATGGTGCTAGGGATTTCCAACTCTTTGAGTTGCCAAACTAGTAACTTACCCACTTTATTTCCTGACTGGTTCTTAGTTTGCTTTACTCAGAATGAATGGGCAGCTTCATTAGCATGTATTGGGTTCAATTCATATTTAAATGCAGTCAGTTCCATCAGCTTTACATTAGCAATCGCTCCTCAGAAAAGGAGGCGTTTTTCTTTAAAACCATGTGTAGTCATGGTTAGTCACCCCCCTCATTTCCAAAAGGGGGTAGCAGGGTTGAGATGGGGACGGTGCCCTCTAACCTACCTTTTACCTGCCTCTGACACAGACATGTGCAGAGCAACTGGCTGCTCAGACCACTCGGAGGATGTTTTCTGTCCCTGTTTCAGTTCTCCAGGCTTGCTGCCCCACTGCAAACCTTGCTGTAGAGTTGACACTAGCACAGTAAACTCGAAATAGGTTTCTCAGCCTCTAGGGAGGTGTGAGCTCCCAGGTCCCTTTCTGGTGCAGGCTCAGCTCTTCACTCCATTAACAATTTCTGGACTCTTCACTAGAGCCACATGCAATTTCCAACCCCTTTGTTTCTCCCCCTCTCTTGCACTGCCCTTATGTGATTCATTAATTCCCTGTGAAAGTCCCCCCTGCCCCTGTGCATTGGGCCAGCACAAGGGTTAGGTCACAGCGATGGGCCATGTGAGCCTCCGTTTAAGGCTATCAGTGACGTACTGGCCTCCTATGCTGGGATGGATTCACCCTGAGCGAACTGTCAATCTTACAGCTAACGGTCTCCCTTGTGTTATTAGCCAGCTAAAGTCTCTCTTGACCCAACAGAGAGCGAGAGCCTGATCCAAACTCAGTGACCTCAGTGAGTGTCTTTCTGCTCACAAACAACATGAGCCAAATCCCATCTTTGTTTACATATGTGGAAGGCCCTGTGCAGAGTTGGTTGGGTGTGAATGAGGGCACGCTAAAGCATCGTGCGCATTTTGCAGCCAAAAATCAATCCTACAGGGTACAGCTGTGGCAAAGCGTTAACTGTCCACTGCAGCTGCCTCCTTGCATGCAGCTTTCATTTTCCCGTCCCTGGAAGGCTCCTCATGTGAGCTGTGCTAGGGGCATGAAATGGGGCCAGTAGGGAGGCTGAGAGGACTAGCAGCTCTGCAAAGCACCTGAAGGAATGATTCATGAACTGGGTAAATTGTTCGTCAGTGTGAATAAGACCCTGTATCACTGCCAAGGTCACTAAGACCCATGGAGACTTGTGCTCCCTGTGAGTTGCTCTCTCAAGTGTCACATTTTTACAAGAGATCAGAACGTTTTTGAAGGAAGAACTTGCTCAGCTGGGTCAATTCCTCTTGTAGTTTTATGTTGCAGTTGCTTTGAACATGGGCATCTTCCAGTGCTTTCCTGCCTGCTACTTTCTCTGGGTTTAGCAGAGTCCCACTTCCATAGGCTTGAAAATGGAGATGGTGGAAAAACAGAAAAAGGGTCCTGGGAATTTTGGCTTCTTACCCCAATTTGTCATTTTTCAAAATTTTCTGCCTTTTAAAAAAAAATGGTCACTTTTAGGGTGAGGGAAGCCCCCCCCCCCCCGGGTGTAACTATGCTGAACAGTCCAAATGAGCAATGCTGGCGGGGGGGGGGGGGAGGGAGGAAGAAGAGAGAGTACAGAGGCTAAAGAAATTTTTTTCCTTACCAGTTTCCATTGAAAACCATTGAAAACAGGCAGGATTCTCTAGTGCCTGGCCAGACTCTTAGCGAGATGGGTTGGCAAAAACCATGATGTTTTATTAAAAAATGACATTTTGATGAAAAATGGTGTTAATTGGAAAAAGTCAAACCCCTTTTCTCACCCTCAGCCACACAGGCAGTTTGAGGCTCCACCTGACTTTCCTGCTCAGCCTGTTGCTTTGGCAGTGATGGGAAGAGCAGGGGCTGCTCAGCCTGTACTGCTGCTGCCAGCAGATTGCAATGGAGGGGCAGGTTTCCTGGCCGCATCCTCCCTGCTCAGTGGCCAGAGGAGCTGGCTGGGTGCAGAGGGGAATGTGAACTGTGCTAGGAAAGGGCTGAACTAACTTCCTCCCTGGCCAGAGCAGGCGGCAAGCATGACTGTCTGAGCAGCAGCTCATTCTCTGGCCTGCTCCTGGAGCACAGCAGGGCAGAGTGCAGCCTAGCCCCATAAACAGTTGTCTCCTCGTGGCATTCACAGCATGTTCTCCCCCTTTGTGCGCTTGGCTTGGCATGGTTCCCCACTTTTGCACCGGTACATCACCCCAAATTCTAAGATGGCACCAACCCTTTTAACTCCATGAGAACGGGTGCTAAGGAGGCTAAAATAGGTCTCTAAATTTCCCAATTATGTCTTTCACCTGCCCCTTAGCAGCAGCAGCAGCACAGACCAATTTAATCACTCACCCAGCACTAGGCATTGGAGTCTACCCCACATGGTCCTTTGAAACTTCTTGAAATCTATTACAGACCTTTGATCTTTTCCTACATAAAGGGCATTCTGGAGAGAGTGGATAGCATTAAACAGAAACAATTTTTCCATGGGGCTTTCTTTTCTCTCTCTCTTTCTTTCCTTTTTAAAGAAACCTTCATGTGACAAGAAGAACACTTATAAAAAGGCCCAACCAGGCTGAGTTTTGGGGTCATTAGCTCTTGAGTGGAATTCATTGTATTCATTTTATAAATGGTGAAACAGAGTCAGCTTGAAAATTCAGCATCTATTGAGAGCAAATTCAAAGCATGTGGCATCAAAATCACATAAAGCTGAACTGTTAAATATTTAGGGCAGATGATGAACAGCATGTCATAATATTTGTTGAATTGCATTTGCTATTTGATGCATCGTCTCACTTAAAGCCCTGACTTTTGCAGGCAGCAACAGAAGAATAAAAAACAAATCAGTTGACTGCCAGTATTTGGTTATGAGTGTGTGATTTAATTTAGACTTCATAAAACTAATATTGCATGCTAAATACCAGGTGGATATTAATTTTAATTAACGGAAGTTTAGCAATGCATAATTAACAGGCATTCAATTCACATACAATAATTCTAATGTAATGTAGGTAGAATCCTTATTTGCACTCCATTTGAATTTTCATATATGGAATCTTTTTATTTTATTACCATTCAGGGTCATACCTGGAAAGTAGTTCTCTTTGGAATTTGAGTGCTCGTGGATGGTATGGGAGACTGCAGGTTCTTGTTCATGTAGGAAAAATTCACCCATGTGCAGAAGGCTGGCACAAGGCCACTAGACTTACGTTATGTCTACACCTCTGGCAGAATGTGGAGTACTGTACATAAGACGCATGCCTCCCCGCCCCAGCTCAGGTATAAATAGCAGTTTAGATAGTGAGACACTGCTTAGGTGAGAGGAGTAAAGACATGCCAGAACCTTAGGGTGTACACCCTGCAGGGATCTCTGCACACTCAAGCACCGCCTTCACGTCTGCACTGCTATTTTAGCACTGCAGTGTCCTGCTGCCTGAGTTGTTGTTCACCACAGTGAAAGGCTCCAACCACCTGGGAGCTTCTGGAGCTTTTCCCGGCTGCTTTTGCACTGCCAGAGCCTTTCAAAGCCGGGTGCAGCTAGCCAGACCCTGCACACCGTCGCCAGTGTATACAAGGTCTGGTACAAAGCCCATTGAAGTCCATGGAAAGGCTCTGCTCCAAATGGCTTAAATGGGGTTAAGTAACAGAGCCCGTGTGCTGGCTCCACTCCAGGAGGGCAGAGAGAGAAGAGGCAGTGGCAGTAGAAGGTTCTCTGACACATCGTCCCTTTGCTAATCTGTCTCCATCCAAACAGGGGTGGAGGGTGGCACCATCTCTAAAGATGAGAGAGCTGGTCATTCCCAATGCCCATTCAGACCTTGCCTTCTCTGCCCGTGCTACTAACAAGGGTGTTGGTTGCTGATGGTTGCTGGGGATACAGGCACTCGATGGGACTGGACTGGGATGATATCATCCTGGCATCACAGGCTCACACAAACAATGACCAGAGGGTTACAAGCTTTGGCCATTTCCATTCCAGGCTGGATCCGAGCGCGTGAAATGCTATCTATCGCTCCTAGACAACGTTCCCTTCCCCGGCAGTGCTTTCTTTCCCTCGTCCTGACTCCGGACATGTGGCGTTAGAGCTGATCAAGAAGTGAAAAACGACTTTCACCAACAATGCTGGAATCTCAAAGGGTTCCAGATTGATCCATTTCTTTTCAAAATTGTACTGAGAACTTTCTTAAAAGGATATAGAAAATGTTTGTTGACTGAACACCTGGCTTTTGGCAAACAAACAAGGGAACAAAAATGTTTAATAACTATTTTGACAACATTTGGTGTTTTCAATACACATTTTGATTTAAATTAATACAGATTTTTCTAAATACACCTCTACCCTGCTATAACGCGACCCGATATAACACAAATTCGGCTATAACGCGGTAAAGCAGCGCTCCCCCGGGGGAGGGGAGGGCTGCGCACTCCGGTGGATCAAAGCAAGTTCGATATAATGCAGTTTCACCTATAACGTGGTAAGATTTTTTGGCTCCCAAGGGCAGTGTTATATTGGGGTAGAGGTGTAAGTCCATTTTTTTTATAGAAAAGATAGCTGCGAAACTTTTTCAAACTCTTTTCAGTGCAAGCTACATACTGGATACAACTACCGTGAAGCTGGTAACTCTGAAACCAGCATCTGAAGGATCAGCAGTTGCTGAGAGTAAAACAAGTGGGCTTTTCATAATGTCTTTTTATTTACACTGATTTTTATCTACATTTCCTATTTACGCTTTTTTAAAGAAAGTCCCATGACTTTCCTCCTTCCACTTGTTTAGTGGGCTGAATTCGGTCCGTCTGTGGTATTTATGTGATCCCACCACTATAGTATTTGAGCACTTCACAGTCATTGACATACTTATCCTCACACTACCCCTGTGAGGTCAGACAGTACATTCTACAGATTGGGAACTGAGGCAGAGAGAAGCTAAGGGACTTGCCCAGGGTCACACAGGAAATTGATGGCAGATCAGGCAATTGGATTTAGGACTCTCACGTCCCAGGTCAGCACTCTAACCCCTGGCCCATCCTAAGTCTCTGCAAAAGATGTTCATGATTTTCAACCACCTCTTATTCTTCCAGTGGATTTCTACTAGCGTAACTTCATTGACTGAAACAAAGTCCCACCTGATTTACCTGGGCAAAAGTGAGAGGAGAATCAGACCTGTACTGGAGAGGGGCTGGTGGCCAGAGTGCAATGGCCTGTGCTTAAAACCATTGCAGGTGTGCAATTTAATGGCCATGTTAATCAGATAGCAGCAGGTGTACTGGGGAGTCTAGTGCTAATATTGAGCTTTGTAACATCCATAATAAATACAAAGTACTTTTACTATGCTGCAGTCTTTGTTACAAGCCCAGTCAATCACACACACAAGCCTGGATTTATTTCAGTTGTTGCATCGTTTTTCTGCTCCAGATTTTCGGTGGACTGTGCACCAGATGGACAACACATATAATACAAGACTTCAGCACGGACAAATATATTTTTCAGTGTGTTTTATTGATGGCCATGTTGCCTAAAAATGGTATTGTGGATCCTTAAGAATTTCAAGCTTTCAGACACTTTTTTTTTCTACCGTGCATTACAGTTTAAAGCATGCTTATGGTCCCAAAGAATGGCTATAAAAATGACACGTCTGTGTACCTGATTTCATCTCCCATCAGTGAATTTCCAGGGTAAATTTGCTGAGTTTACACAAATCAAAATAAGATTTTTATTTATTTATTGGTGAGTTTCTCACTGCCTGTGCTGCCAGCTCAGCCTCATGTCTGGTTATGAAATTGGGCTCATTCTAATATGTGTGGGCCCCACCAGCACCACAGCTTCTGGAATCAGAACCTATCTGGCTGGATGAGTACCATTAAACCCAGCTCACTCTCCAGCAGCATGAACTAAAGTGGAGACGGACAAATACCTTGTTCCAATGCCACTCCAATGGAAGCCAGTATAAGAAAAAACTTGAGTTTGTAATTAAACCAACCAGAGTAAGCTCAAGAGAACCTCTAGTTACCACTCACAATGGAGTTACTCAAAGCTTTAAAGATGTTTTGTTTTAAACAAGTAGGCCAGAGTTTTCAAAGTAATTTTGAGAATCTCAGTTTCTGGGAGCCCCTCTTGACCCATGTGAGTGCACTGTACTTTCTCAAAACTAGATCCTTTAAGGTGTCTGAACAACCAGTAATAGACACTTCCAAACTCCCTGATCAGTTTTGACTGTTCTAAAGTCTGCTTATCTGGTAAATTAAAAGTTTCTTGGCATTTTCATTGCCCTTATCTTGATAGTGCCCTATTCCCAGGCACTTGTGGTTCTTTTTGTAATTAATAGAGCATGCTAAAAAAAAAAAGCCTGTTTCATTTTAATCATGTTTTATGCAAATTAGAAATGTAAATATCATGAAGAAATCTGTCGCTAACTTAATTTGTTTCTGCTGTAGCACTGTTGAAGGCCTTTGATCTCAAATTAGTGCTTTGATCTGCTCCCTTGATCAGGGTTATGCACATGCTGTTTGTAGTAGACGCTCTTTCTTAGACGTAAAAAAAATAATATCCGAATGGCTCATTCAAAGAAATAGCACAATAACCATTGCCAGTTAGACTGCGCAAACACGAGGTGCAAACGACTGAAAGTTAACTACCAGAGAGAGATTCCCAGCCGATGTAAATTGATACACCTCCACTGAAGTCTTTGGAGCCATGCCAGTTTATGCCCCCAGTTGAGGACTGCACCAATAGTTTTAAGTTAAAAGAACAAGGAGTCCATGTGGCACCTTAGAGACTAACACATTTATTTGAGCATAAGCTTTCGTGGTTTGTTAGTCTCTAAGGTGCCACACGGACTCCTCATTCTTTTTGCTGATACAGACTAACACGGCTGCTACTCTGAAATCGGTCTTAAGTTAGTGACTTACAAGATTCTGACATTTGGGTGAGGAGCGGGGGAAGTAATGCTCTCCAGTACGTACTGCTCACTTCTAGTAGCACCCACGCGGTGCGAGGCCCTGCCAACATTCATAGAAAGACCCAGCTCTGGCCCTGTCTTTGGGGCTGCCTCTTCCCCAGCTCTCCCCCTCACCCACTGCTACTCAACCGCTGCTCACAGCTGGCAAGGACAGAGGTTGTTAAGCCGATTAGCACAACAGGCAAGGGCTAGAGGGGATTGAGGGAGGAAAGCTCAGTGGTTTGAGCCTTGGCCGGCTAAACCCAGGGTTGTGAGCTCAATTCTTGAAGGGGCCACTTAGGGATCTGGGGCAAAATCAGCACTTGGTCCTGCTAGTGAAGGCAGGGGGCTGGACTCAATGACCTTTTGGGGTCCCTTCCAGTTCTAGGAGATGGGTATATCTCCATAACATGCATTTTCCCCTCTCTCAAGTGGCACTGATGGGCCCTATGGCATCTCCCTGGGGAATCTGTCCTGTGTGTGGGAGTGGCACTCAACAAACATTCATCTGTGTGCCAGGCCAGCACAGCTGCTGCAGAGCTGAATAGCTGGTAGAAGAGAGACGGGAAGGAGAGTTAAGAACCACCAGCCTGGTGCCTGGATGCCCTCCAGAGGGCTGGGTCAGGAAAATGCAGCGAGAGCTGAGAGATTTGGCCAGTTCATTTGTTTCTGTGCAGCACCTGGATTTAATCCCCAACAAAGCCTGATCTTTATCTAGGGCTGTTGGTTAGTTTAGCAGGACGTAAAATGCAGCCAAGTGGCTTTGTAGAACAGCAGTTAGAGCCTTTGGGTGGCAAGTCTTGTAGAGAAGCTGGCAAAGTGCTGGGGAAAAGCCTTTGGCCTGATTCTCCGCCTGTCCCAATGCACATCAGAAGTAATGCCCGTGAGTTGAGGTGAGGGCTCAGATCAGACTTTCATAGGGGTTAGATTATCCCACATGTGTCTTGGGGGTTTCATGTACTTTCCTCTGCTATGTCTGGTGCTGTCCATTGCCATAAACAGGGTATTCAACTGGATGGACTATGGGTGTGATCTGGGAATGTCCATGTTACTATCTAACTCAATGGAACCACTCTGATGGTAAATCAGCAGTAACTGCACCGAAATTAATGGAAAAGTTTAAATATTGACTCCAAGGAGGGGCCGGTGTCTGTTCTCACTTACACCAGTCTTATACCAGCCTAACTCCCGGTAATTGAAAAGTTACTGGTGACTGGCCCTCTCTGTTAGGCAGGGGGCAGCAGATCCCCAGGGAGACAGTGACCTTGCTGGGAAGGGACCGGAGCCAGGCACTGCATCCAGGAAACCATAGGAGAGCCACAGGGACATGCCAGCCAGTCAGCAGGGAGCAAGATCTTCTGGTCTTAAGTAAGTTCAATACACTCAGGTGACAGCTGGCTTCTCCTGGAGATGGCTGCAGCTTCCCCCTAGGCTAGTTCTCCAGGGGGATGACAGCTCGACCTCCCCAGACCCAGTGGGTATCCAGGGCACTATGGAGGCACCAACTTACCCAGTCCCCAAGGGCGGTGATGAAGCCCTGGCCACAGTGCCCAAGTTACATCCCACTGTGTCTGTCTGACAGTGCTGGCCCATCGTCCCATCAGTGTGATTCCCAGGACTCGAGTGCCCTGACGCATTCCTGCAGCATTTGATGTGACTTCTGTTTCCAGTTGCCAGCCTAACTTTAAATACAGCATTTGGTGCTTAGGTGCCAGTGGTCAGTGCCCTGTACGTATGCCAGACAGAAAGGGAGGGTGGAGAAACACAGAATCATGAACTCAGCTCCTGGCAGGTAAGAGGAAGAGTAGGAATTCACCATGAGGGAACAGTATGAGTTAAAATGTCAATACATTTCCAATATTTACATCTGCCCAGAGATTCTGTTACTGATTTGGGATCTTAAACATATAAAGATGCTATTAGACATTTCTGTACCCACACAGATGTGACAAAGTGGGGTTTTCCTCCTTATTATGTTGTACATGAGCCTATGTGAGTCTTACTGTGTGGGCCTCAATTTCCCTGTGTATTGCACAATGCCTAAGTGGTGGGAACTGGGTGTGTGACTTTTGCTGAGACCCTCGAGGACAGGTGAGGCGGCTCCAGCTCCCAGGAGGGGGATGCGACCAGGTGACACTTTGCCCAGGAAGTGAGACAAAGACCAGGAGGAGGGCCCACAGGGATGTTGGAGGTTGGGTTGCTGGAAGCTGGGCAGTCTGCTGTTGGGGACTTGGAGACAGAGGAGTCCAGGACGTCCGGCCTGGGGTTCCCCTAAGTTGGACTTTGCTGAAAGTCACTGATTTCTGTGCTAACAAGTTCTGTTCTACGCTGTGTTCTTGTCGACTAATAACCCTTCTGTGTCACACGCTGGCTGAGAGTCACGGCTGACTGCAGAGTTGGGGTGCAGGGCCCTCTGGCTTCCCCAGGGGTCCTGCCCAGGTGGACTCACCAATGGGAAGTGCACGTTGAGAACAGGGGTGCTAGATGCTCTGAGGTCAGTCCCAGGAAGGCCATAGCCAAGGAGACTCCGTGCCCTGAGTCCTGGCTGGCTTCATACCAAGCAGTTCCAGAGCATCGGGCCTGTGACAATGAGCGTTGCTGTTTGGCTGTAATGTCTGAGAGGAGACAATCCTACATCCAGAGATGAACGATGGTCTGGTGGTTAAGGCTGAGACAGGGACTTTGGCTCTGCGGCTCTGGCTCTCCGGTGGGACCACGGACAAGTCACTTCGTCTATCTGTGCCCCCGTTCACCAGCTGTGGAAAGGGGGCAATAACCTTTCCTTTCTCTGGGTTATTTAAGTTGCAAGCTCTTGCAGGGCAGAGATTAGCTCTTACTATGTATGTACAGCACCTGTGCTGTTACTGCGATCCATAGAATGGTGTCAGTCCATCCGTCCAGTGCCAGGGAGATGAGCTGGATCTATTGGGCCGTTCCCGTCTCTGACACTGGAGATTCTGTTGAGTCCGGAGGTTGGTCGGGGTGTTGGGAGTATCTCCCAGCTCTTACCTGCCTTAGCCCTGCTGCTAAAGCCGCCTGACACACCATGTCCTGACCGAGCTGCTCTTGGGGGAAGGTAGCAAGTTAACGCCGGGAAGAAGCTGCTTAATTCCTTCTCTCCACATGAGGAGTCACATCCTTGGCTGAGTGCTGAGCACATGTGGGAGGGCAGAGCTCTGGGGTCTGCGATACGCCTGTTACAAACACTATGCTGCCAGGAGCAGCCCCTGAGCATGGTAAACATATAGGTACAGACCAGAGACAATCACAGCGATAGCAAGAAAAGCCCAGAGCCAGTCCAGAGCTCATCCCTTCCCCTACATCGTCCTTATGCCACTCAGCATATGGTCTGACCCATAGTTATGAGATGTTTCAGGTGCTCATTCTGCGCTCATCAGCATGGCATCTTAGCCGATGAGATGGTATGTATGGTGGCACATGAGAAACAGCATCTCGCTAAAGGCGCAGAGGATTATAGAGATGGTACCAGCTGGGAGGTCACCGCAGAGCAGGTGTCTTTTGTAGATGACCTTGACCCCAAATCCCTGTGCTGTTGAATCAAGCCTGCAATCCCAAACAACTGCTGACCTGAAAGCAAGTCCCCTGCCCTTTGCCAGGAAAAGCCCAATAGAACTAGGCTGTTGTGTTGGCCAAAAGCGGCATCACTTCAAAGCCACCTCCAGAAAATGTAGGCAGGAAAGCAAAGACTGTAATGAGTGCAGAAGACTCCCTGAGAATCCTCCAATCCAGTATCAACCCCCCACCTTCTGATCTGATGGGTTCTACTATCCATAACATGCAATTTCCATTAAAGGTGGCTCACCTTTTCAGACTCTCCCTATCTGTTTTTCATTAAAAAACAAGCCACCATATTCCATTAGTTTCTCATTTAGTGTGTGTAAAACGCTGAGACGTACATTTTACCCAGGGTGTTTTTAATCAGTTAATTTAACCAGAAACATTAATAATGTATTTCTTTGCCCCTTGACTGCTCATCTGTTAAACAGCTTATACATGGGAGAATAATGTCACCCCCTGTGACATGAAGCATCTAATACAGTGCGAATGGAATAAGATTTTGCATGTTTAATGCCAAAATGAACAAAGAGGAAGATACTGTCTCCTGGGAATGGGTATTACGGGATGAATAAAACCACTGCAAAGGACTTGTCTTTCCTAGCAGCCAAGCAAATCCTTCCAGAAAGGACACACATTTTCTGTACTTCTTTTTCTGCTTGGATTCAGTTTCTTGGCATTTCTCAGCACATTTTTGTTATGCTGCAAGACATGGTTAAAGCCGGGTCTCGGTGAGGTGAACTTTCCAGCTTCAGCTGCATCCATGAAACCTCACCAAGGTATAATGGCAGGTGCTGGAAGCTGGAGAGCGCTGAGACCAGTTGAGAACTGAGCTGCACTCAATGGGTGAAATTCATGCTGTGCAGAAGTCCAGCAAGAGAGGCCTGTGTACCAACGGAGTCCCACAGCCTCAAAATCGGGCTGACGCAGGACTTTAGTGGCACGTGGTCCTCAGGCCTATATGCAGCAGAAACTTTCTTCTCAGCGCTTCTCATTCATTTTTAGCTGATGAATTTAGCAACATCAGTTAGCCTGACTTTAAAAAAATCTGCCTCCTTAAATGCAGACATGGGCAGGAGACCCGAGCTGCAGAGGAGCAGAACCTGCTGAAGTCAGTGGGGAGCTGCAGTTGCTCCGCACCTCTGGAAATCAGCCCACTTATTTCTGTGCCCAAATTGGGAGTTAAGTCCCCATTTTAACTACCCACATTTGCAAGTTTTGGCCATTTGTACTGAAGCCTAGCAGGGAGCTGCTCTCCTGGCCCTCACGGCTCTGCCCCAGGGAGTCTGAGCACGGAACGGGAGCCTGTGGCTGGGAATGCCTGGGATTTTGTCGTTTGCGGTCACAATCTTACCTTTCCGTTCAGCATCTTTTCACTGCATCCCTGGAGCTACGGGCAGCAGTGATGAGATGCATCCTGCTGTGCAACAGCCTTGATGTCACACCCTGGCACGGGAAGGGAAAACGCTGCACCCCCCGAGGGATGAGAGACTCCATTAAGGAGATTTCTCCTTCCTCCAGTCGGCCTTGTGTGGAAGCAAAGCAGCACCTGCTAAATGGAGACTTTTCCCCAAGGACGGCGGGACCCACAGCAACTCTGCCTGACCCTCTTAGTCATGCTGCTAACACCTCTCTGGCCAGCCTGATCTTCAGTGTTGTGCTGAACTTTACTCTTACATGGAAAGGCTTTTAAAATGCACCCACCACGAGGATACTTGGAGATATTATGCTCCGAGCCGAGGAGAGGGTTTCCAGCAACAAGCACTTCACTTCTCCTTCTTGGAGAGAGACTGTTTGTTAGCACTGAAGATTTGGTTTTCAGTCTGACACTTCTAAGTGCACTTGGGATTGGAGCCCAGACACAATCTCGTGTTTTCCCCACAGTTACAAGGTCGGAGGACAAGCTGCACAGAAGTGAAACGAATCTTTCATTGGGTAACTAGAGAGAGGCGGAAGCTGGCTGGGCATGTCCTATGCCACGATGCTTCCCCGACCTTTCGGCCACAATGGCCAGCATGATTTGAGACAGGCTCTCGTGCTCTGGCTTTCGACTTGCATTCTGGATAAACCAATCCAAGCCCAGTGACATGCTGGGTGTGAAATACCGATGCTGCTGGTGCAGATGGTTCCCACGGCGTTTCCTCTCCAACCCCCCCCCCCCAGACTAGAGAAATCTGCCTTGGCAATAAAATGCCACAAAAATCCTCCGTTCAGGAAGGTTTAGAGAGGAAGAATGGTCCAGAGGGTAGCCTGGAGCTTGAGACACCTGGGTTTATTTCTTAGCTCCCTCACAGACACTTCATGTGGCCTTGTGCAGGTCACTTTGTGTCTCAGAGCCGCAGTTCACCATCGGGGCAATGGGGAGAACAGCCCTGCCCTGCCTCACAGTGGGGAAAAATGCCTTAAAGATTGTGATGTGCTCAGAGGTGACGAGGGCTCGCCAAGGGCCTGAGACAGACAGGAAACCAGCGCATAGCTAACGGGCCTGATTAGGATCTGTAACTGGGAAGTGACTCCACTGAAAACCACTTCATCACTGTGTATCTCAACTGTATTGTTACATTTATTCACCTACTTTTGGGTTATTGCTGGTTATGTATCTTTAAAACAAACTTTGTATTTGTGGATAATCTAAGCACTATAGCCAGATGGACAGACACTCTTTTCTCAATCTGTGTATTATATAATTTTTTTAACATTAACTTTAATAAAATGTTTAAATCTGAGTGCTTCACAGAGCAGGGTTTATTTCACCCTCAGAACCCCCACTCTGAGGTTTTAGCTTCAGATGGTGAACCGAGAGGAGGAAAGAGATGAGGTGATTTGCCCAAAGTTTCAAAGAGAGTCTGTGGCAGAGCCAGACTCTGAACCCTGCCTCCTGAGTCCCAGGCCACTGCCTTAACCACAAGGCCAGCCCACCTCTCTGCCTCAGGGGAGTCGCACCAGTTCCACAAAGCTGTGTGGAGACACAGGCCACGTCTGTTTGCCTCTGCTGTACCCATCTGCACACCAAACCTGAACCCATTTTACAGAGCTTAGCCTCTGAGGGCTTTCTCCAGCCCCAGGCAGAGGGGTTTAAGGTGTCTCTCTCCTGAACAGCCCAGACTGGAGATTACTTCCAGGAGCCTGCGTCCAGGATTTACAACGAGGGGTTGGTTTTTGGTGAGCAGCGCTGGTCCTCTGTAGTTTCCCCAAGCAGTCTGTTAACTCCTCCTTGGCTACGGTTCACGTAATCCAGGACAAAGCTAGGCTCCCAGTTCGAGGTATATCGATGGTTAGGACGTGATAGCCCCGTATGCTGATTGTTTGGGGTATGTGTATTTACAGAGCCCCCCGTGCAGCTTGGGAGCTGTGGAACGGTACGTGAAATGCCGGAGAACCGGAGGAGTTTCATTGGGCCTGAAGGTTCCCCATCCCAATCCCATGAGCCCGCCACTGCTTTTCAGCACATGGCGTCATGAGGCTAGGGCCCAGGGACCCATGAGCGGCAGATGAGATGTACGGCTCCCTCCCGGTCACCAGTAGATTTCCCGTGCCCTCTCTGCCACACACGCTTGCCAAGCAGTAGGACACTAGTCAGCACAGCTCTTTTCAAGCCAGGCTATTGGGGAAAGGGAAATAAAGCACGTCGGGTCTGTCCCTTAGCTCCAGCTGAGTTGCGCTCAGTGGTAGGATGCGAGCTGAGGAGGGAGGAGATTTACCCTGTACTTGGAGGCTGTTCAGGAGCCTCAGGGCTGCTCCCAAATACACCCAGTTGCTCATGGTCCCACGCAGCCCTTCCAGCAGCCAGGGGTAACTGGAGCTGTGGGGGGCTGCAGTGGGGTGATGGCTGGATCTGTGTCACTCAAGGATTCCCCTTGTGCAGGGGAAAGGCCAAGGTGGCCAGACCTGCATTCCTCCCTGGCTTCCTTGATGTGGCATGAAGGAGTCATAGTGGAAAGAAGCCCTGGTCCCTTAGAAAATGCAGGGAGAGGTGGCAGAAGACATGCCCTGGGAGAAGGACGTAGGGCTGCCCCAGGAAAGGCCCAGGTCCCGTCTTTTTTCCTTTAGAAAAGAAGGAAAACGCTGACTAGAACTCTGCCGGTGATGTTACAGTCGTGACACAGCCCTGCAAAGCCAGTCTCTGACGCAGGGGCTGCTTGAGAGCAGTTAATATTCACACGGAGAATCCCCTTCGGAGAGCTCAGTCCTGTAAGTAACAGGCAGCTGATCCCCCAGGTTTCTGTTGCAGTCAGTCCATGCCTTTGTAGCCTCAAATTGCATCAGCTACATGACCACGTTGCATCACATTAGGCTCTGCCAAGCTGACGTGACAGGGCCAATGCATCATCACTAAAAGTGTACAGGGGGCAGGAATTCAGTTCCTTTGCTGTTCTGTCAGAGCAAGAAACCAATCTATGCCCTTAAGAAATCATTCCTGCCGTGGAGGAATTAAAATGTGCAAGTTCCAGTCATTGCACATAGAAGAGCCTGGATCTTTGCTGCTGCTGAGCAGATCTCTGCCTCTGCCCCAGGAAGTAAACTCTGGGTTAGTGTTACTGCAGGGGTCTTACTTCCATCCTATCCATTGGGGCAGGAGGTGTGAGCTATGGGGCTGAGGGTGAGGGGTAGGGAGCACTAGGCAGGGAAAGGATCTCTTTGTGCATCTTCTGCATGCTAATAATTCCCACTCAGCACAAAGGATTCCTCAGTAAAATGTGAGTTGTAGGATGGAGTTTCCAGCTTCTTCTGGACTTTATCTTCCCTTCCTGCTTCATAAAGAGTCTTCCACAGGATCGCTCTGTGTGACTTTTGGAAGACACCAGATTGCCCTGCCATGGAGGTGCAGGGACTGGTGAGCTCCAGCTCACCAGGCACTTAAGCTCAGGGCCCGGTTATACACTAATTGCGGTTTGGAGCACAGAAAAGGCCATTCTTGAGTAGATCAGTCACTGCGTCTCTTTCTCTCTTATCTGTGTATTCGTTCCCTTTTGGATGGAGTTGATTTCACTGCATTTATTTCATATTTTCACTTCCAAGAATAATTTTTCACAAGCTAAGAGGGAATCTCTTGGTGAAGTTTAGCTCCAACCCCGGAGGCTCAGAACAGGGTCAAACCCCCTGGTGGGGGGGATTCCTCTTTATGTTCTGATGGGATGAGGCTAACTTATTTCCCATTGTTCCCATTAACAACACACTGGAAACTAACGGCCTTGTGGACCACAGGGATTTTCTTCCTGCTGAGTCACTTGGTCGGTTTGCAGGTGTGAATTTTCAAAACCTTCCCTGAGTGTGGACACAGCAGCATTATCTTCCTTTCCCAGGGGCCATACAGAGCACTGCCTCCGCCTGAGCACTGCCCCACCCATCCCTGCCTTGGGGGAAAACCCCTTGCTGCATTCTGAGCACTGAGGGGTGGGGAGTCAAAGCCTCTGGTGTCTTCACTCGGTTTCCTGGTCGGCTGCAGCTCTGTGACTCTCTGGCAGTCATTCCGGAGGGAGGGATTCAGAGAAATTAAATTCTGGAGACTCGTTTTGTTAGTTTGTCATATAGAGCAGTGATTCTCGACCAGGGGCCCGGGGCTCCTTGTGGGGCCACGGGCAGGTTTCAGGGGTGCCGCCAAGCAGGGCCAGCATTAGACTCACTGGGGCCCAGGGCAGAAAGCCGAAGCCCCCCCGCATGGGGCTGAAGTCCAGGGTCCTGAACCCAGCCACCTGAGGCTGAAGCCGAGGAATGTAGCTTCACGGGGCCCCCTGTGACCCCAGGTACTTTCCCTGCTTGCTGCCCCCTAACGCCAGCCCTGGCTTTTATATGCAGAAAACCAGTTATTGTGGCACGGGGGGGCCGTGGAGTTTTTATAGCATGTCGGGGGGGGGAGGGGGTATCAGAAAGAAAAAGGTTGAGAACCCCTGCCATAGAAAACAGACATTTTCCCCACTCAATCTCATCAGAATAATTTGTCCCAGTGCCAATTTTTTTTTGCCAGTTTCACCACAAAAATAGAACCAACCTGAAAGGGACAAAACAAGCAGCCCAGCCCTGGGAAGGAAAGAAAACAATTGCAAGGGAAGGAAATCCCACGGGCCCCAGGTTTGAGAGAACACACACAATCTGGTGCTGAAGGGTAGATGGGAGGTGTAAGCAATTCTTCAGGGGGCATCCCATGTTTTCTCTGCAGGAAGTAAGTAAAGCTCTCTGCATCCTCAGTCAGATCTTTTTCAAAACAAGTGCTTGTTCCAGAACGCCATCGATGGAGGGGACTGTCAGGACACTGTCGAAGTGTGTTAGCAACACTGTCAGCAGGGGAGGGGAAAGTGTGATCAAATGTCGCTGTTTTTCGAAGCTAAATAACACCGTGATTTCATAAGGAGAAAAAGGTATGTGATTACACGACAGACTAAGCGCTGCTGAAATTCCCTTTCCTAGACCCAGCTGGTTTGTTTTGTTAAATTGGAAAACACCTGAAACGCTTTGACTTTCTTGTACATTTAGCTGCTGTGAAGCTAAAAATAACCAGCCATTTAAGGAAAATGGCATTTGGCCAGAAAACTTGTCTGGCAGGTTTTGACTAGACAAGAATTAAACTGGTGGGATACAGAGCACAGAAAATGAGTTTTAACCTGGCAAATGTAAAGCAGCTCACACCTACATGGTTAACAGGGTCCTGTCCTGAGATATACAGATAATTTCTTTTATATGGACAAGACACGTCTGTGTAATAAATGGTATAGAGAGACATTCTGTAGAGCACTGTCAGCTGCTAACGAGATCTTTTTGCTTTGTGTTAGTGTATGGCCTTTGTCAATGGGAGCTGGGTACTTAATTCACTTGGGCCTCCTTAAGTCCCATCTGGGTTGTCCATAGCCACATTCTGACTGGATGCTTGGTCTGTTTTGAGGTTGTGTGGGTCTTGTCATGAGCCAGAGAATGGAGGGGATAGTACGATGGGATAGCCTAATTTTGGCAATTAATTGATCTTTGTCTATTAGCGGTAAAAATGCCCAATGGCCTGTGATGGGATGTTAGATGGGGTGAGATCTGAATTACTACAGAGAATTCTTTCCTGGGTGTCTGGCTGGTGAGTCTTGTCCACATGCTCAGGGTTTAGCTGATTGCCATATTTAGAGTCGGGAAGAAATTTTCCTCCATGGCAGATTGGCAGAGGCCCTGAGGATTTTTTTTCACCTTCCTCTGCAGCGTGAGGCACGGGTCACTTGCTGGAGGATTCTCTGAACCTTGAAGTCTTTAAACCACGATTTGAGGATTTCAATAGCTCAGACATCGGTCAGGGCTTTATTACAGGAGTGGGTGGGTGAGATTCTGTGGCCTGTGTTGTGCAGGAGGTCAGACTAGATGATCATAATGGTCCCGTCTGACCTTTCAGTCTATGACTCTATGCAGTTGTGCATGAGTGAGGCTTATTGCTTGTGGTGTGGTTTTACAGCTTTGGTTCGGATGTCAGAAACAGGAGGATCAATGCCCCTGCTGTCAAAGGAAAGTGAATGAAGGAGATGGGGTAGACAGGGACCTGGGGCTGTTGCCTCCTCCTTGGATTTTGAGTGTGGGTGAAATGAACCGCAGAGCTAAAACATGCCTGGCTACAGTTTGGCAAAAGAACTAAATCCATCCTCTTTTGGCTTAAAATTGTTTGTTCCTTTGAAATTGAGATGAAGCAGAACCGGAGTTGGTCACAGGACATGGACCATTCCTCTCTCTGGAGCTTTGCATTCAAACCACCCAGAGCCTCGGCTTTAGTAAAGGAAAAAAAATGAACTGATTATATTTTGCAAAGCCAAAACTACCTACCCTTTGTTCACCCCTGCTGCAAATACACCCCCAGGTCCTTACCCTGGCTAGCCTAACTCTGGGCCTTTCTTGGGCAGAGACTGGTGTAGGTTTGGTGATCAGAACAAATGTCAGCAAAGCCTGGTGTGATTTTACCAAATGCTCACTGGCAATGGGATTTGAGCCAGGGTCTCCAGGGTGGAGAAGCGTGTTCAGCACTGTACTGTGCCTCAGAAGAGAGTTATTACTATTATTATCTGTAGTCTTGTGATGCCCAGGAATTCCAGCCAGGACCTCAGTGTGCTAAGCACAGTACAAACAGAACTAACAGAGGGCCCCTATCTCAAAACTGCTTACAAGTAGAATTGCAAACACTCTGTGCCTGCGGCCATTCAACCTTCATAAACATGAACCAATTCATTGCATTGCAGCATGAGATCTGTGAGCATCACTGACCACCAGGGCAATGGCATGGTCCCTTCTGGGATCAGTTAGGCAGCCAATACTCTCATGCTTATCAGGAAGATGTTGCAAAGCATCCCTGAAATCAAGCTGAGTGGGTGAGAGACCTCAGCACGGCCATCTTTTATCTGCCGGCAAAGCCATAGGAGGCAAAGGAAGGGGGAAGATGAGCAGCTGTGAACTGAATAGACAAGGAGGTAACACTGTGAAAAGGCTGTTAGCACTAAATCAAGTGAACAGTAACTCAGTTAATCTCCAAGACATCTCGAACACTTTTTAAAATAGGGTGGCAGTGGGAAATGCTGTAGAGAAATACATCATCACTAAGGGACCCTTAGTTCTGGTGTTTCATATGACGTGTATTTATAGACAATCCATAAAAGTGGATACCTTTTTATTGCTGATTCTTTTACAGTCCATTGACTTCAATTTTTTTTTCATCTGAGAAAAGTCATGGTGAAGTTCTTGTCAAAAGACCAGGAAGGACACCCCCGTGAAACCTAGGGGAAACGCAGACAGCTGATTGTATTGCTGTCCCCTCACACTGCCGTACCTTGTGGTAATGGTTACATTTGTGTTAGTACAAGAGCTGTATTTCAGAAAGACTTTGGAGCACAATCCCACTGAGTTCAGCCCCATTAATATGATTGACCATTTGCTCCCGATAGCACCGTTCATTCTCTAGCAGCGACCACTGTCGGAAGACAGGCTACTGAGCTAGATGGGCCACTGGTCTGCCCCAGTCTGGCCGTTCCTTTGTTCATTCCCACTGTGCTGAGTAGGGGCGGCCTCAAAGAGCTTACAAGTACCAAGTCAGGATAAAGGTGACCTGGGTTGAAGATACTGGGCTGGAGCTTAGACAAGCTGGGTTCTGTTACTGTCTCTGCCACAGGCTTTGCCTGTGAGGTTGGTGTCAGGGTCTTGGTTCTGCATCTCCACCATGGAGATAACCTTCACTCATTGTCTGTATGACGACTTATATCACTAGCAACTTGAGGCAGAATCTGTCTCTTACTATGTGTCTGTGCAGCTCCTTGCACCGTGGGGCCCTAATCTCAACTGAAGCCTATAGGTACTACTGGAGTACGCGTACATAATAATGAAGCACCAGCTATTACAGAGATCAGGATTTAGACCACGCCGAGAGCTAGGTCTGGCCGATGCAATTAGCACTAGCACCACGGGAACATGCTAATTAACTCTCCTGGAGTATTCATGTTCACAAGCTGATATTTTCATGTGCAAATGTGCATCTCACAAGCAGCATTTCACCATTTTTACTGACTTTTGAGTAAAAATGTCAAATCTGTCCTCCATAGGTTAGTGTTATTTACTGCAAAATTGGCAAATATCCATCTTCAGGGAAAGAAAAAACTGTGCGTACCTCCTTCCTTTCCACCACCCCCACCGGCCTTGTTTGTTTACTTTTAAAAATAAAATCACAGCGAGGTCAGGAATGAAAACTGTTTGGCTTTTCTGGGCACTTGTGAGAGCCTCAGTTCTCACTGCGTCACTGGGGGTGAGAAGGATTGTTTCACACAATGTGAACAAGGGGGAAACTCTGCTTTGAAATATTAACAAGCTGCTTGTTCTGAGGGTGGCTGAGCTGTTTGCTGAACTGAGGCTCACCTCACTATGGCTGTGTTACTCCTGGGAATGGCGAGCGGAGGTTGGTTTTCAGGGTATTTTCCTAGGTTATTTCTTTTCTGTTGATAGTTTTTCTTATTGCAACCCTGAAAGATTGTCTTTGCCCCGACTCGACTCAAGTGCCGGGTATACATGGAACGAAGCAGATCTCCATAACCCTGGGCTCCACACGCTATTACTGTATCCCCACTTCTCTCAATAGTTCAAGCCCATTTTCCCCATTTCATTAAAATGGAAAAGCTGTGACAATTATTTTCGTAATTAGCTGGCTCTCCAAATTAATGCCAATTACACTGTGTAATCACGATGAAGATTATGCATTAATCAACCCTTCCCAAGCTAGTTATTAGGCTCTGTAAGTAATGATTGTGAAGAACGTATGTGAAGAAAAGACACAGGAGCTAAGAGAGGAAACCACGCCAATCCAGGGGAAAAGGCAGCAGGGAATTTCCAAATGGATGTAGTTGTTCTTTTCAGCACATTTGATTAGACTGAAGAGATTTGTCGTCAGTTGTTTCCCCCCCCCCCCCCCCCCACACCACCACCACTCCTCCTCCAGGGCCTCTGTGTAAACGATTATTCTGTCACATATTGCTACCTGTTGGCTCTGTCTAACACCTTAGCAAATGCAGGTATATTTCACATTGCCTCTGTCCCAATGCGTTCTTCAGCCAAAACTGTAATCAGAAATATATTACCTGTGCCTGTCTCCTTTCTCATCGCCTGGCACTAAATTCAAGTTGCTGGGTGGTTGCACAGAGAATCCTTTCTCGAAGTAAAGCCTATTATATCCAAATGGATGTCTGGAGTGTTAATTTATTTGGGATCAAACACTGATAATCCGCACACCGAATTCTACTGTATTCTATCACAGTAAGACACACTCAAAACCAACTCTGAAAGCTCTGAGCTGGGAGAAAACACAATGTCAGCCATTTGCTAATCAATGCAACATGAAGCCAGTTCATTTCAGCATAATGCTAGAGAACAAAATCCTGCTGCTGAAATGTGCTGGGTTGAAAACCTTTGTGCGAAGGGGAAGGGATGAGCCTCACCGATGGGTTTTATTTTTATTATTGTTCATTATTTCTACAGTAATATCTGTGCTTTTGGAGCAGTGCAGACTTTTATAAAGGTAAGTCCCTGCCTTCAGAAGTACAAATTAAGGCTCCAATCCTGCAAATGCTTATGCCTGGGAGTAGCTTTGCACAATCGAATGCTCCACTTGTGTACGCACAGTTTCTGGGATCCTCATATATGTACATACAAGGTGTTACTATCGCCATGTGCAACATGGGGAAACTGAGGCACAAAGAGAGCCAAGAAAATGACCTGCCCAAGAGCAGAGAGCGAGTGAGTGACAAAGCCATTGGTGAGCCTCATCCCTTCCCCTCTGCACATTTGCTGTTCTCTGTTGTTTGTACTGGCATAAATAACTAAGGATCAGTATCCCACCCTTGCCCTGCCACCATGCACCTCTCCTGCCCCTGCTGCTCCCCGAACATCTGCCCCTGCTGCCCCACCCCCGTATCTGGTCCCTGGCTGTGCCTTCATGAGGAGCTCTCTATAAGCACTCAGTACTGCTTCCTGGTCAGATCAGCCCCTGACAAGCCGTCCCCGTCTGACTTCCAAGCTGCTGTGGCAGTGCGAGGCTGAGCTGGTATCAGTAGGTTGAAACCTGTGCTTGGCCTGGCTGGCTGGGCCAAAGGAGCAGATGGGATGGGATGGCATCTCTCTGAGTGAAGAGTTTTCGTAGCTGGGTATTTTTAATGTGATAATTGAATGAGAGAGACTCCTGAGGATAGATACTGAATCATTAATGTCAATAAGGTGGAGTTTAGCTTTTGCTGGGATGAAGAATGGCTCTGTGGCCCTATGAATATTTCACAGGCTAAAAAGGGAACGAGAGGGAGATCTCCAAGCAGCAGTATGGTGTGGAGGCTCCTTTGGGTTGGGGAAGGGACACCCTTTGCTGGCTGAGCAGAGCAGTCTGAGATCTTCTCTGAGATACAAGAGTAGCAAGCACTGCTAGAGGACAAGGATCTAGGGGTCAGGGAATTCAGAAACGGGACCGTACAGCATTGAGGACTGCGGCTAGCGTTTCCAAGATCACTTGGTTGCATCTGTCCCCAGTTGGCAGTGACCAGAGGTTATTGCCAGAGAGTTGTGCTTCTTTCTTATGCACTCCATGCATCTGAAGAAGTGGGGTTTTTACCCACGAAAGCTTATGCCCAAATAAATCTGTTAGTCTTTAAAGTGCCACCAGACTCCTCATTGTTTTTGTGGATACTGACTAACACAGCTACCCCTCTGATACTTGGTACCAATTTTTATGCCATCTGTAAAACATAAGAATTATCTGCCCTAAACTCAATAAAATCATGTGCCCACCTAGTTCAGTATCCCGTCTCTAGCGGCTGGTGCTGGCCACTGTCAAAGAGGAGGGTATAAGAAACTGATAACCTGCCCTTAGAGTAAATTCCTTCCTGTCCCCCAATCTTTAGAAGCTGGTTATGCCCTGAAGCAGGAGAGTTAAGAGCCCTTCCAAAACTGGGGGAAATGTTTGTTTGTTTTTTGAATCCTTGCTATATCAACTCTGGACATTAAATGCTCCATTTTTTTTCATCTCGCTAAGCTCTTGGCCTCAGTGACATCTTGTGGCCATGATGTCCGCAAGCTGAATGTATATCGTGCAGAAAAATCTTTCCCCTGATCCATTTTAAACATGGTGTGGGGGAAGTTTGACCTATTAAGTTACTGGCCTGTGGATGAATTAGGGAATCTCTACACTGCAATTAAACACCCGGGGCTGGCCTGTGTCTGCTGACTCAGGCTTAAGGGACTGAGGCTAAGGGGTTGTTTACTTGCTGTATATACATCCTCCTAGGGGCTTCAGTTCCAGTTGCCATCAGACTGGCACTCCTGACCAGCACCAAATTAATACGAACATGTCTAGACAGTGTGGTTTGGACCTGGAAGGAGGAGGCAGGTAGTTTCTTAAATACCAGTAGAGCTGATAAGGTGTCTGCCATCTCTAACGGAACATTGCAAAGGCTTTCCTAAATCGAAGAGGAAGGCTTGCTTCCAGCTAATGAACCTGGAGACCATCTGTTACCAGCTGCATTTGCAGAGCTCATTCATTCATTAAGTGTTTTGATTTGCGTGTTATCAGACAGAGTCAGGTTTGTGTGTCTTACCAGGGCTCTTTAGGGGCAAAAGATTGTTCCTACATCGCTGAGACAAGGATATACAATTACATAATTTACGCCCTCACTCAGGCACTTCAATTAGAGAGGCTGCCAGTGGGGACTTGAGGACAAGACTTACAAATGCAGAGCCAAGAAAGCTAGCGACACCATGACATGAGCTCGCTGCCGTTGGGGAAATGGAATGGCATTAACAATTTCCAAACATGGAAAAGCATGCATTCAAGCCGTGCATTATTGAGCAGTGCAGGCTGTAGTTGGAGGCAAACTCAGAAGTTTCTGCTTGTCTGAACTAAGGACTTGGAGAGCCAATTTCAAGGAGGAAAAAAATAAAGATGGGGCAGAGGAAACTAAAAAAAAAGGAACGACAAAGAGGGAACTTAAGGATGAGCAGAAAGCAGCTGGAGATTTCACTCCCAATTCTTATATTGATTATAATTCTGCATTATTCACACAGCACAATGACTGTGTATGGGGAAAGTCAACACACCGATTGCCTCAGTGGTGGAGAATCTAAGACATAAGACATCACAGCATGGCAGGAGGTAGGGCCCAGAAGGAGAAGCCAAGGCAGCAATTCCTGGTCACTGTCAACTTGGACCATGTTCCAGTTGGTGACTTAGAATGTAAAGGCTCCAGATTGTGTTCCCAGAACTCTGCAGCGTGGGAAACCATTTAACTGCTGCAGGAGAATGTTCAAGATTTAAAAACAAAAATTCTGTTCCAAATGGGGACAAAAATTCAAAATCTAAAAAAAAAAAAAAAAAAATTGTGAACCAATAATGTGAACAAAATTTCATTTTGGTTTAATTTTGACCTTTTAAAAAAAGTTTACTCTTGTTTAGTATAAATTAGCTAAAATTTCAAAACAAAATGTTGTTTCAAAACAACTTGAAAAGCAAAAAAATATTTTTTAAATGTCAGAATTTCCCATTTTGATGACTTTGAAACTTTGTTTTTCATAATTTTTTTCAAATTTGGAGATTCACTGAAACTGACCCTTTCCTGTGAACTGTTTTGGTTTTGACAAATTGGTGTTTTCCAGCAGAAAAAACGCTTTGTTGGAAAATTCCTGACCAGTTCTCCTTACGCTCCACACCCACTTTATTCTTATCCTCCTAGCAACAGCTGGTTGGAAAATATCAATTCTGTAGTCAAAATGCCTTTTGTTTAAATCGAAAAAAATTCAACCCGCTCTATCCTGGCCTCTGTATCCTTTCTCTCTGATGTTGATTGAGGCTCTAATATCTAATCTCAAATAGTCAGGGGAAGGCGAAGGGGACAGAAAGTAGAGGATGGCAAAACAGGGCAGGATAGGGAGAGAGAAACTTATGAAAAAATATTTCCAGAATTGTTTCTATCTCTGAGCATCCCTGGTTTCAGCCCCAACATAAGCTACCAGCATCTCCCCAGCAGTAAAAGGGGAACCAGGGGAACCCTCCTTCTCAGAGAGGCCCCGTTGCTTGTTTTTAGGTGTCACCATAATCTGACTTGGCTTCCCTGCCTGCCATCTCTGGGCTGGGTGCTCAAGTCAAAACAGAATGTGAACAATCATGTACACAGCAGTGAGCGGCTGGGCTCCCAAACTCCCCTGAGCTTCCTAGGGAAATTGAGAGAGGTCCCCCATGCAGTTTGGAAGACATGGAAGTTCCCACTCGCTTAGAAATCCAGGGGAGACATGGCTGTAGCCAGTAGTGAAGTTGAGCGTAAATGCGGGTAAAGGGAGATTAGTTTACCTCCTTCTTTTTTTACCACTGGCTGTAGTCCTAATGTAGCTTTGCAATGTGTCGGCTTTTCCCAGGAGTTTGTCTCTGGACACGCTGTGGGAGAGGGTGCTCCTGAACCTTCATGTTGTTGGTAACTATTTTGGTCCTGTCTTGCAGGAGGAATTTTCGAGTATGCAGATGGCCCCAACGCCCAGGTTATGAGTGCCGAGGAGCAAGCCTTTAGATTTTCTGCCAATATTATCAATAGAAATAGAACTTTGTTGCCTAACACAACATTAACCTATGACATTCAGAGGATACACTTCCATGACAGCTTTGAAGCCACTAAGAAAGGTAAGTAGATATCATGTTTCTCCATCTGATGAAGAATTGGCTTGAGCAGAGGCAGACTGCTCTCTGCTCACCTGTTGAACATGTAGCCAGGAGCTTGAAGGTCTTTAATGGCTTTATTTAATTATTTATTTTAAAAATGTCATCTCTTCTACCCATTTCCATTTTACTCCATGTCAGCTGAAGCTGCTAAGGCTCAGATCACCTACAAGTGACTGATATATGCATGTGGCAAAAATAAATATCTTATGAGTATTGCGACCAGCGACAGTAACAATGCACTGCTGGAGACATCATGTATATACCCACTTGGATGACATCTTTGGCAGCATCCTTCCTGGAAGTACATCACCTGGTGTGCATGGCAGGGAGGGAGATTAGAACCTACCTGGAATGCTACAAAGGTTAACAACACAGGGCTCCACTGATACAGGTGGACCCCATAAAATCTTGGCCCTGCATCTCCCAGAGGAATCTGAGTAACCACTGCATTCAGAGCTGCTCACGTTGCTTTCTCTGAATTGGGGCTTACACACAGGCACATATTTTTTAAATAACCTGACCACAGTGAGAAAAGGTGGACAGCTGCAGGAGCCTCAAGCCAGCCAGACTGGAGCTTCCTCGTCTTCTGTAGCCTGGGCAATAGTTTCTTTATTAAAACGAACACACAAAGGAACAGGTGTTGAAGCCCACTATATTTTCATGCAGATGTTTCCATTTAATTGAACTTCATGCAATAGGAAATTCCAAGATGCCACCAAAGGTGTTGATGGCAGAAACTAGAATAATCCTGACTCTCACTCATCGGGATTCTCCCACTTCAGGTGGAAAGTGGCCACCACTTTACTGGATTTGATGAATATCTTTTCCTAGAATTCTCAGGACCATTGTAGCACCCAGTATGTGCAGGTCTATTGCCTGTTTCTACAGCTGAGTTGACTGAAACACCAAGGGGTCAAGTGAATTCCAGATCAAAAGCCTTGTAAATTGGATGCTCAGCCATGCATCTCCCAGCTCCTTATCCTATGCCGGTCACTAGACTACACAACTCCTTCACCCGCTAACCCTACACAGCTAACCTATTTCTCTTCCAACTCTCAAGTTTGCAAGGCTCTTGAGCAGCTCCACTTAGACATGATATTAATGGAATATGACAAGTAAATAAAGTTATGTTTTTAAGCCTCTCCTTCATGTTTAATTGATGTGCCGCTTCCTGGTGCATTTGCATTGCTAGGTAAAGGCTGGGAACTCTATCCAATGAAACAGAGTCCTCCCTCCCCCACCCCTCAGTACACATTAGAAGAAGGGTAAAACTTGAGCATTGAAATGATGGGTTGTGCCGGTATGAAATGCTTCTTGCCTGTTGTGGTTTGTGTGGATGTTCTGTCATGTTTGAGGTGACGGTTTGGTGAACTTTTTAAAAGCACAGAAGTGTGGAATAGTAACGGTGGACCCTAAAAAGCTTAGAAATTGGATAAACCTGGAAAAGTTTGTCTGCCCACCACATATCTCTAGTGTAGAGGGATTGCACCTCCCTTCGCCGCACCGCGGCAAGTCATTATTGTTATTGGATGCCAATTGATTTGAGCTGCTAGTGAGTGAGGTCCGGAGGGCGGGAGGGGGAAACTGGATGGCACAGCAAGTGCTCTGGTTGTGGTTTACCTGTTAGCTTGTGAGGGTGATGGGTTAGCTTCGGGGGCGGGGGGAAACCCTGCTCAGCAAAAGTATGACTCTGTCCGAATTCACAGACCAGAGAGGCATCAATAGACAAAGCTGGTAACTGATTGTCACAGAGTCTACCAGGAATCAAGGCTGATATTTGCTTTTTTCAGGGGGTTTTATCTTGGAAGTTCCCCTAGGTTTTGTGACCCCTGCACTGTGCTAGGCTGAAGTGTAAGTATCATGTTTATCTTCACTGAAGCATTAATTTTTTGCTGGATGTTAAACCACACAGGAACGAATAGAGGGGCACTCGTGCGCGTGCATACGTGAGTGTGCAAGTGACCATGTATGTGCGCACACTCCCTACCTGTCAGGAAGTGGCGTGGTTTCTGCCTTGCCAAATGGCATGTAGCTTGTACGCCCCAAGATGCAAGCTTCTGCACAGTGTCGGTTCTATGCTTATAACACAGGTGATGACATTCAGTTCATTTTCCCCCCAAGCCTGCTCTCATTACATCAGAGAGAACTTCCACTGACTTCAGAGAGCCTTTTGTCTGAGCTGCTAGTACTGGACCAGGCCAATAAAGGCCAGCTTATTCCATTTGGTAATTTATCTAGTGGCTTCCCTACACAGAGGATAAGAACCTACTACTGCCAACGGCTAGCAGACGTAGTCCTTTGAGCCTTATGGTTTTTGTACTGAAGATCTAGAGTTCTGTCCCCTCTGGTGACCTATGGTGTCACTTCCATACCCAATATGATTGAATTTCTGGCCCCATTGTGGCAAAACTTTCTGGCTTCAGTGGGGCCAGGATGTCACCATATATCTGATAACTCTCTGAGCAGAGCAGCATGGAGGAGTAAAATACCCTGCTCTGGGGCTCAATCCTCAATCCGGTCCCCATGCAGCAAAGCATGCAAGCAAGGGCCTGATATTCCGGTGGCCTCGCTGAGCTCCGTGTCAGCTGGTATCCTAATAGAAAGGGGCTGTTCACATGTGTAAGGGCTAGAGGGTTAATCCTGTAAGTGTTAGTAAGTCTCTCAGTCTAAACCATTGGTCACTGCTGAGCTTGACACAGATAAATATATTTTATTTTTAAAAAGTAATTGCTGTATGCATTTCAGAATGAAATAATTTGTGTGTTATTTAATGTAATGACAGAGTCAAAGCCCCAGTCTGTGCTAAGCATCTGCAAAATATCTGGGTTTTAAGCTTAAATCATGCATTCACAGTAAACTAAATGAAACCTACAAATCAAAATCCCAAAATCTCACCAGCCATCCACCCCTGTTTTCTGGCCACTGAAAATATATTGAATAAATCACAGATAATTTTTGTATGGAAAGAGAGGTGTGGGGGAGATGCTTCCAGACCGCCAATGGCTATGGTAAATTTCAGTCGCCTGGGATTCAAACCAGTAGGGAGCCCAGAAAAATGGACATTGTTTATCATGCAAATAGGAATCAGTCCTTTTCCATACTGAGCTGATTGGGAAATAAGTGGTTTCTTTTTCTGTGAAAATTTCTGGTTTTTCTTTAAAAATCCCAAACCCCAAACTCCCATATCTTAGGTTTTCAATTTTTTTAATGCAAAATTTAGAAGAACATTGACATTTTTTATGAAAATTTCAGTTTTGTCAAAAAGCCATTTTTCATTTTCAAAACAATTCAGTGGGAATTTTTTGCCCAGCTCTATATTTATACCAGTCACTGCCCAAGTGACCCTCATACAGGGCCTAATTCTGTTCTCAGTCTCCTTAAGTAGTAATTACTCCTGCAAGTAATCCTGCAAAGATCAATGGAGCTACTTGCTAAGGGCTGCTGGGAGCAGGTGAAGGTGGCAGCGTCAGGCCTTGGAGAATGTCTCATCACTGGAGCTTGGCTTTATGGTCACTCTTGATGAGATAGGAGAGGGCTCTGTGACCCAGCGCTGTTGATAGGATAGTGCCATTAACTAAAGAGCAGTCAGTGTTATCACCGTGCAGAGCTGGGATTAAAAAATGAAATATTTGTGTGTAAGGAAAAAATCCTGAAAATCTCAAGCCTTTGTACATTCCCTCAGCTGTATCAGGCTTGGATAATCATTCCTTGATCTAGAACCTGACCTGTCATCTCTCGTCTGTCTATAGAACCTCACCTGCCTCTCCTCTCTGTTCCTTTCTTTTCTAATATTTATATTTTGGTTGGTCCCCAGAGGCTTCTGTCTGTCTGTCCGTCCATCCCCATACATGCCACTGTCTCTCTCTCTCCATGTGCCAAGACAAAGCCCCAGCGCTGTGCTGTTTGGGATATGACTGGGTTAGTGACACGCTCTGGATGGGCTTGTCTCCCCCAGTGTCAATCAGTCCCAGGAGGGATATTGTCTGGTGTATTGACAGCCTCGATCCCTTTCTATTGCAGCCTGTGACCAGCTCGCCCTGGGGGTTGTAGCAATATTCGGGCCTTCTCAAGGCTCCTGTACCAATGCAGTTCAGTCTATTTGCAATGCACTGGAAGTCCCCCATATACAACTTCGGTGGAAGCATCACCCTTTGGATAACAAGGACACTTTCTATGTCAACCTTTACCCCGACTATGCTTCTCTCAGCCATGCCATTCTGGACCTTGTACAGTATTTGAAATGGAGGTCAGCTACCGTTGTTTATGATGACAGTACAGGTAGGTGAAGGGGGAGCGAAGCAGCTCATCTATTGTGGGTTCCATGTTGGGACTTTTCCCATGCGCCCTGGTGGAGTAAAATCATGTTATGTGCAGTGAGACAGGGACAGATCCGAATTCCTCCTGAACTCACAGCAGAAGTGCACAGGGTTCTTTGGAATACGTCTAAAGCTTTTACAGACTTGTCAATCAGCTAGCCTTCATCACCAGGGCTGCCAACAAGGGCCAGATGAAGGATGAAGTTCTCGGCCAGTGTAAATTGGTGCCACTTCACTGAAGGCAGCGGCGCAGTGTCAATTTACATGAGCAGAGAATTTGGCAGGTAGTTTTGCCACTGAGGGCACAAAGCTCCCGCTAATGGCATAACTGAGCCTACAAAGCCTTTGTTGTCTGGCTCATGCCATAGAATGCACCTTACAAACATTTGCATGTAGACGGAGCTGTTGATAGTGGAACAAAGCCCAGCAAAGCACCTGCTCTAAAGATAAAAACATGTTGGGTCGCTTGTGCAAGACAATTTCATGAAACCAGCTAGTTTCCTTAGGGGAAGTGCTGAGGAGAATGCCGTGTGACACTGCTGTTGGCTAATGTGGCTCCCTGTATATTCCCCTCCGTGACATGTTCAAATGCACTTCTTCCATTTTGCATGAGGACACTTGCCATTGTCTCTTCCCCCTTTTCAACGGCCTTCTACTGGATTTCTTCTTGCAACGCTAGATCCCACGAACTTTCACCAGCTGTGGCTGGCACGGCATTGTGCTTTCTCCAGAGGAAAGAAATGAGTGCACGGGTAGAAAGAAAATCTCCGATTATTTTCTTTTTCTGCCCACAGTTATGGCCGTAATATAATATGATAGAGATGAGATTCTTCTCTTCAGATTGGAATTAATTACCCCTAAAGACTCAGTTTGACTCAAGTCTCATTTAATTGGACTTTCTTTTTCTTTTTTAATCTATACACAGTAAATGAAACAGATTTTTGAGTTGTTGGCTGGCTGGTTGTCATGCTCTCTTTTCCCTCAAACACGGGCTCTTAATTTGCAGGGGCATGACCCCAAAGTTGTAGGGGGTCATGACTGCCCTGCCAATCCCACATGGCCAAATGGTAGGGGGAAGGGCGCATCTTGGTTAGATCTCAGTTAGATGGAAGGTGGGTTATTAGGAATGGGGTTTCTGATATGATAAAAGTTGGAAAACAATTGCCCTAGATGTGGTTGAAATTTAAAACCATGGCCCAGCTGCATCCTTTGTTTTGGGTAGACATTTAAAAAATGCTAAATATTAGGGGGTGGAGGGAGGAAGGGAAATGATTTTGTGAAATCAAATTGTGAATGAAAATGAACAGTTGCCCAGTAAAAGTTTGTGGAGGAGCCTGGAGCCCAGTGGATGTGGAAGGGACTCGCTGCTGGCAAGAGCAGCCCGCCCTGATAATGCTGTGGGTTTTGTCTTTTTGAAACGCTGCTCTCTAAGGCCTGATACGGCTGCAGGAGCTTATCATGGCCCCATCAAGGTACAACATCCGACTGAAGATCCGCCAGCTGCCCATCGACACGGAGGACGCCAGGCCCCTGCTGAAGGAGATGAAGAGGGGCCGGGAGTTCCGCATCATCTTCGACTGCAACCACTTGATGGCAGCTCAGATCCTCAAACAGGTGAGCTCCGGAGGGGCTGCAGCAGGAGGGGTCCTTTGGAAAGTGGGAAGCCTCTGGGAATTCATGCTCATGCAATGATGATAATCCAGCTAAGACATCTGTGGTGTACCCCTGCAGGTAAAGTCCTTTACAATAAATACGGCACTTTTGCAGTGGCAAATGCTTTGCTTAGGCTCTTTGGGGCAATGTTCTGAGGCTAGAGTTAAAGCTACTTCCTCTACACTTGGTTTTTGCACCTGGAAATAGAGGTTTTGTACAAAGAACTATGCTACAGGGTCAGGCTGCGGTGCAGAGCACACAGAGAACACCAAAGCTAGGGCTGCACTGGTAACCCCCACTGGTGCAATGGAGCCTTGCTCCCTGCAGGAAGGGTAATGGAGACCGTGAGTCCAATCTGCTCATCCCCTGCAACTTCTGCAGGCCTTTGCACCCGTGCGAAGTGCCTGTCAAATCCCGCCAGATTGCAATGGCAGGGTTCTGCTCCCACTTTGAATTAGTGGGTGGGAGGGGAAGAAGACTGTGCAAGACACAGGAACAGCGCATCGCGCGTCACACGTTTGTGCAAAAGGGACCCAGACCCTTTCCGTTAAACAACAGCAACTTTCCTGTGTTATTCCCTTCTGGGAGACTTTAGCAAACATGCCAATTAACCCACACGCAAGCCTGACCTGCAGCTTTTGCATCCCGTGTCAGGACAAGTGCTCTGAGTTCACCTATTGCACTGGACTCATTTGCAATGCAAAGCAGGAGAGGAATCCTGCCAAGCTGCCCCATTAAATAACATAGATATAGGGCACGTTTTCCAAAAGTGACTCCTGCTTTTTGGGTGTCCAGTGTGAGATGCCTTAACGCAGTCTGATTTTCAGAAAGTGCTGAGCACCTGCTCTCTTCAAATCAGGCCCCTCGGAGGTGGCCCAGGTTGGGCACCCTGGATCACGAGTCACATTTGAAAATCTGGGTCCCAGTCTATTTAACACATTCATTAAAAATATCCCCATAGCGATGATGGCATCAAGGCAACTCATAGTTACCCTGGGCAATCCTTTTAAACCCCACTAGCCCACGACGGACTATCCCAACAGCTTCAGCACCACCGAGAGCACATAGGAGACCATCCCATTCCCAGGAAGCAGGTGTGGCGTTTCTTGGGGTAGCACCAGGGAGTTAAAGTATTTACTGTTTTATCCTCTTGCATTATAAGTTCACCTGCGAAAAGTCTTTGTCGCCAGGTATCTCTGGTCTCAGCCTTTCTGATCACGAGTTTACAATCACATGTGTTCTCTGAACTCCCAACTTTCTCTCTCCTCCCCCTTGGCAGCTGTCTGTGACTGGATTGCTGAGCTCCTGCTCTGCACAGTTCTACCTTTCCTACAGCTCCCACTCTCGTCTCCTCCTGCTGTTTGGTGATAACCTCTCTGCCGTTCTGCGGGTTGTTTTTTGCTTTATTTCTTTATAAAAGCAGAGGCATTTTCTGCCTTCAGACTCAAGCATCACACCAGCATCTGATGGCAGGACTGGGCCCCAGCACATTAACATTTGCCATCATGGATGACTCAGAGAATTACAGCCTCATTGCTTCGGGGTTGAAATCTTCTGCTGAGACCAGAGACCTGATTATTTTTGCATTTCTAGCATCATGTTTTTTAAAGACATCCAGGTCAAGGAAAGGAATTAAGGGAAAACTTTGGATTCTGGGTTTCTAGGCCCTGCGATCTGGATTGGCCCGTCCTCTCCATGTTCCCCAACCCCCCGCTTCGTTTCAAACTGTCCTTCTCTTCCTCTGAGCTAAACTCTTCCCTAGTAATTGTAGCAGAACCAAACAGAAAGCAGAGAGAAGCAAACATCCCCCAAGGTCAAAAACCCAAACCTCCCTTCTATTTGAAAACGTTTCCAGGAGGATTCCTTTCCTAGATAAACTAGAGCTATGCCCTGTTGCAAGGGGAATGGATTTGGTAATTTACTCCAGGCTCTTTCTCGTCCAAAAGATTCAGTGAATTATTCATTCAGTCTAGTTTTATTAACATCCATCCCGGCAATGATGTGTGGGAGTCAGCGTTTATATGGACTCCTGCTTCTTCGTCTACCCTGATCCCTTTTGCATCTCACAGATTAGCTGTAGAAGGAAACACTAAAATATTGCATCCATTAACTGGACACTGCTTTACACCCTGTGCTTCAAAGATGCTGACATGCTATTTCCCCCAGACTAAAGGAGCTAAGGCAGCTATGAAAAAAAATAGCTATTTGTTTCTCTGGGTATCTGCAGCTCCTGCTTCCTGCCAGAAACTGTCTCGCCCTTCATTCCATCCAACTATTAAGATCTACTACAATGCTTCTTGGAAATAGTAAACATTGCCCTGGGTGCCAGATTTTGCTCTGACTATTTCTGGAGCAATCCTTTCAGCCCATCAAGCAGTTTTAAATGTATACTAATGGATTTGACTTCATTGATAGAATAATACAGAACGGCTGAGTGGCTTCCCTCCATTCTCCTCCCTCCCTGGACTTTTTCTGACCCCCAAATATTTCTAATTAGAGTCCCAAATGCTAATTATAATCCTCCGTTGATTATGTTCAGAAAAAAAGGACACAGTCATTTTTTTAAAATGAGTTGTATGAATGTGGTAGGCACCAAAGACCCACGCTAGCAGCAACAGATGGAAATACACAGCAATGCCAGTACAAATTTAAGGAATAAAAAGCTTTACACTTCACCTTTTAAGATCAACACAAGGCAGCATTACTCTGGTGGTGGGCTGTTTGTCTGCCTAGATTTCTATAATGTTGCCTATTGCCGTGGTATCCGGAGGACCTTCCTCAAGAAGTAAACACAGCCATATCTTTCTCCCTCTGTCCCAGCCAGGCCAGCAGCGGTCAGCTGATTGTCAGTGTTGGGATTTCATGTGGTATAGGACGTGTGGGGATGCCCAGGTGTTGTAGTAAATTCTCTAGATTTTTCTTACTTCTGGAGCACCATGCCCCACTGAAGTCAATGAGATCTGAATGTGCTCAGTACCTGTCTAAAACAGGCCACAAGGGTCATAGGCCTTGATTCAGCAAGGCATATAAGCATATGCTTATGTCCCAGGAACTTAAAGTTAAGCACATGCTTAAGCACTTTGCTGAATCAGTCCAGAATCCAAATGTGTTTCCTGTTTCATCTCTCTCTGCATGTATCAGCCCATCAGGTGTTTTTCTTTCACAGTTTCTTCTAGACAGTTTTACCATACATCTTGCTAACCCTCTGTTCCCCCCACTCTTCTTAAGGCCATGGCAATGGGAATGATGACGGAATACTACCACTTCATCTTCACTACTCTGGTAAAGTATCAAATCAATGCAACTCCTTTTACTGTCCCACTCACCGTGAATGAAATGTGAGCGGGTGCTGCATGTAGTCAGCGAGCCGTATGGAATGCTTTTTTCTGGGTGTGTCCTACAGCTCCAGGACCCTGGAGGGGCGGGGTGGATCTGTATTAACAGAACAGTGACTAGGAGGTTTTACTTAGCTTTGGTCTAAAGTCATTTATTTTTTCATTTAAACCGGCCTTCTCACTGAAGCATCATGGAGCTGTTCATGTTAACAGACACGCTGATTCTCCTCTCACGTATGCTGCTTTTCACCCGTGTAACTGCATTTACTTCTCTGGAGTTACTCCACATATACACGAGTGGTGGCAAGAAGAGAATCAGGCCTGCACTATTTATTCAACTTCTCTTCCTCCTGTAACTTTGATCTCAGTGCGACTGCTCACACGCTGAAAGCTGAGCATGTGCACAAGGGCCTTAGCCATTGTGGATGGGATTTGTGGGTGCTGAAATTCAATAGGTGTTGGGAACCTCCTTGCCTGATGCTCTTTTGAGAACCGCAGCATAAGCCTCCTTGCTCTGGTAGATATTTCAACACGGCAGGTTTATTTTGCATGAGAAGAATTCAACTTGAAATGATCTTCAATCTCATTAAACATGGGCTAGTTCCCCTGTGACTCCAGGAGGCATTTTTCTTGGCATGTGTTTGTTTGTTTGTTTTAATTTAGGGTGTTATTGTCTGGGACTCTCCTGAATTTGGCATGATGCTAAAAAAAACTCATGTATCTTTCCCCTTCAGGAAAGAAACATAATAAACTAACCCTTAAAATTTGCAAAACTTATTTTTCAAATACAAAAGACATTTTAATTACTCCTACTGCCATTATCTATTCCAGGCAGCTTTAAGCAGTTCCCAGATAACCTCCTATTAATCAGTCCCAGCTCAGCCTATAGTACATCTCGTGTGTAGGTAAAGCCTGGAGGTGGGGGAAAATGATAATAAATTAATAAATAAGCAATCACAATTAATGCCACTTTCCTGAAATAACAGTTATACCATGGGAAAGACGTTTTAATCTATTGTTCCTGAAGGCAATGTTTTCCTAGCTCACAATGCACATTCTCCAGCTTCGACCGTACTAGACCCATGAATTGGTCTCTAATGTTATAGGGAATGTTTCTGAAAGGTCCCTAGTCAGTGCTGAGTGCACCGTACCAACACTGGGCTGGAAAGCGTCACCATTTTGCCGAACAGCAAAGCTGAGTTCAACACGTCGGGCCCCCTCGTGATCTTCCTTCTAACAGACATGGGAGCCGGCAAGATGCCCCACGAAGCTGTTGTCTGGTGTCAGGCATAGCCCCTGCTTCCACACGAGTTAGGGTTTGATCCTGCAAGGTGCTCAGCACCCTCAGCTCCCGTTGGGGTCAGCGGGACTTGGCACCTCTAGAAGTGGTTCCGCAGCTTGTAGGATTGTGCGGCGCCCGCCCGTACAAAGAGACGTCTCCCTAACGCAGCTGTTCGAGGGTAGGTAAGGAAAGCTGGGGACTCGAACTACTGAGTGTCCTTAGAATCCGTGCACCGAGTTCAGAGTGAAAGAACGTGCACAGGGCAGCATCGCAGGTAGGCGCATCCACCAGCAGAGGAGCTAGAATACCGGGGGAAGAGGGCTGATGTTCTGCTGCTTACTCCACTCATCCAGCTGAGCTCACGATCTCCACTGCACATTGGGCTGCTCTGAAGAGGGCTAAGGCTTAACGCTGATGCAGTCTGATTGTTGGAAGAATGAGGAATACGAAAACTGTTCCCCCGGGGTCGAGCAATAGACGAATAAACCCATAGTCTGAGATAAAGATGATCTTAACCATCCAAACCCCGCTGCGATTAAACATCCACACTCTGAGGTCAGTCACCTGGCATCATTTATGAGAAGACACTCAAGTCTGACTTTTCAGCCTGCTCTTTAACCGAGTCTCTTTTTTTACCTAAAATGTTGCAGGTGAAAAACTGATAATGCAGTTCTTTGTGGGCGTGATTGGTGACTGGACCTGCAAACATCTACATGGCATCAGCTGTGCACTTTGAGGGTGCAAAATAGGAGGGCAGCATTTAAAAATAAAATCAGGCCCTAAAAGCTTATTAAGGTCCAATAGCTGCAACGATTCCCAGTTCTTCTACTGAGCGTGCAGTCACAGAGGTCTGGAATTCGCTGGTGTCATCACACACTGATTATGATTCTGCATTTGGGGCCAATGCTCTGTTAGCTGTTCCATAAATTACAAATTCTGCTTGCGGGAGAGTGAGCCATCAGGGTCAGCCTGTGACTTCACCAGAAACCACATTTGCATGGCGAAGCTGGTTCCTGTTGGGTGTCAGGAGAGATAAGTGTCTCGCCACTAAGATGCACAAAGGCATAAATATCTCAAGTCCTTGCTTCCTCATTGAGAGATTCCCTGTCGTCTCCTGGATGAATCCCCTTAAGGAGTTGCCAAGCTTATTCCTAAACTCAATGCATGCTTGGGCAAAGCTTCCTTACCAGGCAGAGTTCTGGCCTCGCTAACTCTTCCCAGTGCTGCTCTTGAACAGCTAACGAAATCCCAGCAAATTGCTACACGTGCTATTAACATTGCCCAGTAATCTCCCAAGCTGCGGCTGTGTGTTTGCAGTATGCTGCCTGTACAGGCACACTGGCCAATACAGGAAACATGATGGTCTGTTCTTTAACTCCCCCTTGGGTAGAATGGAATTGTGTGGCTGAAGTGGCATATTGCATGGACCATCTCTCTCCTGCATTGAGCATGTACCCAGTGATCCTTGCCTCATTGCACAAGCAATCTGGGCCAGATGACTCACACAGGGACTGCCAGAGACTATCAGACAGAAAAACGAGACTTCACCAGCAGGGGATCGATTAACGGTTAAAATATAACCCAACTTTTCAAAATCCCTTCTGGGAACAAGAAACGTATCCCCATCCTTATCGCTTCAGCCCCTGTGAGCCATAGCAGGGAGACCTCATTACTACCCACAATAACAAAGTGTTGCCAGAAAAGAAGGCACTGGCCCGTGTGGGTGGACACTGAGGCTGGGCTTAATAGGGTGGAAATTCCCCATGAACAGCCATTCACTCTACATTCTAGAAATGCTCTCTCCTTAGACAGCTCCTGTCACCACAGCGATAAGGGAGGGTTTACGAGGCGAAATGACAACAACAGTCGCTCCCTTTCTCCCTTCCCAGCTGGAAAGAGAAATAGTTTGCTGAGTTCCTCGGGCTCCCTGTGTTTGCATGGGCGAGTTGTGTACGTGTGCAGAGGACAGGGGACGTGAAGAAACTGCTGAAGCTGAAGAAATGAGTCCTGTCTCTAGGCCTGAGAGTGGCTGGATCCCAGGTGTTAGTTCTTTCTCAGGGCGGTGAGCTCCATAGCCTGGGGACATCTGGTCCCCTGCACCCATGGGTCTCGCCCATTGGTGTAGAGCTGCACCGTTGTGCGGGATCGTAGCTGTCATGGAGGGAGAGGCAACCACAGGCAGCTAGAGCGTTTCCCATGGAGGCCTTTGTAGGTCAGGAGACACACCCTCCGCTGGACTATGGACTCAGCAGGGAGCTCTCTAAGCGGCTTATGTGAACCCCCTGCTGCAGTAGCAGCTGGCCCTGGAGCAGGCCGGACCACGTGCTTGTGGGAAGCAGCAGGCGCTGCTCTGCTGGGACACAGAGCAAGATTTAATCTGTGACTTGGCTACTTCCTTTGACAAACTCCTCCATTCAATCTGGTGAGGAAACCCGCTGGGCTCAGACGCGCTGTGTCCCAGAGCTGAAGGGGGTGCATTATGCTAGGTGGGATAAAGGTGTGTGGAGTTTACGTAGAGCAGGCATTGCCATCTTCCCTAAATACTGCAATGGGCATTGCATGTGAATACGGTGTGTACGCATAAATAACGCGGCAGAGAATGACTGACTGGGATGGAGATGAACATACTTTCCAAATTCCAGCCTAGTGTCAAAATCAGCCTCAGTTTGCACTTTGGGTTTTTGACATTGAACAAAGAACAGATGCCTGTTGGGTTAGCTTTGGGGGTCAGCCAGGCTGTTCATCTAATCTTGTAGGGTTTTGTAAATGCCTAAATCAACACACCTCGCACATGTCCTGCAGATCTAGGGACTTCACCTCATGTCATTGCAAAATTCCCTGCCTTCCACACAACTTGGGGGTCCCCTCACTTGTACTGTTGAAGACTATTTACATAGGGCAACCAGACAGCAAGTGTGAAAAATCGGGGCAGGCATGGGGAGTAATAGGTGCCAATATAAGACAAAGCCCCGAATATCAGGACTGTCCCTATAAAATCAGGACCTCTGGTCACCCTATATTTACATCAGTGTAGCTGACCCCTCTCAAGGCCAGGGGTCATTTGCATGTGCCCTGCCCCCTGTTAGCCTTCTCTTGAAGGCCCTTTGAGAACTCCAGTGCAGTCAGTCTTGTGGCTAACAGCACCCCCACCCGGGGATGGTTTAATAACAGAAATGATTCAAACAAGCCTTATGGTTCTTAATAACCAAAATGGTTCAAACAATCCCCGAGAGACCCCAGAGGGAACCCCATACGCGTAACACAGAAGTTCCTACCCAGCCCTGGTTTAGTCGGCCACACACCGAGCTCTTCCTCTGACCCAGTGTGCTGCTTCACCCCACTGCTCTCTCCAAGGAGGCCCCGGGCCCCACGGGGGTGTGCCTCTTCAGTAGGCAGGGTTGGCTGGCCTCAGCCCTGCAGCCCTCAGGGACGAGTTGCCCTGGTGCAGTCAGCACTAAAGAAAGTGTCATTTCCCATAAAGGAAGGAATCCCGCGGCATTTTAACTTCCCAGCAGGGATCCTTTTCACGGCTCACATTTCACCCCAGGTCTGGTTCCTGACATCACTGTGGTAGTTAAACCCTGACTTTGATGCGGCGGTATCAGGGTATAATCGAATCCGGCAGGGACGCCAATGGATTTGTATTGCAGTAGCACCTAGGAGCCCGAGCCCTGTCCCAGGACCCTGTTGCGCAAGGTGCTGTACAAACAGAACAGAGACAAGTCTCAACCCCAAGGAGTGTACAATCCATGACTGGGACGATTCATTTTGGGGTGTTTTTCATCACGTTTTGTGGGGTTTTTTAGTTAATCTAGTTTAATTTCTAAACAATGTCCTTTTGAAACAAAAAGTCAAAACAGAAACTCAGCACTTCCTCGGATTTGGCCCAGGAGAATGTGTCGCATGCAAACTACTTTTTTATTGCCTCTCATCTGTTTTAGAGAATGAATCAGCAGAGAGATGGTAGGAATGGGATGATCTGGGATTACAAAATCAATAACAGTTGCAGAAACTGTTCAAAATGAAATATGGTTAAAGCGACTCATTAAGCAGATTATTCCAGGACTGAAGCCCCCTCCTGATTGCCATTCTCTGCCGCGCTCATTCACGATCCCCTCATTTGTGAGCTCCCAGGAAACCTTGTTCAGCTTCATCATCCAGGCAGCTTCCAGTCCCCTTGGGTGAGCTGTTCTTGTTTTTTGCCGAGCTGAACAGCTGTGGTGTGTGCCTGGCGTGTCTCGGATCCCAAACCCATTCAGATTTGTTTCTGAGGTTTGAGCTCCCGACCTCCCTGTACTGAAGTTAATATTCAGATGTGGCAGAGCCAAGAGACGCATTAAGGAAGTGGGCTAACAAAGGACTGCAAATACCCCCTCTCTCCCTGCCTGCCAAGTGACAGCTTTGGGCGGGTTGCCAGTGGAGCTAAGACTGCCTGGCTTCTCTGGCTCTCTCTTTTTTTATTGTATAAAGGGCACGCTCATTCATTTGCAGACTGTGTAAACTGGTCCTAATGTCAAGAAATTCATCTTAGCTCCTCTTCTATAGTGATCTGCAAATTGACATTCCAAATTTGGAGTTATTCTGTCATCCAAGGTACCGTCCAGGACTCAGCACTCAAAGCAAATTTTCCAGGAAAAACCTTAGGGAACATTTATAGGATTAAACTCAAATGCAAAAACAATGCCTTTTAAGACCTCATTCTGCAAGGTGTAGTGGCCAGGCACCAGTCTCAGGGCGAGGGTTGGATGAAATTTTTCAGTCAATGTTTTTCACTGAAAAATTCAGCTTTGAGTCAACCAAAACATTTTGCAAAATCTTATTGAATTTGCCAAATAACAAAAATTAGAACAAAATGGAAACGTTTCATTTCAATATTTTGAAAAAAAACCCCAACATTTTTCAATTCAAAACAATTTAATCTTTTGATTTAAAAAAAACCTTGAAAACTATCAGAGGGGTAGCCGTGTTAGTCTGGTTCTGTAAAAGCAGCAAAGAATCCTGTGGCACCTTATAGACTAACAGACGTTTTGCAGCCTGAGCTTTCGTGGGTGAATACCCACTTCTTCGGATGCAAGTCCGAAGAAGTGGGTATTCACCCACGAAAGCTCAGGCTGCAAAACGCTTGAAAACTAGACATTTCATTTTGGGTTGAGCAAAACGTTTTGTTGTTGTTTTTCATTGTTTGTCCTGTGTGTTTAGATTGTGACGTCTTAGAAAGGAGATTGGCTTTTCCTAGATGTATGTAGCACCATGGGGCCCTGATTCCATTGGGTACTATCAGAATATGATATGGATGGAGCTCTACACTCTGCATTCAGTACGGCAGCACCTTGTATCCCACTTTCTGTGAATCCTGAACTCTCCAGCTTAGTACAAAGACACCACATTAAATAGAGGAAATGAGACAAATAAAAGAAGTCGCAAAAAGTTAAAACTGATTTCTCTCTTTTAAGGATCTTTATGCACTAGACCTGGAGCCATACCGCTACTCTGGAGTGAACCTGACTGGCTTCCGGATCCTCAACGTGGAGAACCCTCACGTGTCTGCCATCACTGAGAAATGGTCCATGGAGCGGCTGCAGGCCGCACCCAGGGCAGAGTCGGGCCTGCTTGACGGGGTCATGATGGTACGATGGTCACTTTAAAATCCCTTTGGCATGCGGGTGTGTTGTCCCTGCCCTGACACAAACGCCACTCCCGTTATATCTGCTCTGAAAGAAAACTGTGGAAATGTCAAGAAAGTTGTTCCCTTTTTGTTTTTAATTCTGAAATTTGGAAACATTTTGACCAGCTCTAATTGTTTTATTGGTATTGTGATTATTTCTTGTTAATAACAGTAATTCTTTGCCTTTCTCTAGCACCCAGAGGCTCCAGCGGGTGCTGTACAAACATACAATAAAAGATTCATTGGGTCACATCTCAGCCAACTTGTCCCAAGACACCTCATCCCAGGGATCCTTCCTCCTGTACTTAGTTGCCCTCTCTTGTAATTGCCTTTTAAATACAACAAAGCTCCCATGGTTTAACCTCTTCAGTCCCAGTACTGCACCACTCTTATTACAGTCCCTCTGTGTTGGCCAGCATGCACGGGGACCACAGCTTCCGTGCAGCTATCTGACTTGTCTTAATGGTGCAACCCCCTGTCATGTCTCCGCCACAAAATCTGGATGCACGTAGACTGCTCAGAAGCTGTTAGTTCAGGCTGTCGCGTGGCTGGGCCATGCAGTGACCATGACTAGGTGCAGTGTAAACCCCACACAGTATGTGCTGGGAATGAGAGGCAAAGGACGGTAGCTGTTTCTTTAATCAGATAGATACTGTATTCCACACCTGGATTTCTCTGTGCCGGCCTGATGCACAGTGATCGCTGAACTGGAAAGGTACCTGATGCATGTGCTGCAAACCCTGGTGCTCCCAGGCTGAGGAGGGAACTCTCTCCTCATTGCTCTGCACAAGCTGCGTTTCAGGTTGGGGCAGGCGGGCGCCGGAAGGGCTGACCGCCCATGAGCACCCTGCTCCTAAGAACAGGCACTGGGAATTCGGGATGCTCATGCTGTTCAGTGTGAGATGCGTCACCAGGGACGTGCCTGCCACTGTGACAAGCTCTTGCACAGAACTCACCAGAGGGTTGGGCTGGATTCAAGACAGCGGTGTGATATTTCACAGGACACAATCCTGCAAGATGCTGAATGCCTCCTGGGAGGTTTGCCAGCACCGCTGCCTTCCACAGACTTCACTGGGAGCTCAGGACCTGTCAGGATAAGGCCTGCAGTTTGGAGCGAGTGATCTGGAGAACGGGAGCAGAGTTGACACGCTTGTGTTGGGAGCTGGGGTTCCCTGCAACTCCTGAATGCTGCTGCTGTTGGTAGCAGCTCCGCTCCCAATAGTTATTACTGGGAGGATGCCTCACCCCACATAAGTGCTGCCTGGCTTCCTTCTGGCCTGCCTCTTCACACCTACCAGGATCCCTTGCATGTCAGAAGCCAAGCACCTGGGGCAATGGTGGAGCCCGCAGCCTGGCAGCTGGCAGAAACGAGGACAGCGGCAGCACTTCTACCATTGCAGCAAGACAGTTGGAAATAACCAGAGGCACTGGCGTGACCTTCCCCCTCCCCAATATGGCTTGTTAATCTTCTGCTCTGCTTGTCACATATGGGGCATTATGATAAAATGCTACTCTGCAGTGTTGCCCGCATGCTGGCTGTGATTTCCAGCCTCTCTCCTTGCCAGCAAGCACTGAACCAGCATGCGGTGTGCTTTCTAATAAATTCTTTAGAAAGCCTCCTTCCAGCAGAGCTGAAAGTTTCTCTCTGCAGCTAAGAGCAGCATCCTTCTAACATCAGACATCTCTGCCCAAGACATCGGAACCCTCCCTTCCCCCACCTCCTGCATCATTCGTTAGCACTTACTAAACCGAGAAATGACCCAGACACACAGGAGAAGTCTCTCCCTTTTTATGTCTTCTGGTCAATGCCAAACATCAAAACGGTGGGCCAGGCTTTCAGAAGTGGGGACCCCAAGCTCTGGACGCAAACAGGGCAACTGTGAGTAATGTTACTCCGTCTCCATACATGTGAGATTTGAAGGAGGACCCTGCAAAAACAATTCCCTCTACTCCAGGAGTTTGCTGGTTCTGGTTCTCTGCCCTGTGTGAAGCAGGAGCTCAGCCTGCATGATCATAATTGTCTCTTCTGGCCTTAGGGCTAGTCTACACTTACCGTCCGGGTCGACGTGGTGAGTTCGACTTCTCGGAGTTCGAACTATCGCGTCTGATCTAGACGCGATAGTTCGAACTCCGGAAGCGCCGCGGTCGACTCCGGTACTCCACCACTGCAAAAGGCGGTGGCGGAGTCGACCTTGGAGCCGCGGACTTCGATTCCGCGGCGTCTGGACGGGTGAGTAGTTCGAACTAGGGTACTTCAAATTCAGCTACGCTATTCACATCGCTGAACTTGCGTACCCTAGTTCGACCCCCGCCCTTAGTGTAGACCTGCCCTTAGACTCTGGGAATGGCTCCCCAGTGAAAAATGTCTCTCTCTTGCAGCTGAAATTTTCCTTGTAGCGGGCTCTCCCCCTATTTCCTGCCTTTCTTTGCTGACTTTTTTTGAGTCTTTCCTCTTCTTCCAACACTTCTCCCAAAATATCTTCTCAATTATTTCGTTTTTATATGCGGCACGTACCCCTAGCTTCGCATGACCCCGGGGAGAGACTATTGCACTGAATGTATGACAAGACCTCAGTTAGTAGAACCCTTTGTTATGTGGGCACTAAGATTTGGTTGTTTACCATCTCTTCTCCATAACAAGGTCACAAAGCTCTCTGACCTCCGGTTTTAGGGTCCTTCCTCCCTACCAAATATGACCCCCCAGAATACTAGCATTGGGGATTTAAGAGCTTCCTCTTTGTTTTAAACAATCTTTAGATTATGCAATGGGTGCACTATCTTCCATAGCTATCTGAGCATACTGGGGCATGCTGCGCTCCACTCAAATGCACACTGAGTCTCTGCAATATCTGCCGTAGTGGTGGATGATAAGAACAGAAGCTGTTTTAGGAGCACGCAGAGGCCACGGGTTTAACGAGCCAGTCCTGTCTGAATTGCTGTTCACCCGACCTTCATGCTTCAGAATCATGTCCTTCCAGCCTCTCCTCCAGCAGCTAAGTCAGGTGTCTTTCATACTCGATCTCTTCTCTGGTAGCTTATTGCAGGGTACGTGCTGCCTGATTTCTTTATACTCTCAAATACAGTTTGGATGGTGGGTCTGATTTTCAGCTACGCCTTAATTTGCTCACTGAGTTTGCATCATCAGAGGCACATGGGGTAGCATTCGGATGCTGAACTCCCAGCCCCGGATTTGTGGGTATAACCAATCAGAGCCATGCAGCTCTGAGTACAGGCGCTATTCGCAGGTGGAAAACCATGACTGCAAAATCGGAGGCTAGCGCTGAACCCCCCGTTCTGGCCCTTTGCTTTCGAAACACCCCTCACCTTTGCGGGGAGTTTATCCCCAGCCACCCTGGCTCTGCCTTTCTAATTTTGGGAACCTCTACCACGGCACCTGGAGGCTCACTCCTCTCCTATGACAACAAAGCCCAGATCCCTTAATCCTTTCTTGGAACGTAGGTTCTTTACCGCTTTTGGTTAGCTTACTCTGCGCTCTCCATGCTAGTTTGGTTTGGGGAATGGACTGCCCGGGAGGGTTCCACATGAGAATTCCTGGCTAATGCACATTAGCTGTAGGTATCTGTGAACTCACCCTGCCCGCTCGGGGTAGAACATTGTGCTGTCTCCTACTCCTCTCCAGTATTCCAACACAATACAACAGAACAGAAAGGCAGCCTGGCCTAGTGGGGGAGGGCACCAGCTTTCTTCCCAGCTCTGCCAGGGACCTACAGTGGGACCTTGGCCAAGTCTCTTTCCTGATCTGTGGCTATGTTTCTCTCCCGCCCTATGCCTCTCTTGTCTGTTTAGCTCTTGGAGATAGGGCCTGTCTCTCCCTATGTGTCTGTAGAGTGTCTAACACAATGGACTCTCAGCTGCAGCCCATACATGCCACCGTAAAACAATTAATAATTACCCACCGTCTGTGTGCTTAAACGTGTCCCAGTGTCCCCCAGACTTACAAGACCCAGTATCCTGTCCCTTAGAGCTGCAAAGTGACGCTAGCAGGATGTAGGCCAGGCTCCTGCTCTTCACGCTTGGCAGGAATAAGGTCATGGGAGTGATTGCCAAGCTGGGACAAAGCATTTTCTCTACTGTTTGATATTTGCTCTGTAGTTTGCTCTATTGTTTGATTTTTTTACAACTGTGGCTACTATTCTTGGGTCTTTGGCATCCATTTTTGTGAAACCAGCAAGGAATGTGTTTTTAACTAGTGGGATTTTCCCCCATCCCTCTTTTAGAAGTGGGGGGGAAAAACGCAACTTTGTCAGTATCTGGAGGTGGGGTGCAGTGTCACAAAGCCATTCCAAACCACACCCCACGCCCCCGCACTCGCTGTCCCATTGTACAGCAATAGCCCCCACTGCCTGAAATGTCCCAGTTTCATCATGGATATTTCATGGAAGCAGGACTGTCAAGCATTGCCACCTGGGTGAAGATTTCACAGCACCAGTGCCCAAGAAAAACTACCAGGGTGGTGGGGGAATTTTTTTACTCAGAGTCCAACTCCTTGCCTGGAAATTTCATCTTGAAATGGGGACGCTTTGCTTTTGTTTTCTCAGGAGGGCAGCTCTGACTTCTCTGTGTTGTTTAGTGGTTCCAACAGGGACTAAGAGTTGGGAGAACAGAGTTCTGCGCTTGACTTGCTGCATGACCTTGGTCACTTAACTTTTCTGTTCCTCATTTTTCCCATCTATAAAATAGAGAGACCATTATTTTTCGGTGCTAGCACTTTGAGATCCTCAAAGAAAACGGGCTACATTAAAAAAAACCTTTTTATATCCACTATTTGTCTGACATATCATTAGAAAGGGCTAGCAATCTGTTCTGTGTGACATGTAGACAGCACAGTGGTAGATGCATTAGAGATACCTAAAAAAGACATACATATAGAGATGGCATTCTCGTAGTCTATGATTTACAGAGATGACTATGGCCCTTTAATGTAACCTAACACTACTGGCAAAAACCTCCTGTTCTGAAGAATTTCTTTGTTGTGTACATATTTATCCATTTAGAAAATGAAAAGAACAACAAAGCCACAAGTTCTGCCCCAAAAGCAAACCCATTTGCTGTGCTGTAGCTGTAGCTATTTCAAAGTTCTGTTGAAGTCTGAAATTTCAGCCTGAGAAGACATATTTTCTGTCCTGATGGGAAAGCCTGTTAGGGTTAAGAGTGGTTGAAATTTTTTCTTCCTTTTTTAAAGGGGTTTCACAAAAAAATGATTTTAAACCAAAGTTTTTAATTTTTGACAACTTTTTTAGTTTTCAAATTAGGGGGGAAATTCCCCTCACAACCAGTTATTATTACTGTGGGTTTTTTTAACCCTGGTGGAGGGAAGAATAAAAAAGTGAGAGAAGGTGGGTTTTCGTTCACAATTTTGAAACAAAAACATAAAAATGCGGAGCGGGATTTCCCCCCACCAAAATGAAATGAAAAATTTCAAAACAAAAAATGTTATCCAGAAACTTTTTATCCAAATCCAGAAATAATTCAGGAATAATTCCAAATGAAAGAAAAAATATCCCCCCCCCCCTTCTCTGACCCTCCCTCCGCACAGAGTCATGAAACATTATTACTTTTTTTCGATCAGCTCTTCTTTGGATCAAGACTGGACTGTTCCACATCTACCCCTCTGAGGGGAATTGAGGACCTGCTTGTCTTTGAGCTATAGCATATCTTGAAAAAACCCGCACTCTAACAGACGTTATGGGCTTCATGCAGAAATCATGGAGCAAGGTTTCCCATGGCCTGAGTTATACAGGAGGTCAGACTAGGTGATCTGACCTTGAAACCTACGACTCTCTAGAAGTTCATTGAGCGCACCATTGTAACGATGTAGAGAATACGGCTCTGTTCTGCTCCCTTTCAGTCCATGGGAGTTTTACATTTGACTTCAATGGGAGCCGGATATGAGGCCTTTGATTACACTCATCTAGAGCTGAACAATTAGATCCCTCAATTAGCCAGGAGTCAGTGTGACTGTAGGTGTCGTTGCAGTAGTCAGCTGGTTCTTGCCTTGGGCTTTGGTTTTTATTTATCCAGCACCCTCCTCCCCCCATTTTACCAGTGGTGCCAACTGTCCCATCAATCTGCTCTCCACTGAAACCATTATACCCAGGCCTTCCTCATAAACGCTCAGAGCCCCCTGCTGCTGGCAACTGTGCGTGTGCTGGAGGGTGCCTGGCCTGCAGTTCCCGAACCGATCAGCAGCATCGGGCTGATCCACCGGCAGGATGCAACCCCTCAGTGCAGAAAGCCCTGCCCTCAGGGGAGCCGTGTGCAACTGTGTTTCAGACGCCAGGGAGGAAAGATGTCAGGATGCAGGTGAGAAGCCAGAGGCGACCAGGGAGAATTTAGAGAAGCTTCTGCAGCTTTGCATGAGATGGATCATGTGTTTTCCAAATGGACCCGGCACCAAATCACTCTGCTGCATTAGTGCCTTTTTGCTTTGGAACTGTTATCAACCCAAATGCTGTTCCCCTTCATTTTAGACAGATGCTGCCCTGTTGTATGACGCAGTTCACATCGTCTCAGTGTGCTACCAGCGAGCCCCACAGATGACTGTTAACTCCCTGCAGTGCCATCGACACAAAGCCTGGAGGTTCGGGGGCCGCTTTATGAATTTCATAAAAGAGGTAAAAGCTTCTTTCCTATTGCTGCAAACCTTCCGTTGGCAACGTGGGGGTGGGGAGCAGCCGTTCAGAGCCCAGATTTAGGAGCGGCACAGTGGCTAGACAACGCACTTACGAGCACTACAGACAACCCTTGCAGAGATGGATGGGAGCAAGGATCCAGGAGTCAGATTGTTTGTATGGCCCCTTTGGGACCAAATAAGATGCGCTTGAAAGTAAATGTGGTGATAGAACAGACTGTGCAGCTCTCATCTGATAAAGGCCAATAACCAGAGTCTTGAGATCGCTGGGCTAACCTGAATCCTGGTGAAACACCCCTGACTCTGGCGGAGAGAGAGCTGGGCTAAACCTGACCAGTCACAATGGTCCAGTAGCTAGGATCCTGGACTGGGAACTTCTATTCCTAGCTCAGGTGTGACCCTGTGCTTGTACCCTTTGCCTGTCTTGTCTCCAGCCACTGCTGTCACTGTTTGAATGTCCCCACATACACTGTCAGCCCCATCTGCAGCTGGAGCTGCCTGGCGCCCCATCCATCAGGGGGCTAGAGGTGGGCTGCTTTGAGCTGTGCATGTTGAGGCCTGGTATAGAAAAAAATCCCTGATGCAGCTGGCTAGTGTGTGAAAACTCCACTCCTAACCAGGAGCACAGCCAGAGCTCTTGGGTGCACTGGAATACTTTTACAGGAGGCATTTTAGAGCATTAGCCCAAGTGTGTCTGTGAATGAGAGTCCAGGCCTGGATTGGGGCCTGTCTGTAGTCAATTGTAAAAGTGCATTTGTTGATCTAAAAACCGATATTTAACTAGAATTGCAACTCACAGTGGTTTACGCTCTTTGCAGATGGTTGATCTTCACCCCTGTGCAAAAGGCTTGCATGAGGCTTATGCACCACTTACATCTCACTTACGTCCTCAAAATAGTTTCAGTGGGGTCACAGCAAGACACGAGGAATGCGCTAAAATCTCCAGTGCTGTTACAGACGCTCACCTGTGCCTGCTCTGGGCTGCTCTCCTTACAAGGCAGTTTCCTAGCAGAGCGAGAGCTGTTTGCCTCTTGCAGGAACAGTTGGTCGGTGTCCACAAAAAGCACTTGACACAGGTCTGGGGGCAAAACTGGCAGCGTCTTGCATCTCTGCCCGTGTGCTGATTGCCCAGTTTTGGCAGAGCGGTGGATTTAGTAAGATGGGAGTCCAGGAAGTGAAGAGGGAACTTCATTTCCTCTGTTTTGTGTAATTATAAATTCCCTGGGTTCAGCCCATGTAACTGTTTGTTTGGCTTACGCATGCAAACAGCAGCGGTACACTAGTGATTGCGAGCGGCAAGCTTACCAAATCACTGCGCTGCAGGGAGGCTGGAACGAGACGTGGCCAGGAGAGCAGCCATGCAGGGCATGTTTCAGGGAGCTACTTTCTTACCAGGCCTGTCCTCTGCTTACTTGCTGTGTTTTGGCTCCTGCCAGTGTAACGTAGCTCACCTCCCTGGGAGACAATCCTAGCCTGAAAGCACTAACGAAGAGTGAGGGGTGAGCGGCAGTTCCCTAGTGCTGTGCAAAGGGCATGTTGTGGGGCCTGGGATGTGGTCCTGCCAGTAGATAGGTGCAAGCACTCTTTGGGATTGCTTTGGGATTAAGGGCTGGAGTCTCATTGACACAAAGGCTCCTTTACACTGCTCTGGCTGCACCTTTTAACATGGGAGTAGTATAATCAGGCCATAGTATTTTATGCTATTACTGGAGCCATGGAAATAATTCTCTCTCTTCTTCCAAGGCTTTGCAATGGTTAAACTAAATTCTCTTCTTTCTGTGGCAGAAAAGTCAATGAAAAGATCATTATTTATTGTTTATTTCTTATCTGTATTGTGGTATTGCCTACGGGCCCATCAGGGTCCCCCTGTGCGAGGGCCTGTACACACACAGAGTGGGAGAAAGTCCCTGCCCTGAAGCACTTACAATCTAAATAGACAAGACAGACCAAGGGCGGGAGAAAGGAAAGATTATCCCCGTTTTACTGGGACATTGAACTGCCACTTTGCAGGCTCTGAAAATCTTCTGTTCTCTCTCTCTGTTTGTTCCCTTCTGCAAGGAGCTGCTCCTGTCGGCTGCCAGAAGAGACTGTTGAATAATTTCATTTGTTGCCTCCTTTTGCAAATTACTCTGAGCCCTCCACTCCAGTGGCCGCCTGTTGTTCCCCTTCCTGGCACGCTGTCAGCTACTTGCAGGGATAAGCTTCCTCCACTGCAGCCAAAACACATAATAACTGTGCTCTCTGAGCGCCGGAAAGGACAAAACAGCAAATGCAGAGGGATGTCCCGCTGCAGAGCCCAGGCCCCTTAGCCCCGTGTTCCTCACGGAGAGAACTGTGCCAATGTTTGTTCATGCCGCACCAGCAAACACACACTGAGGGCTTGTCTTCAGCAGGATTTTTTCAGAGCTGTGATTCGCCAGGGGCCCAGCCTGGCTTGTTGTCACTCGTCAAGGGCATCCCGTCCTGTGTGGGAACTGTCGCCCTGAGAATGGCTGGGCGGTGGTTTGGGCTCCTCTCACTGCCGCAGCAGCCGAACAGGACACGGGGTTGAGACTGGGCAGCTCAGCACCCTGCTGAAGTAGCAGAGGAAGCCAGGCGGGTCGCCTCGTTGGCTAGCAGGCTGCTGTCACCTACCAGAGCCTCGTAGGGCAGCAGGAAGCCAGGACCAATGGGCAGGGCCGGCTCCAGCATTTTTGCCTCCCCAAAAACAAAACAAAACAAAAAGCCGCGATCGGCGGCACTCTGGCGGCAGCTCTACCGCTGCCCCTTCATTCTTCGGCGGCAGTTCAGTGGCAGGTCCTCCCCTCCGAGAGGGACCAAGGGACCCGCTGCCGAATTGCCGCCAAAGAGCCGGACGTGCCGCCCCTTTCCGTTGGCCGCCCCAAGCACCTGCTGGCTGCGCTGGTGCCTGGAGCCGGCCCTGCCAATGGGCGAGGCAGAGGGAAGTGAGGCCGATATTCCCTTGGCCTCCTTTCTCAGTGCCACCACACTGGATCCCCTCTAAGGCTCCAGAAATGGGAGGGCCTCCCGAGCGCAGGGCAGCCTGCGGCCAGCACCAGCGAGAGATTTAACGCAAATGAGCTTCAGAACAACCTGCTCTGCAGAGGGTAGGAGAACCCGGTCGGCGCTCTGGGGAGGGGAGGTGGGGGAAGCGGCTGAGCTGACCCTTCCTTGTCCAAGTTTATTTTGGAAAGGAGAAAGCAAAGGGGAGACAGACCCTCCTGGGTGACAGGCAGGTGCCGTGTCTCATCAGAGGGAGACGTGTCTCTGGGCTCAGGGGTAAAGCAGACTGAGGGAGATGTGGGGGAGCGCTGCCTGCGGCTGCCAGGAAAAGGAGGGGAGCTCTCCTTGGCTCTAGCTGCCCCTGCCTGCGCTCCGTTTCCCTTGTGCCATTGCATTAATGTGACGTCTCCCTGCTCTGCCAGCTCCGTCACCTGCCTGCGGTGGGCGAAGCGGGAGAGTTCGAGCCCCAGCGAGGAGGTGACGCGCTCAATACACACCTGTGTTTGTTTCCAACTCAGTACTTCAAACACTGTGTGTGGTCACTGGGTCCTGGAGAACTTCCCAGCTGTAGTTCTCACCTGCATGCTTAACTTGGCAGATTGCGTGCAGCGTCCCCGAGCACCCAGGGCAATAGGACTGTGAGGTGGGGGGCAGCATTCCTTCAGGAATGAACCAGGCGTATCCCAGGGGAGAGTGGAAGGGGGTTGATCTGGGAAGCCTGCCAGTCGTCCTCCCAGCTTGTGCCACCTTCATCATCAGGGGATATTTCTGGCTCATCCCCCCCAGGGAGAGTCACTTGTTAGAGAAGAGCAGGCTGCAGACGAACTCCGCAAGTGGAATGAGTCAACCCAGTAAAGCATGCTACCAGTCTGGCATTTCGGAAAGGGAACAGGGAAATACCAGCCTAAAGCTCAGAGCGTGGCAAGCATACTTCACTCGGAGTGTATGGGAGGATGGTATCCGGGTGTCCTGCATTCAGGGAAATGTCACAAGAAACAGCAGAAAAATTGGCCCTTGTGTCCGTAGACATTCCAGGGCCAGCACTGCACACTGTGGTGACATTAATCACCACTTAGCCTACAGGAGCAGCAGCCATTCTTCAGACCTCTCCTGCCCCTGAAACCAGGGAGTTCCATTTCTGTTTTGTTGTTTATTAAAACACCAGGAGAGTCGCTCTGAGACACAACGGCAATGCCAATATCATTGCACTTTTCATCAAAGTGGGATTGGCTCCAGATCCGCTTGCAGATCTCCCTTTCCCACCATGCCGGGCTCTCCCTCCACCCCAGAACGGGGCTGCAGTTCACAACAGCTGCATGCCCGTGGGGCCAGTGCAAACCCTTAAGCATGTCCTTACGTGCTTTGCTGAACAGGGGTGGACTTATGAACCGGGGCCGAGAAGTTCAGAGACTGACCTCCCAAGTCCAAAGAATCTGAAAAGTTATTTACGTTTATTTTTTAAAAGAAGAAATAAGCAGTTTGTGGGAAGCAGTGGGAGGGTTTTGTTGCTGTTGGGTTTTGTAATGGTGTTATCGAATGATTCATTTGGCTGGTGCTACCGTCAGCAGGTCTCAGAGAAAAACATATGCAAATTATCTGAGCACAGGATTGGAAGCCAGGAGCAACTGAGGTCTAATTAAGGTGACCAGGCAGCAAATGTGAAAAATTGGGACGGGGTGGAGGGGTAATAGGAGATAATTTCCACCCTGGACTAGTCCCTGGGGCCTGGGGTACACTTCAAAAGATTTAGGAGTTTAACTAGTTAGGGCTGCGAAGTTTCACTTATGTAGTTATGCTGGTAAAATTCCTATATTGGTACAAGATGCTTTGTACCAAAAGAGCTTATTTCTCTTTGCCAAGAGTTACTCTCCTAAGCATTTTATGTGAGTCTACCCTGGGGTGCAGGGTTGCTGCCTTAGAAACACTGGCATCGTAAAAGTGGCAAAGGGCCAAACGCTCGAAAGGGGTTGGGGGCTGTGATGCTCAGCCTCATAACGACTGACTTCTAGGCGCCTGGAAGTCACTGCAATTCACATTGCCTGATTGAAGTGCCTAGGCACCTATACAATGAATGCAAAGTATCAGGGGGTAGCCGTGTTAGTCTATATCCACAAAAACAACTGTTAGTCTTTAAGGTGCCACCGGACTCCTCAATTTATTTGGGCATCAGCTTTTGTGGGTAAAAAACCCACTTCTTCATTCAAACAACCCACTTCAAACATTCATTTGCAAACTTAACACCATCAGTTTGGGCTTGAATAGGGACTGGGAGTGGCTGGCTCACTACAAAAGCCATTTTCCCTCTCTTGGTATGGACACCTCCTCATCAATTACTGGGAGTGGTCCACATCCACCCTGACTGAATTGGCCTTCAATATTGGTTCTCCACTCGTAAGGTCCCTTCTCTTCACGTGCCAATATACACTTATGCCTGCATCTGTCATTTTCACTCCATTCATCTGAAGCAGTGGGGTTTTTACCCATGAAAGTTTATGCCCAAATAAATCTGTTAGTCTTTAAGGTGCCACCGGACTCCTCGTTGTTTTTATACAATGATTGGGCAGAGATAGGCACCGAAACTGAGATTCACAAAAGCCAGCAGGCTAAGCTGAAGCCAGCCAGTGGGAGAGGGGTGTGAAGTGCCACCCCTCTCCCGGATCGGGGCCAGTCCAGGTGGCAGGGAGCACGATTCTCAGCCCAGACACCGCTTCGGAGTTAGGTCCCGATGCCATTTTAGCATGAAGCCCAGGATAAGGTGGGAGAAGGACAGCAACCTCCCTCATAACAGTCAGCCCAATGGTTAGGGCACTCACCTGGGAGAAGGGAGATCCCTGTTCAAGGCCTCCCTCCCCCATCCGAAAGGGGGGGAAAGATTTGAGCAGGGATCTGCCTCCTTTCAGGTGAGAGCTGTGGGATATTCTGATGGGGGAGTCCTGCAGTCTCTCCTGTTGAAGATGTGGCACTGTGGATAAATAATGAGCTATTGAAGCAGGGGAACTGGATCCTGGATCTCCCCGTGCTGGGCGAGTGTTGAAACCACCAGGCTCTGCAGCTGTTCTCTGGCCCAAGCAACCCTTGAAGGGAGAGACGTGCTTCTGGAATTTTTACTGCAAAAACTGAAGCATTGAGATGCCTGCCCGGTTTCAGCTGGAGTTTTATGCATTGCAGTGGCCCCAGCCCTGGAACTTAGGTGCCCATCTCCTTCTGAGCATTCAGCCCCAAACTTCCAAGCATCGAGCAGGTCTTCGCCTCTTTGTGCTTCACTTTCCCCATCTGAAAAACGGAGGTGAAAATACTTAGCACTTTTCAACTCCAAAGCACCTTGCAAAGGGTAAATAAACATTGGACTACCCCGGCATGGAGGCAGGTGAGGGGGATTTGTTTGTGTTTGAGTGGCGTTGTCCAACGCTGAAAGCCGTCCGCTCCCCTCCCCCAGACATTGTCAGAGCTGCAAAGACATGAGCAGAAACACAGCTAGTTTTGCACCGACCCAGCATGCCAGGGACACGTCCCGAGATCGATGTTGTACACAAAAGGTGCAAATGTAAATCAGGGCAAGGAGTATAATAGAATTTATGGAATGCTCCAGCCCGTGCTGCAGCATGAGCAATGATGGAGGTGATTATTAATTAATCATGCTCGTCGGGGAGAGAGTATCAGTGTAAGGAGTAATTAAAATGAAGCACTGTACAGCAGTAGCAAACGATGATTTATGAAGCTGAGTAACTGCTGTGCTGACTTCTCTCCCTTCCACAGGCCCAATGGGAAGGATTAACTGGGCGTATTGTCTTCAACAAAACCAGTGGATTAAGGACAGATTTTGACTTGGACATCATCAGCCTCAAAGAAGATGGTATAGAAAAGGTCAGTAAAGTTTGTCCTTCCTGCTAGCTAAAGAGTGAATGAAACCTTCAAAAGATCCACTCAGGCCCCCTGGAAAATGGTGCATCAGCCTCAAAGCTCCTATATCTGCCTATTTGACGTAAGGATATTTGCTGACCTGGAATTGCTCTGCTCCTGTTTCCTGACGTACACACACACACACTCATTCACACACCTGAACCCGCAGCCCTCAGCCCAAGTTGTCACAATTAGTTGCCATGTAAGATTGTTGTGGTAACACACATGGGAAATGGTGGAGCCGCAGAAGCAGAAGAAACTTCCTGAGCAGTCAGGAGCCTGTTTTTTTTTTCCATGCCAATGATGGGAGGGGAAAAAGCCCAACCCAAGTGCTGCCTACACGCTACAGTTTGTTTATGAAGTGTTTTCCCGGAAGCGACAGCAGCTCTTTAAAGCCCCCCTCTCGGTGTGATCTCCTGCTATGAAAATTGCCTAAGGCTGGAAATATCCCCAGTTTGTTACAGCCCTGATTGGCCCTCTTGCAGCCTGAGTTTCGGAGGAGATGATAATGTATGGGGGGTTTTTTTTTGTTGTTTTTTGATATCCGAGAGAGGGTACGAAAAAAATGAGGACAGGTTAGTTTCCTGGCCTGATTGGAAATGTCCCATTTGGATGTGGAGTGTTTGCAGCAGCAATCCTGCTGCTGGGGATGCAAGGTAGCTGCACAAACACAACCATGTAGAATCTTCCTAATTAGCACAGATCCCTGCTGGATACAGGGATATAATGCCACTGAAGTGCAGGGCTGATTCTCAGGTGCTCATGGGGATTTCATTCCTGTTTCATGGACCGCTTTAAAAAACAAAGAAAACTCAAAGCATTAAAACTCCTAAAACATCATTTTCAAGGGGAGAGCAGTTCATTCAGTGGACAGAACAGCGCAGCAAGTTTCCTGAATAGAACAAAGATCTGCACCGTGGACAATGCATACCAAGAGTCACCTATTCACATGCGCTGTGCTCGAAGCAGGCTGCAGATAGTGCCATTACAGTCTCTGTGAGCTAGCTAGCCACGGTCAGAGAGCCTTCAACCTTAGGGATGGGAGAAACCCTGGGGGCTGATTCTTCGCTGCTTTACCCTTAGGTGGTTGCTGACACCTTGCAAAGTGGGTTGCTAGGATTGGTGCCACTGGTAACATCAGCCCACCCAGCTCCCTGAGCCAGTGGACTGCTTACCAATAATGATCCCGGTAGAGTAATAAGCAAAAATGACAAACGTTTTGGATATCATGTGAATCTGAACCTTAAAGTACTGCCAAAATATCTATCAGTCAGCGTAGTTACTCCTCAGCTGTAGGATAGAATTGCTGGCCCTGGTGGTATTTATTACTACTGTGTGTCACAAAATGCTCACAGGATATTGCCAAACCCTGAAGCATATTCCTCAGGGATGTTCAGCTTTTATGTCTAATCTCCATCTAGACACAAGATTTTGTAGCTCTGCTTTTTTTTTTTTAAGCTTTTTGTCTACTTTAGAAAGGTTTTAAAGTATCGATGTCAAATCTCGGTGGACACTAAGATTCTGTTAATAGCTAATCTGAACTAATGAAATGCCAAACGGCATGAATCCCAATATGTACTTTGCATTATGTATAATAGCTTATATTTGTTGAGCTTTAGGATTGTACTTCTGATCCTGCTGCCTCCTGGCTGTTCTGAGGATTAAAGCAGTATTACCCAAACATAATTACATGTTGTTTGACTATCTGACTTGCACAGTTCTCTTAATAGAATATTTGCATTTTTTCTTTATTTTAATTTTTAAGTTAATTAATGCAGACTTGAGTTCCATGTATTTCATTTTTCTTAAGGAAAACTTAGCAAGGGATTCTTAGCGGAGTAGGTAGCACTGCCAAAGGCTCTTTATAGTATTGCTTCTCTTCCCTCTAACAATAATAATCTTCTGATATTTTAACTGCTGCGTGATTGGAAGGAAGGATGGAGGAACGCCTGGCTTTTGTAAAATATTTAGAGATTCTCAGAAAGTTCACGAAAACTCTTTTAAAATTTATACTGTTCTTGCCAAACAGCATTCATTGTTCAAAAACCCGCTCTGTGAATGCAATAAAACCAGGTTCTTGCCAGAGGTTGCTGGGGAGGTTGAATTATTTAAAAAAAAATAGAAAAGAAAAGAAAAACAATCAAGGAAACAAAAACCATAAATAAATAAATAATCAGGAGCTCCTAGCTCCACCATGGGATTGCTCTGTGGACTCTGTTTTCAAGTTTCCATCGCTCATGTGGCCTCGTAGATGAATCGACCTGGATATTCTGCGGTTCCTATTTGCTGTGTCTCTGTCTCTGTCTATTTGGGGACATAACAAGCCTCAGAGGGGCAGCGTTAGACAACCAGCCACAAGGTTAGAATATGCCAGGAGATTTTACACCCGCATTCTTGAGGTCTGGGAGAGAGTGCGGAGTAGCGGTTGCAGCAGGACGACGAGGGGCCAGATCATCTTTAGATGTAAATGGGCGCAGCACAATGGCGTCACTGGAGCGGTCCTTTATGCCAGGTAGGCCCAGGAGTCAGACTCTTCCGGGGGCACTCTGCGTGGCTGTCACCGGGCTTTTCCCCTCCCAGAGCGTCAGGTTGCCCAGTGGTAAAATGGTGTCTCACCGGACAATCGTTAGCGTTGGTCAAGTGGTGTGAGATCCCGGCATGAAAGACTCTACAAAAGATCAGTCAGCTCTAAAACCGGGAGGCAGTGTGGTAGAGTGGATAGGGCACTGGATCAGGATCCAGGAGATTTGGAGTCTAGTCCCAGCTGTGCTGTTAAGCTCCTCTGTGATGATGGGTAATTCCCGGCCTTGGCTTCCCCTCCCACCTGTGTCTGTTTTGTTTGGACTGTGAGCTCCTCAGGGAAGGGGCTGTCTCGCACTTTGTTTCCAGAACGCCTAGTGCTACAGGGCTGCTACACACCACCCTAAGAGAAATAATAATACGGTAAACCTGTTGTTACCAGCTATATCCACGAAGGTGGAGGAAAGTGTATTCAGATGTTAAACGCGGCGCTTTACTGAAAGAGTTTCCTTTCCAAGAAGTCTCTTTGCCTTATTTTTTCGCATTTGCAGTCGTGCTGTTAAAAGGCTTTTAACAACAGTAAAATATAGATGGTGGCTGGACAGAAAGGACCGCTGAATTGTAACATCCCATGCCGCATCTATTCCTGCAGCTGGGGGCAGGCCGGCCATGTGTGTTTGCATTCGTTTAAAAGGGAATTGGACCAAATACCGGTGATGACGCTGGACCAGTCCCACAGCTGGTGTCAATCATCCTAGCGCCCCTGGTTGTAAAGAGACTGTGACATTTTACCTCAGCTAAAGACCCGGCCCTCTATCTCTCGGCAGAAGAGAACTGATTAAAATGAACACTTTGCCCCTGTTTGTGACACTTTATAAGGGAATGTAGGAATTCCCAGATTGGGTCAGACACATGGTCCATGTACTCCAGGATCCTGTCTCTGACAGTGACCAGCGCCAGCTGCTTCAGAGGAAGGTGCGAGAACTCCCTGATGGGCAGTTGTAGGGTAATCGTCCCTTGCTAGAAGTGGGTAGCTGGGAGTTCCTGGCCGGTTGTTTTGTGTCCAGCTCATATTCTTCCCAATGTTAACAGTTTTCAAGGTGGTGCAAACTGGAGCTAAATTAAATGCAGATGGGCTTGGTGTCCACTCCGTGACACTAATGTTATGCCCTTTGTACCTCCAGGGACTTCGATGCAGTTGCCCTGAGTGGAACTGACGGAATGTGGAATCTGCCCACATACAGGATATTACAGGAGTTCATATTTCTGAACTCTCTCTCTAATACCAGTGCCTCTCAGCACTTCTCTCTGCAAGGAGACTGTGATCTCCGGGTGAAATCAAACACTCCCACCTAGGACAAAATTATTTGAATGGAGAAATCTTAATTAATTACTTGAGTAAATTTCTTCTCCCACATTCATGTTGTGTGCTAGATCCGGGGACATTATTCTGTCCATTGGCGAAAATGAGTGCTCCATCCATGGGGGAATTGAACAATAGCAATCCTGCAATGCAAACCAGACAGGAGAATTCATAAGGTTACAGTTTCCCTATTAGTGTGTATGGTCGAGCCTGACATGACCAGACACATTTTTCACACGATCACAGATAGAAAATACATAGGAGACACAATGAGTTGTGATGCAAGTCACATATATTCCATGTACTTCTAAGTCTAGTCAGGGGTGCTGGAACACCACCGGCACCCCTATTTCCTGCACCTATGAGTCCAGTGCTGCAGAGAAGGTGCCAGATGGAAAGCCTAAGAGGAGGATGCCCACTAAATAGGTACAGCGAGGGCAGTGGCTCTGCAAACTTCGATCACATTTGGCTGTGGTTTTTTATTTTTTTAAGAAAGACAAGTTTTCATGGAAATCCTTTATTTCTTTTGAAACTTGCTGGTTTTTCAATGAAAACACTTTTAGACTTTTGAAAATGGAAACCAACCAATGTTTTTAATCATAGAATTTCAGGGTTGGAAGGGACCTCAGGAGGTATCTAGTCCAACCCCCTGCTCAAAGCAGGACCAATCCCCAGACAATTTTTGCCCCAGATCCCTAAGTGGCCCCCTTAAGAATTGAGCTCACAACCCTGGGTTTAGCAGGCCAGTGCTCAAACCACTGAGCTATCCCTCCCCCGTTTTTTTGTTAAAACCCCAAAATTCCAGCAACCACCCCCAAAATGTTTTATTTTTTTAAATTTTCATCAGAAATACCATTTTCCAGCCAGCTATGTTCTCAACCTTTTCCGTACCAGAATTCTCCTCCCACCTAGCTGCAATGCCCTTCCATTTAACAATACGGGCAGGATCAAGTGATCGAGACTGCAGCCCCTGTCCTCTGGTCTATATGACCCACAAGACTCCTTCCAACACAACTGACTCTAAATACTGTCTAAACACATCCCTTGTGTGCAGCCAAAGCCTGTATTTTGTTTGACTACATCCCATGACCTCTTTTTGGTTCCTATAGGAGATGGGGCCAAGCTGCAAAATTATGATCTAAATTTTTAACCCTTCACAAGTTTGGAAGTGTTAGAATCTGGGGTTTCTGGTGCCAGCCCTGCTGTTCACCAAAGCTTAAGACATTTGCATTGGGGAATCTTTGATTCAGGAATAGCTCTAATCACTGTGAGGTTTGGCCAAAGTTCACTGAGCTCCTGTGCTGCATGGCGCTATTGTCCACTGTTGAATGAATTCCCGAATTCTAGACGTCAGGGACCTCCATATTTGTCCACAGGGATCAGTTTCCCCCATTAGAGGGCAGCAAAAAGGAAAGGCATTAGATATTTGCAATGTCTGCTCTGCATGGGTGACTGTTGGAGTGGTCTGCAACTGCAGGATTAGTGTCACTTTCCCTTCTGTTTAGGTCAGCCACACGGTATATTCAGCTTTGCTTGCCTGTGCAGCAGAAGACAGAAATAGCTGCTCTTCAGCCAGGCCTGTGGGATCCTGGAAGAGACTGAACAACACATGTCAAGTGTCTAGTAAATTGTTTCTTTGTTTCATTTCAGGTTGGAGTGTGGAACCCTTTTGATGGTTTGAACATCACGGAGATTTCCAAGGGGCGAGGGCCCAACGTTACAGACTCACTAACCAACAGATCTCTTATTGTCACCACTGTCCTGGTAGGAGGCTGCTGGCTTGTATTTCTCATCCGTATATAAATGGCCGGAAATGTGCGACTTCTCCGGTGCTTTACAATGCTGCAGTAGCTTTGCCAGTCCCTTTGCTTTTGGCCTGATGTTTTGGGGCTCTCTCCTAGCTGCCTGTGCTATTGGCGAGGTCAGAAACCTGCGCTGGTCACCAATAAGACACCAACAGTTGCCACACAGCAGTACCTGAGACACCTCAGCTCTTCGCTTTACTTAAGATAACAAGAGATAAGAGACACTGAGATTTCAGTGCCCTGGGTACTGTCATGTGCACATGGTTGGCAAATATTGCCTCATTCATGGTGACCAATTAACCTCTACTGGTTAGCAGCATTTTACCTCCTGCCCCATGAGAAGGTGTGATGGCTCCCAGGGACCTGCTAGCACATGGCTGATCTGGGTGGGGTTATAAAAGGGAAGGAGAAGCTAGTGCAGAGGAGGCTACCGTGGAGAAAAGGTGTGTTCTCTCTCCTCCCACCTGGCTGGAGCTGGATAGACCATGGGTGCTTTTTAGCCAGTAGTTTGAGCTGCTTTGTCTGGAGTTTGGAAATCAAGCCTTCAGGAAAGGATGTGGAATGACCTGTAGCTGGGGTGTTTATTTTCCCATGCCCCGGCTGGTGAGTCTGTCTGAACAGTGGCTTACATGCCCTTGCCTGCATAGAAGTGAGGTTGGACTAGAGAGAGGGGGAGACCTGCATCCATATCGCTATCTGCTCCACACTGTCTCATATCCACACGCTGACAGTGTCTCCTGGTTTATCAGTTGGGCAGGGCAGGCTTTAGCAGCCCTGAATCCCGCAGCTGCTCTGTAGGACAGTTCCAAATGTTTCATTCGCAGTAATTGACGCAGAATGTGGACAGAGTCTGAGGGAGATCTGTATTGAGTGTGCGTAGAGGCAGATGCTACATCCCAAGAGGCCTGTGATTGTCCTGTTGCCACGTGACCCAACTTGCATTCCTCAGCCCCAGGTGCCATGCCAAACTGGCTCCCTCCCATCCCTCTGTTTCCACTCATAATACACTAAACGTGGGGCTGGGTGAGGCGATGGGGTGGGAGTGCTGCACGTGTCTTGAGTTAATCGACCAGAGCTCTGCTAGCTTTGTCTCATCTTATGGAGACAGAAGAACAATGTGCACAAAGGACTTGGCTTTGGGGGTCTCCGTGCTCCTCTGACCACCAGTTGGGGACAAGGGGATGGGGAAGTGGAGAGGCCACCTGCCACCCTGCCCCTTTAACCTGACAGCAGGGGGCCACTGGAGGAAAGAGGCTGGGGAGAGAGGAGGTGAGCTGAAGGCCATGTTTGGGAAGGAGCTGGAAAAGGTGCCATTGGTGCCTAAGGCTGCACAGAGGGAACCATCTCCTCTCTGCCCCAGGCCCCCGAAGAGAGAACTGAATGGCTTTGCTGTCCCATTTCACTCTTTGGGGAGATCTTTCCCTCAGGCAGCATCTCAAACGAGCGACCCACAATCCCGCTCTGCACCATGGCAGCTGGCATGAAGGCTCAGACGGTGAGTGCATTCCCAGAAGCCCTGGCCCTTCCCAGGAATGTGCTGGGGGGATCATTTAACGCGTCTGGTAACAGATGTATTCCTCCCTGCAAGCTGGGCCTGCTGCTCTGGGCACTTTAGCCACCTGAAGAGAAGCCAAGGCTATTTGATGTGCTGAGCAATGACTCTGAGGCATCAGAGCCCACTATAAAGAGTGAATATCCTGCAATATTTTCACTGGTGTTAGAATTCACAGTTTGGGGGCGGAAGATCCTTTATTGCATTAGTGGTTAAAATAAAAGATATTGAGTCAATCTGTTTGGTATAAAATGGCACCATTGACATCTATGCAGCAGCACTGATTTAGATCAAGACAAAATCTGGCCCACTGAATACTTTCCCAGACAATCAAGTACACAGAAGACCTGGTGGAGATACCTGCTTTCATTGCCTGGTAGGCAGGCCTGGGTTTATGGCACCATTGTCACTCCAAAAAAACCCAGGAGTACTTGTGGCACCTTAGAGACTAACAAATTTATTTCAGCATAAGCTTTTGTGGGCTACAGCCCACTTCATCGGATGCATGCAGTGGAAAATACAGTAGGAAGATCTATATATACCCAGAGAACACAAAACAATGGGTGTTACCATACACAATCTAAGGAGAGTGATCAGTTAAGTTGAGCAGTTGTCAGCAGGAGAGAAAAATAACTGTTTGTAGTGGTAATGAAAATGGCCCATTTCCAGCAATTGACAAGAAGATGTAAGGAACCGGGGGGGGGGTGAGGGGGGGAGCATGGGGAACTTTGGCACTTCCTTGCTGTTGTGACTGAACAGAGTACTTATGGGAGCTAGTTGGTACTTTCTAGAAATGCTGTACACGGTGCTGAGTGAATGGCTATTCTAACTGCACCCGGAGGCATTTCGATACCTGTGTATCTAGGCAATGGAACTGAAAGGAAGAGGAATACGAGAAGGAGAGGAAATTTGGTGCCCAGAGAAAGTGTGAGTGTGCTGGCTGGGCTGAGACAGGGCACAAGCAGGTGCTGCACAAACTCCCCCGTACAGCTCTGCCAGTGCACATGTAAGGCGCTAAGCTGCAGCATCCCCTGCTGTTCCCACACTCCCGAGAAACAGCTGCTCCTTGTCCACACGTGCCAAACAACTAAGTGATTCTGTGTGTTGCTGGGTAGACGCCACTACACTTCCAGTAGCCATGAGGCTGCTTCTTGTTCCTGCTGCACATTTCTTAACCTCCACGTCAACTCTTGTGCTGAATCTCAGGTATGTTCTCTGTCCCGGTGCGTGCTGAAGGCCCAGCGAGGGGCTGCCTGCACTGGGCACAAGAAAGGTTCTTAACTAGCATACTGCAGAGGCTGTGCAAGTGCCTGACTGACTAGCAGGAGAGGCAGTGGAGAGGGGTGGGTGTCTGCTTCAGATGTAACTATTCTCGTTACAGCAAAAAAATAAGAGCAAACACATGCCTCAGTATCCTCCCTTCTGGGGCCTTGGTGGCTCGGGGGACTAAGAAGGGGCTAGAGGGTCTCTTCCTCTCTCTGTCCCTGATCTATGGAGGGGCACATTGCCATTAGCATCAGGTGGCTGCTCAGCGGCCCTCTAGGAAGTGACCTGTCAGTCTCAGCAGATTTTCTATTGGACAGATGCCCCCATAACTCCAAAGGCAGAAAAGCCCCAAATTAGCCGCCCTGCTGACAATCTTAGCAGAGAGACCATGGGCCTTAGAGACTGAACCCCCGTCTTGCTTCTAGATGAGGCCCTTCAAGGTCAGAGCTGACGCTCCGTGCCAGGAGGTGGGGTGGGTACCACCAGGGTCCTTGTCCTGCCACTGCCTAGGTTGTACCTGCTCTGCGGGTACTTCGTGCTCCAGCGCTGCCAGTCTGTCACTTCTCACTATCCCGGAATTCATTTATACGCACGGGTTATAACTGCAGCGCTCGGGTTTCTTTCCCTCATAACTACGTACGTGACAACCTAGCCCAAAGTAATTGAGTTATCCAGCAAACCATGGATACTTAACCGATCTCTTCTCTGTCTCCAACTGTCACACTGTATTTAGTTCTCGCCTTCACCATTGGATTTGATAGCAGGCAGCAGATCAGAATGAATTTTTATTTAACATCTAATGAATTATGACTAGTCGCCTTGGTTTGTATTTGGCTGTGTTACACAATGCTGGGTCGTGCTGTGCCAATCGGCAGCAACAGGAAATAACGCAGTACCTAGAACAAATAAACTATAACAAAACTTGGGCAGGTTGCGTAGATCAGGTTTGAAATTCTGTTTATGCCAATAATTTTTCCAGCCAATTTCCTTGCAGTGCCTTCAAGGAGCCTCTTCTGTCAAAGAATTGTGGATGTTAGAGATGGGAAAGCATTGCTAGGTCATGTAGGGTTTAGAGAGTATCGTCTTTTATGACATATTGTCTAGGGTTCCTAAAAGAATGTGTGGATGTGAACTGGGCATTCATAAAAGAGAAGGACAAGTGTTTGTCCCAGTGCCATGTTACAAGCAGTGTGCAATGTATCCTCAGCCCAACAATTTGTTCATGCACCTCGAGCCTCACCTGAAGAACCCCTTCCCATTCCAGTTCCACAGCTCTGCCAATGCACCTCACTCCCAGCCTGCAGCTCCTGCTATTCCAGTCCCTGAAACATCATTCTGAGCCAGGCACAACAGATAATTTGGGGTTCTTCATGTTTGACTTTTGCTATGCTTGGGGGATAGCCCTCTCCTTTCAAGAGTGATAAAAGCTAAGGAAAGTAGCAATTAAAATCATTTGTTCCATCGTTATCTTGCCAATGATGCACTTGTGCTGTGACACTGCTATCCAGTAACACCCCTGTGTAATCACATCTCCTGACAGAGGCTGGACAAGGTAGCTATGTAACCTGATCCAGTGCAGCAGAAAGGATGGGAGATACTGGACTTGACAGAGCAATGATCTGGTTTGGCATGTTAAGAGGCTGGATAATGGAATTAGATGGACCACTTGGGTAATGAGGCCTGACTTCCTAAAATGAAACCACCACCCAGCATCAAAATAACCCAAACCTGGCACACAGCAGCTCCATCTTCTCTGTGCTCGTTGTCACAAAACGTTTTCCCCAGTTGAGTTGCTCTGCTCAAACGCCTGGGTGTGAATGTGCTGCAGGAGCCTCTGGTTGTCTTATTTTAGCCCATACCATGCTGCTTTCATGCCTGGCTTTGCAAGGAAGACTGCAGAGTAAAAATAGATGGTCATTTTCTCCTCTTATCTCCCCTGCACCCTGTTCAGGAGTTTCATCCTGTACTGATCCCAGGAGGTGTGTGCACACGCGCACTCTCTCTCTCTCTCTCTCTCGGTAGAGCTATCTCTGCACAGATAAAGCACCCTGGTGCAGTTTGCATTAGCATCAGGAGCAACAACAATGGATCCCACTGGCTACAGTTGTTCAAAAGAATGGTCCCATCAGAAGCGACTGCAGAGTCCTTAGGGCAGTAGTGAGCAACCAGCGCCCGTCGGGGGAATCCGCTGTCAGGCTGCGAGACGGTGTTTCCATTGACCGCCCGCGGGCGGGGCCGCCTGCAGCTCCCATTGGCCAGGGACGGCGAACCATGGGCACTGGGAGCTGCGGGCAGCCCTGCCAATGGAAACGCTGTCTGGCAGCCTGGCAGCAGAGTACCCTGATGGGCTGACGGTGCCCACCACTGCCTTAGGGGAAAGGCTGGAACAAGAGGCATTTTGGCAGTTCCCGCTCACTCCGCGTCTGGACATCTCTGCTCAGGCTCCTGGCCCAGGGTCAGGTTTTGCAGTGTGACAGGGTGGCTTTGGCCTCGTGGGCTGGAGGCCTCAGGCAGAAAAGCCCCATTACTGCCGGAATGGCTCCAGCCCGCCCGGGCCACGAGACCTGACGGGGCCTGATGGAGCACAGCTCATTCCCCTATCAAGGGCAGCAGGAAGCTGTGGGGAGGAGGGACAGTCAGGAAACTGCAGTGAGTGAAAAAAGCTCCTGCAGGGAAGAATCTGACACGAGGGGAACTGAGAAGTCAGAGCCAGGAGGCTGAACTCCAGCCCGGGCAAGCCTGGGAGAGACTTGACCTGGACCCAGCTCAGGGAAGAAGGACGGGGGAGGGAGACACTGAACTGGTGTGTTGAACTCAGGCCTGAATAAACTGGACCCTAGAACGCGTGTGTCTGAAATGCTGTGAAGTGTGTGGTTCTTCAGGGGTCCTGAAGAGCGGCAGGGTACAGGCAGGGTGCTGCAGGGCTGCCATTGGGTGGGCGGGGGGCATCTCTTTTGTTTTATTTTTATCCTTTTGAATTTACTTTTTTTTTTTTTGCTTGTTCTGAAAGTTTTGGTCTGAGGAATTTGAATCGGGCCCAGCGGAAAGACTGCAAGGTTACATGAGCTGGAGCCAGTCCCTGTAAGTGGGAGCTGGAGCTGGGTGAATAATACAAAATAAATGCACAGAGATAGGAACCCTAGGTGAGGCCAGGGATCAGCGGTGGGGGAATTATCTGAGGTTATTTCAACTCTCCAGAGATTGAGCAGAGACTCATTCCCGCCCTGCCCTTGTCCATCTGTATCTAATTAAAACCCAGCGCGGTGCCACAAGGGGAAATTATTGGATGGGGGTAGCTGGTAATACTGAAACGCTGCACCAGCCCGGGTGTGTGGGGCTGAGGGCTGGAGCAGCAGTGAGAGCTGCAGGGCCAGGACTGAGGAATGCTGGAGGAGGGAATACGTCAGCTCAGAAGCGAGACATATTGGTAAAGCTGAGCCGGGGTCTGGATCCGGAATATCTCAAACCTTTGTACTGGAGCCCCCTTTCACACAGCAAGCCTCTGAGTGCGACCCCCCCCCATCAATTAAAAACACTTTATATATTTAACATAATTATAAATGCTGGATGCAAAGCGGGCTTGGGATTGAGGCTGACAGCTCGCCCCCTGCCCATGTAATAACCTGTGACCCCTGCGGGGTCCCGACCCCCAGTTTGAGAACCCCTGCTGTAGTGGGAGTGGTGCAAGGCAGGAGTGAGGTGCATCCGCAGAGCTAGGGAGCCTGTTTCTAGCCAGAACTTTAATCTCTCTGCTCTAGCAGTTCTACTGCCAGGAAGGTCCCTAAGCTTTATGCTCACATTCCAATTCGAAATCACCACCCTCTCATTGCTCAGCTCTGTGTGCTGGAATGGGCGTGGGCAGGCCTACCGCAAAGCCACCCCGACGTGAGGGACACGATGGGATTGGCGCACTGACGTGTGCAATAAATGCATTGCCATAAATCGGCTCCTGAGAAGTAAAATACAACCCTCAACTTTATTGACGTTTGCTGCTGCCCTTTGCGTCTCTTCCGCAGGTGTAACTGACAGTAGAAAAACCAGAGGAGGGATCTTTAAAAGGAAAAGCAGGAAAGATTGTCCACCCCTCTCCTCCCCACACCCGCCCGCTGCCTTTTGCTCGTATTGCAGTGACTTGTTGGAAGAGAAATATTACCCCAGCAGCCAGCGCCACTCTCCCTGAGCAATACAAGAACTGTGAAGTTATGAAATTGAGGGCACCTTCACTGAGAAATCGATTAGCAAGCCGAGGGAGCTTGTGAATTGGATGTCTGGCCATTCTCAGTAATAAATTGTGAAATAGTCTGTGAATAAGTGGTTCATAGAGATCAGAATTACCCCCTAGGAAACGTCTGAGACCAGGAGATACATTACGGAGCGAGTGGCATCCTAATGTTCAGCGCTTTGCCTGTTAAATATGTATGTTATCCCTATAGTGCTTCCCAAAATTAATAGCATTTTATGGCTGCTTTGGAGCTGGTGTATTTATACCAAGATCCGTAGACTCAGCTGGTTCACAAACAAAACACTAATTCCTGGGGAGAGGGCTGGAGAGAGAGGGAGTTTAACGGGCTTGCATGCACCGCCCTAACTCCATAGGCATGACGTTGTCAGCCTTGGTTTCTCATCCAGCAGACCCAGACCCAGGTGCTCTCTCTCATCCACTCCCCACCAACACCCAGAGCAGGACGAACTGCCTTCTGCACAGCCATACGCGAATGGCCTAGGTTTGACCACTGTGGGTGCTGGATGAGCGTGGATCCCTCAAGGCAGGAGGCACAGGCAGGGATGTTGCTGGAATTCCAGCAAAGCCTCCACGCACTAGGGTGAGGTCTGGGGCACCTCCAAGCTAGGACTGTAGCATTGTGCGAAACGTTATCCAATGGTTCAGTCTAATCGATTGGCTTTGCCTCAGGTCAGTCTCCTGTCCTGCCCTTGTCTCCTAGCGCTCACCTGCTGGATAGCGCACCTTGAGCTTCTCCGCACGCCTCTTACGTATCTTCTCTCGCCGGCCATTCCCACAGCTTCCTGGCCCCTTTCGGTTGCCATGACTGACAGCCCAAAGGTGTTGCTTTGTGAAAGGCTATGATTTTCATTGCATACTTTATTGTCTTCACTGGCATACGATGACCTCATTCATCACAAGAGATGAGAAGAAAGATGGAACCTTCCTGTGTAGAAGCCTGTTATAGGGCTGCTAATATTATGTTTCAAGGCCTCATTGTGCTGGGCATTGTACCCACATATAATGCAAAGAGAGTCCTGGCCCAAAAACTGACTGTCTAAGAGTAGGATGAGAGACACTAGTTGGAGCAAAGAAAGGAAGAAGAAGGTAACAATGAGACAATTTGATTATCGTAATAAACAGTGGTTCTGTATTTGACAGGCAACCTGGGATCTCCTGGTGTGCCATATATCTTGGGCATTAATCAGTGCTTCAGTGTGGAATGGAATAATAATAATCAATTAAAAAAAACATAGTTTGCTTTCTGCATCTGGACATGATTTTCTCAGAAAAGTAATGGCCCATTCTGGATTCCGACAGGAGCCGGGTTATCAGCCTGATATCTCTGAACCTTTCAAGGCATCCAAGCTGGACATCTTTAAACTAAAAAGAGTGGCTATTTTTGAGCATTAGCGGAAGTGCAATCATTTGGACTCAGAGGAGAGCAGCCCTCTGAGTGTTTCAGAAAGTTCATTGTGGAACATTCCTTTTAGATGTGCTATAACTTACAACCCTTCCTGGCGCTGCCTGCAGTCGGCTAGCTAATAAGGCAGCACTTTGCTGCAGCTTGTTAAATTTTCAGAGGCTTTTCCGAATACAAAAGTAATGAGAACAGTTCAGGAGGGGGAGAGAAGGCCCCAAGATCACATGGCGGGGTACTTAGGCCAGCTTGCTGTGCCCTTCCTGAAGTAATGTGCCGTAGCTTGTTAGAAACTACCAGTTCCATGCAATATGCCCATGGTGCATGGGCATCTACCCCACACTAACTACAGGTGCCCAGGGTTGGAACCACGGGTTTGTTGCTTGAGCAGCCAGGGTGATGCCTGGTTATTGAAAAGTCCTGGGCCCTGATCCTGGGCTGCGTCTGAGCTGATCTCAGTGCGACATGGGAGTGGGAAAAGATGCCAAAAGCCACCAGTACCGCTGCTGGCTAGCATAAGTTAGAGCCACCTAGGAGCTGCTGTAAATTATTCCTGCTCCTCTGACTTCAGTGGCAGAGCACCCCCTACCTCTTGGGCATGCCCTCTGCACTGGCAGCCAGATCGGGGGTGGGGGCATATTGGGCACTAGGCCAGTGAACAGGGCAATTCCTCTGCCAGTCAGTTCGGTTGCCTTATGGCCAGAATCAAGCTGTGGGTCAGCACTGGAGGGGATGTTCCTGGGATACTGTGGGGCATGATCAGAGCCAGGTGTTTGTGGAAAACCTGCCCTTTGTAACCGCTCGCAGGAAACCTGCTTAGGGTTCGGGTTAGGCTCTTAGGCACCTCCTCCTCTCAGTACAGACCTGTGCTCTCAGGGAGTAGGTGCTGGTGTGGTACAAAGGAAAAGGTCTAAGACACGCGCTGGTCTCCTTTTGACCTGCCTCTGGCCAGCACTAGAATCCCTGCCCCATTCTTTGTTTTGTCTTGTTTTGTCACCTATCCCGGGGGCATAAAGAAATAAAGCCACTTTATACCAGCCACTAGCCACGCATGGTGTCCTGGCAAGACACCCAACTCAAATGCTCTTAAGAACCCTGATGGTGCTGAGTCCACAACAGTCCCCAGGGATCGGTTCATTTGTGTTTCTAGTGCCTGGGATTTGGGGCTGAATTTTTTTCCCCTTTGTATTTTTATTTTTCAGCGCCCTTGTTTTCATTTGCAGAGCATGAAATGGTTATTTTCAATCTCTCTCTCTCTGAAATCCCGCTGAATGGAAAACAGTTGGCTGCTCAGAAGAGACAAAATTAAATTTAGTGGGGTAAACAAGGTTGCTAATTAGCTGATGCACCATGCAAAGTTAATTTATTCCCAACATGTCGCGGTGCCAACCTTGCCTGCATAATGCGTGTCACATTGCGCAGGGTTACCTGCAGGAACAGCCACCTGCTTTCATCGCTTTTCTGCTGGAAATGGGACTGGCAGCCTGCCCTTAACTGTGGCTCTTTGCTGTGCTCTCACCCGTCTGCGCAGGAAGAGCCCTTCGTCATGTTTCGGAAGTCAGACACAGCCCTCTTCGGGAACGACCGCTTCGAAGGTTACTGCATTGACCTTCTGAAGGAGCTGTCCCACATCCTGGGCTTTACCTACGATATCCGCCTGGTGGAGGACGGGAAGTATGGAGCACAGGATGAGAAGGGGCAGTGGAACGGCATGATGAAGGAACTCATTGACCATGTGAGTAAGACACGTATGTGTAAAGCTACCGGTAACTAGGGGATAAACCATGCTGCAGCCTGAACTGTGGGTCAGGACACCAGGAGTGGGCTGACATCCCCCCTGCTCTGGCATCCCAGAGCTCCGTATCTTCCCCGGTGTATACTGAATGGACTCTATAGTACAAATATTCTTGATTGTTGCCAGGGGCCTCTTCCAGCTTTTCCACAGTCATTGAGAGAAGAAATAAATTAACCCACCAACAGATGTCTTCCTTTGCATCAGTGTAGGACCAGCCGGGTAACAACCTGGCTCTAAACCACCCCTTCTAACTCCAGCTGCTGGCACAGGGGGCATGTTGGGGGCATGCCCAGTGCCGGGGGCTTTGCCAGAGTGCAGCAATGCCCTGGACATCACTGACCAACGTAATGACCCATGGGGCTGTTTCTTGCCTCAGTGCTGCTGAAACTCCTGGTGGCTGTCAAGTCACATCTGGGGTGGAAGCATCCCTCAGCAGCTCCTGGGCTTGGGGGGTGGATGGGGACAGGCTGGGGTACAGAATAACAGAGATAACCAGCTGCCTTAGACTCTGTGCCCTCAGTCTTGCACAAAGCACAGCCCGAGCAGACTTGAGGCTCTTGGATACGTGTCGTGCTGTTAAATATAATCATTATACATGGCGGTCCAAGTCCCTCCCTTGGGGATGCACAGCTGGAGTCAAGGAGAGCTCTGTGGAGGTGTGGAAGAACAGAACAGGGTCCTGTCCTTCTCCCATTGAGCTGTGCACCAACGTCAGTGGGAGGAGCGGGAAGCCCCCTATATGGGTAATAGGGTTCCCAGGAGATACTGTCACTTCTGGGTGATGCAGATCGAACCTCAGCCTTCCATTCACATACATTTCATCCTCCATGTCTCGTGTAAAGTTGTGTTTGAATGGGAGGTGAATTCTGGTCAAGCGTATTTAAATGTGTGTCCCAGAAAATGTGCTTACCAAGGGGAGGGAGTCATAGGAGTGGAAGGAACTTTACAAGGTCCTCTGGTCCAACCCCTGCCCATGCTAAGGCAGGATTAAGTACACCTGCCTCAGCGAGCGGTCATGCAGCCTCTCCTGGTATTTAGTCACAGCTGAGTGGAGCCCGCCTTGCGACTGTATCCTGAGAGGAGTTCATTTGCTGGGTTTCTCTCTGCACAGTCAGTGTCTGACATATTTGGCTACATCCCTTTTCCCTCCCTCTTCTTATTGTTACTTGGCCAAGCCCCTGATGACACTCTGACCTCAAGCCCCGGTGCCGATTGTTCTTAAAGATGTGGTGGGGAGTAGGCCACAATGCCTGGTGTCTTCAGTTCTGAAATATCACCTGCTCCTGACAGGATGACATGGAGCTATTCCCTTCCCGAGTGCCTGTCCTCTGGGCTAACAAATGTACAGCAACCAACCAACTGGGCAGATGGCCCCTGGTGCAGGGGCAGTGTTTCGCCAGCCTGGGATAGCATGGACAAGCGTGTTGCATGCTTGGCTCCATCATGTAACCAGGCTGAGTCTGAAAGGGTGCAAAAAGCACGGTCCCAAAGAAGGCTAATCCCCTTATGCAGAGACCTGCTTCGTTATGTGCCACAGAGTGCAACACCCCCGCCATCCTCCCCTGTGCCTGCCCTACAGCGTGGGATCACTGGCCCTGGCTTAGCAAGGACTCCTATTCAACAGAGCACATGTTTGTCTGTGAGTGTTTGCTTCCATCCCACAGACTTCAACGGGACTCAGGCATGTGTCGAAAGTTAACACACCCTGAAGTGCTTTGCTGCATCAGAGCCTAGTTGAGAAACAAACAATGTGTCTAAGCTCTGGTCCCTTTTCCAACCCGTGGCTGAAAGATCCCAAGCAAACGATTTGCCCTTCACTAAGCACTACACGCAACTGGCTGCGCTGACCATGCCACCAGCTATTAAGCAGAAGGGAGTCCATTCAGCCTGCTTTAATCTTTGATTATACCTCCTAAACTTTCCTAGATGTTTTTTTCCACCCAGCATTCCTGTCACTCAGAAGCCGCGACAGTTGTCCTTGTGCTGCTGCCAGTAATTTGAAAGTCTTAGTTGATCACAGCTCCTGGAGAAAATCCTGTAATGCGTGTTAACAACTGTGATGCTGTAGTCATCAGTCTTAATACAATGAGGCCTCTTCCATGCCTGTGATCAGGGTGATGGGGGGCTCTGCCACTGGGTGATTAATAATTGTGTAGGGGTGTGTGTGTATGATTGCATGGTAATAGGGTGGGAAATTGTTAGATACAAGGCACACAACTGTTTGCCAGGCCGCCCAGCCGTGCAGAAGAGAGAAAACAATCAAATTCCTCCTAAATCTTATCTTCCAAAGGAGACTTAATTATAGGCCCATTTGTGGACATGAAATAAATCCCACTGCACTTTTTTGCAAGACTGGGGAAGCATTAACCTCAGTGTCCTGACCTGATTCCAGTTCTGCTATTTAACTTCACAGAGGGCATTTTCGATACTCTTCTGCCTCTCTTCCCATCCTAAACTCCTGTGTGTGGTCACCCTGCACTCTTACACCCTTCACAGCTTTCTTCTGCGGGAAAGGCTCCAGGGAGCTGTTCAGACACTGTCTGGGATTTGCAAAGAGGCAGCAAGGAGTTAAGTTTCCAACTCCCATTAAAGGGAGCAGCCAGCGCCCTCTGGAAAAACCCAGCTGGGCTCCATCACCCATTTTCCCTCCCACTCCTCAGCAGTACGTCCAGAAAACTGATGCAGTAAATAAACCCCTGTGGGGAACTACAGAAACAGATCATCTTATCTGGCTTGACTCAGGTGAACCTCACACTAAAGCTCAATGCAGCTAAATGTGTGACCCAGAGCCATAGGACATCAGCATGATTTATTTTTATTATTTCACTGGCTGTTTCCTTCATTGCTGGTGAGCCCAGAAGTATGATATCTCCTACTTCTCTGGCTTAGTGGCAAGCTTATTTATTGGCAGCACTACCTTGTGTTTTCCCTGGCTCTGAGGTGAAGGAACGATCACTACTGCAACATATAACAATAATATCTAGCACTTCTCTAGCAACCTAATCCCAGTGTCTCAAACTGCTCTACGAGCTTTCATGACAACACTTCTGCAAATCACCCCAGTGGCTCCTGTCCTTAGTTTACAGACAGGGAAATTGAGGCATGAACACTTTGCTGATGGGCACACGGTACATCAGTGGCAGAATCAGAACCCAGTCCAATGTCCCATCCACTAGAGCATGCTGCCACTCTCAGGACATCTCCTTCCCTTTCTGAGGCACACCTGGGTGGCGGGAGGAATTTTCCTCATAATTGCTTGTGATGCACCATGCCAGGGTCTGTACTAGCTGAATGGCAGGCACCCCAGCTCTCTGCCAGTATCCAGACTCAGCGAGGCAGGGGCTCCTGTTTCACGGGGTGGAGAGAGTTCTGCCTGCAACGCAACTGAGAGGAGTAGATAAGCCAAATCAGTGGAGCTCCTCAACATCCAGGCAAGCTGAATCAGTCCGGTACCCGCCCCATGAAACAGTTGCTGTTTGGGGCCAGCCCTGTTGCATCTCCAGACCTTGCACTGCATTCTCACAGGAGCAGGCTTTCTTGTGAGATCCCAGGGACTCCAGACTGGGAGTTCCTCGCCAGCAGCTTTTTCCAGAGAGTGCTTCAGCCACAGCCCAGGAGCACAGCTGATGATGAGGGAAAGAATAAAAGCAGTAAGGGTTAGATTTGACTGGGCTCTGTACATGGAGCAGGGCTGAGAGCAGATGTGCATTGGGGGCGTTTGGTCCGAGTCCCATCCTTAGCTGAGACCCCTCGTTTAGGAATTAGTGTCTGGATGCAACGTTCGTTGGCACTTGAGATATACCATGCCAAAGGGTCTCTGCCTCCCCCTGCCCCCAGGAGACAGAAACTGTTGAACTCTCCCTCCTCCAAAAGGAGAGTGATCACACACCCCTGAAACCTGTTACAGTCGCTGGTTGAGACTCCGTGGGTGCTCTTGATAGACAGGCAGACCAGTGGCTATGTTCTGAGTTCTCACCGGGCCTAGCACAATAGGGTCCCTGGCTGGAGTTCCTGGGCACGTTGGTAAGACAAACAACATTGGGGTAAATGCGTGATCGGAGGCTACAGGGGTCTGTATTTGCATCGCGAGAGGGGCGTATATTGTGCTAGATAGGACGTTCCGCTCTTTTTCTAGCTAATCCTCCTCCCCACCATTAGCGTTCCCAGCAGACTCCACACAGAGCATTCCCTTCCATTTTTATGCGGAGCCTAAAACATTTGCAGAGAGCTTTGTGTGCTTGGTGCACCCCAGGTAACGCAGCCACCTGGGGGACTTCTGAAGCGAAAGATGCTTTCGGATATAGAACGTCATTATGGCTTTGTTGCCCCTGGATCTGAGGGGGAAACGTGGGGAAGGAAAGCAAAGGGTCCCGAATCCTGCAAGCTTTACTCCTCTGAGCGACACGTCGCGATTTCATTGGGGTGAATAAGTGCGACTCCGAGTGAGAGCTGCCAAACGTCTGCTACAGATGAATCCTGTACAATATCACAGCTCTGTCTAGCATGTGTAGCAAACAGGCAGTTGTGAATGATTAGGCTCTTCTCTAGTCTGGAATCCCAGAGGCATCACCTGCTCCTAATGATCTGCTCTCATGCTTTACGGAGTGACCCTTCAGTGGAACAGAGGGTGAGAGCAGGTGCGCAGGGGACAATTTAATTTATTTATAAATTCAGCTTATTTTCTAAAATCATCTGACTCGCAGAAGGGGGGGGAAAACCACGTCACTTACCAGAGCAGCTGCGTTCTTGCTTCCACTGCCATTTAAAAGAGCCCATTAAACACTAGTGCATTTCCAGTGGCAGCTTTACTGAGTCCCAACGCAGCCAGAAAGGCAAATTGTCTGAGACCTCAGCTCATGGCCAGAGGTCCCTCAACTTCCTAATGAGACGCGTTGCTTCCAGTGCATGCTGTGATCCCAACAGCCAGCCGGACAGCGGAGGAAATCTTGCGTTTTTGTGACGCTCTTATTCCCAGAATTGGGTCTAGGAGAAGCGGTGATGACAAAGGGGTCTAGCTTCTCACAGTGCGGGGAGCGAGACAAGCAGCCCTGGTGTTTTGGCATCACAGCTATTTTGCATCTCTTTCAAGTGATTCAGCCTCCTAGACTGCCTCTGAAGTTCCTGGCGCCAATATGAAATCATTGCCTAAGCAAAATAATTTGTGTAGCCGCTGCAATACTCTTGTAGCTTATGGGAGGGGAATGTAGTTGCTGGGTGACTCACGTCAGTAAATTAGCTTCTCTGTGAATAGCTAATAGGCTATTGCCTTGTTGTTAATCACAGGATTGGGAGTCGAGATCTGGGTTCTGTTCCTGGATCTGCCTCAGACTCCCTGGGTGACTTTGTTGACATGGTTTGTGCTTCAGTTCCCCCATCTGTAAAATGGAGATGGTACTAATTACCTGCTTCGCACAAGTGCTACAAGGCTTAATGCTTGTAAAGTGCTTCCAGTGGCTCCATGGAAAGCACAGGGGAGGTGAAAAGTGGAGCAGGGGCATGGCAAGGTAGCTGCAGTAGAGACTGTCCCCTCACTGCTTACCAGGAAAGAAGCAAACTCTTGGATTCAAATCTTGCCTTCATATTTGTGCTCCCCGTGAAATCCACAGAGCACAAAATGTGACCCTGGCTGGTTATGATGGTTTCCTATCTGGCTAGTGCTGTGGGAGATTACAGTAGCCTCCGTATGCTGGGCGGGCTACGTTACAGAGTCCTCATTTTGCTAGAGAAACTAAAATCCTGTTTCGTTTCAGCTGGCAAGATGAGTTAACCCCTTAAATACAAAAAACCTGCGAAAAGACATGACCCTGTCTTGGCTCTCTAACCGTGCCCAGCTCCTCGTGCTTTTATGCAATTATTTCCGTCTGTGCCTTCTAAGCCAAGATGTCTAGCTCTGTAGCCTTTTCCTCTTTGCATGTTCTGCATGATCCCCTAATGGAGCTGTCTGGTACCTCGGTCTCTGAAATGCAACACACATGGCTGAGCAGGTGTTCTGAGGCTTTTTTTTATGTTACATACGTTGCAGGAGAAGGTCAGGCCGTGGGGCAGGAGATAATGGAGGCTGGATAATGAAACATAATTTGAATATGTAGCATATTGAGATACAGAACTAGACCAGTGATTCTCCAGCTTTTGTACTGGTGACCCCTTTCACACAGCAAGCCGCTGAGTGCGACCTCCCCTTATCAATTATTTTTTAACTATATCTAACACCATTATATATGCTGGAGGCAAAGTGGGATTTGGAGTGGAGGCTGACAGCTCATGATCCCCTATGTAATAACCTCGTGACCCCCAGTTTGAGAACCCCTGGACTAGATGGTCACAATGGTCTCTTCTGGCTTTAGAATCTATGAACATGGACTAGACAGTCCAAAGCTACATTTCTGTCTACTGGAATGTGGGAGGAGTCCTAGCCATCCTAGATTTTAACCCGTGCCCCACATTTCCCTGTGTTTTCCCTCTCTGTGTCTGGGACCCTGCATTAGCAAATCCCTACAAGCTAAAGGAAACTTTGCTGTGCTGTAATGCAGGAAAGGGGATTTCGCTGGAGCATGGCTGGATTGTGGGGTACAGGCAAGAACCAAAAGCAGCTGAGACTTACGTGCTTCCTAAACATGATTTTGTTACCCAGGATTGATAGAAACCTGCTGTGTTAAATATTATTGAATCTTCCAGTATTCCTGAAGCATTAGGACCCCAGCTCCTACTCTGCACTTCTGTTGCAAGTGTAATGGGAAGAATATTACATCTCACTTTATACAATATGGTTCTGAAGTGTGACTAAAATCTGACTGGACTTTTTAGACACACTGTTGGCAAGTGCAAATAATAACAATTTTTAAAGTGCTGTGAAAGTTTCAGATAAAGGGGGTATATAAATATGCAAACATTAATTAGCATCCCTGCAAGGTACTTTTAATGGAAGCATTAAATGACTTGCCCAAAGTTACACAGCAGGTGTGCGGCAGAGTCAGAAAATGGACATAGGAATCCTGACTCCCACTCTCATACTCTGCACTAGGCACAATTTCCTCTTGGTTCTTATTAGGCAATGCTAATGTCTTTTTTCCACCACTGACTTTATCATCATCTTGGAAAGTATGAGAGCCTCAAGGCAGAGGGCACTGCCTGACCAAGGCTCTGAGATCCTGTGGTAATACAAATAAATAATTATAATAGGAGCTGATATGGGAGACCTTGTTAGCCTTGATTAATTCATACAGATAGGGTCAGGTTAAACCTGGTACAATGCCTTTATTAATAGGATCATAACCATTCATAATTTATTTCAGCCATCAACTCATTAATCTGCTCCACAGTGTGCAGAAAGTGGTGCAATGCTTTGGAATATTGTAATTTCGTGCCTTTGATACCCCCACCAAAAAACAAAAATGCAATAATCTGACATGCTAAATTGCCAACTCACTGAAGTGTCTTTCATGCTGATTTCACTTCAGGGACCTCCTGGAACAGACCCGGTAAAAGAGAACAACACAATAATTAATGGTATAATCCCATTAGAGTGACGATGGGAGAGTGCTGGAGATGGGTAAGAGGCAGGAACATGAAGATAAGTGGCCACTCTCCCCTAATGATGCAGACTTGACCCTCTAGGCTGAATAAAGAACAGAGCATGTCAGGCACTACTTGGAGAGCATCTTCTCTTGGCTGTTCCTTTCACAGCATTAATTCTCCTGGTGAGATCTGAGTTTTGCTGTCTAGGGTGTGGACATGTCCTGCTGCTTCACTCTAGCTCCCATAGTTCCCTCGGAAGGAGCAAGAGACACTAAGTCTGTGTGGCTGCACTGGCCCAGTTTGGGTCTGTGTGATACTGACACTGCAGGCACCGTTCAAATGGAAGCCCGGCCTTAGCACCCCCTCTCCCGGCACACAGGAGCTCTGGGTTTCTGCACCATCCAGGCTGCCTCACTGCATGATTGACAGAGATGGCCCCACAGTGAAGGGAAAAGATTCCCTTGGATCATTTGGAAATCCCAAATCTGTTGCATGAGATTCACTGAGCAACACTCTTCCTACTAAGTAGTCCCATGGCCTGGCAGGCCTTAAACTAAGTCCTTGGGCCCAAGGGAAGAGGCATTTGGAAGACTCATAGAAGGGAAGCAAAGCACAGCTGCTGGTCTCTGGGAGGTTTTAGCTGCAGCGCTGCTGGCTCTTTGAATCCTCCTTTCTAGCAGGCCTGGGTTGGCGGGTGCTTGCCTTGGAGTGATTTATCAGTATTACCCAAACCCCATCTAAAGCCATTATTTATTTTATCCCTGGCTCGTTACGTTTTATAGAACTGTTTATGTAAAACATTAAACAGGGAAACTGTTTGAGTGCAACCAGATGGGGCCTGTCTTCAGCAGAGAAGCATCCGCAAATCACGCTCAGAAGGAAGAGCAGTTGATTGGCACCGGGGGAGGCCCTGAGGTTAGGAGTCCATGCTCACTGAACGGCTTCTGAGACCTGGGCTTGGACTGGCCCAACTTCATCTCAGACCTCGACCTCCTTCTCAGTGAAGCGGGCGCATCAAGGGAGAAGCATGAGTCAGGTAGGACCATAGGATCCTGTGAGGTGCTGAGCACACAAGGTAACGTTCACCCCGTGTAGAAGACATGATGTCCTGGTGCAGCCCCTAAGTGGTGCACAGGGCTTCAGTAGGACGTTAGTGGTGCCTAGGCCTGGAAAGGCTGACATGGGACTTGTGTGCCCGGCCCCTCTGAACAGGACGAATTGTCTCCTTCCTGAGACGTGAGGCTGAAATGTTATGATGATTGTTTAGTGTCTTGAATGACAGACTGATGGGAGATGCTGTTGCCTTAGGAATGTCTGAGGCGGAGAGACGGGATTCAGCCGGTGTGGTTTTGGGGAAGAGCGCATGGGAGAAGCCACATCCTGTCTGAGCATTGTGAAATGTAGCCAAGGAGAAGGGAGATGTTAGTCGTGTTGCTTAATGCACTAATGGAAGGTGCTCAGATACTGTGCTACTGAGCACAGTACGGGGACTAGAATAGACCCAGGTAATTCAGGGAAGGGAGGAGAGGAAGGACTGGAACTGAGGAAATTAGCTCCTCTAGGGCTGCAGCCAGAGACCGTGATGCTCAGAAGAAGGGGTTAGGACACTCGCTGCAGTAAATGTGTAATGAAGGAATGTGCACGAGCCCTGCTCCTGTCATGTAATTATAGATACGTCTGGGCTTTATACACATTGTGTCATTTCCCCAGCAGTCTGCAGTGCAGCGGTGCAAACTCCAGAGTGCGACAGAGCTCTGGCTGTTTACTTGATGGTCTCTTGTTGTTTCTTTTGGAGCTATGTGAAATCCCGGATCCAGACAGGGCTGTCCAGAGGTGGTAAAGGCTTAGTCTGAAAACCTTTGTAAAATTGGCTTGGTTCTAGTCTGGCCTTAAGCACAAGTAGGAAAAGCAACAGCAGCCTGAGCCACTCATGGCATGACTCTACCTTCCATCTCCCAGAGGTGGGTCTGCAGCGAACAGCCTACGACTGTGAGGTGCAACTTGTACATCCTGTCCTGCTGGGTTTGCTGTGATCTTCATCCCTCCTAAAAACAAAAAGCATGGTCTGTGTGAAAGGCGTTTGGTGGCCTTGAGACCATTTCCAAGCTGACATGACTCATCACATTAAAGCACCACCACAATCGCTACTAACTGCACCCCGTGGTTGGCAGCTTCAGCAGGGAAGCCATGAATGGATTGGCCCCTGGGGACTGAACTTGGTCTCAAACCATGAGCAAAGCTCATTTTGGGAAGGTTTGGGGTGCACTGGTGGTGCGGGGGTGGACACTTTCAGTGCCATGGTTCTATGGATAAACAGAAAATCTTATGGCTGTCAAATCTACCTCCTTTCGCCAGCAATGCGCATTCTCTCTCTCTCTCTCTCCAGACACCAATGACAACTAATGCAATTAAACCACATTATGGATTCGTTATCCATAACATTTCATTTAAAAATTCAAGCTGTCTGACAACTGCATCTTGAACTCTCTTGTTGCTAGAGTGTGGGGCATGGCATTATTAGGACATAAAAGCAGCAGAAAATGGGTTATTCTTGAAATTTTGCACACGCACATACAAAAAAATAAAACTTCTCTTGTGCTGAAACTAAGTGCCAAATTGGTGTGAAATTTCATGTGGGAAATAGAACGGCATGAAAAATAAGAGGGTTTCTAATGGAAATTCCTGCTGACCGGTAAGTGTAGTGGAGACATAATATCTGTCTGCAGGGACGATTTATAACAGTTGATTTAACACTTTCACAATAAATGGACATTTATTGACAGTAAATTCTGGTGGAATTACATATTATGACCACGTGGCCACGTTCTGATTAATGCTTTTGCGCGGGGTGCCAGGGGGCTGTTTATTTCAAGTGCCTGTTAGCTGGGAATTCATTCGGAAGCCATTGCCTCAGGAATGGAAAGAACCTATTTGTTTGGTCCCGAGGTGTATTTCATATTTATTTCTACACTGCAGGGATTCAGCATTAAGGAGAAGGCATAAAATAGGAGGAAACGCTGTGCTTCCAGCTGGCTGACCGCGCTTCTGCCTTTTGTGTGTGCTGGAGCATCATTAATTAGGTGGATTCATCTTTTTAAATCCAGTGAACACAATGGAAAGGCAGCATGGCCCTGTGGATGGGGCTATGGACTGGAGACTTAGGTTCTATTCCTGCCTCTAGCACCATGCTGCTGTGGGACTTTATGCAAGACTCTTCCCCTCTCTGAGCCTCTGGTTCCCTTGTCCGTAAAGCCTAGTTAGGTCTGGTCCACACTAAGAAGCGGGGTCGAACTAGGGTACGCAAATTCAGCTACGTGAATAGCGTAGCTGAATTCGAAGTACCCTAGTTCGAACTACTCACCCGTCCAGACGCCGCGGAATCGAAGTCCGCGGCTCCAAGGTCGACTCCGCCACCGCCTTTTGCAGTGGTGGAGTACCGGAGTTCGAACTATCGCTTCCGGAGTTCGAACTATCGCGTCCAGATTAGACGCGATAGTTCGAACTCCGAGAAGTCGAACTCACCGCGTCGACCCGGCTCCTAAGTGTAGACTAGCCCTTAGATTGTAAACTCTCCAGGGGAGGGACAGTCTCTTTCTATAAGTGTATACAGCACCTAGCACCATGTGGCCCTCATCTCAGGTGGGGATCTTGGCTGTACTGCCCTAGAAACAATGAGAGCACTCTGCAGAACAGACCATGTCCATTAAGGAAAGAGAAGCAGGAAGCCATTGTAGTAGCAAGAAGCCCGGTAGGATGTGATGATGCTCATTTCCCATGTACAGCACATAGCCGAGTTCCTCCCTGGCTGTGTTTGCTTCACCACTGAGGTTAAATAAGTTCACTGGCCAAGCACAATGTCTAAATGAAGCTGTAAGAAGAGCCATTAAGAGCCAGAGGGGTCAGAGTCTCACATGAAGTCAGGGAGTGGGAAACGTTCGGGGCGGCTCGGGTCACAACCTCGCCGTTATTCAAACATTAGCTCTCGCGCTGAGGGATTAGACAAGCAGAATGAGCAGTCGCTCACAGAGGGCTCTGCGCTGGGCAGTCAGTCAGGGCAGTGGAGTGCTCAAAGGCATAATGACCCCTGGCCGGCTCAGTAGGCTGCAGCCCTGCGTATCATCTCTCAGCTCTTTGGTGGCCTCTGTGAAATGAGCTGGTTGTCTTAGTCCTGTTCATAACGGGCCTCCTGTGAGATCAGCCCATGCAGGGGGAGCCAGAACCCTCCACTTGCCCCTCGGGCTGGTTCCCCAAGGTCAGAGCTGAATCTCATTGGCAGGGAGGAGCACGGGGTGAGTAACTTACGCAGCTACTGCCCAGGCTGCGACCCTTGATGCTTTTGGTGCTCACTAGATAATAGAAGAAGATGCAGTCCCTGGCCCAGGGAATTTATGGTATGAATCAGCCCTAGGCACTTTATGCACTGGCAACAGGTGCAGTCTGGGAGTAGGACAGGTGTCTTCAGGGGCTCTCACCCCCATGGAAGAAGCAGGCTTTGGAGGAAGAGCAGCAAGGAGATGGTGCCAAGCAGACAGGACAGCGTGGAGGAACAGACAGGAGAGGAAGGAGGCAACCGAGGGAGCCTTTGGGCAGCATAGACAGCAAGGGAGTGTGAGAGGAAGCTAGGTCAGAGATGTAGGCAGGGCACAGATGGGGACGGCACAAATCAAGCTTGCCACGGGAGGGGAGAAGAAGCCAGTGATGGAGCCAGGCAAGAGAAGTGACCGGGTCAGAGCGGCGGGAGAGGATGAGGCATTGTAGTGGCTGTGTTTTGTGTGTTCTTGGTAGGAAGAATCGAGAGCTGCACTCTCTGCCATTGTCAGTCAGGCACCAAAAGAACAATTAATTCATTAAATAAAATATGCATTATTTACCTGGCTCTCAGGCAATGCACACATAATTAGTTTATGCAAATACCTAGCTCCGGATGGTGAAATAATCATGGAAGTGTTCTATTTTCCTGAATAAATATGTATCTTGGGCCCATGTTTGCCAGACAGGCTGTGAATGGCTGCTCCATGCCTCAGCTGTGGACTAATGAGCATTACCTGCGCTGACCCTTGCGAAGGGACAGTGGCTGTTTGGGAGCTGCTCTGACCCCATTCCCTTGCACAGCTGAGAGATCTGCATGGGGCCAAAGGTTTTTAATAGGAGTCGAACATCTCTGCTCAGAGTTTGGTTCTCCATCCACTTACACTGGTATAAACCAGGATTAACTCCACTGAGCTCACAGTGGGGTGAAATCTGGGTAAGGGAGAGCAGACTCACACCCCTTTAAAGACTGTGGGGGAAGTTTCCTCATTTGGCGTTCAGTCTGCTGGGCAAAGTTCTGCTTTTGGCTCCGATTCAGCGAGGCACTTAGGTAGCTGCTTAACTTTAAGCAGATGCGTAAGTCCCCAATGAGACACGAGCCTGTGTTGAAGTGGTTTTGCTGAGTCAAGGCCCCCGCGCAGCTGGCACTCGCAGTAATTCTGTGGCTATACTAAAAAGCCTTTTTGCTGTTCAGCAATGCAAAATTCTGCGGGGAGTGGATGAAACATTCCGAGGCTGTAAGTGACGTCCTGGTTTGTCATGCCAGAACGCGACAATGAAAGCTTTGCCCCTGCTAAGCAAATCCTTAACTAGAAGCCACCTTCCAGAAAATCTGCATCGATGAGAAAGGATCTCAAAGTGCAGTTCTGCACTACGGTTACCAGCATGGTATTACCAGGTATTTCCATGCTGGTTGTCTGCTTCAGGCTGACATTGTCTGGGACACTTCAGCAAAAATGGCTCGGCCATTGCTCATAACAAGGTTAGGGGAAATACGTAGTTTTGCCCGTGTTAAAAAATTTTGATAACTGTTTCGTTGAGAAGCTCTAGCACCTCTGTGGTTTGGAGCAGGGACCTGATTATTTCCATACAGGATCATGAGGGAGTCCCCATCTAGAGGGAAATAATTCCCTAAATCCCCATCTTCTAAAAGATTTCATTGGGAATTTTCATAGATTTTTTTTTAAGGCCAGAAGGGATTATTATTCTGAACTCCTGATAACACAGGCCACAGAACCCTCCCCCCACCCCCCGTGATGCCTGCTTTTAGCCCATAAAGTCTGGCTCAGATAGACATCCTCACTGATTTAAAGATTTCAAGTGCTGGCGAATCCACAGCATCCTCAGGTAAGTTGCTCCAGTGGTTAATATGGTTTCATAATTTCTAAGAGCAAATGCTGGGCAAAAAATACAGAATAAATAATAAATCAGATGGATCAATTATGTGTGTGTTAAGCACCAAGTGAGCACGACATCAAACAAGACCGAAGTCCAGTCAGAGACACAGCACTTGCCCTGAGGAACGGGCGATGTCACGTTCTTACAAACCAAGCCACCTGCTGATCTGTGATTGCATTTGTAAGACTCTTTACCGGATGCTGCCCAGGGTGGTCTGTTAGAGCTGAAGCACGTGGTCAGTGAGGTAGGGTAGAACACGTTCCCTCCCCAGGACAGCTGTGTTTCCACTGGTGGGTTTTACAGCAGCGTATGTGCTCGGTTTCCACATGACAGAGATGCCGCAAGGATTGTGGTGTCTGGCGCACCCTTGAAATGCTCTCAGTCAGTCATCCAGAGCAGCTGAATGTTTTGCAGTTTCCACCTGGAGGGCTTAAACTTGCTGGGTGAATTTCTTGTTGCCAGGCACCTGTTCATTGCTGGTCAGCAAAGCTGTGCAGGACAGTGGTTTTAAGACTGCACATTGGGGCTGTCCTACTCAGTTGGACAGGGAAAAGAAGTGAAAATCCAGGGCAATGCCAGATTGAATCAAGAAATTCAGGAAGAATGTGACCCTGTGTGCCTAAGTGACCTGGGTTACATGTGCCGCTGGTTGTAGCCGGTTTTGTGCATGACTGAAACATTGGTTGTAAAAGCTTTGGATTTTTGTGAGCTCTGTCAGAAGCTGTGGAAATGTTGGCTACATGATATTTTATACTCAGACACAAACCCTGCTTTCAGCTGTTACAAATTACCATAAAGCGTGTCCGGGAAAGCAAACTGCCTTTCAGAGAATGGAGATTGTTCCACCAGCACTTTGAGGAGGCTCTGCCTGAGTTTCCACATTGGTGTGACAGACGTTACCAACGTTGCTTGATGCGCTAGTGGCTCAGATACTAGGGTGATGAGTGTGGCCTAGGAACCTAGATAGACTAGACTAGAAAAAGGTTGAGTGTGTATCTGGGGCACATGATGCAATTACCTCTATTGAGTGATCTGGGTCGTTGACATGGCAACAGATTTCCTTAAACTGCCAGGACCTGAGTTCAGATCATGCTTAAGTAGCAGGTGGAATTTGATGGTTTCATCTTTGGTCTTGGTGGATGGACAAAGATTTCAAACTTCACCCTCTTTTTGAGGCTGAGACAAAAGGAGACCAAAGGGAAGAGAACTTGTGACAGACAAACCTCCACAGGTTCAGAGTTGTGGTGAATTTTGAAATGCTGAACCAAACACTTCTCTGGCTCCATGCTGGCCTGTTTGCCATGGGACCTCCTGACCTTTCAGCTCAGCGAGACCAGGGATTGGCAACCTTGGCACGCAGCCCGTCAGGGAAAGCCGCTGGGGAGCCGGGACTGGTTTTTTCCCAGTAGCGTCCGCGGGTTCGGCTGATCGCGGCTCGCACAGGCTGCGGTTCGCTGTTCCAGGCTAATGGGGGCTGCAGGAAGCAGTGGCCAGCACATCCCTCGGCCTGCACCGCTTCCCGCAGCCCCCATTGGCTTGGAACGGCGAACTGCGGCCAGTGGGAGCTGTGATCGGCCGAACCTGCAGACACTGCAGGTAAACAAACCGTCCCGGCCCGCCAGCAGCTTTCCCTGATAGGCCGCGTGCCAAAGGTTGCCGATCCCCGAGCTAGACTATTATTCTGTGCAATTTGTGCTTCCGATCCCCTTAGGTACTTCTGAAAATCTCTCTTCTCATTGTTTATTACTGTTATTTGTATGACAGTAGCGCCTAGAGGCCTTCTGGAGCCCCATTACGTTAGGTGCTGTACATACATATAGAGAGGGGCCCCGCCCACAACGCTTGCAGCCTAAGACAAGCTGGAGCTATCGCAGGAACGGCCGTTTGTGTGGCATCCTGGTATTTCTGCTTCAAGTCAAAAACCAGGAAAGAGGGAGGTGGACGACATCAAAAATAATTCAATGAGGTACTGCTCTGAGCCCTGGACAGAGCTTCCATTTCCGTTTGGTTTGAGCCTCAGGGCTGGTTTGTATTGGATTTGAACTGATTTGCCATTCCCTAGCTGCCATTCAGCCAGCTGGCTTAACTGTCGTTATTTATATTTGTTTTAAATGTGCCTGCCTGAACTCTAAACACACGTACAAGGAGTAACTCATGCTACCCCAAACAGACCATAGAAAAGGTTAGGGCTTTGCCAAACCAGCCTGTCCAATCATTGAAACTCTAAGTACCCATATTCGGGTGAAAGTCCCTCTGTGCAGAAAGCCAGCAGAAGAGATGTGACCCCTGTGAGGTCCCACTCACATACTAGGTGGTGGCCAGGCCATGTGCTCTGAGTTTCACTCAGAGTTAGCAGAAGCCTATCACTGGGAGTGTTTGCAGTAAGACATGAGACGTGAGGAACAGAAGCACAGTACAAAACGTCCCAACCTTCATTCACACTCAGCACTGAGACACGCCCCCCAGCATCCTAGAGCTCTGTTACTTCTTTGACTCTCTGGGGTGTCCACGGAGAGCCTATCGAGTTTCACCATGCAGTCGACTGCGGGGAAAGAAAATGAACACGCTACCTCATGCTGCTAGAATATTACTTCCTGCTACTTAATTTCTGGGATGGCCTCCCTCTGTGACATTCTGTACTTGAAGCAACATTGAAACAAAGGCCAAAAAATATGCCTTCTATGTGGGATGGCATTTGCAGCACGCTGAAATCTCTGGTTGTTAAGTGTTGCTGCAGGAGGCAAGGTCACAGCCACGGGTTAGGACATTTTAAAATACATTGTCTTTGGATCTGTAATGAAGTCTATTAAAAATGCAAACTCATTCCTGGGCAGATCACAGCTGAGTCAACCCCCCCAGAAGAGAACATCTCCCGCTGGTAAGCACAGTGTTTATATACCTAGGATCAACGGAAAAGCTACGCAGTAAAGTCATAGACTGTAATTATTAAACAAAGTGGACCAAATTCTGCCTGCCGCTACGCTGGCGTACATCTGAAGCCACTTCCTTGAAGGTCATGAATTTACACCAGTGCCACCGCATACAGACCCTGGCCCAATGCATTAAGTAGGTTCTGCACCATCCAACTGCATTTCTTTTTCTCCATGGAAGGTATTTATAATTACCACAACACCTGCCCACCTCACCCTCTGCCTGCCCCCTGGGATCTGCATGGCTAACGTATAGTCCAAGCCTGGGATCTGGATGCCTGATCCAAACCTCATTGTAGATAGACGGAATCTCATTGACTTCAGGGGACTTTGACCCAGGCCCTGAATGCAGATCAGGGTGCAGATAAATTCTGGGGAAGCATCTCGTCCCCAGCGAGGCTCCCTAGGAGGTCTTAAAACTCATGGGGCACCAGCATAAGTGGAGCCCCCTATCTCTGCCCCCATGTCCATCCCCACACACTTTGCAGGCTCAGAGGGGACCCTGCTCAGGGAAGCCATAACGAGCCATCCTGGGAGCATCATAGCCCTGCCGACACCCAGCAAGGAGGAAGACAGTAGCTGTGCAACCAGGATCACTGGGGCTTCTGAGCAGCAGTGCCCCCTCCTCCCCCGGGCCATATTAATGGGAGCCGAGACCCTCCCTAAAGACCGTGGTTCTTGGCATCCTAAGGGGGAAAACAAATGGGCTGAAGGAAGAAGCAGGAACCAGGGAGGGAGTGCAGGGGTGGGGGGGAGGGAAGGAGTAAACTGAATAATTAAAAGGAAGGAGTTCCCTGTGGCCTTGTTCAGATTAATAGAAGCATAATAAGTTGAAGCTGTATCACAAATCCATCTCTCTGCGTGAGCTGCTTGCTGCGCCAACTAGTGCCAGGCACTGCAAGACCCAGATGCCTTGAGGGCATCAGAAGGATCCTGTGGCTATGGCAATTATTATTCATGATGCTTACTACTTGGCCTCCCTGGGCTCTGGTGTGAGAACCAGGTCAGATGTAGGTGCTGGATAGACGGACACACACCCAGACAGCAGGCCAGGGGGGCAGATTTCTCCTCTTGCTCCAGCAGCAGCGTACTCCTGACAGGTCCCACATGCAAAGGAAGAGCAAAATCCTGGAGCTGATCTGCCCTGAGGGGCCAAGATTAGAATTTGGCCTGCGGATTAGGCCCTGCTCAGCATGGCAACTGCAGTGGGATTGGACGGTGCTCAGCACCACACAGGATCCCACCCCAGGAGAAGGAGCCGGCCCAGGGTTGGTTTGTTGTGGAGCGAGCAAGCTTTAGGCTCTAGTCTCCAGGCAACATGTGCTGCGAACCCAAGTGACCCTAACAGAAGGGCTGTGTGGTCTGGTGGCTAGAGCCCTGGGCTGGGGTGGGGAGACCTGGGCTGTATTCCTGCCTCTCCCACCGACCTTCTGTGACAACCTGGGCAAGTCACTGCTGCGCTTGGTGCCTCAGTTTCCCCTTCCATCTGTGGCTGTTTATATTGCATACCCTTGGGGGCAGGGACTCCCTCTCACTCTGGTTTCAGTCAGGTCCTCTAGGTGCTACTGTAATACAAATGAATAGTAATAAGCTAATGGCCAGTGTGTACACGAACTGGGGGAAAGAGCATCTCCACCATATGTCTATGTGCTTTCTTCCATCTCCTCCCCCCGCTGCGTCCACCTTCCGTCTCTCCCCCTTGTCACCAGGCAAACCTGGTCTTGCCCTGAGCCTTGAGCCCTTCGGCTGACTGTGCTCTGAGTGCTGGTGACTCGTCCGAACCCCCCCGCGGGATGTGTCACTGAGCAGGGTGGGCACGGGAGCCTGTGGACTGGCTCTGGTGAGTTTCACCGTGAACTGAGTCAAAGCGTGAAGAACAAATCTCTAAATGTTTTGCGTCCGCTCAGTTCTGACACGTCCCTGACTCTGCAACCCTTGGGCCTGATCCACAGTTGGTCTAAACCGATTTCTGTGGCGCTGGCCCAGACTCCACCCATCGAGACCCAAACTGCTTCCTAAGATCCTGGTATCGTCGTCTTCAGGTTGGGGGCGGGGGGGAGCCAAGGAGGGGCCGGCGTGTTTCTGCTTTGGGTGAGGCCGGGCCTGCCCCAGGTTGGAATAACCATCAGAGGGAATGTACCAAACACTTGCTGCTGCTCCCTGCATTGGGTGGGCTTCTCCCCTGCCCTGAGGGCCCAGGCTCCCGGGAGGGCGGCCGGCCTGAGGAGGCAGCGTGCTTAGCTGGGGATGGAAGTGCCTTGGTTTCTAATGGCTTCTCTCTCTCTGTCTCTCTCTCCCTCTGTGTTGCCGCACAGAAAGCTGATCTGGCCGTTGCTCCTCTCACGATCACCCACGTCCGGGAGAAAGCGATAGACTTCTCCAAGCCTTTCATGACATTGGGGGTCAGCATTCTGTACCGGAAGCCCAACGGGACCAATCCCAGTGTGTTTTCCTTCCTCAACCCCTTGTCTCCTGACATTTGGATGTACATTCTCCTCGCCTACTTGGGGGTCAGCTGTGTGCTGTTTGTCATAGCCAGGTAAGGGGCGCTCCGATGCCACGGCTCCAGACTGCCACCGCACATCACGCTTGCTGCCCTCTGCCGAGTTCAGAATCATTTTGCTGCTTGGTGTCCCACCCCCGAGAGCCTGCAACTTCAACCCGTTCTTCCCTTAATTCAATTACATTTCCTCCATTGCAGAGAGCCGGGCTGGGTTGTTATTGTAGGGTTGCTCGTGATTGTCAGACTTCATGCACTGTTTATTTCCCCTTCCTTGCTTTGGGATAACTGGAGCACCAGGCTGAGCATCCTTCGTTACTGTAGGGCTACTCATGATTCAGACGGTGTACATGGTTTGTTACTGTACTGTTGGGTTACTTCATAGGGCCTGATTCTGATCTCACTTAAACTGGTTTCACACCATGGCAGCTCCAGTTAAATCAATGAATTTACTCCTGGTTTACTCTGTGAGTGAAATGATAACCGGGTCTGCTGTTTGGGAGATGGGAGTTATTTATTTACTGTAGAGTGACTCACTGAGCTAAGCAGGCTTTGTTATTGTGGGATTGATGATTACTTCTCTACCCACTGGTTTGTGACTGTAGGGTCAGTCATTCATAGGCAGGGTGGTTTGTTATTATGCAGTACGATGCCCTATCCGCGTTAGGGCTGACCCTGCTACGCAGTTAAGGTGGGATTTCTTAGCAGTGGTATCATGCTGTGCACATTGCTTTGCTGTTGTAGGGTCCCTAGCGGTGGCTGCTGCTTTTCTCAGTGGAAATAAACAGCCACGGAACACAGGAATTGGCAGAATGGATCAGCCCATTTAGCCCAGTATCCTGTCTCGACAGTTGGCGAGTGCCAGCTGCTTGGAGGTGCCAGAAACTTTGTAGTTAAAATGTTGGGTTAGCTGCCCACAGCAGAAGTTCCTTCTACGCCCTTTACTCCCTCCCCCCCATTAGATAGAGATTGGTTTATAGCCTTTCCGATATTTTTTTTTACCCTACAAAAAGTAGCTGAGGGTGTTCTCATGTGTAAGCCTCTTTTGAATCACATTAACCCCTTGGCCCCAATGATGTGCTGTGGCAATGAGTTCCCTGGGCCAATTACGTGGTTTGGGGTTGTTTGTTTGTACGTATTTCCTTTTGTCATTGTGAAGCCTGTTGCCTTTCCATTTCACTGACTGTGTCCTACTTGGGATGAAGGGCAACGGTTGCACCTGATTTATCTTCTCTGTGCCGTCCATTACTGAATATGCCTTTTTCGTATCACCTCTCATTCATCTCTAACCAGCCCCACTCTCCCAAGACACAGATCGCCCCAGAGCCTCAATCACTTTCACCTTCTCTCGCTGAACCCTCTGCAAGCGATCCCCCAACCCATCTAGATAGCAAAACACTGCGAAGCCTATTGCTATGGACCGGGCAATGTGTCTGTTTACAAAATTAACATGCCGCTAATCTTCACGTTTAAAACCAATTCCTATCTTTAAAAGCAGCAACATTTGCATACATTTGCATGCGTTATTAATTTCATAGAGTCTTTGTTTGATGAGATGCACAGTCTGGGGCCGCTTCAGAATGTGCACAGGCAAAAGTGTCCTCGTCCCTCCCATTGGGCAATGGACCATACATAAGCTTTTGGGCCTTCCATGCAACAGGCAGGTCTCTCTCAGAGGCACTAGCCCTCCCTCGCCTTTTGATTAGTATCCTTAATTGAGCCATTTTGTAATGGCTTTGCTTCCATTTTGCCTGCCACTCATCCATATTTATGGGATACAGAGACAGCCTTGTTTTGGTTGTCTGAAGGGATCCTCAGGGGTGCTTAATGCAGCACATAAATGAGCTATTATGGCCACGCTTTGCTGTTTATCATTTCAAAGCTCATAAATTGGGAGCGTGGAGAGCAGCCTGCTCCATTGTGGCTGTGCTTTTGAAGTGCCACTCTGCCTGGTGCCATGCGGCTTGAGCTTGCTGTGGTTTTTTATTCCAGTACCTAGAAGAGCTCTCGATAGAATCCTGATGGGCTACATTTCCTCTGCAAGCTATTGACCATCTGTGTCCCAGAGACCAGCCTGAGATGGGCTTTACCTATGGGCACAAATAGCAGTTCGGTGCCCGAGTCCCATTGAGAGTTAGGTACCTCACTGCCATTTGTGCCTTGAGAAATCTCCAGCACCCCGCACTGCACCAGCTCTCAGGGCAGTAGTGCCCGATTGCTTCCTAGGATGGATGGAAAGGTGTTTTCCTTAAAGCGTCCTTCAAAACGAGCAGCCTGCCTCTAATCCACTGACATTTCAATCAGATATTCAAAGCAGAGATTAATTATCAAACTGCAGTATCCAGAATCCATTAACCCCGATGTTCCAGCCCTCCTGGGTTCTCTGCAGCATTTAGAAATGATTACCTGGGTTTAGCATGTAATACCCTAATTACACATACAGTAGTTGTCAAAGTAAACTCTGCTTAGCAGGCAGAATATTTGTTCTCTCCGGAACATCTGGGCTGGTGAAGCAGCTGATTTTTCTTACACTGGTGTAAATCAAGAGTAACTCTACTGACATCAAAAGACGTAACTAGGCCCAGAGTGTTTGGAGGGTAAGTCAAAGGTTTAGTCTTACAATGAGAACTGTTCTCCTTATCAGTCCTCACAATGAATCTCTAGCATGTGACAGTACTTAGAGTGTCTCAAACCCTTCACAGCTTCCCGTCACTCTGCAGACATTAACTATAGCTCTGTAGGAAAGGGATTGTCTCTTTGGTCAGCATCTAGCACATTGGGGTTCTGGTCCCGGACTGACACTCCTGGAGTTACTGCAAGGCAAATAACAAAGGGTAATAATTATCCATTACTTTATCCCCATTTTGCAGATGAGGCAACAGGCAGAGCTGGTTTAAAAAAATGAAATTCAGATTTATTTATTTTTTGGTGGGGATGGAGAGTCACATTTTTTTCATGAAAATTTAATGCCATTTTCCAACCATTTTCCAGACCTGTCCGAGGTCGCACAGGTTGACCGAGGTGGGATCGGGACTCAGTAGTTTCTGGCTTCTACTCCCATGCTAACTCCACATGTTGAGCCACAGTTGACTTCAATGGGAACCTTGCCCAGGAGGTCACAAATGATATTGGCTGTACGTTTATATAACGCCATCCGCCCTCAATAATACTGAAGGAATTTACAATTCAGACATGGACCCAGCCACAAAATTTGGGTCCAGATCCCAAGGTGATGTTACGAGCCAATCCCTATTAGAGAATTAATAAACAGCTGGTGAATTTCATCCCCTAGGTAGCTGCAAATAATGGGAGGATGAGGATCCCTGTACATCATTTGTACAACTGGGATTCTTGTACATATCACATACCAACACAACACACCAGTCACTCACTCCCAGGAATATCCTCCATTCAATACTGTGTCTAATTGAAACTGCAGGGGAGCTATGGAGGTAGAGCCAGAGAAGAGAACACTAGCTGCTGAATTACCAATAGTGCTTTTATAGCTTCATACTTTAAGACCAGAAGCGACCATTAGATCATCTAGCTTGACCTCCTGTATATCACAGTCTATTAATTTTCACCTATATACCCCTAACATTGAGCCCAAAGACTTTAATTAGACCAAAGCATTTCAGTCCTTAGCTTTGGGGAACTGGCCGCCTCACTGCACTGGGTGGCACGGCTGAAGAGCTACAGAAAAACGTGCTAGAGAGCTGCAGAATTTTGCTTTGGCAGCACTATCCTGGACCTCCTGATGTCAGTGGGTGTTTTGTCACTGATCCTACTGGGAGCAGAATCAGTTCCTTAGCAGTTTTGCAGTGCCAGAGAGAGATGCTACCAGACACTTAGCAGGGAATGAGATGTTCATCTGGGAAGATGAACACAGGCTAATCATGATTAGTGAAGTAGTCGTTGTGATGAGTAATAGCATTATCTCTGCTCTCTGTCTCTGCTAACAATGCAGAACATTGCTAGATGGACTCTATTGACATGATGACTGTGTTTGATTTCTTGTGTGGTTTGAAATTAGAATTCTAATACATTTTTAGATGTATGAGTTTACGGTTCCTTCTTCACAGTGGGGACCAAAACATCCCCAAAGCTCATCCTGATTTTCCTTTCCAGACATTTTAAAAGGTATTGATTAAACCTAAAACAGAAAAACCTTTTCAATGAACAGTGATGAAAGGCACAAAGGACACTGGAAATGAACTGCCAGCTCACCCACAGGTGGAATGGAATTAGGGAGTTGACCTTTATAAAGAGGAAATTTGGAATGATTCTTGCACTGGGCCAAATGGTGTATTGTAAAATGGATGGGGCTGCTTACCCAAATGCACACTGATGAACCTCTGTGTTATCCACAGGGGCGTACGCATTCAGCACCTGTCTGCTACAAAGGCTGATAGAAGTCCCATGCAGAATAAAATTTTGAGATCTCCATTGTCCAGTGACATGCACTGGCTCCTGCTTGCCACTAGAGGGGGAAGATAGGGGATTTTGGCTGCAGCGTCTGTTGCACACAAACACGCATGTGCCTACACTCCAAAGTGGGGAGTCCTCTCTCATTTTCTGACACGTATAGATAGGAAAGGATCGGACCGCTTGGATCTGTTGGGGCTTGTGTCCAGAGCATGTGAGGGGGACTCCGAAGAGCTGTGTTCTCTGTGGCTCTGCTTTGGGACCTGGGGCAGGCCACTTGCGCCTCTCAGGCCTGCTTTGCCGGTGTGGCACTGCAGGCGAGAGGACCATATGAATACCGAGAGCAAGAGGTGTCAAATGGTAACAGCGTGTGTGTGACGCAGTCTGAGATCCTGCAATGGAAGGGGCTAGCAGCGTTAACTCTTGTTTTTTCTGCCTCTTTGACAAATGGGAGAAAAGAACAGCTTTGACGACTGCCTTCGGTTCCCTGGGCAAACCCCCCATTGCAGAGTAACCTCTTCTGGAGGTCTTGGCTAGAATGACCTGTGGCATCTCCTGCTGAATGAGCACGTAGGAGAGTGTAACCCCCCATAGTGTTACCCTGCCCTACGCCAAGTTCAGCTACTACCCGGCATTTCTTAGCTGCCTTGGATAAAAGGGTGCACTTGAGTGCCCCGGTTTGTTATTGTAGGGTTGCTGCAGAGTGCTAATAGGGCTGTGTACATTGGGCTGGGTGACTGGAAAGCTGCAGGGGTGGCTGGGTGTGGTTTATCCATTAGGGGGGAAATGGCTGGGTTGCCTTTTTGTCTCAGGAACCCATACAAATAGCTTTGCTTTTGAAAAGAGCTAAAACAGCCCCCAGGAGCAATCCAGGGGCTGGTTTCTGGCTGGAATGGGCTGCCATCAGAACTGAACCCATACATGAAAAAGCCCCGGCTGCTGTTAATATTATTCCTACTGCCCCGTCATCTCCTGCTGCGTTAATGTTATAACAACGTGTATCACTGAATGGCAAGGACCAGGATCCTAATTACCAGAGTTAATTAGCACGTGGCCATCAGTGCTGCTTCATTTCCAGTAACATCTCTATTCGGCATTGACTGATGTCACTGGTCTGGTCGCTGAGATTACAGGAGCGACGCGCGTTCACAATTCAAGCTGCAATTTGCTTCTTCTTAAACTCTACCTGATGATTCCAAAGGGGACTCTCTGGATGCTCAAATGAACTTCACAGTGCACTGCAAATCCCGGGCCAGAATGATGAGGGAACTCCTTCCATTTAGCTCGTCCTGCCAACTGGATTGTACCAGAGCACCTTGAACTCTTGAAGTCTCCAATGAATCTGGCTGTCCACTGTCATAGTGTCCATATCTCCTCAGGCTGAGGGTCTCAGCCCCAGAAAAGTTTGAAGCCTGGCCCCATTGTAAAGTGGCAGGTTTGGTCTCGCTTTGCATGGCCCAAATCTGGGCGTTGAAATGGGTTAACATTCATTTCTTCCATGTCATTTATCAGTTGCTATTCCCTAGCTTTCCATCCAGCTTCCTTTGGTCTAGTTTGCACTGATAAAATGTACAGATTTGTAGCGAAGCCAATGCCTGAGTCACGTCATGATGCCTGCAATGTAATATGGCATTTTTCCTATCCGGTTACTTACAGGATGCAATAATTATAGGCCCCTTTGCATGTACAGTTTTCATCTCTCCTCCCCTTTCTAATAATAGGTTCTGCTTCTGCCATTTTCTTCTGCCCTAGTGCCCTTTTAAGGAATTTCTAGCATCCAGTGTGATTACAGTTGTACAGGAATGATCCTTTAATGCACGTGGATGGAGAGCTAGAGATATCATGGGAAAAATGCTGGATTTATTTATGGTCTCTAGACATAATGGAAACAACACCTGCTCCTGACCCTCACAAAGCCTCTGGAAGTTCTATTCTCTGAAGAAAAACACAGTCAAAATAGTCAAGCTGTAATTCAAAGACACGCGCCTCCCAGACTAGGCACTGGGGGCCTCTGTCGAAGCTATCATCGTAGGTCAATGACACTTAAAACCGACTTGGGGACTATTTAGAGGCAGGCGAAGGATGTATTTGATCCATCGCCACTTTTAATCAGTCTTTCCTGCTTCTTGATGGGGCCACTGCCTCTAACCGCCCTGCTCCCCAAAGAGCCATAAACGCTAGAGATAGAGAACGGCTTCATGGCAGTAATTTGTCTGGTGACACTTGTACAATGATCCAGGCCAGCAGTGCAGCTGGCTGTTCCCTTCTGATGGTCACCTGTTGCTCTCAGTGACGTGATCCCCAAATTACTACTAATCAGGGAATCATGCACAGAGGTTTTTAAATATTTTAATCCTAACAAGGGCCGTGCCACCCATGAGAGACTTCTCTGGAGATGCAATTTAGCCTCAAAGTATTTTGTGATAGATCCTTGCTTTCTACTTGAGCCTTCTTTGAAATGCCTCCCCGCTCTCCCTGCAAAGAAAGACCAACACAAATTGTATTTTCTCATGAACCGTTTCACTTGAAACCTGTTCCTCACATGGAGGAGGGGAGGAAGGGGAGAGAAAAGCCTGCGCTCTCATGAATCCTTAGCAGCCCCCATTTATTATGGCTCCAGTGAGAGAGAAGGCCAGGACTGAACCCCTCAATGCCTTCATTATGTCTCTCTTGCTTTCATGGCCCCATGAGCCTTTTCAGGCACTGAAGTCACTGCCCCTGCTTTGCAGTCTCCTGAATATTTCTCTGTAATTTGAGCAGCACTACCAGGTTCTCACTCAGAGACCTTGAAGTTCTCCGGCGTGTCATCTTGTTGGGCTCATTTGATCTTCCCAATTCCTCTTCCATTTTATATTCTTTCAGTTGGGAGCCGGAGAAAGTTTTTATCTAATTCTTCAACTCTGGCTTCAGTCAATAGGTCTGGCTTGCTCGCTATATTTTCTGTACTCTCAATTTAAAGCACTGGCACACTTGCGCCCAGGTCATTAAAGAAATGGGCACTATTTCAAGCTGACTTTGATTTCAGTACAATTTTTTCTTCCTTTCTCATTTTTTTTAAAGCAGAAGGATGGCTAACGGGGTACACCAATCAATACCTAGACAGAGCAGTATCATTGTACTGCTCAAACCAAAGCAGGGTGCTGGGTGTCGTGCAAACACTGGTAAGAGATAGCCCCTGCCCCAATGAGCTCACAAACTAAACAGACCAGGCAAACAATGAGAGGAAGGATGGAATATTATCCCCATCTGACAGATAAGAAACTGAGGCACAGAGAAAGGAAGTAACTTGCCCAAGGTCACACAGTAGGTCTGTGGCAGAGCCAGGAATTGAACACAGACCTCCAGAGTCAAGATCCTCCGTCCTCTCAACTGAGAGTGCAGTAACAGTGTATGAAGTAATTTGGGGTCCATGTCACAAGGCTCTCCCACTTGTCCCTTTGTTGGCAGTCTTAGCAGAGATGTCTACGATTCGATGGGTCATGGAAACATACATGTCCCTGCAAGGGTGGCTCTGGCAGGTCGGGATTGAGACACTTTAGTAGGGCAGAGCTGGGGAAGCATGGACTGCTGCTGCCAGTCGTGCATATGAGTGAAAATGCAGGAAGGAATGTGGTCTCTGGGATAGGAACTCACGTACTGCACTGACGGGCACATGGAGAATAGAGATGGACAAAGCTTTTCATCATGACATTTCTGACCAAACAAATGTTCCCGTAATAATAATAATAATAATTCAGTTTTCATTGATCTTTGAAGGGTTTTCACTGGGGGTGGAAATCATTCATTTTCAGTTGCCAGATTTTCAGTTAATATCCAAAAATGCTGAAGAAATGTTCTGACAAAAACTATAAATGTCATTAACGGGGGAAAAAATAACTTCCCAACATGGAGGAATGGATGGATTTATCTATCAGATCCCTCGCACGGCACAAATATACTCAAAATTAATTTGCAAGACTTTGTGAAGTACAAAGTCCTGTGATGCCTCATTTAATCCATACCCCTGGCAATTCAGGATTGTTCCCTACAGGGTATTTTCTAGTGCTTTGTTCAGTCTAGTTTTTAATTTTCCAATTTTAATATTTAATGTTCTATATGTGCAAGGTGAAGGTGTGCCGCTTTCTGCAAAAGCGCTGTTATAAGGTTCCTTTCAGTGCCTAAAGTCTGAATTCCCCTCTCCCCAGCCCCCGAAAGACATCTATCCCTCTCCAATTGAGGAAGCCCAATAAAACTAAATGGGACATCTCCCTGAAGAGCACAGCACCTGGTGTAGACCTACAAGTTATTTTAAAACACCTCTCCTAATACAAACACTGGGCTGCAGGATTTGAGGCAGAAACTACAGGGATTTCTGAAGGAAGCCAAGCTGATAATAATTAATATGTCTGGTTCAAAAGCAATTATGCCAATTATGTCTTTAATTTAATCACTGCAAAATTTGGGACTCTTAGCAAATGTGAATAAACAGCTCTAAAAATATTAGCATCTCTCCTGACGAGAGTCCCCTCAGGATCCTGGCTGAGTGAGCTCCATTAAAAGCTGTATTTACCAATCCATCTTCGGCAGGGCTTTCAGCTGTGACTGCTGTGCAGAGAAGCGACAGTGCAACATGCTGTTGATTTTGTCTGTAAACTGTTGGGCTAGGCACGAGAACAGACCTGTGCAATTAACAGACTCCTCCATTCACCACCTGCACTGTGTCTGCACCTTGCTGAAGCCAAGCTGCAGGTTGTGATGCGTGTTGGGGCTGTAGACAGCGCTTCTGTTAAGGAGCCCACTGGAGCCTCCCCTGGCTCAGCAGGTATTTGCTGTGTTAAGCTCATCTCAGCTGCAAGTAAGTCTTTGCAGAGCTACCCCAATGACAGGGAAGAGGGGTTACACTTCCCCAGGTTGCTAGGCACTGAAATGGAGCATCTTGTATATTCCTTATACTCTTACCTGAAGTACCAATCCCACAGTTCCTAGCACATCTGTCTGACACAGAGCATTCTGGGAGATTCTGCAAGGCCACTGATGCATTGTGGGACACTGAGTCAGCAGCTAGTTCAACAGTTTCATCTACCACCCATTGGCATGAAAACAGTTCTGAATTAGTCAGTATTTAACCCTGGTGAAGCGTATTCTTCTCCAAATGGCAATTAGCAGACATGCAAACCAGCGTGAGCACATCTGTACTAGTGCTTGGGTGCTATAATTGCTTTAGGGGGAACAATAGCAGTTACCCTGGCATGTTGCAGTAGCATGGGCAAGTCTTGACAGCAAAGTTATTCTAGGGGGAAAAGGGATAACTCCAGTGGGAGAGATGCAGGCGCTCCCTACCTCCGCTGGGAGGCTGTGCCAGGTTCCACTGAATGTGCTGTTGTGCCCACTGCAAAGTACTCCTCTTCCAACAGCAATTAAAACACAAACAGATCCTCCTGTGCTCCAGGGGCAAGAAGCTCCCCAGCGTCCTTGGAAATACTACACTTTGCATGAGATGACACTGAAAAATTGTTGCAGAGTCTGCTCGATGGACACAGAAGAGCCCTTTGTTCATACTAGGTGCGAGAGAAGCGCCTGTGTTTGTGCCTCATTCTTCTGTTGATGGTGTATGACTGGAAAGTCCTCCGCCATGCTTTTCAAAAGGGGCCGGTGATTGTGGGGGCCCAACCTGAGACGCTGTAAAGGGGCCTGGTGCTGAGCACCCGCTGTCTGAAATGCAGGCCTCTTTATCGTTGGGCTCCCCAAACTTGAAGTTCCCCAAACTACTAATCACATCGGAAATTCTTGGCCAAGCTTCTCCCTAGGTTTGAGATGGAGAAATGGCAGGGGTCAGCGGGCGCCCTGGAGCAGCTCCATGTGCACGACAGCTCTGCCTTTCCCAGTCCATTAGGCCCTTCTCATGCAACCTCGCAACTAACACGCTCTTGTTTGCCACAGGTTCAGCCCGTACGAGTGGTACGACGCTCACCCCTGCAACCCGGGCTCAGACATTGTGGAGAATAACTTCACCCTGCTCAACAGCTTCTGGTTTGGAATGGGAGCGCTAATGCAGCAAGGTAGGGCTGGCTCCTCCCGACCCGACCCCCCCACACACCCTGCTATTTTCTGTGAGCGAGAGAGCTTTTGTTTGGTGCCTGGTTTTTGACAGGAGCAAGTTAAAACATAGTTGTGCTTGTCAAAAACAACCGACTGTAGCAAAAAGAATAATGTGGCAGCCCTGGGCCCTGGTTGTCACACAGCGCTGGAGCCGTGGAGAGGAGCTGTGTCACTGCACGCTGACAAGCACAGACACTGGGTCTGAAATTGTGGAGTTTGTCTCTTAACAATTACAGAAGTGCTTGTCAACACCGGCTTTTTGTCTCCATGCTGGGTAGGCAGTTAGCTGCAGGAACTGGGAGATCGCTCTCCGCTGACAGTTTTACTGCTCGTGGTATCCACCATGGGATGAAATATTTGTCTCGCCTGTTACTCTTTCTGATTGAGATGTACCATACACATGTGGCTCGCTCAGATAGAAGCAACTCTCCGGAGAGCTGGTTGGATTTGTGTGTGTTGTATACAATCCAGGGCTTTGCGTTATCCAGCTGCACATGTGCCAGTCAGCCTAGAGCAAACAAGGTCAAAAGGGGTTAATTAGATAAATGCCTAAGTGGAATTAATCTGATCAATGGAAACCAGCCATGACTTGGAGCTCAGGAGGGTCCTGGGGACTATGTAGGGCATGATTCATTTGCCGTGATTTTCTTTTCGTTTGTAGACTCTATTCTCTGCTTTGTGTAGCTGGCGGGAAATAGGGGAGTAAGGACGTTAAAACCAGTATGGCAAAGAACTAACCCAGCCTGAGATATGAATCCAGATGCCTCAGCCTGAGGCACTGGTACTGAGACACTCCAGAAAGACTGACCAGTTCCTCATCTGTCACAGGAGGCTGGAGCTGGAGGACTCTTCTTTGCTCATCCAACAGAGACCAGCATGTTCTTTTTCATCTTAACTCCTCATGAGGGTGGCAGCAGGAGAGTGCTCACCTCCTGCTCTGAATGATCGAAAACAGAGCTTGTTTCCACTGTAGACGTCGCTGTAATTAATTTGGGGAAGCACCTACCCTGCAGTAAGATAGACTGAGCTAGCGCAGAATGAAAGAAGCGCTTCCATGAGGACTATCAGTTAGAGCCATGCTGCCCAACCTGCCATCAGCAGAGACCTCCAGCTTCATCCTTCTCATTATAAAACAGCCCCTTTTCCATTGCCATGTTCTTCCTACCCTCCAAGTTCTGAAATCGCCTGGACCTGCTGAGCTCCTGGGCTTGTCGCAAAGCCCATCTGTCTGAGCCGGCCTTGGTGCAGGACCAAGGGAGGTTTCGGTCTGGTGGAAAGGTCTGGTGGCACTGTTAAGCTGTACTAGTCCTGGACACCTGGTCACCCTATGCCCAGAGCATGGGGTGGAGTTACCAGGAGGCCTAAATCGATATAAAGAATAAATAAGTAAATAAACTGAGTTACTAAATCTTAGGGGTCCAAGATTCAGCCAGGCCCCAGCCTCACCTCTTTGTATGAATGAAGTTTTGCACCCGCTTATCTTTGTGCCTGTAGTTTATTGTGGATGCGGAATCTCCCATTTAGACAGCACAGCACCTGGCTGTAGGAACAAGTATTTAACTTACCCAAACATGCAAAAAACCAACAATACGGGTGCAGTTTTTATAGGCACAAACTATGTCAGAAATAGGAAATCTGAAAATATACCCCTAAAGGATCAGCTGGAGGTGCATTTGTGTGTGTGTGTGTGTACATACATTATGTTACAATCCATCTCAGCTGCTTAAATTCACTAGGTGGATCAGTAGCCCCCCATCTCTCTTTCTCTGGTGACACAGCTTTCATAATTTAAGCAATTCATTTACTTTCAGGAAGATCTAACCTGCCTCACACCATTCACTGGTCGTTGTTAGAATCAGCTCTCACACAATGCATGTGGCTGAGGGTGTAATATTTCTTCCCATGTGGTTACTCCATCCTAGCATTGCACTGAAGGGAGAACAGACAATGCACAGATCCTAAAATAACAGAACCCTCTGAGTAAGGCTTTGGTCATTCACTAGGTACCTCATCCAAAATACCAGATGGGTTTCAGCTCAGTGAATTGAGAAGAAGTTAAAAAACTACAAACACATCCACTGATCCTTGGCACAGGTAATTCATAAAATACTCCTAGGTGGTAATAGGGCTTCCTGCTAGAACACTCATTTTGATAGACTCCATAGCTGCCAATTAAATAAAGTCCAGTTGAAAGGACCTTCAAACACCTGTTTCCTTAGCTAGCAGTGGAAAGGCTCATCATCTAAGGAGAGCTGTATAATGAAAGTACAGTCTATAGTGTCTTTCTCTCCCACATGTCTTCTCCACATCCCATCTGTGTCGCAGTCTTGAGGAAGCTGTGCACCATTTGACAAAACCTACGAGGCCGCTTTCCCAAAATGCCCTTCGATGCTGTCTGCATGAGTGAATGTTTGAGGGGTTCTTTGATACCATGGTGACAGGAACCTTAGAAACAGGATGGATGGATTAGAGCAGAATTGTTTCAAGGAGAGCAGAGGCTCAACAGGAGACTTCTTTTACTTAGAGTCTTCCAAATTTCAAAAACAAACGTTAAAAGTAAGTAAATTCAACCTGATGATCTGCCAAGGCCCAGCGGTGGGGCACAGTATGTGGCAGAGACCCAGAATGTGGGACATAAAAGATTTACCCATGCAGGAAACAAACAGCTGCAGGATCCCTTCCCTTAGTGTGACCAACTCTGTTTATAGCCTCAGTCTCAGGATGCTTTGTTCTTTGCTGTGAATAATTTTCTGCAGTCGAAGTGAGAGGCCACCATGGAACTTTGGGACTGAAATGGGGGCTGTTTGAGAGGGATGACTTAAATGAGTTCAGAAAGACCCAGGGATGTGTCTGTGCAGAGCGGGGTTTGGAGCTCAGCAGTCAGCGGTACCCTGCCTTACTTGGGTGTCATTTGTCTGGTTGCATATCCAGGAATGAGAGTGACATTGGACCAGTGGAAGAACAATATCTGACCATTTGTCAGAGAGAGACCTGGCGGTGGAGGTGGGGGGGTGGGGGGGAGTGAGAGACGTGAGAGAGAAGTGAGACACACATTTGTGGATTGAGAAAAAAAAATGTTTTTCCAACCAGGTTTTTAAGCTGAAAAGAGACGTCAGTTTGTACACAAAGTGTCTAGTGCTTTTTTCAAGACCCTGAACCTCCATTGACAAAAGGCTGTTCCCGTGGGAGCAATGCTGGGCTGTATCTGCATTGCTGAATCCTACACTGCTCCCTGCCCTGCACACAGTGGGTGCAGCTCAGGTCTAGCTCCACAGGCCCTCGGTGCCCTAGAAGAGCCCGGGAAACTCACGCCCATCCCACGTGTTACCATGCAAGGTGCTTTTCCTGGTACGGTTCACTTGGCTGGTCCCAGCTCCTTTACAGCCTCTGCTGTTCCATTTGGGCTCTTCAGCTGCTTGTCAAGCACCATCTGGTTTTAACGTTTGCCCAGACTGGAGCAAACAGTCTGTTTGCGAGAGGCTGGAGCTCAAATGGGAAAGGAGTGGCTGGATTCAGATTGTGAGAGGTGCCAGGGATGGCTGTGTGACTTACTAGGGCTAGAAACCCTGCCAGCTTTTCTGTAGAAAGAAAACTTCATGCTCAGCTGAAACTTGTCTCATCAACTAATTTCATGTAGGGCCTGGTCCAAGCCCACCAAAGCCAATGAAAAGGATTCATAGCCATGACCATTTACACCAGAGGCTTGTGCCCAAACGAGGACATACCATGCGAATGGGCTGGCCACTCAAAATAGTTTGAATTTCAAAGGTGGCATACACGCAGTGAACTGTGCACAAGGGAGTCCCAGTGCAAGGATTTGTTTGGTGAGTCATTTTTAAGTCAGGAATAAAATTCAAGAAAATTGTGATCTGGTTGCAGACAATTCCGGATCGGAGAAATGAAATGTATCGCGCACATGATTAATTCTGAATTATTTCACCCTGATCCACTTATAGTCATGGCAGGAAAACTAAAAGAACCCAAAGCATGAGTTCAGTGACCCCCACAAGAAATATTGTTGTGTGTCCCCCTGCCAGCACTGTAGCATCATTTATTCACGATTCTTCCCAGAGCTGGACAAGGTTAGTACCCAGGGAGACACTGTAGCAGGATGAATCATTCCCTTACTGGATGCAGTTAAATTAGAGGTCCCCTGTGTTGCTTTTAACTCCATTCTACATCTAATTCAAAAATGGTTTTCAAAGCCACGCCTTCAGCTACACCAAAAGATGAGATGGAATGGAGCAGGAATAAGTTCTTGGTGAGACAACCTTCCTTCCTCGGGCACCTAATGAGGGGAAAATGCTGCATTATCTACCACACTTTAATGCCACACTCCTTAAATTGCCTTGCAGAATCCAACTTTCCATGCAAATTCCCGGTCAGAAATGTCACCTGACTGCAGCTGTTTCAAACCCAGCTGCTTTCCCCATTTTTAATCCGTGTCTCACGAGATTGCAAAAATAGCGCAGCCCATTTAGTCCTTCATCTCCGTTCAGTCAAAGTCATTCCAGACATGTTACACCTTTCATGCTGTATAGTATCTCCTACTTTTCTGCCTCCAGCAGCTATTCAAAGTAATGGATCCTGATCATTTCTTTCGTGCACTGTTTGATTTTTTTAAAGCCTTGTGTATTTGAATACTCCCCCTTGAATGAGGCCTTTGAGAAGTAATTCATATAAAAGCAAAGCGCTTTTCAAATGGCAGAGCAAAACACTCATAAAAGTTCATAAATGGCTTGCTGTTTAAATCTCATAAAAGCAGCCTAGTTAATTACTTCAGTTTTGAAGGTTTCCTGTAAATTGTGCTCTGTACCCAAGGTCAGCAATAAAGAGAGAAAATTCTGCAAATGCTACAGAAAAAAAATACAGATTTCCTTGTATGCAAGACGTCTGGGTAATTTGCATTAAAAACAATTGGCTTAATTTGTGCAGTTGTTACAGTTCAGCAATGTGACCTAGTGCTTGAAATATGTACTGTTTCCTTTTTATTTCTTTTCTCTCTTTATTTTCCAATTCTTTTCAACTGCTTTTCCTACTCTCCCAGGATCTGAGCTGATGCCCAAAGCTCTGTCTACACGGATCATTGGCGGCATCTGGTGGTTCTTCACGCTCATCATCATCTCGTCCTACACAGCCAACCTTGCCGCCTTCCTGACTGTGGAGAGAATGGAATCCCCCATCGACTCAGCAGATGATCTGGCAAAGCAAACGAAAATAGAATATGGAGCTGTGAAGGATGGAGCTACCATGACCTTCTTTAAGGTGAGATCAAACATATGCATTCCATCCTTGAGGCAGAAATGCAAATGCACAAGGAATGATACCAAAGCAATGTTTTTAGACCAGAGGGAGTAAGAATAGAGAAAAACTAGTTATATCACGTAGTCCTCTTAACGCAAGGTTGTTCCCTCTTGCATCTTTGCTAGGACTTTGTCCACACCCATTTGAAGTCACCCAGGCTATGAAACATCCATAGCTCGCTTCTGCCAGATGCTAATTGGTGTTAGAAATTTTAAATGACATTGATTTTACAGCTTCAGAGCTACAAAGACACTGGGTGATGCTGGCTCAGACGTGCCAGATGGAAGGTGTATTCCCAAATCAAAGCAGAGCTTCTGTGCAGCTTATACTAAACTCCTCCAGAAAGTCTTATTTTCCCCAGGCATCTTCCAGACCTTCATGACTCCCCTAGTCCCTGTCCTCCTCCGGCTCAATGAGAATGCCCTGAAGCCCTTGAAAACAAACTGATAGGCTTCTAGATGAATTCAGAATCAAGAGGAGAGAGATTAATGAAAATTAGAGCTAGACAAATGCTGCAAACATCTTTCAACCTTTTTTTTTATTTGCATTTTTAAGCAACGTCTTTTGCCCCATTTGCATTCACTGAAATATTCACATAATCATGTCTTACTAGCATGAATGTTCTCAAATAGCAAATTTCAAACTTTCTGGGAACTTTCAGACTGGAAACCTGAGAGTTACATTCACCCAGGCAGGGAACAGAAATAAGACCGCATGCCTGATATGACCCAACCACAACTAACCAACACAGCTCAAATAGAATGAAACAAAGCACAGTGAATGATTTTGAAGAACAGACAGTGGTTCAGGAGAAGGCTCGGATCTGCTAACCTTCTGTGGCCCATTTTTCTCACAGGTGCTGAGGGAGATGGTGGTTTGTACAGAGGAGGTTTTTTTATTTACTCATAAGAGCATTAGGTAGGGATTGAGTATCTATTTGTCTGCCTAGATTGGAATAAGTAATCTGTTCCTTGTTACAGTGTATATTAATATGAAACTGTCCATTTTTAGTTGTTATCGGGTCTTGTATAGCACAGGATGGGCACCTGCTGATGGTGTTACATCTTTAACAAATCATAAGAATAAACAGCATAAATAAATTCAAGAAAATCATGTTTTCAGATGCAAAGAGTTTAAAGTCATCAGATAAACTTCCTTCATGGACTGCTAGTAAGTAAAAGACTCTTCTCTCTGCCTTGGGCCTATTACATACAAAGCAGGTTATTCCCTTGCTACAAGGTTTTTGTTATAACACTATTCTTCCCCCATCTCTGAATACATTGGGCCAAATATTTCATCCATACTAGGTCAACAGGGTTGCAGAGCTGGAATTTAGGAGTCACAAGAAGCAAGAATATTTCCAGGATCATTCCACCATGGTCTTCAGAAAACAATTTAATGCAATTTTCTGCCCAACCTTCTCGCATGTTTTGGAGGAGCAAGGAAATACAACATGCCAAATGTAGACCCATTCATTGTCCCAGAACTGAACTTTCAGGTGTGACTAGTGATTTGGGGTAACTGACGAGCACCACCTTAAAGGGGCCTGATTCTCAGTGTGTTGGTGTTCGACACTTTCTGAAAACCAGGCCCCGTGAAGGTGTCTCACGATGCAAATTTAAACCCCAGTCTACAAGTTAGCTGGTGTGTGACTGGCACCACTGTTCCAATCATGTTCCCAATACTAATGCTAAAGGCACAGGGTGGATACAAGCCATGGAGAATAAACATCAATCAGTTTTCAGTCAACAGAACAGTTGTTGGGACACAAACAGAAGGTTCAGCACATGTTGAACTTGCTGGAGAAGCATTGTCCAAGTGGCATGGAAGAGGCTTTACTCTGCCTAACAATAGAGCTTTGGGGTTTCCACTGTCTCCATCACACTCTCTCTCAAATCCAGACAGATAGAACAATAGCATCTGGTAGGACTCAGAGAGTAACTAGCTACTGTGACATACATCCAACCTGTGTTAATATTTTATCAAGCACTAAGCGCCTTGGAGAAAAAGACCCATGGCAAAGGAAAGGGGAAGAAAACAAAACAACAAACCCAAGCAGAAAACAAACCAGAGAAAAGGAATCTGATGCCTGCTTTGTGTCTTGGCAATTCCATGTTAAGGCTTTTAGGCCACACCTATGAAAGTCCATGCAGTGCAATGCCACCAATCCATTGCAACCACATCATGGAAGGCAAATTACATGAATTCCTTCTATTTAAAAGGAAATTAATTTTTTAGAAGTTGTCCGACACAGCAGAGAACATGCAAAGAGCTGTCGCATTTTACTGCCGCTTAGAAGATGAAAATTAATTAAGAGATTTAAAAAAGTCTTTGAAACCACAATTGGGTTGTAAAAGTATGTGTTAAAAATGAGAGAGAGGGAGACGATAAAGGAGAGTGGGAAATGGGGAGGAACTTATCTAGGAATTAGCCTCCCTTGTGAACATGACCTGTTTTTTTATGTTTTGAGGATGATTTTTTAATATTCCCTTGCAAGGAAAAGATTGAGACTGGAGAATGCAGGCTTTTACTCTGTGCCACCGGTACCAGTCAGAACCAGGAGGGTATGTTAGACTCCGATTCACCAAAGCACATCAGAGCTTAGAAAGGGACAGTTGTTAGCTCTGATGACTGTCTGTCTGGTGGCCAGTGTAAAAGGAGATCCCAATCCAGCATCACTACACTGGGATCACACCGCCACTTACCAAACCCTCGTTACTATCACGTTTGAATACCTTGCCATCATTAATGAATGTTATCCTCACAACACCCCCATCGCGTGGGGAAATCCTATCCCCGTTTTCACAGCGGGGACCTGAGGCCCAGCGTAAGTGAAATGACTTGCCCAAGTTCATGTAGAAAGTCCACAGCTGACCTGGGAATTTAAACCAGGTCTCCTCAGTCCCAGTCTAGTGCTCCAGCCGGTTCCGATCACATAACAGACCATTTGCATGGGTTACTCTGGGGTAGGTGTTTTTAATACTGTGCAGCTGCCAATTAAACCATGTAGCAAAGAACCAGATTTGTGATTGATCTTATATAGCTAAGCACAGAATTATAGCTTTGAAGAGGGAATGACAAATATTATCATTATTATATTTTGCACTTGTTTAAACATTTCCATCCAAGGATCTCAATGCACTTTCTCATTGTTAACATTAAATGTAAGGTAAAGAGTGAGTGCTCTGTGTGGGTGATCCATGCATTCCCTGCTAGCAGGGAGATGCCAGGATTCAGAGAAATGGGGACTTTGATTGTTTGGATGGTGGAAATGTGGCTGCTTTTCTGATCTGGTTAGCAAGCTAACAGTAGTGAGATATGTATCTTTCCCCAGATCCTTTACACTTTCCTATCATTTCAATTCAGCTGGAAATATATGGACCAAAACGTGACAAAATACTTCACATCTTAGAAGCCAGGTTGTGCCTGGAATACTGTAAGACGCTGAATGGGTGCAATATAATAGCATTTAGATTAGCCAGTCAGCAGTTTAATAGCCAAGACTCATTAAAGGGAGCTAGTGCTCTGAATTTTAACAAGAAGAAAGAGCAGAGCAGTTCCCTGCAGATTCACAGCCTGCTGTTGGCTATGACAATGGTGACCAGAAGTTACACTTTCCAAAGCCCGTGCTTAGTTTGACAGGCAGCAGATGTGCCTTCAGAAGGAAATAGGATTTTTTTTTTCAGTACAAACATTGCATAGAATTTCAAACTCCAGCCACTCGGTGTCAGTCTGCTTTTTGCAGCAGAGTCTGCGTATGCAGGCTCCTCTTTAGCATGAACAGCCGTATCGTGTTACCTTCATAGGCAATAAAAGCTTAGAAGACCCATTAGGAGGAGGTTCACTTTCACTGTTGCATTTTAAATACTCTTTGTAATGAGAGTTCTATGTGGAAATAAAAATAAGTAAGAGTGTGTGTGTGTGTGTGTACAGTGTCTTTGTAGCTTCTTAGCCGTCTCCATCCCACCCATTCTTTGGTTCCTATCATGCATCTGGCAGAGTCTGTTTATGTTCCACCATATATTTTATTTTTCTGTGTTACAATTGGAAAGAGATGAATTCTCAGGTCTGTTCCCCCCGACATGGGCTTTATTTGCTGGAGCAGCCAAAATGCTCCTGTGGGACGCTGTGTGTTTGTTGTTCCTGGAAAGAGAAATGTGGTTCAGTTTCCTTAGTTGTCATCCAGACGCTCCCACCCCAAACTCTGGCTCAGACCCTCAGCTGGGGTAATTCATCAGCCCCCACCATGCCTTCAGTGCAGCTATGCCTGTGAACACCAGCTGGGGATCTGCCCCAGTGTTTGCAAAGACACCCACTCTTGGTTCCGTTCATTGGGGATGATGCTGTGTCAGCCGTTCTCGAGACACAGGGTTCTGCATAACAAAGTTCCTGGGCAACTGGAGACCAAGTGTATGCAGGTTGTGTGATACAGATTATCTTCTGGACAAACAGAGAAGTGCAGCCTCTGTTGTCTATTTTATGGCATGCCAGCCTTGAAGGGAACCAGACATCGCATCCTGCTCGCTGCAGGAAAAATGCCCCATGATTGATTGATGGGGGATCCCCCCGTGAAATTATCACCCCTCCCCTTCTCCGTGACTAGCTCTAAAAATTCCACGCAGCCTGGGAATCTGTATTCCCAGCTCCTCTGCTGCCCGGTTTGCTGCGGCTAGCGTTGTCCTTTGCTAACTGCATTATGAAGACGCAATATGTCACTTTGGTTTGCAGCGTCTCTAGCCTGTAGGAATGTCACAGAGAATTGCTGACGAGGGCCAGGACAGGAACATCTGCTGCTGCAAGGAGCGCACGATCAAGGTGCTGTCACTTGTGGAGGAAATGGAAGCAGAAAGAAAAGGAAGGCAAAAGCCTCCTCCTGCCAGCTGATGTCCCTATCTGTAGGCAGGGGGACATCAGCCCAGACTTTGAAAGGTTTTTAGGTGTTGCTGCATTCACCATCGTAACACCTAATTGAGTGAAGAGCCTAAATCTTATCTCTCCAAAAGGGATTTAGGCACTTGAGTCAACGCTGAGTACAGCAATGCCTAAATAGCTTGAAAAATGTGCGTGGCAGCTTTTGTAGGACTTGATTAAAAGCCCACTGGGAACACTGGAATGATGTCCCGTTGGCTCAGGTCAGTAATGCTGCGATCAGTCAGTCCCGATGGGGCCTTGCTTTCTTGCCAACTCACTTCATTGGTGGGTTTCATCATTGTGGAAAGAGCTTATGAGAAGCCATTTACTGCCATGGAATGCAGGTCAGATAACCTGGAAGATGAGGGTTCCAGGAAGAAACCAATTAATTTAGGAGCTGTATCTGGTTTCCATTGTAGAAAATACCAGAAATACTGTGTTATGTGTTAAGAAGGATGCTATCTCTCTCGGAACAAAAATGCTGCTTTTAATGTGCCTTTTGCAGCATTCGTATATATTTCCTTGTACAGAAATGTTAAATTCTCAAGATTAAGTATCTTCAGTTGGTGAAAATCAATTTATTTCTTTATATGGCCTGGAATTGAAAAGCATAAGCCTGAAAGTTACTTTCTTGCCAATTTCACTGATAAAAAAGCATATATGTCTGGCAAGGCACCTTTATTTTGGCTCCTCTATGCTATTCCATTAATTTATTTGGGTGACTGGCCTTGAAACACTGGTTATTACAGGTAGCTCCTGAGCTGTGACTATAAAGAACAGTCAGAGTCGTTTGCAATGTTCACAGCATTTGCTACGTTCAGTGTGCTTCTCGTTCAGCTTTTTTGTAAATACATTTGGTTCAGAACACAAGGTAGGATGAAACAGAGAAACAGCCACATCCGCTTACCCCACTGCTGTAAAACGATGTAGCTGCACTGATTTAAGTAGAGCTACATTTGGTGTGGTCTGGCCAATGTGTTTGTTTACCTAGAGATACCATAGGCTACCCCTGCCTTTCTAGTCAGGCATTTCTGACAATCCAGCGTTCTCTGGCAGTTCACAGCCAGAAGATGGTCGTTTGATATCAGCTCTTACTACTCCAAAGCAACTGAGCAGTTTCTCTTCACTGACCTTTTGCAGCAGGTCTGATCTGGGGGGTTGGGGCTACACCACGTGTCAGAAATCCTCCATTATTCCCACCTGCCCAGATGGTACATGTTACCAGTGGGACTGAATATCAAGGTAGCAGATGGACATCACTTCAGATTGACTCTGTATTCAGTCACTTCCTTTAATTTGAACAAAACATCCTATTAAAATTAAATGGCAATTCATTAGTAAGACTGTGTTACTAACATCCAACCACTGTGTTACAAACGTCCATTTAACATAGTTGATGAATCCCAGTAATTTTTTTATAATAATCATTTAGCCTTTAAATCAATAGGTGACAAATATCCGGTTACCTCTGAAGCAGGCACAATTAACTGCTTTCTTTACTGACTGTCAGTTTCATACCAGGCAATTATTGTGCATGTTCAAGAACTCTTTGATTACGAAGAATACACTCTCTGAGGTGCTATAACAATTTAAGTGGGAGTTAATTTGCTTCTAATCACAATCTAATCCTAACTGGAGCACGTTTCTTTGAAGTGTGAATGGAGACTTTTCAGTCACAAGGAGGGAGGATTAACAGCATGAGCCCATGAAAGTTTTTCGCTGGACCTTTAAAATTCCTCCAGCCTTGCAGGAGGAGGGAGCACCGTCTCCACAGAAACTCGGTGCTTTTCAGTAGAAGGCTGAGATTGCACACCTCCCCATCTGCAAGGATGCTAACTGCCTCTGGCAACTGCAGATCAGTGGAGGGGCAGTGGATCCCACTTGCAGTTTGCACTGACGTTTTACAGTCCAGTGCCCTTATTTTTTCCCTCTTACATTGGCCCATGTGATTGGACAGGTCCAAGCAAGTAACTAGCTAGTTAGAGACGGACAGATTTGTTTTTTCCTTTTATTTAGAAAAAAAGATAATACTGTACACGGTAGCAGTACCTTATATTAAACTCTGCCTTGTTTTCACCAGCATTTTACCTCCTCTTAGTTACCTGGTGTTAGCGAACACGAGTAAGAACACACCTTTTACCCTAGTGAAGAGACGGCCAATGTGACTAGTGGCATTTGGCCTTGACATATTGTGAGGTCACTAAAAGCATGGATTGGAGGAGAGCAGAAGAGGCAGAAGGAGCTTATGTTCATGAATTTCATGGCTCTGTTTGGGGGATCCTATTGCCACATTTGCTCTCTGAAGTGGCTCAGCAAGTGTTGCTGGGTCTTTAATTCTGTTGGTGCATTAGGCATGCATGAGTGACTGTAAGTAGCTGTGGCAGAGTGAAGTGCACTCATCAAAGTGTGATCTAAAGAGAAGGGAGCACTTGCCATTGACCCAGGTTCACACTTCACGATGATGCAGAGTGAAGAGCCGGGGGAGACACGCTGCTGCTCTAGCACACATTCCCCCCTGCGCCAAATGAGCTCGTGTGATGGGCCTGGGGGAGGAGGGGGGGAAATGGGCTGCCCTGGCATTTCAAGCTATTCTTAGGTTTTTTTCATTCGGTCAAAGGGAGAGATTTGAGGAGGAGAGAGGAGAAAAGTGGCTTTTCTGTAGAAGAGAGGCTTGTCGCCTGTAATTTAAGTTGCCTGAAGAGCTACACTGCCTCATGCAAGTCCTATTAGTGTCCCTAAATGCAGCCGATTGATTTTTTGCCAGTTTACTTCACTCTGTGCTTTAAACTGGGAGAGCACTGATGTTGCTGAAGAGCGCCGTGTCAGCAGGCAATGCAGAGACAGAGAGAGAGGGAGTGCTCTGAACTCAAAGGTCTCTGATGTGAACTATGGAAGTGTTAAGCAAGTCGTTGTCGGGGAGGAACGTGTGTTATTCACGTCAATTATGCATTGTCATGTGCAGATATTTAATAGTCTTTGGTGGCCTAAATTTTCTGCTGCTTTTTTGAGATCCAGTAGTTGCCCCAAATCTACTTCAAGGCCTGGGTCTGATCCTCAGCTGGTGTAAAGTGCCAAACCGCCACTGAACCCTGTGCTGAGCGATAGCCGCTGAGGATCTGGCCCATTGGAACAGGATTGCTCACAGGAGCTTTTGCTGGAGAGACGTGTGGGTTAGGGTGCGAGCCTGGGGATAGGAGACAGGTGTTCAATTCCCCCTCTGCCGTGGAATCCCCATGTCATTTAGACTTTCTCTGCCTCGGCTCCCTCAGGGCAGGGGTTTCCCTTCCTTGCAGGGGTGCTGGGCAGATAAGCACATCGAAGACTGTGACGTGCTCAGTTGCCCATCGATAGGAGGAACTTGGCTCTGGGGCACATACGAATCCTCTTAAAACAGTGGGTTGGTTTCATGGCCAGGTACTCAGTGCAAGGAATAAATTGCAGCCACAAGTGTGTATTTAAAAAGCAGCCATTTCTTCCGTGAATGATGAGACCTCACTCAGGGATGTCCGAGTTCACCCATTTGTATGCTTAGTGGAGGCGCTAATTAACCCAATGCATCAAGCAGCCACCTTGCCAAATGCTGTAGCAAAAGAAATAGAAATATATGACCTGGCAAAGGCACAGGGGCAGGCCCTTCACTTCAGAACACATTGCACAGCCACCACTGCCTTCCCTTCTGTGCCTCTCTTCCCGAGACCCACGTCTGCTGCCTTGCCTAGGCATCGGGGGCTGGCCTAAGAAATGGAAGAATTTAGATCACATATATAGCGACAGAATGCTCAGGTACCGCAAGCATAACTTTTTCTCCTCAGTCCCAGAGTCCTGGGCCTTCTCATGTGTCCCGTGCAACGAGGAGCCCAAAGCACAAAAGAGCCAGGTCTGGCTTAAACAGTATTGTGGACTTTTTCATGCGCTGTGTCTGCTTGACAAATTTATATTCCTGTCACATCCAGCATGAGGACAGAATCTTTTGACACCCTCCATCCCCATCCTCTCCAACACATGGTAAATTTCATCAAAGAAACAGACCGAACCTGTGATGTGTTCTCCAAATCCGCTCCTTCTTGCTCGGCTGATGGTATCTGCCTGGATGATGCATGCTGCTATCTTGTGCAAACATATGGGAAGGGAGATTGAGGAGAGAGATTCTCCAACTGTTTGTCATGGAAAAAATAAATGACAAGACTGAACAAGCACTGCCCCCTTACATGCCTCTTCAAAAGAGCTCTCACTTTGGAGAGCTTGGGAGATTCCTCCCGTCCCTTCTAGGGTGACCAGATGTCCCTATTTTATAGGGACAGTCCCGATTTTGGGGTCTTTTTCTTATATAGCCTCCTATTACCCTCCACCCCTTGTCCCGATTTTTCACATTTGCTGTCTGCTCACCCTAATCCCTTCCATTATTAAAAGAGCTACGGTTCTCGGTGATCCATTCCCCAAGGGGGAATAATTTCCCTTAGCCCAGAGGTGTAGGAACTAGATCTGTAAGGCACACGCAAAGAGACAAGTGTCACATGCCGAGACTCTAGTTTGTTTGGTAGAAACCTGGTTCAGCTTGTATCTCTGAGTCCCTTGGGGCACCACCAGACTAAATTCAACCCTGAAACCCGACCCAGACCCTCCTTCTCCAGCGGCATTCGTCACAGTCCACTCCCTGCAACAGTTCTGAAGTGAAGGGCCTGCCCCTGGGGCTTTGCCAGGTCATATATTTCTATTTCTTTGGCTACGGCATTTGGCAAGGTGGCTGTTTGATACATTGGGTTAATTAGCGCCTCCACTAAGCATACAAATGGGTGAACTCAGACATCCCTGAGTGAGGTCTCATCATTCATGGAAGAAGTGGCCGCCTTTTAAATACACACTCGTGGCTCCAATTTAGTCCTTGCACCAAGTAACTGGCCATGAAATGAAGATTAACCAACCAACGGTTTTAAGAGGACTTGTATGTGCATCTGTTTCTGTGGGACCTTCCTAAACCAATGCATAAGCTTAACTAATTTTTGTTACAGCATGTGTAAAAGACACTTCAAAAGGCGATCTTAAGCCAGTTGGGATCATGTTATAAAGAAAACAAAACTACTTCTTTCCATCCTAACAGATTTTTGAATGAGCAAACGAAGACAAAAGTTCACATCATATGCCAGTCCAGAAAATGTGTAGTCCCCATTCCAGTGGAATGTCTGCCAACAGTTAAAAAAAAAAGTCCCCATTTCTTAGCTATAGCAAAATATAGTAGATGCTTCTCTAATGTCTCTCTGCATCTGTTTATGTAAAAATGTAAAGCCTGTTTGACAGTTAAACATATCTCAGAAGGGACACAGATTGCCTGTGGTGCTTGAAAGTTGGAGAGAGTGAAACATATTCTCTAAAACACTCTCTCTCCTCTGTCAGTGGGTAGAAAGGGATAAGCAGAATTCAGGTTATTATTCTTCAGAATAATTTAACAAACATATTGGGGGTCTATCATAATAGCAACTTCTGCAAGGCATCAAAGCAAGGTGCGATTGTGCATTGTTGAAATGGACAAATATATTTTTATACTTAGGTTGGAAGCTCTTTGGGGCAAGGATGCTGTATTTGTTGTGTGTTTGGTGCAGCACCTGACACAACAGGGTCCTGGTCTGTGACTGGGGCTCCCAGGCGCTACCTGAATATAAATGGGAAATAATGTGAGGGAGTTCCTGTGGTGTTAGTGTCGGTCAGGATACTGATAGTTAGGAAATGGGAAAACTACTTAGCTCCTCTGTGCCTCAGTTTACCTATTAGGTAAAAGAGGCATTGGGGGCACTCGTGGGGCTAACGGTTGTTAATAACATTTTTCATCTGAGGATCTCCAGTTATCGTGCAGTCATTAATTAAGTGCAAAGCATCATTGTTGTTAGTAATAGTTGTGATTACATCTGGTGTGTTAGACAGCCTCAAAGTTACTCTGGTTTTCCTTTAACAAGAAGGATGCCAACATTAACCAATGGGCTTTCCCAAAGCCGCCACTGACATTCTTGTACATTTTGGTTCTCTCCTGTGGCTTTAACTTTATTGGTATCCTTGTCACAATTTGAAAGCTTCCAGACACTGTTTAGCAGCAAAGGAATAAAAGGCTAATTTATTTCTGGTGGGGGGACGGCTTGTTATTGTTGTTCCAGAAATCCAAAATTTCCACCTTCGAAAAGATGTGGGCTTTCATGAGCAGCAAGCCATCAGCACTTGTTAAAAATAACGAGGAAGGAATCCAGCGAGCCCTCACTGCAGAATACGCCCTCCTAATGGAGTCCACCACTATTGAATATATCACACAAAGGAACTGCAACCTGACCCAGATTGGAGGGCTGATTGACTCCAAAGGCTATGGGATTGGAACTCCCATGGGTAAGTGACAATGGTGCAGTTTGTGTACACGGCCTGGAGAGGGGCTGCTTAGCATAAACACAACAGCTGGCATTGAGCTAATCACTCCCAGCCATGTATTACTGAATAAAACACCCAGGAGTATCTGCCGGGTGAACAGGGATGCACAGCCCTGCTTACAGAGACATGCTGGCTGCACTTGGTGGCTTCTGTCCTCCTTGCCCGCTGCGTGTGTAACGGCAGCCGTTCTCGCTGCCCCGCAGGTTCGCCGTACCGGGATAAGATCACCATCGCTATCCTCCAGCTCCAGGAGGAAGACAAGCTGCACATAATGAAAGAGAAATGGTGGCGAGGGAATGGCTGCCCGGAGGAGGAGAGCAAAGAGGCCAGCGCTCTGGGGATACAGAACATTGGTGGGATTTTCATTGTCCTAGCAGCAGGCTTGGTGCTGTCGGTCTTCGTGGCGATGATCGAGTTCATCTACAAGCTGCGCAAAACAGCGGAGCGTGAGCAGGTATCGGCACCGTCGGTCTCCCAGCCCCTGCCCTGCAGGCTTTGAGCCTGGCTCGGGTCCCGCGGTTGGCCTCTTGCAGGAGTCTGGGAGTTGTGCTCTGGGCGCACACTGCTCGGATTGCTGGAAGGCTGGTAGCATTGCCCCCTGCTGCATGCCCTGGCGGTGTCAGAGCCCTGAGCTCTGCTCAGCCTCACCCGCTGGGGAAAGTCCTGGCAGCCCAGAGCAGGGATAAAATAAGATGCCATAGGGTGGGACTCACAGCTCCTCTCCCCATACTGTATAGCTTGGATGCCCTAACCAAATCCCCCATCTGGAAGGCCGTTGCCTCCAGGGAGGGGATGACGGACTGTACCTGCCTTGGGCTAGGTATGGCCTGGTGCTGAAGAAGGTGGACAGAAGACAGGGGGGAAAGAGAAGGCCTGGGACTTGCAGCGAGCAGCCCTGTAGCCAATGTAATATGCATCTCCCAGGGAAACAAGAAACCCAGTCACCAAAATGGGCTCAGTGAGCTGCAACTCCGTGAGCAGTAAAGGAGCCATCAAACATTGTCTTGCCATGCTATGGCAATTGTCTTGGCGAAACCAGGGAACTGGCATAGTATTCCATGCGCTATTCCTCATTTATTAACCCTTTATACACTATTTATAAATGGAATCTTAGCAGAAAGTGTGGCCAGGCCCACCTCTCATGGTTGGCTTATGCCCTTGTTAGAAGAGGGTTTACGCCCCTCAGCCCCTTTTACCTTGTGCTGCGTATGCAGCGATGTTACGCATAACATAATAATTGTGTGTATGAATAACTTCTACAACCAGAGACTGAAATAAGTTGGCATAAGCAAAACCCAGTAAAGCAGTCAGCCCAGGCCAGGCTGCAGCAGTCCTATGAAACTCAGGATGCCACAGTACTCTGACTCCCAGGGACCAGGGAATGCCCCTGCACTCACTACAGTAACCGTGGCTTTTTCTTTAGCCAGTCTCAATAGACTGAAGGGGAAATCTCACCTGTGTGCAAAGGGGCCCACAAATGGCCTCCATAGCCCTGTGCAGAGTGGTACATAGGAAGCAGGCTGGCCCTCTGCACAGCAGTTCTCAGAACACCTTCCTGGGAGTAACAAAACCCTTTGCCTCCACTCTTCCCCAGCGCTCCTTCTGCAGCGCCATGGCCGACGAGATCCGGCTGTCGCTCACCTGCCAGCGGAGGGTCAAACACAAAGCCCAGCCACCCATCATGGTGAAGACAGACGCCGTGATCAACATGCACACGTTCAACGACAGACGGCTACCAGGGAAGGACAGCATGACGTGCAGTACTGGGCTGACGCCCGTGTTTCCATAGGGAACCGGGGGGCGGGGCGGAGGGAGGGACTTGCTGGAGATGAGATCGGATGTTCTCTCCATTAGCGAGGAAGGAATAAAAATCCTGGTTTGGTTCAGTTTCAAGAACAAGGCCTTTAAACACAACTCCATCGGTCGTCGGAACGGGAACTTCAAAGCATGGACTGTAACCTGGTTTTATTTTTTTAAAAAGGCTTAGATCCTACAGGCCTCGTGGAGTCCAAACACACTACACATCCAGGAGTCTGATGTTTACATATTGAACACACATGGAGGCAAGCGAGAATCAAGCCGGACTGACCTTCAGTGGATACCGAGGAGCCCCCCGAAACCCCAGGCTTCCTTTAGCATGGCAATAAAAAAAGAAACATTTTGTGAGTACAGTACAGATGTGGAGTGAATGACAGTCCATGTGAGCATCTATTTCGAACTGACGTACACAGCACATTTAGGATAGAATGACCGGGAAGGGGAACACACATAAATAAATAAAATGATTGTCAAAGCTGCTGCCTTCTCTCAAAGCAGTCCACCATGACCTTTTACCTCAATGCTGTGCTGGCTTCTTGTCGCCGAGAGCGGGAAGTCCACGTGTGCGTGTGATGCAAAAAGGCGTGTGGAAATACATCGGAGTCAGACAGCTGGCTAAGAAGGGGCAAGTGATCTTTAATGGACTCCCAGACACAGGGCATAGGATTAGGGTAGTGCACCAGAAACTGCTGCCATCTGAAAACACAAAACAAAACCCTCCTGTGCCAATTTCCCCTGCAATGCCAGGGTGAGATTGTGATCTTTAGGTCACCAGCTCCTTCACAGCCTGTGGGAAGGTCACGTTCCCCTTAGAAAAATCGATAGACTTCAGCATTAACACGAAGGGAAAGTGAGGGAGCTGTTTCTGGGAAGCTAATGGGTAAGTCTACACTGCAACGTAAGCCCAGGATTAATAGAATTCAAGTTTGTTAACCTAGGGCTTGAGTGTCTACACTCATTTGTAACCCCAGTTTCGGAATTGTTGAACCTGGAGTCCCAACCTGGGGCTCCGGCATCTACACAGCATTAAGTGGGATCAAGTCCAACCACCCATATCCCAGACCTCCTAGCACCCTCCAAAAATGCAGCCACTCTAGCCACTCATTCACGGTGCAGTTTGGGAAAACTCGACTGTCCAGAGGACAAAGAAAGTTGCCCTATGGGATTATGGGATTTTCTGGCAGACTTCCAGAGCACAAGTCCAGTGGGGCTGCGTCTACACTGCAGAGCAATAGGGCTTGGGCCCTGGGTCCCGGCTTGACTCAGGCTTGGACCCTCCACCTCCATGGGGTCCTTGGACCCCAGGTTAGTGTGATTTGTGTGTAGACCAAAAGGGGTTAGGCTTGAAGCCTGAGTTCAAACCTTCGGCTTACATTGCAGTGTAGACACACCAAACGTTACTCACTCCAGCAAGTTTGATGGTGGTGAATTATGTCTGCGTTGGTTTCATATTCCTGACAGGCAGGGAGAGCCGGGTTGTTTGTCTGATTTAAAATTAATGTTTAATTTGGGGGCCGGGGGGTTGTGGGACATCCCAGACTTGCAAAGAAGATCTTGGTCCAAATAGACAGGACCAGTCTTGGGTCAAACAGCACCCTGGATGAGCCAGAATGTGGCACTCACTGTTGCTCTCCCAGTGCACTCACTGTCCTACCACACAACTGCATTGCCATTTTACGCCACCAAAAACCCAAACAAGAAACTCCCATTTAAAACCTTCTCCATGAATGGTGCGCGGATTTTCAGCCATGCCCCAGGTTGCTTGTCCCACAAGGCTGGTCCTGCAGATGCATTCAGTCAGAATTACCAAAGACGTGTGAGCTGATTTAGAGGTAATCTTTGAGTAGGGTTTGTTTTGTTGTTGTTGGGTTTTTTTGCATTCTGCCTCCTGAGAGCATCACACAACAGCGTTCAACGTGACATTTCACTGGCTCATTTCCTTCCTGGCCCTTTGCAGAACCAGCGATAGGCTGCAACGTGCAGAGATGCTTTTCTAAAACGTTGTGGGGAATATGCTGAAAAATGAGTTCAGGGATTTGACGCTGCCCGATTATGGGGAGGATTTAGTGTGGAGGAAAATGATACTCAGCTTCCTCGTTTAATGCAAAATCACTAGAGATCTGCCATAGGGACTCACTGCACCTTCCATTCTCTCCCATCAGAACAGAGGCTAATCCTCAAGGCTGATGTTCCCTCCCACATTCAGGGCCAACACGAAGCTTATACACCACTTAAGTCCTACTTTGAGGGCTTTAGCAGGGCTTTAAGTAATGCCTTGTGCTTGGTCTCTTCACGGGGTAAATCTCACCCTACATAGTGTGAATTTAGGAAGGTTTTATGGCTACAGCAGGAGTCAGCTGCTAAACTAATCCAATTTTTCATGTTCTTATTTAGAAACATTTTTAGAGACTTCACCTGACCCCAAAGGAACAAATCCGTTTGCAGTTTTGCCCGTCCTCTTTCTTTTCTTTGTTCAGTTTTAGTTTTTAGGGTGGTGGAGTTTGGGCTGAATTAGCACATTTGCTCCAGGGAGAACTGGGGCTGCTTTTCACCAGAGAGCGTACTTTGGTTTGGTTTCTTCTCACAATGAAAAAAGGCAATGTTTTATCCTGAAATAAAATGGGAACTTTTCTTGCATATGACCCTAATAAAAAAATAGCCATTTGGGAGAGAATTTGCCACTATTCTCACCTTTTCTTTTCATAGACGCCATGACAAGTTAGAGGTGAAACTTGCCAACTCTCCGTGGGTGTCAGACTCCTCCGAGTTTGGTGACCAAGGGTGAAATTCACCCCAGTGCAGTGGGCCACACCCCACTTAAATACCTCTTCGGCCCTCAAGCCAGGCAGAATGGGATGGAAGTGGGACGTAAGTGGGGCCTAGGCTTCAGAGGGGGGAAACACCATCCCAAGAGCAATAGGCACCGATCTGATTGCTGACTCACAGAAAGCAACTCCCTTTAATTGTGACAAGGAGGTGACTTAGCCATTTTCCCCCCTGCCACCTCCTACCCTCATATCTGTCTCCATCCCCAGCCTCACTCAAGCTGAATTTAGACTCTTTTGTTTGACTTCCAAAAAACTGGCTGACTTCAAATTCAGTGTTTGATCCAAAGGGGTTGGATCCCAGCAGCAACATCATCTCTGTCACTAAAACAACAATAAGTGAAGAAATGTACCAAGAGCAGAAAGTGGGGTGGAAAAGGACCTCCCTCTCCCAAAACTAATTATTTTCCTTCTCCATCTCTTTGCACATCTGGCAGCATTTCAGACAGGCAGTTTTTACACTTTCTTCTGGGCTTTCCAAGCTCTTAGAAATAGATTTCACAATCATGGGGAAGTTGAAAGCAAAGCCAAAACCCTGCTGGACTTTAAAAAAAAAAAGTGCCCTCTCTCTCTCTCTCTCTTTAAATGCTCCAGCAAGGTGAGTAGTAACAAGACTGTACAAAATAGCATCCATTTCACTCCTCAGAAGATTATTTTAAAGCATAAAATTTAACCAACACCATTTACTTAGCACAATGTGATGAGTGAGTTTCTGTCACTGTTGTCCCAAATTTATAGGAGACCACATGGAATTAACAGTGCTTGCGACCAGCAAGAAAAATCCCTGCAGATTAACCTTTTCTCTTCTATCTCCACAATTACAGTAAATTGGCCATGAAAGAATAGCCCATTTCATGCTTCTAAATGTTTAAAATCCTGAGTATTAAACCTTTCTCCATATAGGGCTGAAAGTCCTGCTGGAATGTAGAGGAACTAGCCAGAAGCCAGACACACATGGGCATACAGGTTAGTGACAGAATGGACAGCAGACCCACAAGGAGTCCTAAGGGTGCTGGTGTGTGTACCCAGCAGGGGCCGGGGGGGCATATGGCCCCAGCGGTGTAACTAGCAAAGGGCCGGTGTGGGTGTGGGTGGCTCAAAGCCAGGAGGAAGGCACTCACTATAGATGAGTGACTCTGTAACTGTTGAAAGGTGGGGGTGACATCTCTCACGTAATTCACAGCACGAGCAGCAGCAGTTCAGACCTCACCTCCTCACGGGTTGTTCCCCCCCCTCTAACGCAGATTCTCCTGGGCCTTTACTGAAACGCCAAATAGGTTTCCTCGCAGTGGAGGTCTTCCATACCCACCCACATCTGTGCAATCAGCTTGTCACTGCAACTACCTTCCCATAAGCTCTGCTCTCATTCATATAGAGAGAGAGTCAGACATGCGCACCTGCCTAAAAATATATATTGTTAAAAGTATATGATACACATACAAAGGTTTTTAAATACTATCTGTATATATTAGCAGAATGCCATCATATTTTTCTAATGCCATCTGGCAATGAGCTACAAAATCCGCAGTAAGAGTGGACAGGTTAGAAGTCTCTGTGTCTCCTGTCATTCCACCCTCCTTGCCCACCCCGACACAGAGGGATCTCGGGTAGGGCTGGAGGCAGTTTGTGGAGTCTGGATGGTGACCTCTCTTGTCCCAGGTGGCCGTACAAACCCATTCGGTTTAGCAGCTTGCGATTTCAAGCTCCTCTGAATGTCCTGGCTGCACCTCATTGTTACCGATTAATCCCATTCCCTTCGTTGAGCTACGGATATTGGTCCAGATTCCCAGCCAGTGTAAACCAACCTCACTCCATTGACTTCAAAGAACAGCACCAATTTACACCAGCTGAGGATCTGGCCCATTGCCTTTATTTGTGGCAGGGAGCGGGGAGGGGTCCCCTCAGTTAGATTGGTTCATTTCAACCAAAATGTAGGGCTGGGGCCTTACAATTTCTGTTCTCTGTTATACTGGTATAAATCGGACTGAAGTGGCTTTCGAGCTGTGCTGCCTTTGATTGAGATACCTGAGATCAGAACCTATCCCCTTGCCTCCACTAATCCTTGGGGTGCATCAGGCCTTTGGACTGGCTAGCAAAGGCAAAGTGTGCACCAGGCCGTCTCTGATTGTGGAAAAGTGGTGAACTAGGAGCTAAACAGACATTTGAAAGGAAACTTTGGGATGGGTAGAAAATTTAATACAAACTAAAGATCCTTTGCAAATCATTTTGTCACACAGCACACACATTTTTCTTAAATACATGTCACAAAGTAATTAACTTCCACTGCATACAAATCAATCACACAAATTTGGGGTGGGGGGGGAGACATGGGAAAAAACGTGGATACAAAATGCTGCTGTTTCAGTTCACTGTCACTCTTACAGGATTCGATGTCTCCTTTTTAGTCTCTTATAAGACCAATGAAGTAACACAAGGATGGGTTGGTTTGGGGGGTTTTCATGGTTAAAAATCTTCCAAACTCTCACTATGGTAAAAGTTGGATCATTTTTAATTTTTTCTCTTTTTTTTGGCTGATTTCTAGTGTAAATTTCCAGCACCCAACACTCAGCCTACATAGACACCAACGGAGTGAATATGCAAAGGGGGGCGGGAATATGTTTCAAGATCGCTGTTGTTCTCTCAGAGGTGTGGGGGGGTTGGGTCAGAAATGTTGTTGTATGTTTCCATGGTAGAGGTTTCTGCCAGGTCTGGGCTCCAGTATTTCTCCCTATAGCAGCCATCAGTGCAGTTCTGGCAGCTGAATTCCAGCACCGGAAGTCATTATGCAGCATTCATGATCTCACAAAGTTGAGCCATGTGCTATGTGCCAACCTGCTGTGAGAGACCAGGTCGAAACATACTCAACACATTGTTTGGTTTAATCACAGCTCCCTTGCTCTGGAAAGTTATGACTGGGCCTTGCAAGTTAAAGCCAGTCTGCCTGGATGACATGGATTGCTGAGCATTGTTGTAGAATGCCCTTTGCTGTCTATAATTTTCTTTGACATGTTTCTCAAAAAAACTGGTCTCTGTGACATTCAGGGGATTTTCCTTTGTGGACATGCAGAATTTCTATGAATATAGTTTTTTGTAAACATTTTGTAACAATTTTGGTTTCATAGTAACTGTGTTACTTGCTGATCATTCTAGGCTGATGTAAATAAAATTTCCAGAAAAAAAAAGAAAAAAAATTCTGATTATTTTCCTTTTTAAGACACTGTGATATATCAAAGTGCACAGTTTGCTGTATGAGGTAATATGGTTTTAAATTTTAAATAAAAAATAATTTCTAGGAAAAAAAAAGTTTGTGCCTGTTTGTATTAAAGGTGCCTCTTTAGCCTTGCTGGAATCTGTGTCTTAAAAGCAACTACGTTGTTTAATGGCTTCTCTAATCTATTCCCCATCTAGACAAATAGTTCTCCCTCCTCTCTTCTCCCCCACCCCCAGTTAAAAACCCTGTAACAAACAAACAAACAAAAACAAAATCCACCCCAAGCAGAGTTTTTACCCTAAAGGGTAAAAGCCACAGCATGAGAAGACACGCTTGGCAACTTCTGCAGTTCAGTGTTCCCATCAATAAGGAGAGTTGTCATTTAGTGCCAGTTGGGAAACCACCCAGCCCTTCTCCACCAATGCACAGGCCACGTGTGGGCAGGCTGGGGATGCAGAGTTGAGCTGGTCAAAATATTTCCTCAAAAAAAATTTTTTTTGGACCAAAAATGGCTTTTTTACCCTGAAATGAAAATTTCAGTGACACATTTTCATTTCAGCCATATTTTTCTGATTTTTTTTCAATGAAAACCCCAAAATTAACACTTTTCTCTCTCTCCTCTTACTCTCCATTTTCCAATAGGAAAAGAAGGAGGTAGGGAGAGGGGAAACTGAAAACAGATTTTTTTTTCTGCAGTTTTTGTTTAGTTAATAATCAGGAAAAAAAATCAGCAAAAAGTTTCCTCAAAAGAGGAACATTTTGTATTTCTTTGGAAGTTCTTCATAGATAATATTTAGTGTTTTCCAACTGGTTGTGCTGCGCTGCACTTTTATATCAGTATTTGTTTAGCACGGAGCACTGTGCTTTGGACTCCAGAAGAAACAGAAGCAGCTACGGTCCCTGCCATAAAAAGCTTGAATTCAGCCCGTGAACATGCCTTATGATTCTTCTTCAAGTTATCAAAGGGGTTTGGGCTCTGATGAAAAGCCTGGAGAACTGGACATCCAGGCCTGATTCCAAAACCCACTGAAATCAATGGAAAGACTCCCACATTTGCCCTATGTTTGCTGAGACATGAACTGGTGACGGGACACACCTGGTCTAACCCCCGTTCCTTAGAGAAAGTGCTATGCAGGGTAGGTAATAAAGTCCTGATGCTTCACAAGGAACTGCCTGTAAACATTTGCTCCCTGTATTACACAGCACTCAGGCTGGAGCTGTGCTTTTCATTATGAACGGATGCTAGATTCACCGAGTCTAGGAAAGGCACACAGATTCCCCGTGGGCTCCAAGTCTTAGAAAACCTGTTTACATCTTTCCCTCTTTGATATGAGTCTAATGGCAATTAAAAATCTTATTAGCTTGATAAAGGCTTAAAGAACTCAAAAGGCCAATGTTTATTAGTATGAACTCTACAGTTCTGCTTTATTATATTAAGCCAGGGAGCTTAGATTTCGGCATTTAAGGGGGAAAATTCTACTCTCGTATCTGTACATTGCATCTCAGTTCTGACATTTTGAGTGAAATGTGCCACAGGAAACCCTGCATGTGTAGGCTGAGCAGAATATTGGAGGCAAGATTACTATGACTTCCATTAACCCCTAGAGGCTCCAACTGAGATCTGAGCCCCATTGTACGAGGCACTTCACAAACAGAGAGTGGGAGACAGTCCCTGCCCCAAAGAGCCTACAGTCTAACGAGACAAGAAAAACAAAAGGGTAGGCAAAAAAATTACCCCAGTTTACAGGTGGGTAAACTGAGGCACAGAGCAAGTCAGTCATTTATGCAAAGTTAGTTGGGGCATAAATGCAGCAAAGTCAGCAGTGGAATCCAGACCTCCTGAGGCCCCGGTCAGTGCTTTACCTACAATGCCATTCTTCTCTCCTATGAAGGTCAGGCCCCCAGGGTCTCAAATTGCTCACATAAAATGAATGGCTGCATTTGAAAAGATAGGCCACAATCTTGAGAAGTTCTCTGCGGAGACGTTTCTCTGAGGAAGACTCTCCTCTGTCATGAGTAGAGGCCTGACAGTAGGCACAGGGTCAAATTTTCAAAACCATGTAAGTGACTTGGGAGCCTAAGTCCCATTTTCAAATGTTACTTAGGTTCTCAGGAGCCCAAGGCTCATTGACAGACAATGGGACTTGCCCAAGCGCACTCTAGGTCACTATTGAAAATGGGATTTAGGCTGTTAGGTTGTTTACACACCTTTGAAAATGTTACCCACAGTGGTTTTCTTTGGAGCATAAGTTCAACAATTTACACACACACACAGGGTTTTTTTTATGCATATGCATTAACCACCCCCCCCCCCGCCAAACACACACAAAGCCTTCATTTATTGTACGCTGGAAATGCACAAACAATTCCTTTCCATATTCATTATTTTTAAGGGGCACCCTCATAAATTTCTCTCATTTCCATTCTCTACCAGCACCTGGAAAACGGCATCCTTGAAATTTGTGCCCAGAAGAGTGTGCCAGAGGATGGCAGAGATTCACTTTTATGTTCTGAACTCTGATCAATATGCAGAGAATATGTCAAAAAGGGAGAAAGCAGCAGATGTTTTTGCAAGGCTCCTGCTGCCTAACCTAGCATGAGAGCGTTGTGTACAATAGCGAAATCCACTTGTACATGGCGTAGGTTGCATCAGGAAGAGGCTTTTCTCTTTACGTGTCAGGCCAGGCCAGGCAGACCTTGCCTGAGCCAGCAACACAAACTTACGTCTGCATTAATAACATGAAAAATTGTCAATCGCTAGTCAGAGGAGGCCTGTAACGAGGGAGAGCAATTAACCTTATCATTCAATGAATCACCTTTCACTGACCGGGAACCTGCCACCTCAAAACTGCCAATCATGGCAGGCATAAATAATTACTCTGACAATAGATTTCACTCTCAAAAAGGGAAAATTCATCACCTCCCAGGGCGTGAGAGAGGGGGAACAAAGGAACGACAGGGGAGGGGGTAAAGCTGCTCATCTATCTTCCCACTTCCCTCTCTTCAACCAGGAAGCTTTGGAAATTCCTTCAGATGATCAGGGAAAGCAATTTTTTGTAATGCCTGTTTATTTATTTAAACCAAGTCTCATTTTCGAAGGTAGCATCCGGGCGTTTGTCTCTAGGTGTGGGAGGGTATTTTCCTCGTGTTGAATCTCGGAAAATCTGATCCCACCTCACATCTCTGCCTGCTCCACCTGTTCTGCCACTGCTCAGCATGTGCCATTATACCTGTGCAGGGCGAAAGGACAGCTGGATTTTCAGTCATTCTCTGCTGTCATGTTACGTTTTGCACTGTTCTTTCTCGCTTTTAAAGCCTCTTCAGTTATGAAGGGTTTGACCAACCTCTGACTGACACAGCAGAACGTGCCGGGTTTTCTGGAAGACAGTCAAAACCGAGGGGGTAGGGTCAAAAACACAGTTCATTTAGGAAGAGCATGTGAGGCAAGGCAGCAAGAGGTGGTTTATTACATTTAAATACAGAGAGTAATAGATACAGTGCAACTATCTGTAAATATGCATAACAATTAAAGTATCTTTGTACTTGTACAATCCCTTGCATTTGAGGACCTACAAGGTAGTTTAATATTGTTGGGCTAAATTCATCTCTAATGTGAATTCACTGACTTACTATTACACCAGGAGTTACTTTGGCCCATGGAGCATCTAACTCCAGTTTTAAAGATGAGGAAATTCAGGCCAAGTGACTTGACCAGGCCACGTGGTAGGTTGGTGGCAGAATTACAGGCTCCCAGGCCTTTGCGTTAAGCACTAGATAGCCTCCCTTCCTGTCGTGTTACCTGGAAGGTCTTCAGATCAAACTGACCAAGACCTGACTTGGCTGCAAGGGGACGGTAAATGAAAAGGGGAGGAACGATCAGTGGACTCCTTACGGGAAAAGGAGCTAAAAGGATGAATTTTCCCTTTAGTCACAGGGAGTTGCCCATGTGAGCACAGACTTGGGCCCGAAATGTCCAATGACTCAACATTATTAAGACCTAAACTCCAGGGAGCAGAATTTTGTTGGCCTGGACAAACCAGTTTGCATGAAATTAGAACAGAGCTGCACCTTTGCTAGCAACTCAACCTGAATCCAAATCTGCTTGTGACATTTGGTGACATTTCCTTTTAACAAATTCCCCATCAGCCTCGGCACTGGATATTTTCAGCCAGAAGCTGAAATATCAGACTTCTCAGGAGGCCAGACTTGTATATTTAAACACCTGTTTGTAACCAGACGGTGCTGGGAGTCCAGCTACAAAAACAGTTCTAGCGACTGTCCCAGGTAGGTGTCTAGAACCCAGCAGATGGCAACACCCCAAGATTTTTGGATTCTTCCCGATGCAGAAAGCACCTGAAATAGCTAAGACATAAACTTCTGGAATTTGTTCCCTGAGCCCCTCCTGCAGTACAGCAGCATAAAGTATTTCTAGCTTTATAGTTAATTCCCATTAACTCCTTGGCTAACCTGAATGCCTGTCGCTAGTCCAAGTCCCTCTCAGTCCGTCAGTCCTTCCTTTGACCCCACAAGGCCTCGTCTATACAAGCAGGCCGCACTGGCATCATTTTCTTTACATTGGTGGGCACAGCCATCTCCCATCAGCTGTTCCCTGAACTCCCATCCATAGAGGGGATGTCTGGACTCTGTGGACGGAGCCATCCTGGTTTTTACTTATTAACTTATTCCTAATGTCAAACTGTTCTTTCATGCGGGACAACAATTCTGGGCAGTCTGGGCCTGCTTTTCATAGCTCTCCAAGAACCTTGATGTACAGCCACTTCCTCTGCCCTGGAAGCAGCAACCTCTGAAATCTGGGATTCTCCAGATTCAAATTCAATATTGGGTCAAATTTGATCCTTTTCACTTCTGGGAGAAATTGTCTTTCAGTTTTGTGAGAGCCAGCCAGGAACCTGGAGGCCAGACAAGGCTCATCATTCAATGCCAATCTGACATCCAGCACCCCACAAGGTAAGACCAACAGCTTCATTTAATAATAATTTACTACTGAATGTTTCCCCTTCTTGGAGTTCTTCCCTGCCCAGTACAGGCTGCACACAAACAGGCTTTCCCAGGACCCAATGTTCAATAATAGGAATGTCACAGGTTGAGGCAGTGAACTTTCATCCTGATGGCTCCCTGTGCACTACTTAAATCGTGCCATCTCTGGATGGAAGGTGGGACCACAGGCCAACAGCTGGGACACCGCAGAGCAGAAGCTCTGTGTCCTGTGGGAACTCACTGGAGCGCTACATACCACTCCAGAACCACAGAAGGGCTAAATGGCTCACTGGACGTGTGTCCGGGCTGCTTTTCTGGCCAGTTGCAATGAACATGACCCTCTTTGGATGCATCGTCATGGTTGTTGAAATTGTCCCCTATGCAGAGCACTCGCATGAGGCCTCTCTGATGGTGAGTCCTTGGATTTACATGGTGCATTGCCCGTGCTCTGGCTCTCTGCCCAGGAAAGAATTTCATCCTTTCAGTGTATACTCAGGGGGCCACCAACTGTTTGAAAACTCAGTGTCTAGCCAGGGACAACAGGAGCTCAGTTATTCACCTCTCCTCTGGAAGCTTTTACACCATCAACTTCCTGAAGCACACGTGGACCCAGGGCCAAAATCAGCCTGCTGGCACTGGAAGGTGGGTTTCCAGAGCTGGGACACAGGCCACCATGCTGCCCTCCCTCTCTGTAGATCATCTCCTAGTTTGCAATACGTTCTCTGACCCTAGCGGGGACTGGGAAGGCAGAAGGGACCCACGCCCAGGTCCTGCTCCCAAAACACATGCCATGCTGTTCAAAGGCAAAGCGAATGAAAGCAAGTTTTGATGAATAGGCTGGGGGTGGGGAAGGCAGCGGGATTCCATTCCCCATTCGTGAGAGGCTCAGCCTTAGCACCAGGGGGAGATTTATGGGGTGTGAAGGCAAATTTGAATTTCACATCAGGCCCAGGACTGCACTGCCATTGCAGGGATCTGCCACATCAGGCTGCTCCAGGGAAGCAATCTCGCTAATGAAACATGAACGGAAGAAAATGGCTCCATCCCCGTTCCTCACAGCCCCAGGAGGGTCCATTCTTGTACCAGCTGTTTACAGCATGAATCATTCATTAATATTACATAAACAGGAAGCAGTGGGTGGGATCTGACACCAGTATCTGCATGGGGAGGGGGGCTAAGAAGAGATGCTTAGATGCCAGTGGCCAGAGGGGTGTTGGCGCTCCTCCTTGTTTCCAGCCACTGACTAGCATTAAGAGAAGTTAAAAACACATTCAATATATTCTTAATGTTACTCTTGGCCATATGAGCAATGCTGTGGCTGCCCCAGGGATGTTCACGGGGGAGGGGTGGCCTGTCTGACACCAATGGGACAGGAGGTGGGTCCACAGGATAAGATGTGTTCCAGACTATTAAAAAGTTTGGGCCTGATGTATCTGAGGTGCTGAGCCCCTGGAGCTCCCATTGGAGGTGTTAGTGTTTGTGCTCTCTGAAAGCCAGGCCTTTACATGCGTCACTGTCTGCAGGGGAGTTTATATACAGCAGCCAATGCTTTAATATCACTTAGGATAAAAGGTGTCAATGGGGCCATTTAGCAGTCTCTGGAAATAAGGTGAAGCAAGATGTTAGTAAACAAGAATTCCTTTGGCAGCACTTGAGTAACATATGTGCTCCGTGCATAATGCGCCTTGAAATAGCTTTGGTTGGTTAGCAAAGTGACTTTGGGATACAACTCACATTGCACAGCAGCAGCCAAGAAGTCCTGCACGAGAAGAAAAGCAAGGCCAGCCTTGTGCTGACTGGTCTGCGTGGGGAATGAGGGGAGCACTGTCCTCTGGGTATGAAAAGAGAGAAGGGATCCTTCCCGACGGAAGAGGCTTCTGTTTTCATTCTGACACCAACGGCTAATGAGCTAGTTCACATCAATGTTTAATAATAAAGACTAATGGTAAAAATGAACCACAATAAAAATAATACTTTGTATCTACCCAATGTCTTTCACCTCAGGTCTCAAGGTGCTTAGCAAATAAGAGTTAGCATTCATACTAGCCTTGTGAGGCAGACAAATATTCCTACCCTAATTTTACAGATGAGGACATTGAGCTACTAAGAGGTTAAATGACTTGCCGAAGGGGAAATAGAAAATCAGTGGCAAAGGCTGGAGCAATCCTGATTTGTAGTCTCTTTGCTCTGTTCACTGAACTATACTGACTTCATCTCTTGCAGAGAACACAGAACGTTTTCCTTAGTTTCCACTTGGAATGAATGGGATTTTGCCAGGACAATAATTCTCTTAGGCTTTGCCTATCCTGGGGATTTGCCCTTTGACAGGGTGAACGCCATGCTAAAAGCAATATTTTTCCTCTATTCCAAAGACTGAAAGCACAGTATCAAAATAGGAACCAGACTTAATGGGAATCAGGCCTGGGATCTTGAGCGAACAGAGCTTGTAGCCAGGGGTGCTGGAACAATTTGTATAGTAGAGGTGCTGAGAGCCATTGAAACAAACTGTAAACCCTGTATAATGGAAACCACTTCAAGCCAGGGGGTGCGGCAGCCCCCCTGCACCCCTTGTTCCAGCACCTATGCTTGTAGTTCAGTGATCCTGGATTTGGGTTGGTGCAGATCCACAAAATCCCAGCTTGTGATAAATGATGCTTCATCATACTGGGATAGAGCCTGTAATTGGCAGGGTATGTGTCAAAGAATCAGTGTCAAAGAATCAGCTTTGATTTGGCACCACAAGATTTGCACATTTCCCACGTGGAGAACGCTACAGTTTGCTTGAGTGTGACCACACTGGCATTAGTTACCTGAGGAGGTTGTGAAGGCTAGGACTATAACAATGTTTAAAAGGGGACTGGATAAATTCATGGTGGCTAAGTCCATAAATGGCTATTAGCCAGGATGGGTAAGAATGGTGTCCCTAGCCTCTGTTCGTCAGAGGATGGAGATGGATGGCAGGAGAGAGATCACTTGATCATTGCCTGTTAGGTTCACTCTCTCTGGGGCACCTGGCATTGGCCACTGTCAGTAGACAGATACTGGGCTAGATGGACCTTTGGTCTGACCCGGTACGGCCTTTCTTATGTTCTTATTAGTTGTAATTACTTACAGCCTGATTCCACCATACTCATCACTGCTTCAGCGGTTCTGTGGACATCAGCAGGGCCATTTGATCTGTGAGGTACAACTCACCATGACTAAAGGCACCAGAAACCATCTCAAGTTGAGCATTGCAGAACAGGGTCTTCAAGAAATGTATTCCTTTTACATCACTTCTAGTCTCCCTTAGCTGCACTTCGCCTAGCGCCGAGGGTCTTTCTGCATACTTGGAATGAAAGCTAGGTGCTACGGGACTCTACATTCAGTCACATCAGGATAGCTCTTAGCTGTTGCCATGTGAAACTCAAATGTGTTTCTCTCACCACATGTGGCTTTTCTTCACTGGTCATTACTGTAAATTACTGGTATCAGGAAAGCTGAATAATGCAGGTGAGCTACTGGACAGCTGGATTCATGCTACGAGTTATTCCTATTACTGGCACTCATGCAGCATCTTTCTAGAATTTGGTCTGCATCATAATATGATCTAGGCCAGCCATACCTGGTGGCAGGGAATGGGTGAATCTCCAGAAAGCAAACTCACAGACATTCTCCTTTCTAAAATCCCCTGTGATTCTGATGAATGTAAGCTGCCCTGTGCCACTTTAATGCAAACTTCCAGCACTTACTCAGCAGCTCAGTGGAGGGCTTGGTGACCGCAGCAGTTACAGGGCTCAGATGAACCATTGCAAAACATTTGCTGCACTAAATTCCAAGCACAAGCTGTCTTTTTCTTTGACCTCAAGCACCAATTGTCTTTATGGTCTTTTTTTCCCCATCTTCTGCAGACCTGAAGATCCATTTTTTTTTTAAATTTCATTTGCAAAACTGCATGCTGCCAAGCACCAGCTATCCCATTACAATGCTCATTGCTCAGGGAAGTGTAGGATCTTCCCTGTTACGACTTTATTTACTGTTTGTATCACAGTAGCACCCAAGATCAGGCCCTCACTGCGCCGGGCTCTCAACAGCCACATGGTAAGAGACAGTCGCTGGCCGAAAGATCTTACAGTCTAAACAGATCAGACAGACAAAGGCTGGGAAGGAGGCAAGTACTTGTCAAGGGCAGACAATGAGTCAGCGGCAGAGCTCAACTCCCAGCCCAGTGCTCTCTCCACTAGACCAGGCTGATGAAACAGACAGTGAAAATCCATCACTGTCCAAAACTTGCACAGAGCGACCCAGAATATTTTGGGAGCAGAGCATGAGGCATCCAGTACACAAATATGACCTCAGACACCACAGTGGTGCAAGGGAATTCTTGTTTTCATTTTTTACTGCCGGTGCTATCTTTCCCCATCCTCCAGTGTGGAGTCATTTTCACCCTCCACATAGACAGAGCACGAACAGCATCTGTGCAAACTTCCCCCCATCATCTGGAGATGAAGGGATCCCCGCTCAGGATGACAGAGGAGTTCAATCCCAATGCCCCAGTCAATCTTCTACTTCTCTGCACAGACCACCCACAAGGAACGGGGGAATTAATCCCCCTTTGCCTTTTTTTAATGACTATATCACTTGCCCACTAGGTACCAGACAAAGAAATTATGTCCCATGAGCAGTCACTCTCTCACCACTGCCATGAAATGACCCACCAACAGCCTGTGTCCTACATCCTACCATCCAACCCAGCCTGCCCTGAGTCAGGGCTGGAACCAGGCAATGAGCTAGAAATGAGGGACTCTCTCTCATCTCCTTAGCAATCCCCTAAGCCCTGCATGCCCACAACCATTACAGCTCTTGAGTTGGAGAACTATGGAAAATGTTGTTTGGGGAGAATTTAATATTGTAGGAAGAGAGTTCTTTTTGTTGTGAATACTTCAGCCATTTTACTATCCCTTTTCCTAGCCCAGCTGAAGTAGCACCGTGAGGCATAATAAAAGTGTTTAAAAAGCATTTGTCATTATTAAAAAAAGGGGGATTTGCAATTTTATTATTTTGCTGCTGTTTCTATTATCTTATGTAAATGAGCCACGTATTCCCTTCCGCAGAGCGGGCCGCACAGCGATACGAGTCCCAGCTAGAACATTTCTTGCCAGGCTCTCGCTCTTGAGATTATCAACCGTCAGTGAAGGACTGTAAATACATCTTCTTGAGCTACCCAGGCCACATAACCATGCCCGCCTTGTTAGCGGCTTACCTGCTCAGCGTGCTGGGGTGGGCTGGCCGAACAGATCCCCAAAGTCCTCGCTCCCACCCAGCGCACAGAAAGTATTAGACAGTCTGGGGCATGGAGCCTTTATGCTAAGGGGGTGCATTGCTATAAAAACGCTAATCCCAGTCCATCCTTTGGGTGATCACGCAGCTGCAGCAGATAATTCAGTCAGAATTTCTTTGTAATTTAGCTTGAATGACTGTCCACTCTCTGTACTGTAAAATACACCCCCCACACACACACACACACACTTTGCTTATATTCTCTCTCTCCACAATTCACTTTTATGTAAGGGATTTCGTGGTTCCAAGCTGCCTTAAATGCCAGGTAGCCATACAATGGCCCTGTATGTGCTCTCTATCTAGGGCCTTATGCTGGGCCTATCACCCTGGTATCTGAGCATCTTAATATTTTACAGACAGTGCATCGAGCCTGATAGTCAGGATGAGGTGCTGACAGGAAAGCTCTGTTTTGGAACCAATGTTCACCCTCAAAGACTGCATCCCACCACCTGCTCCATAGCGGCCTCAAAGCTTTTCTGCTGGGCTTTAGGATGTGACTAGTTCGATATGCTGCAGAATTACAGGGGGTGTGGGGGGGAGACAGACTAGGAACCCCAATAATTGGGAGCCTGGAACAGCAGCAGTAGGGTTGCGAATTTTGGTTGGATGTATTCCTGGAGATTTAATTGCATGATAATCTTTAATTAAAGATTGATCTTTAATTCCTGGAGACCCCAGGCCAATCTTAGAGGGTTAGCAACCCTAAGCAGCAGGGAAGGAGACTTCACAGCAGCCCAGGATCAGGAAATCAGATGTATTTTAAAGAGGGCCCTTGTGTAATGAAAAGAACAAAAACCAAACCCACAAACTCATCCCCATCTTTGGCCACTTCCTCTTCACGCAGCTTAAATTTTTAAATACAAAACCATCCACAAACACAAAACTACGCAAGAAATCAGGACTTGCTGATACTAACCCCGCCCCCCTTTCCCCAGCTTCTAAACACCAGCCCTCCTTTCTCTTCTGAGAGGAGTCAGCTCCTACTTATGGTTCTGAGCCTAACCAGGCTCAGCTGCCCCTAATTTCATCCCAGCTGGGAAGTCTCTCCCTGAGCAGACTGAGACCTACTGCTCGGATTGCCCCTAGAAGCACCACAGACTGTTATTTAGCTAGGCCAGACAGTGCTGGGAGCAGGGCTGCAGGGGGCATGGGAGGAGATGCTTGCTCTGTGAGGGAGCCTAGCATGAGTTCCAAAGGACGTGTGACTCCACACTGTTCAGTCTCTGGGTCTGTGCCGTTCCCTGCTTTGTGCAGCCTGGAATCTCCCCTGGGGAGAAGCTGCTGCATTTTTCCACATGAACAGTGGCCTCTGCCATGTCAGCAAGGTCCAGAGCCCTCCTACCTCTTAATCTGTACCCCCGGGCAATGCATATTCATGGCATTGCCGCTTGTGCTGCTCGGCCCTCACATCTCCAGACCAGACAGCAAAGGGCTGCGGTGCCCGGTGGCTCCTGCAGACAATGAGGACCCTAGAAGATGGTATGTAGGCAAAGGTCTCTTCATTGTCTCAGAAACCCTGCTGGAATGAAGAATCCCTCTGGGCTGGCTGTGGCAGACTCTCTGGGTATGTCTACGCTGCAATGAAACACCTGCAGCTGGCGCCATTCGGGCTCGCAGGGCTATGAAACCCGCGAGGAGAGAGGTCCCAGAGCCGAGCCCAGAGGTCTACACTGCAATGGGACTGCCCCGCAGCCCGAGCTCCAAGAGCCCAAGTCAGCTCACTCAGGCCAGCCAGGGATGTGTAGACACACCCTGTATCACATGTGCAGCACTGCGTTAACAAAAGCAAACAGTGCCCCGGGGCTAACCTGGAAGGGCGCTCTGGGCTGGTCCCACACGCAGCTTGGCTTTGCAGCTGTTGCCCAGCTCAGGGGAGATCGCAGACCCTCTGCACATGGCTGCTAGTGGGAGCAACAGCCCAGCCACAGTTCGCTGTGGCAACGACACCCTGCTGAGCCCTTGTGTCTCCCAACAGGGTCCACCTCTCTCTGCTCACCCAGAACACACACTGTGTGATAAACTGGCCTTGGAAGGTAAATACTCAGGGAGGACAACTGCCTCCTAGAGTCCCTGAGTTTAAGACCAAGAGATTATCTAGTCTGGCCTCCTGTGTACTGCAGGCCAGTTGGTTTCACACAGACACACTTATACTGAACCCAGTCGCTTGTAAATTGTCACCTTCTCTTAAAATTCGCTTAGCGGCAGCAGAGTTTTATGAAGGAGAGTTTCTATCTTCATGGCCTCAATAAACCCTGTGGTAGTTTCAAAAGTCACTTGTCAAAGCTATGTTCTTGCTGCTCTTGCTCGTTCTCTCTTGCACGGGCATATGCACGTGACTCGCGTGCACTCTCACACACGTATAGAGAAAAACACTAAAGCACAAGGGGGAACTGACTCACTCAGAATCAAGTGACTTGCCCAAGTCACTGGTAGAGTTGAGGATTGACCCTAGGTCTCCTGAGTTACTGACCAGTGCCTTAACTGCAAGTTTGCCCTTCTTCCCTGCCCTGCAGAAAGGCTATGATATGGCCCCTGTAAAGGAACGATGGCACTCACCTCTCTAGTGCTGCCTCTGTTTATGAACAACAGAGGAGAAAGGCATGGACTAGCGGGTGGAACACAGGCCTCGGCACCTGGAGTGGTTGAACTGTAATCCTGCTTCACTGCCTCCTGCTGTTGTCTTGGGCAAATTATCTAAACCAGGAGTCCTCAAATTTCAATCAACCATGACCCCATCTGACAACAAAAATCACTACATGACCTCATGAGCGGGGACTGAAACCTGAGCCTGCCTGAACCCACCACCACCGCTTGCTTCCATCCTCACCAGGAGCCAAAGTCTGCTCTCCTTTACTCCTGTGTAAATCTGGAATAACTTCATTGAAATTAATGGAGTGATTCAGTGTGTAACCAGTGTAAATGAGAGCCTAGTATGTTATTATCTGCACTTAGCATTTACAACCTACAGCAAATATCTGAAACTTTCTTGGTGCCTTGAAGGCTTAGACAGAGTGAGTGGCCCTTATTGCACTGGGGCCAGGGGTGGCTCTAGGGATTTTGCTGCCCCAAGCACGGCAGGCAGGCTGCCTCCGGCGGTTTGCCTGCACAGGGTCCACTGGTCCCGTGGCTTCGGCGGACCTCCCACAGCGCCAGCAGAGCGCCCCCTGTGGCTTGCCGCCCCAAGCATGCGCTTGGTGTGCTGGGGCCTGGAGCCGCCCCTGACTGGGGCAAATCCTTCCCACTTGCCCTTGCTACCATCAGCTGGGATAAAACCAACATACCAGCACCAGTGCTTAGTATTCATAGAATAGAATATCAGCATGGGAAAGGATCTCAGGAGGTATCTAGTCCAAAACAGGACCAATTCCCAGATGGCCCCCTCAAGGATTGAACTCACAACCCTGGGTTTAGCAGGCCAATGCTCAAACCATTGAGCTATCCCTCTCCCCCAAGGGCCATTAGGAGATAAATAATTAGCTAAGTAGACTGGCCACAGTCATTCAGGCCTTGAATGTCCATAGTGGTCTGTCAGGCAGCCATTGTGAAGTCTTAATGCTTGTTTTAATAATACTCTCGTAAAGCCCCTCTCTCCTGGCTACTCCTGGGGTGTTCTTCATATGCCGCGCACGCAAGCAAACTCGAGCTAAGGTAACGCTATCGGAACACTAGAAACACATAGAAATGGCGGATAATGCTATGCAATCTAAACCTGGCAGCCAGCAAGCAAACATCCATCAGAAGTGGGTAATTGATGCTATCTGGGGCCAGTTTATTCCAATCAATATAGCACTCTCTTTACATTGACATTTCTCCACAGCTCTCGTGTGTTCTAGAGGTTTAGAAAATGTTATTATCCAGACCCCTAATTCCAACAAATCCCATTATCCAGGCAAATGAAAATAACAAAAACAAAAATTACTGAAATTCTTACGGCTGAATTGCTTGTTGGGGTTTTATTTATTTATTTCTAATGGGATTTACAGTGCATACCATGGGCTCACTGGGCTTAAAAGCAGTTTGGAAGAGGGGCCCTCTGGCATCATCTTATGCAAACACTAAACAGTGATTATCTTAAACATTGTACAGCAAATGGCTTCTTGGAGGGCCAAGGCTCTTCTATGCTATTTGAATAAATCTCTTACTCTCTCTCATCTATTTTAGCTTCACACAGAAAATTGCAAGCAGGTTCTGTAAGCTTTAAGCATGGCCACTCAGAGCTATTTAATGGCCATGGATTTTAACTAGGAGATTTGGAAACCTTTGGAATTTTTTCTTTAATCTTTTTTTTAAATAAACAAAAACAGGTTTTTTTTCCAGAGTATGCTGCTAGCTAGAAGCATCAAACACGTTTACTAGCAGGAATGTTTGCTATAACAGCATCATTTAAGTGAATGCTGCAGGATACTTCTGGGAAGCAAATTTAGGATTTGTTTGCACCCCGGAATCAACACTGTAAGAGCTACACTCATCCAGTCAGGGAAACAAAATGTCTCATGTGACTTCTGTGTTCAAGAAAAATAGTTCAAATTTCAATATTCATACTGAAACAACTCTCGGTGAACTGTTTTGAAACACTCCACAAAGCACAATGGATTGCATGAAGCTGGTTCAGATAAAGCTGGTTGAAACTGGTCTGTTATTTTTCATTAAAAATTATTTTCATTCAATTTATTTTGCAAAAAAAATTTCTCAATTAAAAATTAATTTTAAAATTTTTCTTCATTTTTTAAAAAGACGTTCTTTTGTTTTGTTAAGAAAAAAAATCTGACTTTTCCATACTTTTAAAATCTTCCCTCTTATTTCCACTGGACGTAGCAGATGGGGAGAATGGGACTGAGACAAAATGAGGGGGAGAAAACCCTACTTTTGCTCCCTTTAAAAAAAATTTCACCACTAGAAAAGTGAAAGTGTTGCTCTGTGTTACTTTCTCTCAATTAACAAGAGAACGTTAAAAAGCAAGAGGAGGTACTTTACTGACTCAGTATTCAGAGGGCTTCCCTTGAGTCAGGAATGATTTAAGATCCCAAATCAGGAAAGAACTTAAGCATGTATGGATGCATTCCTGAATCGGGGCTTTAATGTCTCAGCATCATGCTAAACAGAGGTGTCTTTCATATGAGATATAAAATCAAGACTCTAACTGCATCTAGACTTTAAATATTCCAAAACACTTCTTCCCTGTCCTTCAGCTTAAGGGAGCTAGCCCTAGGGTCTTGGCCACATGACATTTTGTTTAAATGCATTCTCGCTAACTATGTTTGTTCCACTGGATAGGGTAGCTTTCACTACCTAATTGATTGTTACAGTGTTGGTGTTTGCTGTTGAACAGCTGCCATGTTCCATTTCAGAGGTGGCTGCATTTCATTGGTAGGTGAAGGAATTGCTGTATGCATGTACTCAGATAGTTTTAGTATGGAGCTTTTCAGTATAGAAGGTGCTATATAAATGTATTATTTAAACTCCAAAGAAACTGTATGTGAGTCTTCAAATAAAGATTCTCCCCCACATTTCCAGAGCTTCATGGAATGTAACTCGCTAGCTCCCACTGATTTAATGATCCTGTTAATTTTAATGGGCCTGCTGCCTTCCCACTAACTTTAATGTGAGTTGGGTGGCTAATAAAACCTGTGCAACTCTTTGAAAATTTAGAATTAAACATTTAGTTGAGTCCATATTTCATGTATTATGGTATTGACCTGTTTGTATCCACATTATGAAACCACAAATTCTGCAGCATGAGTTCATTGCGCAGTTAAAATCCTGAAAGGCGAAACATAAAATAAACTTTGGACTTTATTTCTTCTAAGGTTCCTTAGTATGAGGTTTACTGGCACCCCCTGCCTTGAACTATCCCATCTTGGGCTGGAAAACGCAATGCCCCACCAGGACAGAAAGAGAGCTCTTGATGGTCTGTATGATTGCCCTTGTAAGCCTCCTCTCGCTGTCTGCAAGATAAGCAGTGAGACAAATACATGCCAGGAAGTAAACCAAGCGTATCACAAAGACCCTGTCAGCGCTGAGGTATGGTACTATGCCACCTTGCCTAAAGGTGCCCACCTGCTAACCCAGATTGCAATACCCAGCAGGTGTGCCAGCCCCCGTTTGCCTGAGAGATTGGAACAAAGACTTTCTTTCTCCCTTTACCTTTGCAAAGGTAACCAAAGGGTGTTCAGAAGCAGATGATACAGGAAGAGTTGGCGGTGAGCCCAGTCTCTACCTTCTGAGCTGATATTTCCTCAGAAAACATATCCCACCAGGCATAACAAGGGGGGCCATGCATGCCAGGGCATTGACACAGATCCTGAAAGTGGGTTGGCAGGGCAGAGAGCGCACCAAATGGGCATGCAGTGTGATGGATGTGACTGGCTAGAAGACTCATTAATCTGGCCAAAGCTGCTAATGCCTAACTGTGCCCCTCAAGCTTCTGTAAAGAGGTGACACCTAGGGAGGGAGACATCTGGGGTGCCCCACATGGGGAGGATGGAGGAGAACATCCTCAGACATCATCACATGGGCACAGTCTATTAGCAAGTTTACAGGAATGGGCAGACGGACTCCGCAAGGATACTAACCTGCCACATCTTCTAAGAGCCCGATCCAAAGCCCATTGAAATCAGTGGACAGATTCTTGCTGAGTTCACAGGGCTTTGGATAGGGTCCTAATATCATTTCCCAGGTGCCTCCACAGTGAACTGGACTCAGCCATCTCTGCAAGGCTGACGCTCTAGGACTCAGAGGGGCTGACTTATGCTACCGTACCTGGTTGTTACTGTTACTGTCGCTGGGCGAATGAAAGGAGAATCTGTCCCTTCTCTCTTACATCTGCAGGGAAGCCAGTTTGGTTCCAGTATCAGCACAGGAGCTCAGTTAGTTATAATTATTGCTCCCTTTAATTAATTGATTTTGATGGGGTTTTGGATTCTACCAATACCCACCGCTTTGTAAGAATGGAGAATCCTGAAGCTAAAATCCCTCCAGTACATACTGAGAGTGCATTTTACATAAAATAAAAGTTCCATTATAGACTTACTTCTAGTGAATTTCACCTTGTTTTGCTGCACAAAATGTGAAGAAAACCCCACACATAAAACTAACATCCTGCTAGTCAGTGCTGGAATAATAGTGGCTGGTGTCCATGTTTAGTAGCAACCCACACATCCTCCCTCTGACGGGTTCGGTCCCAGAGACTCCCCTCGAGACTGTCACTCGATGAGCTGGGATACCACGGAGAACAACCCTCCTGCCAGAACAGGTGCCCCTCCACTCCTGTCTTGCTGAGTTAGACACACCAGTCAGCTCCAGCACAAACCCAGAGGTTGGGCCAGGCCTCTCTGCAGTTCATTGAAACTGAGATTCACTCAGCCCAGGGGCTTCTCAGTTAACAGGGACTTTCCCAGCACCCAGTGTTCAGCCTCTCTGGGAGCCAGAACCCCAAATAAATCCATTTTACTCTGTATAAAGCTTATCCAGGGTAAATTCATAAATTGTCCGCCCTCTATAACACTGATAGAGAAATATGCACAGCTGTTTTCTCCCCCAGGTATTAATCACTTACTCTGAGTTTATTAATAAACAAAAGTGATTTTATTAAGTCTAAAAAGTAGGATTTAAGTGGTGTCAAGTAATAACAGACAGAACAAAGTAAGTCACCAAGCAAAATAAAGCAAAACCACGCAAGTCTAAGCCTAATACATTAAGAAACCGATTACAGGTAAACTCACCCTCAAAGATGTTCCAATAAGCTTCTTTCACAGACTAGACTCCTTCCTAGTCTGGGTCCAATCCTTTCCCCTGGTTAGTCTTTGTTAGTTCCAGTAGACATCTCAGGGGGTAAGCAGGGGTTTTCTCATGACTGGCAGCCCCCTTTGTGCTGCTCCACCCCGTTTTATAGCTTTGGCACAAGGTGGGAATCTTTTGTCTCTTTGGGTCCCCACCCCTCCTTCAAAATGGAAAAGTACCAGATTTAAGATGATTTCATTATCAGGTGACATGGTCACATGTCACTGTAAGAGCCCTAGTCTCCATTCCCCCTGGGCTGGCCCACACATACACAGGGAGGCTTTCAAATAACTAGGGCCATTTACAACTGATTGTTTCTGGAGCACCCTTAATGGCTTCTACTTAATATATTTACATCAGTAATACAATTTTATATCTTATTCTCCTAACTCCAGACATAGAAATAATACATGGAAACAAATAGGATGAACACACTTGGTAGATTATAAGCTTTGTAATGATACCTTACAAGAGACCTTTTGCATAAAGCATATTCCAGTTACATCATATTCACATTCATAAGCATATTTTCATAAAGCATATGGAGTGCAACGTCACACTCCTCAACACCTCTTTCTTCACAAGGGGAATTACAACATCTGTCTGAGACCTGTCACCTATTCCAATAAAAATAGACACCTCACAGGAAACTGGAGTGGTGTTGTGAAGATAGAAACACAGAGCAACACCGGCACCACCTGCCTTTGCAGTAAATGCTTTCAATGAAGAGGTGACCATACAACATATGCTGGTCCTGTCAAGATCTGGATGACCAAGGCCTTTAGGATATTGGGTCCATAAGCTGCAGTTTGAATCCTTGGTAGTTCACCCACTTACACCGCTTCAGCATCTGGCCGATCATCTCTAGACAGCAAAATAAATTTAAGAAGCTGAAGAGTAAATGGATAGTAAGAAGAGTTGGCTGGAAAATGATAAATATTTTCTGCTTTCATTTTGGTTGAATTTTTTGGAAATTTTGGGGATTTTCAACAAAGCAAAATGTTTGGTTTTCAGTGTTTTGAGTCTGCCTCCCTTCTCGTCCGTTTCCCTTTATTTACCACCAGAAGAAAGGGGGAGAGGGAGGAACAAAACCGAGAGTCAGAAATGATTTTTTTTCTGTTAAAATTTTCAATTTGTGCAAAAATTCATTTTTCATTAGAAAAAATGTTAAAATAAACAAAAAAATCAACAGGGTTTTAATGTAAGTGAGAAACTGGTTGGTCACATTTTCAAATGATGCTGCTTGCATGCACTTCCCCTTGCCTGCCGGGGCATGGGGTGGTGAGCCCAAACATTTGGAGCTACATTCCTTTAAGCAGGAACATTTAGAAACATTTTTCTTCTGGTGTAAACTGGACTATGTAAAAACGTCTTTCATAGTCTAGTGGCATGCCTAAGGCAGCATCCTAATTAGTTCATCAATAACCCAGAGCAGCTGCTCAAAAAGAATTCAGCTGTTCAAAGATGGAAAAGTCCATTAACTTTATTGCATAAAATGTTGGACATGGTTTAGACAGAGAATCACTGCCAAATTATATAAACTACCAAATTGTGCCAAATGAAAAGAGTGCAGACAGGACAAGGCATTTTTTAAACTGTCATCACCCCTAAAGAGAAAGGAGGAGCCCTTTATCTCCCTTAATATTGCTATTGAAAAGTGACCTGTCTGATGGCTGCTTCAGAGTCCATCACTATGCTGGACAAAGAGATGCCTGGGGTTTCTTTAAAGTCATTTTTAAAAGAGATTTTTCTTTCAGGCAGGCAGCAAGTTTAAGGTCATAAAATGCTAACTGAAAATAATTTATGTACCATACATGTATTAGTGATGAGAAAACCTTAGAGTCTGGCTTTGTTTCAGCTCAGCATCCAGAAGTCTAGATGCAGCCCTGATCCTTGCAGATCTGTGCAGGGAATCTCTCCGGAGGAGCCTTTTTTTTTTTCTAGGAGATTCTCAGCACTTCTAGCTCTGGTCACAGCCAGAATCCTGATGAACAATCACAGGCACAACGAGCAGTTTGGTTTGGTTTTAAAAACTACTCAAACCTTCCAGCATCTCAGAAAAGCTCCTATTTGAAATTAGTTGTAAAGACGAGTGGAGGCATCTTAAGGCATTTTACAAACGATGTACAATTAAAGTAATAAATAATAGAGTCTGCAAGCAACTGCCGGCTCATGTGATATGACTGACATCAGCAAGGGAGCGTCATGTTGTGATTCAAATGGTGAAAGAGCAGCAGTGCCATCTGTAAGATCTCCAGGCAGCGAGATCACAACAGCCCCCTGTGGTGACACAGTTAGGTACCTATGAGATAAACAGGCCAGCACTTTGTGGGAACAAGCATAAAGAAGTGATAAGACTGTGGGTCAGATTCCCACTCACTCCATTTCTGTGCTTGCAGCAAGGACCAGTGTCGCCTTAAGCCGTCTTCTTGCTCCCGAGGTTGCCAGTTCTCATGATTTTATCACAAGTCTCTTAATATTTGGTGTTGTTTTTTACACAGGGATCACAGCTTTCATTAAAAAGAAGTTTCTAGCCCCATGGCTGCAGAGAAAAGCTTGAAAACATGACCCCTAAAATCTCAGAAGCCAGAAGAACCCGTTTTTAATGTTGTTTTTTTTAAATCTCATGATTTTTAAGCCCATCCCATGACTTTGGGGTCTGGTGCATGAATTATTGGGATTGGCAATTCTGTACTGTGCAGGCCTCAGGAGGCCCTCTGGGCTTAGATAAACTGAGAATAGCTTTAGTGCCATGGGCCCCCCTGTCTCCCCATCCACTGCTACACTGGCTAGGGGGGGTTCCCACACAGAGCATTGTTCCCAGGAAGCTGTTTCTGCCCACTGCACGGCCTGGCTGCCTGAGTGTGAAGAGAATGAGAAAGCTAGGCCCATGAGTCCAAAAATGCTTTAACAAGTTGAAAGAAAAATCTTGAATGTAAAATGGAACTAATTTACCATATGGAAATAAGACATAAAAATACTCAGAGGGGCAAAAGCTCACAAAACCCCATACACTTATAATCAAGTACAACGAGCAAATTATTACATTTTTCACTAATTGTACGGTTTGAAAACATCCTGCAATATAATAAGCGATACAAAAGGCTTAATAGCTCTCAAGTTGGTGAGGAGAGAAAGAAAGTTATTCTTTATCTGCACATAAATGTGATAAACAATACACAGTAATAATTAGCAGCAATTATCTGGTATAGTGATTATCTCTGGTAATGACCTAGAAAATGAACCCATATATCTAAGGGATCACAGAACATAGTCTATAATGGGTACTCATCTTAGACTGGCACATTTAATTGGGCTGGCTGCACATGCTTTGGGTCAGCATTCCAGGAATAGCCTTGTCTTCTGCTCAAGGCTTTGATCCTGAAAGTGATCAGCCAATGGGATTTGACTGATTTCTATGGGAGCTGAATGCCCCTCAGAAGCTTGATATCTACAAAGGAATATTTCAGTAAGGGACCACTGGAAAACCTGATGCAGCACAAATGAATGGGTCATCCCCTATCTGCAAGATATTATAGGGCATTCCAAAATGACTCGTGATTTTGGATCCCCAACTTAAACACTGAAAAGGGTCTGATTTTCAAAAGTGCTGAGCATCTGCCCTCTGGAACTTGGGCCTCTTTAAGGCGATTCATGGTGGGCACCCTAAATCACCAGTCACTTCTGAAAATTTAGCCTAGATCTCCTGAATTGAGAGAGAGAATTCCTCCTCATGAGAGGGTTGTCCAGCTGCAGGGAGAGTGACTTTCAGCTATCTGACCTCACTAGGGGAGAGTTGTGGCCACGCCAGTCTGGTCTTTCTGCCTGGTCATTGTCTCCAGGGTAGGTTTCCATGCACATCTTTGACTTGTGACTTGGGATACTCTTGCTATACATTTTACTTCCTGAATGTATTTTCCTAAATCAATCAGTGGTTCCACTGCTGCCTCTTAGATGAACATCACATGCCCTGCCCTTGCATCTTCTCAACTGAGCAGTCCTTTCCTGTGACAAATCTCATAGAATCATACAAGTGCTTCAAAATGGATTCCTTGAGGACCTGCTCCATGATTTTTCCAGGGACCGAGGTGAGGTTGACCCCTCTGTAGTTCCCCAGATTCTCCTTCTTCCCTTTTTTAAAGATGGGCACTATATTTGACTTTTTCCAATCATCCGGGATTTCCCCTGATCACCACAAGTTTTCAAAGATAATGGCCAATAGTTCTGCAATCACATCAGTCAATGCCCTCATCACCCTCAGATGCATTAGATCCGGCCTCATGGACTTGTGCATGTCCAGCTTTTCTAAATAGTCCTTAACCTGTTCTTTCACCACTGAGGGCTGCTCACCTCCTCCCCATACTGTGCTGCCCAGTGCAGCAGTCTGGGAGCTGACCTTGTCTGTCAAGAACGAGGGGAAAAAAGCATTGAGTACTTCAGCTTTTTCCACATCAGCTGTCACTAGGTTGCCTCCCTCATTCAGTAAGGGTCCCACACTTTCCCTGACCACCTTCTTGTTGTTAACATTCCTATAGAAACCTTTCTTGTTACCCTTCACATCCCTTGCTAGCTGCAAATCCAATTGTGCTTTGGCCTTCCTGATTACACCCCTGCATGCTTGAGCAATATTTGTATACTCCTCCCTAGTCATCTGTCCAAGTTTCTACTTCTTGTAACTTCTTGTAACACTTTTTGTGTTTAAGCTCACCGAAGATTTCACTGTTAAACCAAGCTGGTCACCTGACATATTTGCTATTCTTTCTCCATATTGGGATGGTTTGTTCCTACGCCCTCTTTAAAATACAGCCAGCTCTCCTGGACTTCTTGCCCCCTCATATTAGCCTCCCGGGGGATCCTGCCCATCAGTTCCCTGAGGGAGTCAAAGTCTGCTTTTCTGAAGTCCAGGATCCGTATTCTGCTACTCTCCTTTCTTCCTTTTGTCAGGATCCTGAACTTGACCATCTCACGGTCACTGCTGCCCAGGTTGTCACCCACTTCTACTTCCCCTACCAATTCTCCCCTGTTTGTGAGCCACAGGTCAAGAGGAGAACGGCCCCTAGTTGGTTCCTCCAGCACTTGCACTAGGAAGTTGTCCCCAACACTCTCCAAAAACTTCCTGGATTGTCTGTGCACTGCTGTATTGCTCTCCCAGCAGATGTCAGGGTGATTGAAATCCCCTATGAGAACCGGGGCCTATGATCTGGAAACTCCTGTTAGTTGTCCGAAAAAAGCATCTACCTCATCCTCCTGGTCTGGTGGTCTATAGCAGACGCCCACCACAACATCACCCTTGTTGCTCTCGTTTCATATGAGTCAGAATTTGCAGGATCAGGCCCATTTTGCAATAGGACCCACTCTTTAAATATTCTCAGCTTCTTATCTAGAAGGGAAGAATGCTGCAAACTCCTGTAGGAATTGCCATAACAGAAATAATAATAATACCTACCTCTTATTTAGCACTTTTCATCAGTAGATCTCAAAGCACTTTAGAAAGGAGCACAGTACCTTTAGCCCCATTTAACCAATGGAGAAACAGAGGGATGAAGTGACTTGCCTGAGGTCACCCAGCAGGCCAGTAGCAAAGCTGGGAATAGAAGCCAGGGTCACCTGCTTCCCAGTCCAGTGTTCCACCTACTAGGCCACACTAACAGATGAAGGTCCAGCTCCTCGGAAACAGTTGTTAACATTTTATTTCACATTGTACATTTGGAAAGGTTTCTAGGTGTCTTTATAAGATCTGCCAACCAACCTAGAAAAGGAAACATAAATGCAAATTCCAGGAGCCAGCAAATGAGCAACCTAACTTCCGAAAATACAATTATCATTGTATAGGAAAAGAAATCGCCCTGCACGATTCCACACCTGAACCCCAGTGAGAACAGAGTTGGTGGGGGGAGCAAGCCTGAAACACAGGGCTCCAAAGCAGAACAGGAGGTGGGGTTGGGAAACTCATTCTTAGCAAGATTAGGCTTTCAGTATTTCAAGCCTCACCAATTTTTATTTTATTTTATTTTTGGGGACACAGGACAGCAGTGCGTCCTACAGGTGGAAACTGGGCGTATGTAAACTATAAAATTCTCCCCTGTGCAGAGGGCCAGAAACACAAGTCCTGTGCACCACATGTCTCCCTTTAGCTCAGTGCAAACTGTAAGATCTTAAAGTGCCCCTCTGCTGTTCTAACAAGTAGCCACTCTCTGCACAGCCCTGGTTATGTATCTATTTGCTTCTTCTTGACCTAAGAAAAAAATAACAGCAAAGTCCAACAGACAATATGGGGGCTCCTAGTCACTTAATCACCTCCATAATTATTTGGGTATTTGCAGTAACCACTTCTTTTATAACTAATTAGCAAAATTCATCAACAGGGTAAAGATTCCAGTCAGAAATAATTGACAAAAATAATTTCCCAGCCGCACCGAGAAGCTCCATTTCATTCCACTCTGGGTGCCGTAAATTCCCATCAAGCTAAGAAAATATAGAGTAATTTGAAAACACTGATATGGCAATAAAACACTGATCTCAGGCAAATGGAATTAGGTAACATAAAAACTGGACCATATATTATCCTGCTGGAAAATTCTCTCGGGCAAAATTATGTTATTAAAAGTTTGGGAAACTTAATGCAAACACTTTGATCTTTCTCCAGTGGAAATAAACAGGACACAGAGATGACAAAGCAACATTTCCCTTTGCTGGAAAGAGGTTGGTTGGATTCTGAACTTGCTGAAATAGTCCTCTCTCCTCTGGGTTTTCCTATACACTGCAGATTCTCCCTGGACTTCGGCATTTATTTAGGGAAAGAATATTTTCATTGTGCCCTTAAGAATGATGATGCAAGTTCCTGAAGGGGTCACAGCCAAGGTTTATAAGAACGGTATGTTTAGATTAGGAAGATCATTAATAAAGAACCCTCAAGCTGCTCAAGGGGGGAAAAAAACACATAACAGGCTAAGCTAAAATTTTCATTTCAAGCTGCATTAAATATTTGACTGGATACAATTACACTGTGCATGTTACACAGAACGTGGCTAGCATGTTACAGAATCAACTTAGAAGCAGACGGTGAACTCCAGGGCTCCCCTCAACCCTGTTACAGCCTGTGTTCATTGAAAATTGTGAGCTGCTCAGATATTGCAGTGATGTGGGCCAGATAAACAGGCTAGTAAACAAATTTTTTTCATACAAAACATTACTCACTGATGAACATTTAGTTGCTGTCTATAGAATCCTTCTGTGTCCCTGCAGAGATGTCTCTATAATGCCACAGTGCTGAACTGGAAAGGAGATGGATGAAATAGCTTAATAAGCCTCTCCTATCTCTGATTCCTATAATTCTATGTGCTGGGAGAAGCACACAGCAGATACTCAAAGATGTCTTCACTGAAACTTTGATGTGTCCAAATACTGCAGGCTAGAAGGTTGGCAAGTATAGGGACACATGTGGTTTTGTGCAATACGAGATTCATCCAGTGCATGCTGAGGTCAATGAAAAGACTCCCATTCACTTCACTGGGCTTTGAGTCCAGCCCTACACACAGGTTTTAACTCAGCTAAGACTTCTGTGTTTTAATCCCAGCTCTGCCACTGTTTCATTGTCTGGCCTTGAGCAAGTCACATAGGACTTCCTGTTTCACTTTCCCTACCTGTGGAACTAGAGATAATAATATTTGCTTACTCACCACCCAGGGGTGTTTTGAGAATTAATTAGCTGATTTTTACACACCACTTTGACATAAAACACTTAATTAGCAGGATATGGAGATTCTAGTCCAAGTGTTGGTCTCGTCTGCTTTGCTTTATAGGAATTAATATAACTCTATTACCCTGATTTCTTCCCTGCCTTGTCTCCAACTCTTACAGAATTTAGCTGACACAGCTGTTAGGTGGTTTAGATGTATTCAGTTGAGTTTAGTTGAATATCATTGGTTACCAGGTTTTCCTCAGTGTCTATGAAGGCTTGAAAGGGTTCTTGCTAGTTTAGCATGGATTCATACACCCTGGAGGTAACAGTGGCCACGGCAATGACTCCGGCGCCAATACAGAATTGCACATGCAATGCATTCCTTAGGGTTCGATCCAGTTCACCTTAGCAAGCTGTTTGCCTCATATGCCTTAGGATGATGCAGCCTTATACAGAGTTCCTTGTGGGGGCTGGGTCTTGATCCAATTCTCATTGAAGAAAAAGAGCCTTTCCAATGGGCACTGAAGTGAACTCCTGTTGGGGTACCCGCAAATGTGTAATGTCCTTTGACTGTGGAATCTCCTATAGGTGGGGCTTCATTTCACGGTGTCACCAGTGGATTTCAGTACTGCATCAGGTTTCTGTTCATTCAGCTGCATTTTAATTAAGGTTTGTTTTCTTTTATACTTGTTTCATATTGCACAGACCTCTAGGATGCCGGCACTGAGCACAACACACAAAATACAACGGCAGGTTATGTGTTGTGTTTAGCTGAGAAACAGCTTTGTGGTACTTAGCGAGGGAAGACCTTGAGAAACAATTTGATGAGAGGCGGCCAATTTGTATTTGCAAGAGGGAGGTTTTGCTTAACAAACTCACTGGATGTGTTCCAAGATTTCACTGCCGTCCAAGACAAGGGAACTAGAATGGGCCATTATATCTGTATACTTAGCTTTTCCAAAATGTACCATGATATATTGTTATGTCTAAGAAAAGAGGTCATGTATCAGGAAATAGTTGCTGCAGCACTTATTGTCACTTTTGGGGGCTTCATTCTTATGGCAGATGCCTGGGTTTTTCATTAAAAAAATATCAAATGCAAGATTCTTCATTGACTACATTGGAAAAATAATGAAGAAAAAAGAAAAGATTTAGAAAGTTTTGGATTATGTATGGCCTTTATGGAAAAGTCCTATAGAATTTAATAGAAAAAAATCACCCTTTTTATAAAATTCTTTAGATTGGTTAAAAAAAAATCTTACAGAAGGGATCTCATTTTCTATAGGCCTTTCCCATGACAGGGTAGTAAATTAAAATGCAATTATTTACCATCTTTGATGCTCAGCCAAAACTGTGGCATAGATTTTTCTAAATTTTTCTGTAAAATCAATGTTCTTCTTTGTGCGTGTTTTCAGTTAAATGCTTCACTTTTGATTTTCTATATGAAAGAATAACAATAGCCCCTCAGCCATGAGTGACCCTAAAAATAGCAAGCTAGAGTGTGTGGTCCAGCACTCATGAATGAGTCTACAATAACAAACCAGGGTGCTCTTGCCATGATGACTTAGGGAATAGACTGAAAAAAAACCCAGTATCAATCAGTATTCAACCATCTATGGGGTGTTACTTTAGAGTCTAGACGAAGTTTAGACAATACTGAGGTGATTATTTTTTTCAAATTTAGAAAAATATCTTGGCCGTGTCTATTTAATATAAACCAACACAAATGAAGTGATCTGGAGGAAAATACAGAGTACATATTAAATGGAATAGTTGTCCAGCGTACGGATCTTGTGAAGGAATCCTTCAGGCTATCTACATCACATAAGAGCTGACCAAAAACATTTTAAAAAGTAAATTGTTACAAGCGGGTCCTGCAAAAGAGATGTCTGCATGTACGCAGATAGTGAGATGATGCGCCAATGGACGACATTCAAGAATTTACAGCAATGTTAATAGCAGCATTGTTGTAGCTGGGTTGGTCCCAAGAGATGCGACAGACAAGGTAGGTGAGGTAATGTCTTTTACTGGACCTACTGCTGTTGCTGGAAGGTAGAAGATTTGGAGCTACAGAGCTCTTCCTCAGGTCAGTGGAAGGAAACAGAGTGAGAAACAATAAAAGCTGTTTTGACAGGCTGCAAATGATTTACTGTGTGCAGCTTTTTACATGGTGCTCTTCATATAACCAGGATGCAGAGATGCTTTGAAAGAAGGGTGCCAAATGAATCAAAGGACGTGAAAGGGTCATTGTGCCCCCTAAAGCAGGTAGGACTGTGAGCTTTCTCTTCGGATAAATATTATTGCTCTGGACTGGGTATCTTGTACAGCAAACAGCATATTTCCTTGCTTCAAGGATATTTCTCTCGAGGACAGATTGCAGCGTCTGAACCTAGTTGCACCAAGACAGAGAAGATTCTGAAGTCACCAGATGGAAGAGGTCACGGTTGCAAATGGGTTCAATAAAGTGGAACATAACGAATCCCTCCAGGTGCTGAGACCATCAAAACCATCCTAAACAGGCAAATCACTCCTGAGGTTTGGGGAGGGGGGAGGTTCTTAAAAGAGAAACAAACCTTTGGAAGAAGCTGCCGGATAAGGTCAAAGAACAGCCAGTAGACATGGGTTTAGGAGACAGCTGGACATTTTTATGGTAAGAAATAGAAGCAGAGGAATAGTCAGAGGATTAAGGAAGGCGAGATAAAAGCAGAGGTGGGGACTGAGATTAATTTTAAAAGGATGGGCTTCTGGAGTGCAGTGGCTTTTTCTTGTACAGTAATTTCTTATGGCCTTATCTTTATAAGCAGTTGGGCTTTCTGTCATGTAAAGTCAAGGTTACAGAATGACCTGTTTCTAGCAGAAGGTGTCTGAGCGGGAGAGTTGTGCACATCTTTCCCCAACTACAGGACAGAGGAGCTGCTGTTTTGCAATTTGATTGCTAACCACAAGCATGGAGTAGCCTTCAGACACAAGCCGAGTAAAAGGCAAACTGCAAAAAGTTTCAGGAGATCTGTTTGGATAAGCCTTGGGAATTTGACCCATTTGATTTAATCACGGGATCACATATTCTGACTTCAAATATAACTATATTGTATCCTATTTTTTCTACAACCTTAGATACTCATCATTTCTTAGGTGCCTATTTAACAAGCTTAGCAAAGCAAAAACTTCAACAAACAACCCACCTACACATACTAAATATGCCATTTCTGGACACTGATCACTTGGTCAAATCAAAATCCACTTCTGCTGGCCAGACCATTTTGGTTGGAACTTTATCAACATGCTTAAATGCTTTGCTGGACCGGGGTCAGAGTGCTCAGCAGTTTGCATGGTCGAGCCTCTGGTTTCTCTACGCCTCCGTTTCCCACATGTAAAGTGGTTATAATGATATTTCCCTGTGTCACTGGGCATGCTCGGAGGATTACGTCCAACAATGTTTGTGAAGTTCTCAGGTCTACAGAGGGCTGAATAAATAGCCAGATAGATATTTGTGCTATATAGGTCTGGGCAAAAAAATGCCAATTATTTTGCAAGGGGAAATTGCATTAACATTTTCATTTACAAAAATTTCCTGTGAAATTTGTGTGGCTTTTCCCCAAATCCTATCCACACCCCAAAAGTAAACTAACTAAATAAAAAAGATGGTCAAAAATTATTTCTTTTATCAATAAAAATGAAACAAAATAGTTTTAAGTTTCTGGTTTTGTTTGTTGGGGAAAAACAACAACAACCACCCCTCCTCCCCCCCAATATTTAACCAAAATGAACATTTTTGTTTTGGTTCAAAACCCATTTTTCTTTCCCAAAAATGTTCAATTAAAAGAATGTCAAGCGACGCCTGTGGTGTAGAAGCACGTTTTTATGACTTTGAGGGAAAAATGTTCTAAAGTTACTAAAGCCTGGAGTTGTCTTTCCTCTGCCCTCTACGCATTGCTGGGAAGAGATACTCCAGAACTATTGTGCCTGAAGAAAGCGAGCAAGCCAGGAAGGGGGGAAACCTGTTTTCCTTACCCTCCAAAAAAGAGAGCAATTTTTCTTAATTATCTATTTAATTTTACAATCCAAGCAAAAGTCAGATGAATGTATATTTTCTACCCCATAACCAACTTATTGCAAAATAGGTTTTATTGACGTACTGAACTTGCACTTGAAATTATTATGAAGTGTAATAAAATGCAATAAAATCATCAATTTTCCACAGAAGATGAGCTAAATAAAAGTTAGTTACAATTTACAATCCAAGTTCTTGTACAGCATGTTACAGCCCAAGGTTAAATATACAGGGGAGCAGAGCCACATTTCAGTTTACAACACAATCTGGCAATTTCAGATTTAAGAGAAGCTTCATGAATTTAATTTTCGTTTTTATTTTATTGCTGCTTTTTTCGCTGTAGCTCTGGATTAGTGAATCCATCAGATACATGAAAGAAAGCAGGACAACATCAAAACTAAAGACAGTGAAATAAAAATATACTGTTTTTCCTCCGTAAGTCTCTCAGTTAGGCAGAGGCTCAAGAGGACAAACCAACTCAATTCACTCCTCCTTGTCTCCAAGGGATACTATCATGGCTGTTTCCTCTGAGGAAAGTTGGCTGTAACTTCCTCCATCTGCAACTTGTCAGTACTGCTCCTACCATCGTGCAGAGGGTGGAGGAGTGTTGTGAGGTATGTGAGAGAGGGAGCAACCTCTGCAGTCTCCTGTTGCTGGCTACTGCTTCTGTTAGTATGTTAAATCCTCTGCTGCAGAGAACTCCAGAGGGCTACATGGCTGCGTTACCAGCAGCCAGTATCAAGGCGGCTGATTATAAAAGGACTCTCAGATACTGCAGTGATGGGACCATACAGTGTCTAACCCAGAAAGAAACACCCAGGAAGCATCACTGCACCCTACTGTTTGGGTATCTTTTTTATTCCCAAAATATCCTTTCAGCATAAACAGTTGGCTCGTTTCCTGTACACAAATGCATGCATGCTTCTCCCCTGTGGCAATACAATGCATCGAAAATTAACTCCTATTTTTAGCCTTGTGTTATGAGACACATTTGTAATTCCATCTGTGTTCGTGATAAAAATATCCTCTATGGTGAAATTTCCTTTAAATTAAAGGCCCAAATGAAAAAGCTCTTTAAACTGCTCAGATAAAATTCTGGCCAATTTATTCCTAAACCTTCGTATTATTTTATTTTAACCAGGTGATAGATGTAGATTTATGTATGGGCCTCAGAGAAAGAAAGAAACCATTGTGTGTACAAAGAAGAGGAATTTATGGCAAAAGAACATTTGTCAGTTTTATATATTTTTTCTTGTTATTCACGATTAATGAGGCCTCATTCTCTTCTTTAGTAAAATGATTTCTTCTGTTGTCCCATAGGATCCATTAGACTTTTTAGAATATCAATCCAATTCATCCCTTCCTGAGATTTTAAATTAATCACACTGATTACAGCTTTATTTACTCACTGAGGTCTACTTAGTTGTTTCATTGTTGCTGTAAAAAGCTTGTTATTCTTTTTAATTGAACTAGCTTTTGTAAACTGCATGCATTCTCACTAATTACTTTCCTTGATGAGACTGGAGTTCCTAATTAGTAATTCCTCTCCTGAAATCTGTGATCTGACAAGGAAAATTAAGTGGCACGTGGGCTAATTTTAGGGTAGGTGGGATCTGGACTGAGAAAATGAAACTAGGGGTGATGTGACTGAAAATGGCAAAGGAGCACTGGGCACTTGGACATCTTTTGTGCTTTAAATACGTGTTCTGTTTTGATCTATGTTCACCTAAAGAGTCACAGCCTGGATTGCCAGGAGCCACTGTGGTAAAGTGAGGTGACCAGTGCTAGATCCTGTTACTAAGACAGGGAATGCAGAGACAGAAATTGCTCAGTGCTTCTGGTTTTCCAAAATGCACACAGACTGAGTCAAGTTCTGCAAGGATATGAGTGATTGGCATCATTTGTGTTACCGTCGCGACTGAGTGTGGGTCCCCACTGGGCTCATTGCTGCACAAATTCCACAGCCAGTCCCCAGCAAGATGGTTTTACAATCTAAACAGATGAGGCAGACAAAGGGTGGGACAGAACACACAGGGACTTGGCCAAGCTCACCAAGCAGCTCAGTGACACCGATCTCCTCATTCCGAGTCTAATGCCCTGTTCGCTTCACCTCACTGCTTCAAAAGCAGGGCCCCTGAGTAACTTACCTCCCGCCCCCACTGAACTGGGTCCTGAGATGTGTACGGGAGCTGTACCTTATTACAGGCTGGATTTGGCCCCTATATAGAACCTATATCTAACCTCGTATTTGACTCTTTTGTTTCTGTGATGAATGTAATGTAAATCCTTCACCTGCAATACTGTATTCTAACATTCCCTCAGAGGTGCAAGGTCACCTTTTGCAAAGTCCCTTGATGGTTCTATGTTTATTTTAGCAAGATTTCTTCTTGGGGCAAATACCATCACGATAGCTTGCTGGCTTTTAGCAACTCAGACACCTTCCCTCTTCCACTGAATGGTGTGGTTCTATTCAATTGGAATATCGTGGGCTATTTGACTAGTCTAATGAGTGCAGGTGGTAGAGAGGTAGGGAAAATATTGGAAAAAATGTTTTGCCACTATTTAGCCAAATAAAAGTTGCATTTGCATCACTTGATTTCTCACTCTTTTTGAGTTCACGTCCCATAAATCCTCTAGCATCTGAGTATCCTGTCAGATATTCACAAAACCCAGGAAATTTTAAGGGAACATTAGGAGGACATATGTGGGAAGTGAATTCTGAGCATGCACTTATGAATATCTGCATGAAAAACCTAATTCTAATTCTAAGGTTACACTCATCCAACCAGGAAACAGAAACAATTCCATGTGACCTGCATGTACAATCAAAACCGGCCAGCACAACCTGAATTCCCCTTACTGAATGCTCACAAATATCTGGTGGTGGGAGCAAGCTACAGACAAAGAATTAGTCACAAACTATTGAGTACCACACTTCAAACAGCTGGTGCGTTTGAGAAGATTGTAGGTTGCTGGCATGCAATTTCGGAACAGCGAGAGAGGCTAAATTAATCAAAACCATTATTTGTTATGAACTGTTTGCTCTTGTCCATAGTCAAGCCTCTACTAATGGGCGTTTCAACTGGGATAGAGGCTGTGCAGGAATCACCCACAAAATGCATCCACCTTTGGGGGTGAAACAACAAATATTTTACCAGTGACAGAATTTGGCAAGAGCATCAAGGTTAATGCTCAACCACCTCTACTAGTGAAAAGTCACATGGGATCTTCAATGAGCACAGGACCATTGGCCCAGTGCTGCCTCTGCATTATGGCTGTGTCTAGACACCTGTGAGGCCAGGTAGTTAGAAAAGCAGAGGGATTTGATGGGGAGAGTACCTACCACCTATTGAACCACTGATACCAGGGTTTTCCTTAAGGTTCTCCCACCTAAATGTTGACCCAGCCTAACCCCGCTTAATTTATGGGACCTGATGAGTTCACAGCTTGCAATGGGGATGTTGCAGATTCTGTCAGAAGCTGAAAATATGTTCTACTTGCTGTGTTCATGCTTATCCATCTGTGTGTTTATCTTGCTTTCCAGCAATTACATGGGTTTCTGGTCAGTAAGAGTGCTGTAATGCTTGGTGAATGGGATAAAACAGCATCTGCCTGTAGTCAAAAGCACCAAATATCAATATTTCATCTTTAAATGAATGTGATGCTCACATCTCATTGCAGAATGGATCCTCTAACCAGATCAGACCCATTTGAAATCTCCAGGGAGCACTTATAGATGCACAACTGGATTTGCATAACAACGGGCATTTTAAGTGGCACATGTAGGAAACAGATGATGGGCCCCCAAACAGAAAAACAAATCTGAACAATCTGGGAAAGTTAAGATTCAAACTATATAGCATGGGCCCATATCTAACAGCAAAGCTTTATCGGTTAATACTCCAGGAAGCATATTTGTAATGCAGCCATAACCTTGAACAGTGACCCACCCTGGTTGAGTTACTAGCAGAGATTGGACCCAAGAGCTCTTCTGTGAGTGGTAAGTACCTCGTGGATTGGCCATAGATAGGGACACAGACCTGCTTGGCCAATGTGTTTCTGACCCATTGAAGCAGATTGTTGATTTGATCTCCCCAGAGGATTGGTAAGCAGACGCGCAGACACTGACCCTTACTACAATAGTTCATGGGCATGGAAACGAGGCTACCCACAACCCCTGGTAGCTCCATATTGTGGCCTGGGAGGAGCTTGTACCATTACTGTCCAAGAGACTTTCTGAGGAGACAAGGCTCCATCAGCAACATTATCGAGCCAGAGTCAAATATCAGCACTAAATTGTTTTAAAGAAATACTTGTGAGAATACAGGAGCTTCTCGATTTGGAGGGGATCATGTTTCAAAGTGGATTGAGATCCCATGAACATGAACTCGGTGATCTCCAGTCAGTCTGCAGCAGCTATTTCATTTCAGAAACCCATTAAAGCAACGAACCACTACACTCGATACAAACTGGGGTGTCGTCAGGGCTCATTCTGTTTGAGAGAGGCACTAAGCTTGACTAAACAGGAGGGCGTTGTCACAGGTCACAGCTGAGGGGCACTGACAGAGCTGACCCTCAGACTGGTGCTGCAAGGGATGCTGCAGAACGGGATGCAGGTGCATTTGGCGGAGCGGTGAGACATCCCAAGGTGTGATACAGAATACACGTGAGATGCCACGGCAAAGGCAAAGGAGCATCCAGGGCTGAACAGCAGGAGGTAACATAAGTCAGGACCTAGATGCATTGGCTGAGCTGGAGAGAGAATCTCACATCACGACTGGCTTTTTATTTGCCTTGCACTTTTACAACATTAAAATCCTCTCTTCCCAGCCTCTCGGTCTATAACGTGCTGGGTTCGCTTAGCCAAGAAAATGCTGCTGGAAATGACATTTCTTCACTGGGACAGCGCTGTGTTTGCAGCCACTTATGGGTCCCCTTTTCCGGGTGTGGCTGGGCCATTCCATACCAAACTCAAGCAAACCAACCCCTTCCCTAGCTTCTCCTCCTCCTTGAAGGTTGCTGAGGCTCCATGGAGACTGTGGCTTTGATAAGGCAGCACAGGACACGGCGGAATCTCAGGTCGTGCATTACGGTGAGGAACATTTCAATGAGATGACCCCACTTTAAAACAGGCCTGACTTAATGGAGGACTTTCTGCTTTGGGCAGCCACCGGGAATTCCCTGAGGTATGTAGAGCTTTAAGTAGACTGTCATGACAAGCTGTTCTAATGAACGCACAGCTGCAATGGTAGCCGCACAGATGTCTTCAAATCTTTCCTCAGGACCCCGAGCCTAATTACCTGGCAAGGTGAACGCTCAGAGGCTTCTCTCTGACTGGCACTCTTAGAAACCTTTCCAGCAATGCATGTAATAGGAATAAATAAGGGGCACAAAATTGCTTACGTTAAAATTTTAGAAATGTCTGTGTATGGGGAGGCCAGGACTGGAATAGCGGGGGGCAGGTTAGGCCCCATTTGCATTGATGGAGCATGGGGTGAAAAATGAGAATTTCAGGGAGACATAATAGATTTTAGAAGCCAATTTAAGTAAAGTGTCCAGCAAATTATGGCTCTTCTCCTGAAATTACCTTTTCTTCTCGCACATCTGTGCAGTGTGTCCAGGCAGCCTAATGACAAGTGGGGATATCTGGAAATGAAATGATGGCACCGATTTAGAGAAAAAGCACCATTCCGGAACAATAGCACCACGGTTAGTAAGGAAAATTGTGGGGTGGTTCTGAATGCAGCTTCCTGGTGCAAGCACCCACTCAAAGCCGCATGCCGGCAACATGGCGATACAAAACAGATGGAGAATTAGCAGCGAGGGAAGAATTGCTCGGTTCTTTTACACACACACACACACACACACACACACACACACACACACACACACACACACGGTTGAGTTTCTCTAGTTTGAAGCAACCTGAGCTTGAGTTAAAACTTGCTGATGCTTTCAGTGAGTTCAACACAGCCCGGGACTAGAAGCGTAAGCAAACGTTAGTGTGATGATCTGGGATGGATTCACAGCCCCCTGGTGCTGCTTCTTCCTGGCAGCTCGGCGTGGGCCGTTCACAGGTATCTTCAGCCACTTTCTGGTGGGCTGTTGTGGAACGATCAACCTCTGCTGTGCATATCACAGCACCTGAACTGCACTTGGGGGCCTCTGTGCCCCTGCCCCTATGGGACTCCCTTACCCATTCCCCGTGTGTTGAGTTCAGCCTCCCCATTCTTGCTCTAGGGCTTTGTACAACTCCACCCTTGCCTGTGTCTTAACTCCCATTTCCTCCTACAAAATGCCCAGGCTCCTCCACTGCCTCTCCCCTTCTCCCACACACTCCACTTTGCACCTCCCACCCCCAGCACTGAATTACCACATCTCCTTGTTCACATCACCCTGCTGCAACGGCTCTTTGCCAAGCCTGTCAATTAGGATCTCTTCTCTGACAACATCCCTGCACCTGCCCGTCCTTTAACTGCCGTCCTGCATTTGACCTCCTCTTTAGGGGAAGGACCTTGTCCAGTCGGTGCCCTGTGCAGTATTGGTGCATATTCTCTATGGGGGTAGAGAATCTCTACACACTAACCAAAAAAATCTTGATTATTGGTTGCATTTTTGTAGCAAGAGACACAGAAAAATGACAAGGGAGGAAAGGTCGGGTTTAGGATCCTTTCCCTGGTTACCTCGGGGCCAGCTTTGAAAGGTATTTCAGCACCTGACTCCCTTTGAAATCCAGGGGAGTTCAACACCTAAAGGCCTTTTAATATCTGAGCCCTAGGCACAAAATCCTTATGACCAGAGGAACTTTTGGAAAAACCGTGAACTGATAAAGGGTGAAAATGAGGGAGTGAAATTCCTCCAATTCATTCAGTTACTAGTTCCCCCCCCCATCCCCGAAACCACCCCCCTCCCTTGTTGGTTTGTGTCTATCACCCACAACAATCTTGTTATGGCTTGTCATAAACGAAGGCCCCGATACTGCAAACCCATATGCTTGTGCTTAATCTGAAGCATGTGAATAAGCCCATTGAACTCGGACTTGTTCACAAGGGCACTTTCATAAGAGCCTGTAGGATCAGGTCCCTCAACTTGGAAGCTCTTTAGGGCAGGGATGCTCTTTAGCTATGGGTGAAATCCTGGTCCCACTGAACTCCCATGTCAGATAGTCACCCGTTATTTCTGTACAGCCCCTAGCGCTCTGGGACTCCAATATGGTTGGGGCCTCTGGGCACACACCCAGAAATAAGAGTAATGCAGCAAGGAGAGCCTGGGGAAAGGAAAATTCTCACTCTGACAGCTCTTCAGACAACAGCCCATTAACCAGATAATCCCCAGCAGTTTTCCTTAAAGTGTTTTAAAACTGAAACAACAATGAGTTACAAACCACATAAAATGAATGTACACCTCTACCTCGATATAGCGCTCTCCTTGGGAGCCAAAAATCTTACCGTGCTATAGGTGAAACCGTGTTATATTGAACTTGCTTTGATCCACTGGAGTGCGCAGCCCCCTCCCGGAGCACTGCTTTACCGCATTATATCCAAATTCGTGTTATATCGGGTGGTGTTATATCGAGGTAGAGGTGTATTTGACACACCGATAGGTAAAAATTACCAGCTGATTTGAATTCTCCATGAACAGAACTTGACAGAACATCTAATTCCAGAGGTAAGTGTGTTCATGAACATTTCATGTGTCACAATGTCCCTATGTTGCTAGCCCTTTTGTCCCCAGCAGGTAGCAGCACAAAAGAAATAGTAAAGACCCCTCCACCCCCATCCAAAATGGAGTCTGCAGTCTGAGAGAGACATATACAGAGCCCTCATTAGCACACAGAATTCATAAATTGTACATGCCAGGCTGGGCAGGTATGGTGTCCCTGGCCTCTGTTTGCCAGAAGCTGGGACTGGGTGACAGGGGATGGATCACTTGATGATTCCCTGCTCTGTTCATTCCCTCTGGGGCACCTGGCACCGGCCACTGTCGGCAGACAGGATACTGGGCTAGATGGACCTTTGGGCTGACCCAGTACCACGGCTCTTATGTTCTTACATACAGATTCCTCCGCTCATCACACCCCATCACAGGAACCAAGTGATGTAGAATCTCCACAGAGATGCCACCCCAATATGCTCCCTCATCATTTAGCCTGAAAGCAGCAACATTAATGGAATCTGGAGACTTTTTTTAATAGTAGCAGTAGCAAGTTGATGCAACTTCCTAGATTTACCACAGTGTATAAAAACCAGGCTATGGGAATTACAACTGATTTGCTGTTCACTGCTATGGCTATACCTCACCAGTAGTGTTTTACCACTTTGGCGTTCACTGATCACTGCACTTTGTTACTTCCAGTTGCCCTAAGAGTGCAATGCTGGCTTCGGAAAGTGTATTTATAGCTGGCTAATCACAGCTTAATTACAGCAGCTCAGCGGGCTCTTGCATGAACTCAAGGTCTGAGATAGTTTCACTAGGAAACTTTTTATGAGAGAAGCAGAAGCATCAAATGAGAAGAGATGTGGGGGGAGAGATGACTTGGTGTTAACTGGGGCAATGTCTCTTTGCTAATTTGTGTGTATCATGAATATTAAAACCATAATAAAAAGAAAACTCCCTCAGTTGGCTACTTCCTGCCCACAGTGAGGAACCTGCAGGAAGAAGCTACACACAGAAGGGAACCAGAGAAGAAGCTAGCTAGCCAGAAGGATGAATGGACTGGTTTGCCACTGGCCAAGGGTTACATCAGGTTCTAGGGCATCCCTCAGGTCAAAGACAGTGGGGAGCCTTGGAATGGAGTAGCCAGAGTCAAGGACACCGACAGGTATGTGTCAGGAAGGCAGCATGGTTTATTGGACAGGGCCCTGAACTGAGCATCAGGATGCCTGGGTTCTATGCCTGGCCGACCGCTGTGCCTCTTTCTTTCCCCTCCCACCCTTTATCTGCCTTGTCTAGTTAGGGTCCATCTCTTACCATGCACCTGTACAGTACCTAGCACAATGAAAGTGGTTTTCTGACTGCCACACCCTAAACTGCTCCTGTGGGTTGCAGACAGCCAGTCTCATAGATATCTAATAGCTTGACACAAGTGGTATATGTGGTTCCTCCAAACCAGATGAGAACTTGGGATGCTCCATGCTTCATTAGCTCAATGATAAAGAAACCCCTTCCCCCGAGTAATAAGGTAAGAGATTTTATTCCTAGAGCTGTGCTAAGATTAAGCAGATATTAACTTCTGATGTATTGACCTATGGTTAAATATTGACCGAGGCTACATATGCACCATCTGATCAGCTGCCGCAGGACTTCAGGGAAAACTCCTATAAGTTTCTGATGAGCCCTTCGGACTCCAAAGTTAGCATATGTAATCGGATCGATTAATATTGCTTCCAGATGAGCATGGTTTGACCTTCAAGGAAGTGCTCACAGTAGGAATTTCCTAACTTCACACGACTTTTAATCCAGCCATAATTCAGGATTTATTTTTTCTCATAGGTAACAACAATTACTGATGCTGGTGCAAACAAAGACGCATTACCATGGTAACGTCCAACCCAGACACGATAGACATTCTGGGAGTGTGGCAAAAATGCCAGTATTTTCCAAATAGCAAAATATGTTTTGGAAAGGCCTTTTAGTGGGGTAATTATATGCAATAAAAATATAAATAAACCATAAAAAAGTGGCAGGTTGTCACTTGAAATAACCAGTCAAAAATATCCAATACTCCTGCTTGTTTTTCCCAAGTGTGGTAAAATTAGATGACAACATATCAGGAAATTGAGATCTCACAAAATTCTGTCAGCTAATCTTTAGCAGGGCAGTTAAGGTATAGGCTTGCTACGGTATGTGCTAGAAACACATACAGTTAAACTGACCTCTCCAATGCTTTCATAATTTACCTCTACTAAAGAATCATAACAGAACTATTTACAGCAGCCATTAAATAACATAATATTTCAGTATTGATTTTGTGCCTTTCCCACTGACACACACAGCTTTTGATAACTCAAGCTTTATTGATTTTTCTATAAACAAAAAATTAATATCTGCAGAGGGAGAGCATACACAACTGGTTACAGCAGTGGCAATCCACTGGCCTCTTGGGAGATGGATGTTAAAAAAAAAAAAAAGAGGAAGCTAATGCACTGGCAGCTTGTCTGGGGATTAACGAGAAACCAGACAAAGATGTTTAGAAAGAAGCAACTGACCCGCGTGATCTGTGCTGACCCTTCCATTACCAATGAGACACTCAGACATTTCATTCACTTATTTATATTTAATCCTAAAGCTCGTTAGGAAAGGATGACTCAGGCTTCAGCAGCACGGGCACAGTCAAGGATTCCCCACTGAGACAGGAGTGGGACAGCCTGAAGATGCACTGGGAATTAAAGACTCCTCCTGCAGTGCGAACTGACTATGCTATTCTTTGCTTTCCATCCTACACTGTTATTACCATTATTCATACATTGGAGTGGAGCCAATGAGCACACTTTGATCTGGATTAAGTTTCTGCTGGGGAAGCAGAGATTTCTTAGAAATTCACAAGAAGAAAAAAGCAAATCAGCCCAGCCCCAGAATGCTGACAAAGTTTAGAAATTAAAGTCAGAAGAGAATGAGAAGTGAAAACCCAGGAGCAGCTCTGTGATTAGGAAACAGCCTTCCTCTCTCTTATTCACTGTTCCTCACAGCTACCCTTGTTTTGGCTTTTAGCCACGTCTTTTTTTTTTTTGTGTGTGTGTCTCTTTTTTCTGCAAATAGCAAAAGAGAAGAGAGGGGGAAAGGCTGTAACATTCCCTCTCTGAGGAACCCGCAGTCCACAGGAATTGCTGGAGCACATAACGAGTGTCCAAGGAGAGAAATCTGAGGATCAAAGAAGATCAAACATTGCTGGAGTTGAAATAGGGAAGGGGGGCAGCCTGGGAGGCCTGGATTTGGATCTGTGAGGAGATGTGTGAAGCGAGAACGCCCATTGGGTTTCACGGCTTTTGTCTCCTGCAGGAAAGAAACAATCACAGCAATAAACAGGAAATGAAAGAGTCCAGTTATCCTGGGCAGTGGGTATAATAGGCCAGGGAGCTGCTGCTGTGGGACGCTGGGCTGGGGCTGCTCAGGGCAGCCCAGGACTGGCGTTTCTCCGGCCTGCCCGGCGTAGCTGGGGCTGCTTGAGCCAGCCAGCCCAGGGCTTGGGTTGGGCGGCCGGCTGGGGCCAGCCTGGGACTGGGGCCAGGCTGGCCCAGGGTTCCTCTGGCAGCGGGGGGCAGTGGAGGTGGCCCAGGGTTCTGGCCAGCCTTGGGCTTCTCTGAGCACAGGGGGGGAAAGGGGCTTAGGGCTCCTGCTGTGGAGTGCAGGGCCTCATACAGAAGGGGCAGGGCCAGCCTCCCCAAACGGGGTGTCCAGCCGCCAGCCATGCCAATGAGCATAGTGCTGTGGCTAATGCACAAAGGCATTCATTAGCCTTGCTTCTTTCTAGCAGCTGCCTACCTAAAGCTCTGCTGTTATAGATCCCAGGCCCCTGAATTATGACAATATCATCCCAGGACGTTGCTCAGCCACGTTACCTGCTCAATTTAGGGCACCCCCCCATACCCTACTGAGGGCTCAAGGGACAGGCCCATCAATCTGTTATTGGTGTTGGGGACAGGCCTGCCTTCATGACATTAGTATTTAGAATCCATATACGGAAATGCAGCTTCTCTGCACAGGCCTGGATTTTGTCCCCTTTCATCACCTTACTCTGCGGACAGACCCACTGACTTTAGGGGTGGCAGAACCTGGGCCACGACGCTGGTGCAGGAAGTCAAACGCCAAGATGGGCAGGCTAATTGTATGGCCCGGCCATCAGCAGTACATGTAGCCACATAAGCTCAGGGAATGATACAAGGAAGCTGGAGATGACTCTGAGAATTACTGAGCAGCAAGCCGGGTCACAGTGCAGGAAAAAGGAGTCGATATGATCACTAAAGAGAGCATCAGAAAACATTTCTTCTGAATGATCCTTCATTGGCTGCGGTGAGAGGCAAGATTAGGGATTAGATGCACCAATGGTCGGATACCATACGGCAGATGCTTTGGAGTTGTTTTCTCTAAATGCTCCACAGGCTAATAAGGGAGACAATGTGACTGTTAGAACATAAGAACGGCCAGACTGGGTCAGACCAAAGGTCCATCCAGCCCAGTGTCCTGTCTTCCGACAGTGGCCAGTGCCAGGTGCCCCAGAGGGAATGAACAGAACAGGGAATCACCAAGTGATACATCCCCTGTCGCCCATTCCCAGCTTCTAGCAAACAGAGGCCAGGGATACCATCCCTGCCCAGCCTGGCTAATAGCCATTGATGGACCTATCCTCCATGAACTGATCCAGTTCTTTTTTGACCCCTCTTATAGTCTTGGCCTTCACAACATCCTCTGGCAAAGAGTTCCACAGGTTGACTGTGTGTTGTGTGAAAAAATACTTCCTTTTGTTTGTTTTAAACCTGCTGCCTATTAATTTCATTTGGTGACCCCTAGTTCATGTGTTATGAGAAGGAGTAAATAACACATCCTTATTTACTTTCTCCACACCAGTCATGATTTGATAGACCTCTAGCATATCCCTTGTCTCTTTTCCAAGCTGAGAAGTCCCACTCTTATTAACCTCTCCTCATATAGCAGCTGTTTCATACCTCTAATCATTTTTGTTGCCCTTTTCTGAACCTTTCCCAATTCCAATATATCTTTTTTGAGATGCAGCGATCACATCTGTATGCAGTATTCAAGATGTGGGTGTACTATGGATTTATATAGAGACAATATATTTTCTGTCTTATTATCTATCCCTTTTTTAATGATTTCCAACATTCTGTTCACTTTTTTGACTGCCGCTGCACATTGAATGGATGTTTTCAGAGAACTCTCCACAATGACTCCAAGATCTCTTTCGTGAGTGGTAACAGCTAATTTAGACCCCATCAGTTTATATGTACAGTTGGGATTATGTTTTCAATGTGCATTACTTTGCATTGATCCACATTGAATGTTATCTGCCATTTTGTTGCCCAGTCACCCAGTTTTGTGAGATCCTTTTGTAGCTCTTTGCAGTCTGCCTGGAACTTAACTAGCTTGAGTAGTTTTGTATCATCTGCAAATTTTGCCACCTCACTGTTTACCCCTTTTCCAGATCATTTATGAATATGTTGAATAGGACTGGTCCCAGTACAGACCCCTGGGGGACACCACCATTTACCTCTCTCCATTCTGAAAACTGACCATTTATTCCTACCCTTTGTTTCCTATCTTTTAACCAGTTACCAGTCCATGAGAGGACCTTCCCTCTTATCCCATGACAGCTTACTTTGCTTAAGAGCCTTTGGTGTGCATGTTATAAGGGAGAGTTGCCACTTTGACATTTTCTTTCTTTTATTAACCATTCCATTAGGATGTTTTCGGAGCTGCACTCTGTAGCTGGCTGGCTTGATCCCCGCAAGTCCCCTCTGTGCTGGGTGTTGCTGCTGGAAAGAAGAAGCGGAAGATGAAATGTAGGAGAGGTGAGACATAAAAATGATGGTTCAGCATTTGCTTTGGTTTTGCAAAAGGAAAACCAGGAATGGTTTGGCTCCAGCCACATGGCTACCAACCCTCCATCCCAACCTCAGGGAGACCAGGCTGTGAAGGGGAGCTGCCATGTTCTGGCTTCCAACTATCCATTTGAAACTGAGATGGGCAAAAAACCCACACTTAGCTTTGGGTCTTTGTCAGACAAGGGTTGTTTTGTTGCCAAACTAAAACCGAATGCGAGGGTGGATCCAATACAATTAGATTCCAATGCCAAGTTTCTTAGTGGGGCGGAGAAATGGCCATTCAAATGTGACCAGAAATAGCCTTGGGCCAGGTCACCTAGATTCCCCACTCCCACGGGGAAGGTGATCTCAGCCACCATTGCAGCTGGGGACAGAAGGGAGCAGCCTCCTGGGTGATGCATAACCCCTCACCCAGCCTTAGCCCCCAAGGGCTCTGCAAAGGCTGCTGTTTCTTTCCCACTACCTCCCCCCAGCACTATGGAAACCCCACTGGGGCATTCCCAGGGCTGCCTCCAGCAGAGGATTTTCTGAGTCCAGGGGGTGGCTGGAGGTGCCACAGGGCCTTGTCTTGCTGGAGTTTTCCTTCCCTAAGGGGAGAGGAAAGCTAGTCTTGAGGTTAAAGACCTCAGGTCTCCTGAACATATGTATGGAAACAGTATTGGAAGAGGAAGCTACTTTAAAACAAAAACACAATCAATGGGTGGTTGAAAGTATAATAAACAACCCCTCTGAAGAATTCAGAGTTCATATTCATTAACAAGCCCAACAAGGGGTGATATAGAGGTTTATTCAGCTCACTCATTTGCATGTCACTTTAATTGATTCTTTGTCATTTTATATTAGTCCGATTCCATTACAAGGAGTTAGTAAAAGTAACAGATAAAGGGATCTGACCAAAATCTAATGGAGATAATAGGGTTTTTTTTCCATTAGCCAAGTGATTTGACAGACAGTAATGGATTTCATACCAGTCTGATGGAAAGCCTGGAATTAGACAGGATAATTTAGTGATAACAGTTTAGCAATGTATTGATGGAAGATAATGGGTAATCAACAGATGAAGCACAGTCTGTCCGTACGCCTCTTTCACCACTTCACTTGCTAGCTATTACTGGCTAACACCCCTGCATCTCTCATTCTCTCTCCCTTGCTTTGATCCCTATTGCTGCTATATGCCAGAGCCAAGAGTATGAGAACCTATTAGTAGAATTCCCTCTTTATTGCTCCAGTTGTGGAAGCTGCCTGCAATCCACGGACTGGGACACTGATGGGCAGGTTGGCTTGGGGTGTGGGGGAGCAGAATCCATTGCAGGTTTCTATTAGAAGGCTGTTTGGAATGAATCTGCTGTCATGCACTGCAGGGCCAGCCCAGCCAAAGCCCGAACCACTACAAACATTGCCCTGACTTTGTCTCATCTGCCGTTTATACTGGAATCAATTCAAACACAAGGCGGCTGTGAAGTTTCTATGCTGGAATTGGACGGCTCAGTGGCTGATAAGGAGAGTGAGACACCAGGAGGGCCTGATGGCAGCCTTAGCCACTTCATAAAGAAAGACACCTGCTCCCTTTAAAAACAGATCTGGGAGCATTCTTGGATCTATGATAGTCTCGGTGCTTGATTTTCTACCACCCAGCACCTGGTGCTGTCAGCCACATCTGAGCAAAAAGGGGGGTGTCGTGGGATATGCACACCCCGTCCTCCTTTGGGGTGGGGCAGGGTGTGATTCCACTGGGGTTACAGTCTACCAGACTGTCCTTCAGCTGAAACCAGCACAGCCTGGAGCCCAGCGTCAGCATAACGGCCCCGGGGGTCGGGGCTGTGTGGCCTAGTGGCCGGCGTCAGTATAACGGCCCCAGGGGTCAGTATAACGGCCACAGCCACATCCGCTCTACCCTTTTTAAACCCCCCATCTTCATGTCACAGATTCATAGTCCAGTATAGACCCTGCAGCCTCCGACAATACCTGCAACCTCCATAGAATTTTAAAATCTTGTTTGAAAGGGACAAAATATACTTTAAATACATTTTATTGATACTGCTGGAAAGTGAAGGGACAGCACAATAAGCAGCCAGAGGAAGAGTGCTACACCGGAGAGCTGTGTAATGGGGGTGGACTGTGTAAGCAGCGTGGCACTAAACCGGGTTGTGAAATCCCATGTTGTGCTCCATGGATGGAGAGCCAAGATCAGAGTTTGCTTCCTGGTTTTCATTAAGCAATTCTTAGGCTGTTAGCAAGGCTGTGCCTTGACGTTCAATGCACGGATTTACCCTTTTCTCGTCCCTGGTGAAGGGTTTGCTTCTTAAAGGTGGCAAGGAGTCAGCCCCAAGTTAAATTGCACTTCAGGCGGGATTTATTTGTAAATATGAAAACTAATCTAGGTAACTGTTTAAACAGCCACTAGACTAGGGCTGGGCTGGGATTAACACATCAAGCCTTTGTAAAAGGATTAGTGGGACTCCATTCAGCTGGGGGTTAATTTGAATATAAATTTGCATCTATAAAGACCAGGAAAATAATTCTTCCCCAGCCCTCTGCTCCTTATATCCTCTTGACTGCTTCAATTAAATGTATGCTATGAGCACTGCTAAATATTGATAGAGTCTTGCCACATAGCTGCTCTGTTCCTGGAATCCAGATTTCTCAGAATATGGTTTGCAGTCTTCCTGTGTTCCCGTTGACTCTAAGAAAACAAAACATAACTAAGGATCATCAGTGCATGCAGACACACACACGAGCAATTAGCTTTAACTCCTTTCCAAGCAATGTCATGACAGAGAGATGGGCAATTGTACCACAGGACACAGAAAAACTATAACATTGGACGGGATGGGAGACGGACCCAGACCAAAACAAAAATCTGCACTCTCACAATTTAAGACGATCCTAACCCAGGTCCAAGGCCAGGTCTGGTCCAAGAAAGGGAATTATTCCACATTTTTGAACTAAATGAAAAAAAAAGTTCCAATTTTTTGCAGAATTATAAGATTTTTGACAGAATTAGAACCTAAATGGAATTTTTTTATTTCTTCCAGCCTCTTTCTTCTTTATTCCCACCTCTTCCAATAAGCAAAAAGGAAAGGAGAGAACAAACATGAAACCAGAAAACCAAACAATTTCCATATAGATTCCATGTGAATCAAATTAACATTTTTCTGTTGTGAATTGTTTCATCAAACAGCCAGAAAAATGTAAAACAATACCAAACATTTTTGCAGAAATTTTCAGAGCATTCAAAAAGCCATTTTTCTCTGAAAAAATCATTTTGATTGAAAAAAACAAAAAACACCAACAGCCAATACTATCCAGAACTCACTCACTTTTATGGCCTGGCACAAAGCTATGATTATTTTTTTTCCATGCAGAAAACTGGCTTTCTGCCCAGCTCATATCTGGATTTGATTTGGATTGGATTCACTTTGGAAGTGCGAATATAAATGAGGTTGGATATTTATTTCCTGAAAATAAGGAGCGGTTACAGTAAATCATCCCAGGATGTGACAGTATCTGGACACAGTCCCGATGTGCCTGTATCGTCTGCACAAGTATTGTGATTCATTACCTTTAGAACTGTCCTCTCGCTTTAACTGTGAAATTCATCTCTGTAACCTCTTGTGCTGCCCCCAGGGGTGTGATGGTGAAAAAAGAAGTGGGTCAGAAAACTGAAACCAAAGTCCACATTCCCCAGATGAGAAGTGTTTACCCTCCACTACGCTTCTTGTAAGCCCGCTGCCCAAGGGTGAATTTCACCTTGAGGCCATTTCCTCAGCAGTGCTGAGATGCACTTCGGATAACTCACTTCAGCTGAAGACTGCAACTTTCTCCCATGGAACAGAACCTACTATTCAGGGAGCCACTCAGGACACGTGTTTGTGAAAGACGCAGCTCCCTGAGCAGAGCCAGCACAACACAACCCAATTCTAATGTTATTGCCTACTGCTTTGTATTAGCATAAATAATACAGAGCCCTGGTTTCCTGATGGTTTACATAATAAGCAAACCAGGTCAATTGCTCACCAAACCAGTGACTGGGAACAGTAACAGATATAATTTGATTTGTTTTTACTTTGCTTTGCTGAAGCGAGGCTGAGTTCGCTCATGCATGTAGACATTCCCCAGCCTTGCTTTTTCAAGGAATCAGACTCAGACTGGCTGGGTTAGGGACCGCAGAGCCTTTCACCTCAAGTCACTGGTTCAAATCCAGCCCACTGTTGTTCTGAGACAGGAAGACCTAGAGTCCCCAGCTGAGATCGAGGCCCTCCGTGCTAGATGGGATAATTGCCGTGTAAAGCTACTGTGAGTTAGGGGTGTGATTTCCCTGCTTCTGTCCATTCTGCGGCCCCCGTTCTACATGTCTCTTTAAACTCACACTAGCTCGGTGAGACATGGTGCGAGCATGAGAGCCAGAGAATCACTTCCCCAGCTCCTAAAGTAGATGTTGTCTTACGAGACAGACCAAGCTTCAGAGACAAGACAGACAAAGGTTGTATTGTTATCCCCACTTTACACATGGGAAACTGAGACCCAGAGAGATTAAGAAGCAGTGCTCGGAAAAATGACTTTTTGATTAAACAGAAATGTTCATAGGAAAAAAAACCCTATTTCCATTCAAAGCTTTCGGGTTTTCACCAACAAACATTTTTAAATGAAAATCCAAAATATTTCCAAGGAAAATTTTGACAAAAATGAATGTTTTGGTTGGCTGGTTTTGGTTGGTTTCACTGAAATGTTTTAAAACGAAAAAAATTCTCTACCACACCAATATTAAGGGGCTTGCCCAAGGTCACACAGGAAGCCTGTGGCAGAGCTGAGATTTTAATCCAATTTTCCTGAGTCCTAATCCAGTGCCTTGACCAGAAAACCACCCAAGGTCTGTATTTACTATGTAATGGCTGCTCAGTAGCCTATATATGAACTGAGCTGGAGAGCTCTCAGCCAATTCCTGTCAGGTATCCCCATCACAGCTAACATGCCCCTCTTGGGAAGCTCGGCTGTGATGCTAATAGATTATTGTTCAAACAGAATCCATAGGTTCTGTGATCTGCCAGGTGTGACTTAAATCCCTGAGTGGCACGGGAAACAGATGATTAATGGCTAGTGGTGCTAAAAGGAGGGTCAGTTGGTGCAAATAAAACTGCAAGGAACACTAGTTAAATGGCTCATGCACCATCAAGCAGAAACTGTTTGCTTTTGTTCTTTAACTGTGGTGATCGTAAATGACATACAGAAAACAACAAAGTATGATTGATGTGCCCACGTAAGAGGCCTTCGCTGCACCTAGAGTCAGGTACTGCTGCATGATTGATAGCTCCTTCCATCTGGAGAGACAAAATACTGAAGGTAGGTCCATTGTGAGGCTTGTAGATCTTCACTGTGGATTGCCTGACTTAATGAAGGCTGAAATCAAGAGTGTGTCTGGCACAGGTCACAGGGAAGTGCGTGGAGCCAGCTGGGCTTTGGAGTCCCTGATTGTTGAAGGAGATAAGTTAGAACAATATTCCAGAAAAAGCAGAGAGCAAGTACTGTGTGACAGATCTCATTTGGAATCCGCTCGCCAGCTAAACACTGCTTTCTTACTGCATTGCCTTCGGATGGAAGGTTGCTGAAACTGTCACAGGTGGGCAGAATGCAGCATATCAGCTCGTGTGTGCAAAGTGCAAGGTTACCAAAGAAAATGGGAGGCAGTCTAGGGATTTGCCAGGTACAGCTGATGCTGAAGAGTGAATAGTAGCAAATCAGGCTCATTAGAGTTCATTATGTTACCGCAGAACTGGACAAAGCTCTCACTAAAGCAGGATGCAGTTTGCTGTAGCACAGAGGATTAATAACATTTAATAACATTTTGGGCCAGATTTTAAAAAAATGATCCTTGCCTATTTGTGCCGACACTCCCAGCTACCCAGCTGCCTGAGCAAGTCAGGTAACAGGGCACACAAGGGCTGTTGTTTGCATCTACAATTTACTTGGAAGTACAAACTGTACCTGCAAAAAGAAGTTCCCTTTGCGTTCAGTTGTCAAACAGTAGCAGTTTGGCTCCACCAAGTTATTTCAGATGAGACTGTCACTCCAGCACAGACAGCAGATTTTTCCCTAACCACCACCCACAGTTGTAAAATACTGTTCTAGGGCATCATATCAAATCTTGGCAGAGAACCAATCTTGTATCATTTAGACATAGCACAATATTAGACTGAATATGCAGTGATATGGAGCAGGATGCACAAACAGCAACTCCCCTCTCTAATATCATGGGGGAGTCACTCAGACTGAATTCTTGCTGATGAAATACTGATGTTGTCTCTGGCAGAAGCCAAATATTTGTTCTGTATTCATAACTTCCCTCTCCTTGTTTACAGACTGTCCATTGAGAGAGAGGGGTGTTTTTCCTCCCAAAGCCAAAGTAATGTACTAGGCCCATGTGGTAGCAAGCAGTCTCTGTGAAATGGAGGAGGTAGTTTTTAGGGGCACCAAAGTAGATATCTAAAAAATGTGCCTTGTTTTTCGAAGAGGTTGGTTAATTGCACATTAACAGAGACCAAGGTGCATCCCAGCTGGTTGAATTTTCCACCAAAATTCCTGGGAGAAATCTGTCCCCTTTTTATTCAAAAAATTTCAAAATATGATTTTTTCAGCCAGCTCTAATGGGCACAGTTCAGAAGCTTCTGCAAATGACCCCAAAGACGGTAGTTTCATGCCCACAGCTATTAAATTCAGCCCTGTGCAGAGGGCACACAGACCTTGTACTGGCCTCTGTACAGCCAAGAATTTCTCCAATAGACTGGAGAACCAGCCTTCCAATATGCTGCAGGTCAGAGGTTTATTTCCATCCCGAGCTCTGGGTTCACCTTCCAACCTCACCAACTAGGAATTAGCCATCAGAAGCTTTTCAGAATGCTAGCAAGAGTCACAGATTGATTTGTGAACACCTCTGCCCAGAAGCCCTGATTTACAGGCACTTCTTGGCAACCTGGGATGCAGATCCTGGCCTAGGCTCACCAGGCTGCTGACTGGAACAGTGTGAGTAACTGCCACAGTGCAGAAATGTGGCTTAACTCAGGCTTCCCAGTGTGACTGCAGGGCAGCGATGCAGGTGGCCGTGCGTGTGGCAGAGGAGTGCACAGTTAGAAGGTGGGAGGGTGGGGACTGCAACACCTTGCTACTCTGGATGATGCAGCAGCAGCCAGATGGCTGAACAATCGAGATATCAACGTGGGATGCATACAAAAGAAGAAGACAGCTACTCGGAAATAGCTCTCCAAAGCTCATGCTGATAAAAAGCCATTAGACCACACCAGTATGTATTCTGTATGTAAGGACACACATGCTGTCTCTCTCACTCATACTCTCATGCATACTCTGTAAACTGTATAAATAAATAGCTGATGTCATGCCATTTATCTTCATTTGTCAGGCGAGACAGGATAACTCAGTTGTGACTATACCACTCCATCCTCTCCTGACTCATGAAGATTGATGCCATTTCAGATATCACCCATCACAGATCCTTTACAGATACAGCAAGTTTCTTCTTTGCCAGGGAGGCTAGTTGGTGGGAACAGTGGTGCAGGAGTCGGGAATGTGTATCCCTGAGATCTCTGCAGGACAGACCATGGTACCAGCAGCATGAGGATTGCCTGTGCTTTCCTGGGGTATTCATTCTACTTTCCCTCTGCATTCCATTACCACAGCTTTGCCATTGCAATTTGTCCTGGACGCTGGGCTGTGCTTTTTATCACATTGTCAGATTCTTGTCTCAGCCCATTGGACTGGGACAAAACTGTCAAATGTGATGAAAATGGCAAGAGAGGGACAGGTACCGGCCTCGAGTTCTGTTCCATCATGCTCTGCAGATAACTTCTGTAATGTCAGCAGAGCAGCCTGCAGCACCCCTGCCATTCCTGCAACTTTATTCTTTGCAGGCTGCTACTCTCCAGCATGGCCAGCTACTGAGGAACAACAACGTGACAACGAGAGGAGAAGAGAAGGGTGAAACCGGTAAAATGAAACTACGTTAGTGTGAGGTGCAGATGTTTTGGACACTATGAAACCTTGTTGCCTGCTTGTGTTACTCAGCTGGAATCTCATGCGAGGCTCAAGAAGAAAGTGCTTAACTGGATTTCTATTTTTGCTCCTCAAGGACAGTATTGTAGATACGGCACTGGGCTAAGACTCAAGAGATGGGGGTTCAATTCTTGGCTCTGCATGCAAGTCATTTAATTTCTCTGTGCCTTTGTTCCCCAGCTGGGCAACACTGCCGTTCTTCCACTCTGGGCCTTTCTTGTCTAGCTTGCACTAGGAGGTAGGGCTTGTAGGAAACAATGTTCAATGACAAAGGGGACACATTTTTTCCTAAAATGTTTATGAAAACATTTCCCATTTTTGACCATCTCTAATTGTAATTAACTGTTCTTTGTAATTCAAACTGCCTCTTACTCTGTGTAATGCAGAACCGAGCACAACAGGGCCATATCTTGGTCAGAACCTCTATGTGCTACTGTCAAACCCATAACAATAAGGAACAAAGCTCCCATGCATTTGCTGGCTGGGATTCTCAAGGTGCCTGGTGGAGAAGAGATTTAGGTCCCAAAATCAAGAAAGCATCTTTTTCTGGACAGCACTTAAGTGTTTGCTTCATTCCCACCTAAGGCAATAGGACTTAAGCATGAGGTTATTATGTGCTGTCCTGAATCAGGGTTAAAGAGATGGGAGCAAAAGTTTCAAGGAAACTTATGGAAAGTTTGTGTGTTTCCACATACACTGGGTCCCGACATTCCATTTTATTTGGTCCAGTAGGTTTCTAAATTACCCACCAAGGCTCTTTATTTCAGTCACAGCTGGTGGTAATGAAGTACATTGCAATACTATCTTATGGCCTGATAGTATCCCTAGGGCATTCTGTGCGTATATTTATGATTACATTATGGAACAAACAAACAGTTTAATCTAATAAACATTTGTGTAAAGACAATATTAGCAGTTGCCAAGCGGCATAATGAAAAAAAACCTTAAATCATGTAAAGGTGCCCCACTGGATTTTAAATAAGATTTTATGTTGTTAATAATTGTATTACATGCACCAATATTTAACATGTATTTCCAGCATTGCTCCATACATAGAAATATTCAATATTCCCTAGAGAACACAGTTGCCTTAAAGGTGTTGTAAAGAATAACTCCAAGATTACAGTTCACATAGTGAAATACTAATGAATTAAGGTGAAGGTATTTCCCATTCTTATTTCCAACCTTAGTCAGAAAAATGAATTGAAATTGAACTTGTGCCAGTTTCTGTTCTTGCTACGGGTTAGTTATGTGGGATTCCAGTATTAGAATGTTAATGCTGCCTGCAGTTTTGAATCACCTAGAAATATTATATATGTATAATTAATTTAGCTCTCATTTATTTATTTTCTTAATTCATAAATATAACAAGTGGTGCCTCTCTGGAAGCTGTAGGCACCCTGGACAAAAACTTAGTTCTTATATATTTATTTACGAGAAATGGAAGACTACATCCCCCTCTAAAGAAAAGCTGATCCAGAGTTAAAGACCCCATGTCCCTCTTTGTTGTATTAATTTTTAAAGGAAAGAGATATTCCAAATAAGACCTGAAAGTAGTTTGGCACATTTATCTAGCGATTGCTGTGATTAGCAGATTAGCTTCTTTCACTTGTCAATAATGCAACATCTCACTGTGCCGCATTCTTCACTTTCCCCTCTTCACTCATCAAACTTTTAGTAGGTAAATAATTTATTAAGCCATGATTGAGCCTTATAGCATGTTCAGTGGTGTCAAGGAGAGTAACTGAAAGGGGTCAGGAGGGGATTGGCAAGGAAGTTCAAACACGCCAAAGCCCCTTCCCCCCTTTTGTTGTGTTTGAAACTTTTTCTAAAGTCAGAATAGCTTCTGAAAACCGGGAGAAAAGCTGCTAAAGGCGTCACAAAGCTTTTGCGTAACCCTTGAAGCTGATGGAATTACTCATGTGCTTAAAGTTAAGCATTTGCTAAAGTGCTTTGTTGGATTGCGGCCTGGAAGATGGAACCATTTTTCCATAGCATCACAGATACCAGTCTGGAACCAGCTACCTCATTCCTCTGCAACAAGCTATGAGCATGTGCCTAACTTTAAGCTTTACTCATGTACTTAAAGTTAGACCCACACCTAAATATCTTGCTGAAGAGGGTCCCTAGCTCCTGACTTGCTCTTGCACTAATCTGCGAAGTGCTCTAGCTCCACCTCGAAAAGCAAGTGATGGGCCCTCAATGATGGCCCTTTGTGAATCATTTCAGTGTCTGAACAACTGTGCAATAACATTCATTCTGTATTGCTAATAATCAGCTATGAAATGGCAAAGAGCTTGAGGAGAAACACTTGGAGGGTGGGGGGTGGTGACATTTTCCTTTTAAAGAAAATAAAGCACCTAGCTTATAAATATCTAATGATCAAATAAAGTAGTAAGTATGGAATTGAGCATATTTAAAGTGATTTCACCTCTAATTGGGTTGTTCTGCAAGCAAGGAAAGGAAGTAAATTAACTTTGAAGCAAGGAATATTGAAAAGATTTTAAAGACTTGGAATCCTAATTACCGCTGATGAGAGAGTTTGGCGAAGGTTAACCAAACACTGGATGCAAGTGTGCAGAAGGAATTTCTTAAAACAGGCCCAGATTTTTGTTGCTTTATTTTTAATCTAAAAAGGAAAGAGAGACTTCCTGGAGGGCTTGGGAGGAAAAGGACTTTTTTTATTATATTATGATGAAAAAAAGTTGATCTCTTCTAAATGGCCTCCTCATATCTAGTTTCTGGGCATGAAGACAAATAGGCTTTGCTCTTTTATAAAGCCACCATCCATTGGCATAGACGCAACTGCCCTAAGTTCCTATCTGCCTTTAACCTGCAAGCTGTCTTTTGCATTAAATGAAGAAGCCACTGGTTGTAAAATGATTAATGTGATATCATCGCAGACATTTCCACCTGTGGCGCTTCCCGTCCCAATTGATGGCTAGAAACCACTCTGATTAGAATTTCTAACAGGGCATCTCATCTGACCTTGTATGATATGCCTGTGTCGTCGCTAACTCCTCTCCTGGAGGCCTCCCTTCCATTGGAGGAGTTAGAGTCCATAGAGCAGGTGCTGAGGTTGATGGGGATGAAGACTTCTATTCACTGGCACTGAGAAGTAGAGCAAGGAATTAATTCCAAGCCCCTGGCATGTGCCTGGCTCTGGTGAGTCACAGCATTCAGCACCGAGATTCCATGATGAAAGGTGCCTTTGATCAGATAGATATTTACCTGATTCCATCGAGTTACAAAACAGGAACAGACGAAACAGCCCAGATGCAATAAAATTCTCTGTGGAGCCTTTGCCCAGTTTTACAGCTGCAAGGGGGGTCTAAGCTTTTACGAGGTGGTGAATAGAGCTGGGGGACATTTTTCAGCAAAAACTATTTTTTTGCACACGCACAAACATTTTTTAAAAAAATACAGAACTCGGTCGATCAAAACAATTTGTGTCAAATTTACCGAATTGTTTCAGCTGAAAGAAAACTAAAAATAAATAATAATAATTAAAAGAATTAAATGTTTCATTTTCAAAATGAAATGTGTCGTTTGACCCCAAATGTTTTTTTAACATGGTCTGGTAAGGCAAGCAAACTGAAAAATCAATTAGCCGCACAGCTTTAGTTGTGAAATGCTGAAATAAGCTTGCTAGGGGGTGGAAGAGATTCCAGACTTGCTTTCTCACTGCCGCCAAAACCAGATGAGCTGAGAAACCACGAGAAAGGCTGTTCTTTTAGCATCTATAGCTGGAACCAAGTGAAGTGGTGCCAGAAATTTAGGATGAAAATCACCTTGTCCAGAGGACCAGGTGATTGGCCCATTCAATGGCTAAGTCTTATTTTGAGGGCTTATGTGGTATTTAAATGGTGCACTGGTCTTGTGTTGCAACCTTGCATGGAGGTGAATTTCACACATGTGGAGACAGCCTGTTTGCATACAGCATCCTGCCCAATTTTTCAGATTCAAGAAGTCCAGGGGCACTCCAGATACATTTCTGAACTCACAGGGCCTTCCCCAAATAAACCCAAGCCCCACTTTCTTTCACGCTCACCCATGCCGTGAGCAGAGCTACAAACTCGGCGTATTGCATTTAATTAGATTGGTGCCTACAGGCACTTTTACTCCTTGAGTTTTCTGATTGCAGTTTATGTAACCTTCTAACAGCTGAAATTGCCTTTTACTGATAGACTGGCAAGGTAATTAAAAAGAGGCTTTTTTTAGAAATCTTGTCTAAATGTTGAAAGACTAGATCCATATTATTACTATTTAAACTCTGAGAGGGACGGAGCAGAACATCTCCCACAGTTATAATGATGTTCCACAAAAATCTATTTAAAAGGATGGTACCACGTATTTCTTAGATACTATACATGTTAATAAGGGTTCATATCTGTTGAAATAGGAGCTGTAACTCCTTAGCATTTAATTAGTCCAGAACCTAAATGATCTCTAAGGTTTTTGGTTTTTCACTAGTTTGTGCTACTGCCGGGAGCATGTCTAGCAGAAGTGAAGATAAATGCACCCACTCCTTTCTCCCCTCCTCTCCCAGCCTGTCTCTTGACCTCTACAAGGGCTTAATACAACACTGGCTGCAATATAGTAATGGGAGAAGTGGCTGGGGGTGGGGGGGAATAATCTCATTCCTCCCACCCTGGGAACTTTTGCTCATTTCTAAGTGTGAATGTTGCATACCTGGTGCCTGTTGATATTATTATTATTATTTGTATTACATCAAGAAAAATTATATGGCGGGGTTGCCTGGAGTCCATATACCAAGAGATTCCTTCCCATGTTCCTAGCAGCCTCAAACAAGATCCCCTTGTGCTGGATGTACACAGAATAAGAGACAGCCCTTTCCCCAAAGAGTTAACGATCCAGATAGACTAGACAGACTCTTAAACTCATTCTAGAGATGGGGGCCTGAGGCACAGAGAGATTAAGTGACTTGCCCAAGGTCATACAGGGAGCCTGGGGCAGATCCAGGATTTGAACCCAGATGTCCCAGGCCAGTGCTTTAATCACAAGGCCATCCTTCCCCTACGCTAACAGGGAGTGCCCCACAGCCTCATGGGAAGCTTGTCGATTCCCCTGGAACAAATGGTTTCGGGCTGTGTCAGAAATCTCAGGGAGGCATTTGTAATTCTGCTGCACCTCAAGGTGTGTTGGGGGCTCTCGCTGTCAATGGAAGCCCCTCTCCTGATGTAACCAGCCTGGTTCCACTGCATGCGAGGTGGGGTTGGAGTCGGGGAGACTCACTGAGGGTGTCTGCTCCGTACAGGTAAGGAACTCAGTGGCCCAGGGCACATATCAGGTAAGAGGGCAGGCCAGGGCCAGAGGATCCATAGCTGCACAGGTCTTCCAGTCCTCCCCTGCCATAGGCTGTGGGAAGCATCTTTCTCCTTTCCTGTTATCCCAAAAGAGTGAGGTCAATGGTGTATTCGGGGGGGGGCCACAAAAGGCTGCTGTAGCTCCCAGGGAAGGAGGATTCTTTGTGCCTACGATGCCGTAGCTGGCAGATAAATCCTTTGCTTTGGTCCATTCCCTAGTGGATGATCAGCAGAGGGATCCCAATGCTACACTCACCTGGAAAAAGTTCAAAAGGCTATTGAGGGAAGGCAATGATGCAACCAAAGACAGGTAAATTCAGCCCAAGTAAACCAAGGTCGCCTAGGAGAACTTTCAGACACTGCATCAGACCACTTGTCTCGATTAGGCTTTGTCTAGATTAGGGAAATTTGCACCTATGGAACAACACAGTGGTGCATCCCCCAACTGGAGACACAATGTGTCCATGCTAAAGAGGTTTCCCACAGTTACTCCAGGTCATGTTGATGTAACTACACAGGCCCAAATTCCCAGAGTCTAGACAAAGGCCCAGTTTCTCAACTAGAGCTTCCCATAAACAAGCAAGAGATTTATTTGGGGGGAGGGGGTGCTAATATTTTTTTGTCAAAAAATTGACTTTTCAAAAATATTTCAACCAGCTTCTAAATTGGTTGAAAAACAGCAAAAGAAAATCTGCAAAAAAAAATAAAATTATTTGCTGAAATTTCAAAAAGTCCAAGATTTGGTCTCACTCCACTCCCAACGTCTCAGTTGGTGCCGAGGTTAATGAGAAATGAGTAAATCCCACTGCAGTTTTTTGAGGCTGATTGACAATGGTGGGAATGGCAGGCACTCAGCTCTGAGAACTTCACATAGGCATGATTGGGGAAAACAATGCAATCAATAAAATGTCACTAAAATAAACTAATACACTGGGAAAGTCTGATACTTCGGCGAGCCAGCAATGTTAATGGGAAATATGCATATGGACTGACTAATATGGAGCAGATGGTCTTGATTGGAAAGGTTTGAGATGAGGAATTGCTTGCATGCAGAGCTGTTCAAAACGTTTCATACCGATTGCTCTGCTTGTGTTTAAAATACTCACCTAGTTTCAGTGTCATTCTTTCCCATGGTGGTGAGCTTCTGCAAATGCTTTGTCTCTTTTGCATTTATAGCAGTGTCTGGCTAGGGTTCAAATCTTCTGTCTTTTCAAGTGCTTCCTAGAAATGAAGCTCAGAGGACTAAGAATGTGATAGCAAGATTTCACCTGCAATTTAGGGCTTCTCTACACAAGAAAGTTAAACTTTTGTACCAGGTGATCACTTGTATTTCAGTTTGAGTGGCTTCTAGCAGTTTTGCTGAAACTGGGAACAGGTTTAAAACTAAATAAAAAATAAGCCACTCTTAAACCAAAATCAAAGCATCACCACGCCTGTTTAACTAAATCAGTTTAACAACAATATGGTCTAGTGGACTGACAGTCAGTACATGTGGGTTCCACCCTCTTCTGGACCTGCTGTGGGCAAACCACTCTGTCTCTCTGTGTCCCGTCCCACTCACTCTCTGTCTATTTAGAATGGAAGCTCTCAATGACAGGAACTGTCTCTTACTATGTGATCATACAGCAATTAGTTCAAAGGGGTCCTGATCCCAGATGGGGACCACAAATGCTATGGAATAATGGACAAGGAAGCTTGGAGTGCTGATGCCTGTTCTGCATTTGTTCTGTGGCTAAACGTACCTCTCTCCTCGGGCCTGGCAGCTGGGTGGCACCTTTCACCAACACAAAATTCACTTAAGAAATAGAAGGAACAGAGTTTTTGTATGTTAGTCATAACATGGTAATAAACATTCCCAAGAGCAAAACTGGCATTACACACAGCACAGCCAGTCCAGGTCTGGAGCATCAGAGCTGCCAGCCATGTGACTAGATGCCACCACATACAATTCACCCCAAAAAAAACCAAAAGCAGTTTTGACATGCGAGGAGAGGAATAAGCAAGGAGCTGCTAATGTCCTCATGATTAATAAATAACACAAAGTCAACTGGTATTGCACAGTGTTTTATCGCTAAATAACATTAAGACAGCCTTGTGTATCTTATTTGTCAACCAATGGGATAAAATACTAATTATCACCAGAAAGATTTTAATTTTAATTGGGCTTTGGCTGAATGCAGAATTGTTCGTGAAGAAAAAAAAAAGCTTGTCAACCATATGCTAACATTTATATTATTTATGTATAACAGCAATTATAAGGGAAAATTTTTTAATAATTTTTAATCTTAATTACATTTTTTCAGCATTCAGATCCTATCAAATACTTCTATACCATGTAAGCACCTAGCACACTGGGGCCATGATTCCTGAGAGGGACATCTAGGCACTACTGTAATACAAAGAATTAACAATGATAACATTCTTCCAAGCAGTCACCGAGGCATGAGATTACAGTAAAATATGTTTACTCTAAGACTTAAATAATAACATGTATTAAAACTTTATATAAGTGATTATAATAACATTATTGCAAACACTAGAGTAAAAAAACATGAAATAGACTATTTTATTTTTATTTGACCTGCAGTTAAATTTAAAACATGTATAATTTAAAAAAAATGGGGTTTGCTGTTTTAATATTAAACTTTCCGAGTCACTCTGTCTTGTTAACTGGTGACCTACTTAGCTGTTGGACTCTCCCATTGTTTTGTTCTCTGCTCACCATTGATCAGCATCTTGCTGCAAGCCGAGTCTCTTAGAATGAATTCTTGGGTTCATGTTTAACTCCTCTCTTGCCTTTTCCTTGGGCTATTCTAAGAGGAACTTTCAGCCTGTGCAGAAGCTGATGCCTTTCAAATGCCAGTTGAAACATAACTGATGGCTTCTCATTTTTGCAATATCTCTTCTATAATTTTTATATCTGAAGAGTTTGAAAGGTGGGGCTGATGAAGACTCTAGCATATTTCCTGGACAGAAAAAAAAAAGAATGCCTCTGTTAGATATGTTATAGGAGAGAAGTGGATTCTGATGTCAGATATCCACAGACCCAAACTTCTGTACTTTGGTCACATTAGGCATGGAGGATAAGGGGGCGGAATCCTCTAGCGAGCTTTTCTTGGATAATAGCACACAAAAAATTGTTGAAACCTTTTTTTCAACAGAAAATTGGGATTTTGACTAAATGAAAAGTTTTGTGAAGTGTCTGCTCTCCATGAAAACTTTTGATATTTCATTGAAATATCATAAACCCCCAAATTACAGCCCAAACCTGAACAATTTTCAGTATTCAGCAGCTTTTGGCCAAACATTTTTCAGCTTTAGGTTGCTGAAAAGAGATTATTTTTCCCTATATTGAGGTTTTCATTTTTTGATAAAAAGTCAAAATTGTATGCAGATTTTTTTTTTTAAGTTCCAACTGACCCTACCATATTTTGAACATGTGTGTAAAGGAGAATGAACCCATGGCACAAAACTTCCTATATTAGCTGGCTATTCCTGGCTGTTTTATAATAGGGTGGAGGGATAGCTCAGTGGTTTGAGTATTGGTCTGCTAAACCTAGGGTTATGAGCTCAATCCTTGAGGGGGCCATTTAGAGAACTGGGGTAAAAAAATCTGTCTAGGGATTAGTCCTACTTTGAGCAGGGGGTTAGACTAGATGAACTCCTGAGGTCCCTTCTAACCCTGACGTTCTATGATATCTCCTTCAATAAATAACTTGCTTCTGAGGATCAGATGCCTGACAGACTGTGTATCTCTCACTATCCACCATCACGACAGAATATAACTGCCTGCAGCAGGATATCTTATTGACAGTTCCTAGAATGGAATTCTTGAGGAGTGAGAGTTTTTACAGGAGAATAAAGACCCAACCCAACAGAGCATTTATGCACTTTCTTAAGTCCCAGGCATTTCGGTGCAACTTCAGCACAACTTAAATGGTCTGCTGAATTCATAGGCTTTAGAGCCAGAAGGCACCACTCTGACCATCCAGCCCATGTTCCTGCATAGCCCAGGCCAGAGAATTCCACCTGGCGACTCCTGCACATGGAGTGGTGGGAATTTTTCGTCCCTGCTACCTTACTGAGGCCAGCCCTTGTGGTTAAACTAGATCAGATGGTTCAGAAAGACATCCAGTCTTGATCTGAAGACTCCATGTGATGTTGAATTTGCTTCTTCCCTTGATAATCTCTCCCATGGTATAATTACCCTAATTGTTTTAAAAATTGCATTTTATATTCATTCTGAATTTTTCCAACATTATCTCCCAGCCATTGGAATCCTTAGCTGTGGGATTCAAAGCCCAAGTTTTCCCAACTTCTGACCATGTTGGAAAGCACATCTCTTTTGTCACGGCAAATTCTTCCTCTCTGATCAGCAGCATGGCTCTCCTGATGCCAATGCTCTGCTCTCCTTTAGTTTGCCAGGGGATAGGAGAGCAGGATTTTGTCCAGCACTCCCACTGGTGCAGCAGGTCAACTTTTGTCCCTGACCAGCCAGGCGGGGTGGGGGACAGACTGCAGACACTCATTCATGCATGAGGCTCATCTTTTCCCATTAGCAATGTTCTCTGCAAGAGGCTCCCACAGGAGCACCGAGAGCTTGCCTGCAAAGTCCATTGAGTTAAATGGAAAGGACCTTGTTGAGTTTAGTGAGCTCTGGATCAGGTCCTAAGAGAAATATGTCCTGCAAACACTTCATGGAACCCCTAATGAATGGAACCCAAAGAGGCCAAAAAACCTTTATCTGACATCTCTCTCTCTCTCTCTCTCTCTGAAGACCTCTCCCTAACTCAATGGGAGCTTTGCCTCAGTAAAGAATGCTGAGAGGGGTCCTGTGTTGTTTGTGGTTCCCATTCTTAATCTTTAAATAATCTACTTTATATCTATTAAAATATAACACGAGAGAAATGTTATCTTCCCTGTGCTTTTCTGGCGATAGAGAGCATCCAAATAAAACCTATTAGCAAATTTGGAGAGTTGCTACATTCCTGATCACTGATCTTTTAAAATGATATTTGCTAGTGCTTCAAATATACATTAACAACTAGTTAATATTAAGGCCTGAGCTTTATTTGACACGTCAGTTCCAGCCATTAAATGCCACTTTCTCAGTATTTTCTAATGACCATTTTTTGTCTCTCCACTTTTCCCTCCTTGATATTTCAAGAGGATCCCCAAGGTCTCCAGGGAGAGAAGGAAATTGAATACTTATTCTGTGGCACTTCAGAAAAGTGGTCTCAGAAAAACCTAACCTCTACCACCTTTAGAGACATCACTAAATGTCGCCAAGGAATTTCTCATCTCTGGAGTCAAATTAAAGAACCATTGGTCTCAGTTGCACATTTGACAGCTGCCATTCAAGCTTCCTACAAATCTCTTCCCCCGCCACCACTTGCGTCTGGAAAGTCACACTCTGCTGAACTGACCATGCATCTGAACTGCTTGCTGCAATGGCCACACTTCACTGACAGTGAAAAAAGGGCCATATCCTGAAATGAATATTTCATGGTAGCACTTAAAACAAGTGCCCGCCTGAGCAACCCAATAAAGAGTTGAGAGCACTTTGTATGATTCTGTTCATTTAATCAAGGTTAGACTTGCCACATTGAGTTGCCTAGTGTATAAAGTTCCGTTTCCTTTACTTCCTGGTGAGTTTTCCTTCCCTTTTCATGCTCATTTCAAAAGGATTCATCTCTAGACTGGAGAATTTCTTTTTTTGATTATTATTATTTAGCCGTTTTGTATTTCACAGGTGCCCAGATCATTGCTAACGCCTTGTCTGTTTTCTCCTCTTTACAGCTAATAGCCATGAGGCATAACAAGTTAGGTCTCCTACTGAAGTAGAACAATGCATGTTGTTTACCCTGCACAGTTTGATGGTTCTTACTAAAGACATTCAGCTGATTAGACTTTTAACAAGACAGAGCCTAACATCAGTTGCTCTCCCTGTTTTGGGGAATGAAGGGTGGCATAAAACTAGAGAGAGAGAGAACACTGATTATCTCAGGAGAAGTGCATGTAAATTTTCCTTTGATTAGCGTCTTGTACAGTGCACAACATGATAGCGGGTTTCCTGAAATTTTCAATGTCATACACACCCATCATCTGTAATTGCAGCATGGGAAATGCAAAACACAAGCCATTGTTTTTGTTAATTACCCTTTGATATAAAAATAGAATCTAGCACCAACTGAGAATCACACTTCCTCCTCACGCAGCACGGTGCCAGCCCTGGGGTGCGTGCCCGCAGATGCCCAAGACATCGAGGACAAAGCGGACAGCTAGATAGCAGGCAGGGCGGTCAGAGTTCTCACCTTTCATCTTTGGAGACACCGGGTCAAATACAGCAGTGAGGCAAAGGCTGGTGTAAGTGACACATCAGTAGGGATAAATCACTCAGCAAATGTTACCATCTTGCATCAAATAATCTGGCAACCTTTTTTTTGTCAATGCTGCTGCTGGTTGAATGCAATCTCTGGAGCACAAGAGGGTGCCTTGGGCACAACCCTGGCTAATGGGAGTGATGTGAAGGAAGCACTGATCCAAGAGTAGCCTCGGGGCCATGCTGTAACAGAGTCACGGAGAGGGAGCTACAAGTGCTCCCTTTTCGCTCCAGGGGGAGGTACTTTGCTAGAGCCCTGCAAAAGGTGTCGCTTGCTCCCCCACTCCGCTGGCCAGTACATCGGGACAAGGGCAGAGAGCCATGGTTTCTCTGCTCATTTGCTTGCTGGACAGAGCAGCTAAAGTGCAGCAGCTTCACTCCACACCTGACCTTGGCCTGAGACCCCAGGTCAAGCACTAACAGAGCCTTGCTCCCCTGCCTAGGGATTGTCACAGTCTTGCTTTGAATAAACTGACCAAGAATGCAGAACACACACGCCACACAATGCCCAGCTCTAGCAAGTGCTCTGAGTCCCTCATATTTCAGTGCCTTAGATTTGCTCAATAATTTAAACAAAAATTGGGAGGAAAATCCTATCCCGTTTCTTTTTTGCTTTATAACAATGTGAGTTATCCCGTCTTCTCCAGTGTCCTCGTGCATCTACTTTACACTCTTATGGAGCTAATTCCTTAACAGTATCAGAGACGTTTAACCAGATGAGCACCAACACCTAAAACATCAATGTACGTGTTCAAGAAAAGATGTTAAGTGACATGACTAAGGCTGCAAGCTTTGCCAGTTCTTTTCTCCCTTGCTCTCTGACTGTCCTTGAAAACAATTTTAGCCCTGGCCATTTTGTGATCATTAGATCTGAAGACTCAGGCAAATTAGAACATCGGCATCCTGTGTAAAGGCTTTTATTACTGGATATCCTATTCCTTGGGTTTCCTGTAGACAGCAGATAATTGAGTCATGCTCTGGAAGGACAGATGTCCCAGAATCCAGTCTGTAAGTATCAGAATATGAAATTGAGGCTTGCTGTAATGCCACAGATCAATTACTCAAACGAAAGATCCGCAAATACAGAAGAGGCATTTGATACCTGTCATATTCAAGGGTAAACTTCCAGTACTCAAGAAAACTGTTCAGATAATTCTGAAATCCAGACAGTTGTGGTAAGCTCGGTGTCTAGTCAAATGAAAAATATGTTGTCTGTTTAACAATACTAACATTTTGAGACTCATCTGAGAAATTACTACATGAACACAGATCAAATTCATTTGAAGTTTGCCTAAGAATAAACTTGCATGATTGAAAACCAACAATGTAAATTTTAGTCATTGAAAAGTCAACCTGAGCCATCACACGTAAAGTAGTATGTATGCCCTGACAGGTCAGTTTCGGAAAATATACATTATACTTTCCAGGTGATAACAATGGACAGGCTGTAACCTCCGAGCATGGGAAATCCTGCTTCTCTATACTATAACCTCACCATATCTATGTGAAAGTTTAGATGAACCTTCTTTGAGACGACTAGGAGTTAAAGGCCATGCTGTGCATCACTGGCCTGGACACAATAAAGGTCTCAGAATTGTCCTATGATATCATAATAATCTGGGCCATGATTAAATGGTACATGGTAGCTGTAAATTGGCTCTGAGCTCTTTTGGAAATCTGCCTTCTTTGGTGGGTGCTGAGAACTTGGTAAACAGAACTGGTCAAAATGTTTCCGTCAAAATATTTTTGATAAAAAATGGCTGTTTGATGGAAACAAAAAATGTTCATGGAAATTTTCATTTTGGCCAAAATTTTGATTTCCCCCCTTTTAAGTAAAAGGGGGGAGAAAGGAGAGAAAAGTCCAAACCCCAAAACCATTTTGTTGAAAAATAAAAAAATCATCAACAATTTTTGAACTAAATAAAAAAAAATCATATTTTTCAACCAGCCCTACCTGAAAACCTAGCCACAAACTCTTGAAAATGTGGCTCCATGTATCTCTCAGCCTCTATTACTTACCAGTCTCCCCTCTCCCCTTCTTCCTCTGCATTTGAGATTCTTTTGTGGTCACTTTTTTTAGTTTCATTTGTCTAAGATTCGGTGTTTTCTTTCCTACTCGCACTTTTAATCTCCCCAGGACCCTTACTTTTATTGTTCTTCCTCCCTGGTATTTGCAACTCCTCCCTTTGCAATGTCAGCCTGGAGGTCATTCAAGTTCTGTTTACTCCCTTAATGAGAATATTAATTAATTCAAATCCCTTTGGCAACTACTAGACTCCTCCCTCTAAGCCACTACATTGTCCCTTTGTCTATTCACTGGTTTAGAACAGTCTGGGGATGTGGACACACACCTTTTCTCTCAGCTGTCCCTTGCACCCTCCACACTCAAACTCAAAATGTATTTGTTGTTGCAAATGTTGACAAAACATCCCTGGTAAGCATCCGGAGCCCAGGTGTTTCTGGTTTGTTTAGCTGTGTCTCCATGCAGTGCATTTATCATGTTTCGTATCTAGTAGCCTCCAGGGGGATGGAACAAGACACCCACGTCCCATGAATTGACAACTTCCTCCCTGCCACCCTTTGCTCACGAGTAGCTGTAATGAATTCAGGTGTCTCCCTAAGAAAGATAATAAGGCAACCACCGGAGTGTGGAGAAAATAAAAGGACAAAGCTTATTTTAAGGGATACCTGCCTATGATGTTTTATTCATGGCACAAGTTCATACATTTATATCACAGTGCATGTGCCTTTGTTCGCTTTTCCCTACGTTTGAGACCAAGTTCAGCCTCAGGACACCCTACAGGATGCAAGACACTCAGGGTCAATAAGAACCCTCCCCTGCACGGCGCAGCCATGCTATCGCTCAAGCACGGTAAGGATTACCAATACTACCAGGCATAAGGTGAAGTGTTCTTACAAAGGCAGTTTCCTTTGCAGTCAAGCCCCACAGAACATTGGCTCCAGAACAAACAAGGGGTGTTTATAACCTGATACTAGGGAATGGCCCAGTGCAGACCACCCAGCCTCTGCGATCTGAAACTTTAGTGGCAAAGGCAGATGCCAGTAGCAAATTACTTCCCAGCCCAGTGAGGGACATAATTACGCATCTCAGGGGTGTTTGCGTTCCCAGGGGCTGGTGCACCTGGACTTAATGGCACAGTCTAGTTCTTTGTCCTATTTGTTTCTGTTTTAAGTGGATTTTTCCCCTGCATCACCGTACGATGATTTCATTCCACTGTCCATTCCTTAGTGGGGGGCAGGGAGCTTTGGCTTTTGAAATATTATTATGTTAAAAATAAAATAAAGACTTGTGGAGCCTTTACAATAAAATGAAGGAGGGGGGCCATTTTGGAATATACCATGTTGACACCTACCCCCCTCTATACTCAATGGGCTTCATTCTCATTTTCACTGAGGCTCTTCCACCCCAACCCTGGCAATGGAAAGAATCTTTAAAGTTGCAGCCATATCTGCGAAGCAGGCCTAGTTCAGATTTACCCTTTGTACCTCAGAAAAAACTTGATAAGTGACTTGCAATTTAGGCTGGTATTTGTCAGTGCCTCTTTCATTACCTTATTAAGATGCTCCACTTGTTACTTCACTTGCTAACACTATATGTTGTGGATTTGATTAGTTCCTAACTAGAGTTAATTTGCCTTAATAATTTGCCTTTTTAAAACCACGTCTTTTAAGACACTAATGGTCCAGCTTGCAGGCTGTGGTAAGGAATACTCAGCCATAATTATTTAGCAAAATTCCCCTGGGAGGATTCAGTGCCTATGAATGCCTCAGCTAGGCACATGCATATGTAACTTTAAAGGGTCAGATGTAAAATGCCAGGCTTGATATTCCATTTTTGATAATTGGGAAAAAATCTTTACACTGGGAAGGTGCAGTAATGTATGTGCAAATTTTAACTGGAGGTTTTTTCTTTTCCAGCATGAAAAGAATCGGTGATTGTGTCTCCCATTTTTTTCTTCTTGGGTGGAAAAAGGCTTATTTAACCAAAAAGGAGACTGTTTTAAAAATAGCGATATTATTAAAAGGCCCTGGGATCCCTAGAGGGCACGCTCTGTACTTTTACAAGATACACCAGCTGCGCACCGTGTCCAAACGGCTTTTTCTTGTAAAGCAAGCACCTTAGTCTTCAGATGGGCCCGTGTATGTCAGTGAGCCTGCTTGATGATCAAGGTATTACTCAGCAAGCATGTGCAAGGGTGACAGAATCTAGCCTGAAAGGATGAGGGGTTCAGTTCTTCAACACTACTTGCCTTGCTCTGTAAATGGTCCTGTTGAAGTCAGCGGGGCTGTTTAATGGATAAGGTATCACTCAGCACGAATTAGGGTTGCAGAATCAGGCCCTACATCCTTTAGACGTCAAGCTGATGACATTATGAGCAGCAATTAAACTCAAGTATAGAACCAGTTCTGGTCTGACAAGGGTGGGACAGTCCTGGGAGACTGATGACTTAAGGACTGAGGGTTACTGCACAAAATCTCTACAACTGTGGAAGTCGCATTTAGATTTAATAAGAGCATGTGCACCTCTTTCTGGGACCTCTGCTCCGATCAGCAGGAGGGATTGCATTGGAAGACAGAGCCATGGGTTGGGCTGGGGGTTGTACACACAGTACAAGAACTTTTGTTTGAAGTGAGTTTTTCTTTGCTCTTCAAAAGTGATTTGAAGTGATGCTGTAACTCAGGGGTAGGCAACCTATGGCACGTGTGCCGAAAGCAGAACGCGAGCTGATTTTCAGTGGCACTCACACTGCCCAGGTCCTGGCCACTGGTTCGGGGGGGCTCTGCATTTTAATTTAATTCAGGGGTAGGTAACCTATGGCACGGGTGCCGAAAGCGGCATGTGAGCTGATTTTCAGTGGCACTCACACTGCCTGGGTCCTGGCCACCAGTCTTGGGGGCTCTGCATTTTAATTTAATTTTAAATGAAGCTTCTTAAACATTTTAAAAACCTTATTTACTTTACACATAGCAATAGTTTAGGTATATATTATAGATTTATAGAAAGAGACCTTCTAAAAACGTTAAATGTATTACTGGCATGCGAAACCTTAAATTAGAGTGAATAAATGCAGACTCAGCACACCACTTCTGAAAGGTTGCTGACCCCTGCTCTAAGTATTAAACCTCCCACACCATGTAGGGGACACACAAGCCAAAGTCATCTAGGGCATCCCAGCGGATTTGTGCTGCTCCGGCAATGCTTAGCACCACCAGAGCAGCGGGAACACATCAGTCAATCTCTCTCAAAGATCTGAATGCTCATTTGCGCTATGGCCGATTTACACCACTCTGGCAATGTAAAGTGGCCTTTCGAAGAGTGGGAATGTAAGTTGTGAACACTCTGAGGCCCGTTTACACTGCCGTGGGGTGTATGAGAATCCAGCTTTCTATGTGTGCATTATCAATCCAGCGTCCCTGGGCAGGACAGTTCACAGGGGTAGCAATGGCCCTGAGAATGCAAGGGAAGACAGCTGCATGTGTGCAGAGCCCCATCGGCCTCCGTGGGACACCCTGCGGGCTCGCCAGTCTGCCACACGCTAGCAGTTATAGGGTGGGAGCCACTAGCTGTGTCTGCCCTAATTTGGGCTTCCTCCTGCCAGGTGCTGAGCACTCTGTCCCTAATCCTGCAGAGCACTTAAATCTGTGCTTAACTTTAAGCATGTGCGTAGGCCCAGTGAACTCAGTGGGGTTACTTAGGGGCTTAGTTAAGGGCTCAAGGCCAGGGCGCTCAGCACCTGACAGGATCGAGCCCTTACCCTTACAAAACCAGAGACATTAAAAACGGCATTATCCGAGAATAGAATTCCCCTTGTTTTCTCCAAGACTGAGGGTCACTTCAAACACAAAGAGCCGAATGGGCAATTGAAATCCCAGCCGCTGTGTTTTTCTCCCATTGTTAGAGTGACCTCCAGAGGTATGAAATAATAACTGACGTTCCTGATGTCACATGAGCACAAACTCACTAACAGTTGCAGCACCTTGATTCATCAGTTATGAGAGGCAGCAGGTAGCAATTCCATTCAAATATCTCATCAGACATCTATTATATCATCAACCATCTTACACTTTCCCTATAGGGAAAGCTAGTTCTTTATTTACTGTTCTTCGAATTAAGCATGTTGTTGATTTATTCAAATAACACTTACCCCTCTCAACCCCACCCCATAACAGCCCAGCTGCATATCAGTCTGAGCGGGCAGTCAGGCAACAGATTGGGAAAAAAAACTCATTTCTATTAGTCTTCCTTGAGAGAAACTGGGCAGTGAACCAGATTCTAAAGGAAGGAGACTGGGGCAACACGACGGCAGAGAGTCAAGGCATTAATGGGAGTGCGTCAGTAGGCAGGCTGTGCAGAGATGGGAGTATGCCGTCTTTAGAGGAGAAGAATGCTCTTGGAGTTCAAGCACTGGGTCAGGACTCCGGAGAGCAGGGTTAGTTTCCTGGCTCTGCCACAGATTACCTGTGTGACCTTGGGCAAGTTACACAATCTCTCTGTGCTGCAACTTCCCATCAGTAAAATGGGGATGGACAAAAATCCTTCATGTTTTCTCTTTAGACAGTGAGCTCTTCATGGCAGAGACTGTCTCTAACCAGTCTATCTACAGCTCCCAGCATAGTGTGGACCTGACCTTGTCAGGACCTCTAGATGCTACCGTAATGCAGATAGGAACCAATAGCAGCAATACATAATTCATTCAAGTTGTCCCGTCTGGCCACACTAGCCATCCTGCTTTCACACAGTGCACACAGGGAGTCACTCCACTGGTAAGTTCCGTTGGCTTTGGCTCAGACTCACAGTGGCCCATTTCTGCTCTCCGTTACACCGGTGTAAATCTGGAGCAACTCCACTGGTTAAAACGCCACTGCTCTAGATTTGCAATAGTGAAATAGAGCAGAACTTGGCCCTCGGAGCTCAAGATTTACACTGCTGTATGAGACAGAAAAATTGTCCCAGTTTCTCCATCTGGCTGTTTGTTTCACTCAACTGTTCCTCCAAGTAAGAATTTTTTCTTAGCGCTGGCAAGGGGAGTGTTTTTCAGTATAAACACTTTTATGGGTAATTAATATCTGACTGCTCCTTTCCGAGATGCACGTAGCAGAATGTCATAAAAGCCTTTAAGCTTTTCACTGTTCTTTGCAAGAGTTAGTTGTCCTTCTGCCCTTGAAATGGAAAGTGAGTATCAACAGGGGACAGGAAATCAAGGCTAGTAAGAAACATTTCTGTAGTCTTTGTGCAGAATCACATCACACGGAAATGCTAATAGTTAAAGTGACAGGCACATTAGGGCAAGTTCCTGGCTGGAAACTAGTTAGAAGAATTCAAAACCCAGGAGAAGGTTCAGAAGAACAAAACCCAGAAATGGTTTAGGAAATGATTTCCTATCAGCTTAACCTAATGTTCAAGGGTTGTTTCTTTTCAGTCCATGTGGTATGGTGTGTGTAGCCTTTACCTTTCTATAAGTGTCACTATTGTGATTTCTTTGTGCGTCATCTGAGTTCTCAGTGCAATTAGTGTCTGAAGAAAGGAGAAAACCGTGCACACTGGAAATGCTGAGTGCTCCAAAGAAACCCTACCCAGCTCTGTCATTACATTTCACTGGAGACTGAAATTTTGCCAACCAAATTGCCAGGCTGTAAGTAGGTTACAATGTTTACAACTGATTTAGCTGGGCCAAGGCGAAGGCTTTTATGCAGTAGTGGAACAAAAAATTGAGGGCCAGATCCTCAGCTGATATAAACGGACATAGTTCCCAAGAATTCTATACAAAAACCTTCTGGTGTTGTAGGACAGAACATCACCAGACATGTGTCTCTCCAGGGATGACCTATAAGCAGCATTTTCCTGGAAAGTAATGGAAAGCTCAGGCAAAACTCTGTTACCCTGAGTTGGGAAAATTCTTTGTAATAAATAACGCATCTGATTAATTCCCTCTCTCTCCTGTTCCCTAAAAGACTGCGACTGTCTTGAGTGTATTCATTAGCCAAAGTAGCCAAAATTACTAATAATTCTTGGCCCGCAGTTTGTTCATAAGCAGCTCTTTGAGCTGCCTGGTTTGAGTACTTCTCCAACTGGATTAATGCAACTTTTAGAATCATTTCCAGTGCACAGAAGTACAAATTCATAATTCGCTTTCCATGAGTACTATGCAATAGTTGCATAAAATGGGTTCTTCTGGCAAACAAGTCTGCCTATAAACTCAGCCACCAAAATATTTGCAGCAAGTAAACACAAAATATGTAAAAACAATGAGGAGTCCTTGTGGCACCTTAGAGACTAACAAATTTATTTGGGCATAAGCTTTCGTGGGCTACAGCTCACTTCATCAGATGCATGGAGTGGAACATACAGTAGGGTGGTATAAATACACAGCATATGAAAAGATGGTAGTTGCCTTACCAAGTGGCGGGTCAGTGCTAACGAGCCAATTCAATTAAGGTGGAAGTGGGCTATCTCAACAGTTGACAAGAAGCTAGCCTAGAAGTTCCGTCTGGATACATATCTAAGCTATCCAAAGATTATCGACAGCTATTTGGTTTGGGACCTGCACAAGAATCTCACAATCTGGTCATAAGGAGTTCTTACAACATTGCCTTTTTCGATGCATTCTTGGCTTCCCTTCTTTTGGTATATCCTCACACTCACTTCCCGCTGATAGTTAACAAGCCAAACAAGGCTGAATGAACTTCTTCTTAACCTCACATAAAAATCCAGGTGACTTTGAGGTAACCAGCCCTCACCAAAGCAGCAGATCCTGAAAGCCAGCACCACTGTCAAGACTGCAAAAAATGGCAACAAAAACCACAGGAAACTGGAGCTAATGGTGTCACCCATTACTCCGTCAAAAGACTTAAGCATGTGTATTATATGACATACACTGAATGCCGTAGAGAAACAAAATATCCCCATTGCACACGTTCCAAATATATAGAGCCTATTGACTGATATAATATATTTCAATACTATGTGTTGCCAATGTTCCACAATACACTTGTGATACTGACTCTAAATACTTCTATTACTTCAGAAAATGGGGTAAAATAAATAGTTTTCCACATTGTCTTCTGCTTTGTGCATATGCATTTTTTTAAAAATAAAGGTTTACTTTTTTCATAAACATACAACAATATATAAATTTACAGACAAGCTGTTTTGGACAGTATCTATCCATAGAAACTTCTCTGTATATGAGCAAACAACATTACAGGGTGGGGAAAACTTTAAAAGGAAGTATGAATTTGATACAAAATGTTTGATAGTATTAAAGCAAAGTAGACAGTAATGCTATATTTTTAAAGGTGAGTTTAACACCGTATTGGTGTGCAGATTAATAGAATCCAGTTAATACCATATGGCCCTGTGCATAATTAACTAGGAAAAGAGAAGAGAAATGAAGAAGACAGTGAAGGAAAAGTTGTACATGCAAATGAGTATTTGTGAGCACAGGTTGCGTGTGCGCGCACGTGTGCACACATACTTTTTTTCACACTTTTTGTTCTCAAATCTATACACAGCCACGCCAAAGGCCCTCTGGAAAAGAAGCTTTACAATAGATTAACTTGTTTCCCCCCCACTTCCTAAAGATGGCTCAGGGATGCCTCACCCCATAGCAAATGTAGCTGAGAAAGCAATGTTCTTGCTAACACAAATGAGATAATACGCAAAAGGGATTTCCATTTCAGTTCTTCTCACATCCATTGCAGACATGCAATTCCCATTCAGATTAACTGAATGACATTACCAGCAAATTACAACTACCATAACCACGGGGCTGTGCCGTGCTGTATTTGGTTGCATTTACTAACCTAGTTTTTATCTCCTAATAGAATTTTCTGACTAGGCTGGTGTTTATAAAGAACATTATGCAACTACTCATTGAATTCTTCATAACAGTACTGCTTTATTCCACTTTAAACTGCAGATATAACCTATTTTTATGCAAATCTATACTTTCTCAACAACTTCAAGCTCCTGTGAACGCGAATTAAATCTGTCGCATGTACTAAGGAGCCTTCAATTGTATTTGCTGAATCCTGCACCAGTGAGTCTTGCTTATCCTTCGGACAAAGCACGGGATGAATGAAATAGCAATCCGTGGCTTGCTTCGGGGAAAGAAGGGGGAAATGGTACAAAATACCTCACCAAGATCAATCCCCTTTGTAAATGGTTATCTCTGTGAGCTGAAATAAACATCCTATAAGCATTACATATGGGACTTGCATTTTCATTCAAAGCATGGGTGCTAAACTGGAGAGGCAAGAAGGGGTATTATGATCATGCAATCTAATCTCCTGCATCACGCAGGTCAGATAACTCACCCAATAATTTCTGCATCAAGCCTGTATCTTGTGTTTCAGCCATAGTATATATTTTAGAGTGAGATCCAGTCCTGATTCAAAGTCTTCAGGTGATGGAGAGTTCTTCGGTGGGTTGTTCCAATGGCTGCTCATTAGAGAAGGAGAAATCGGTTAGGGTCATCTGGTGCATGTCTCATTTACCAATGTGAGATGATCTGCTCCTACCAGCACATGGAGCATAATCAGCTGATTTCTTCTAGTGGGCCACCTGTCATCCCACAGGCGAGATTGAGAGGAAGCAGGGAGACGTGGGCCTTTCTCCTTTGCCTTAGAGATAAATAACTTTTGCACCAAGCATCCAACTCTCCCAAAACTCACCAGGGAATCTCCTGCAGGGCTCTATATCTCTAGGAAGTCTTGTGGCAAGAAGCCCTCCATAGCCAAGCGGTACTCCCTTTTCTCTGCGTGCAAACTCTCTCATTCGCTTGCTCACTTTAAACACTTTATTAGTGTTTGGGGTCTAACAGAACATTAGCCATAAAGCGGTGAGTGACTGGAGAACGCATTGCACAGCTCTTCGCTTAGAACAGGGAGAGTCGATGTGACTAGTCTTTAGGCTCCATTACAGTAATGCAGCCTGTGTTTGTCTTGGACAAGGACTATTTCTGTTTATCCTGTGTTTCCAGGAGACCATCATGCATTATTCACAAGATGATATTGAGTTAGCACAAAAGAAAAAAAAAACCCTTCACTTTGTATCAGTGAGCTGGAAAAAGAGTATCTGCTCCCAGTGCTTCCTCTGCTCTTCAAACACCTCGCGCTCCAAGCTGCGTCTTTCTCTGCCAAGCCCTTAGCACACTTTGGACACTAAATAAATAAAAAGAATAATCATGGACGGGATCCTTCCTCTTGGATTTCCACCTGCATTTCTACCCTGTCTCCACATGCTCCATCCTCTGCTTCTGCACGGAAGGGAACACCTGTTGCCACTCTGGGATTGCATTGCCCTGCCCCGTACTATCTATCCAAGATGCTTGGATGGCCTCTGTCACCAGTGTTTGAGCACCTCACAATCTGTAATGTATTTATCACCACCACCACCACAGGAAGTAGGGAAGGGCTATTATCCCCATACGTAAAATGGGGAACTGAGGCACGGAAAGGCTAAGTGACTTGCCCAAGGTCATACAGAAAGTCTGTGGCAGAGAAGGACATTGAACTCTGCTGCCCTAACCCTGGCTCAGCCTGGAGGATGGGGGTGTGTTAGGGCTGGACACATTGTTCCCCACCTTAAGCCTTGCAGAGAATCCATGTGCAGGGTAATACTGGTGGACAGACCGTAACACCCATTTCATACGTCCCCCTGCCCAGGATCTGTGCTGCTGGGCCCCAGAGCCAGGGTGAGGACACTGGTCATGCATGCAGATTGCACTGCGCATCTAGCAGATCACCTGAAACCCATAAGGATCATGAGGAATCCTTGGGGTTCAGGGAGCAGCAGAGCCCCTGATTCTTGCACATGGTGAAAATCTAGTCCTCCTCCCCCGAAGAATATAGAGGAACTCTGAGAGGGGAACCTTCTCCATTGGTCTCCTTCTGGGGTTTATCTTTATCCAATGGGCCCTGGTGGTTCGCCCCTACTTCCTGAAACCATGACTCTATTGACACTTGCCCCACCTTCCCAGTGCAGGAAGAGGCAGACGCCTCCACAGACCTGGTACCTTGGAAGTGACCTTCTCAGGGCTGGAGACAACCTATTGGCACTGGGCCATATTTCTGGGAGCACCGCCTCCCCAGAGAGAGTCGTATTCATTCATGTTGCCTAAACATGGCTCCCCTCTGCAGGCAGCGGGTGCTTTATATCCAGCCATACTGTATCCAAATAATCCTTGCAACTCATAACATATTTTAGACAGCCCATTAATATTTAACAAGACAGCCCACAGCAAGTTAGATAGTGTAGCAATTAATTTTTAAATGGTGACATTCATTACAGCATGTAACTGCTACCTATCTTGCTGTGGGCTATAGTGATAAATGTCAGTTAAATATCTAATATTTCCTCACAATTTAATGTGAATGTAAAACTTGTAATTATCCATTATTTTCAAACTATAATTGAGGTTTTAATTTCGGCATTCAGATTCCCCTCCTCCCCCACGACAGCCTCTGAGGCAAAGACGTTTCTAGTAATTAATTTATAAATTGATTAATTTAGTTTCATCTAAAGTTTAAAACCATGCTCGTAAGCAGGGGCGGCTCTAGGTTTTTGGCCGCCCCAAGCAGTCATGCCCGGGAGGCGCCCCCGAGCCGCGGGAGCAGCGGACCTCCCGCGGGCATGACTGCAGAGGGTCCACTGGTCGCGCGGCTCGGCTGGACCTCCTGCAGCTGCGGGCGGTTCGCAGGTCCGGCGGCTCCGGTTGAGCTGCCGCAGTCATGCCTGCGGGAGGCGTCCCCTCCGCAGTCATGCCTGCGGCAGGTCCGCTGCTCCCGGGGCTCCGGTGGACCTCCTGCAGGCATGACTGCGGCAGCTCAACCGGCCCAGACTGCCGCCCCCCCGGGAAAGGGCCGCCCCAGGCAGGTGCTTGCCCCGCTGGGCTCTGGAGCCGGCCCTGCTCGTAAGGCCCCAGATACAGCAGACAGAGCTTTGATTAACATTGGAACAGTTTGTAATTACCTCCAGTGGCTACGGTAACTAACCTGTAATAAGGAACAGGGATCCTTCATGCAGGCAGCCAATGAGTGAGGGAGCGGCCTGTAATCACACAGAAGGCTGGAACAGGGTCAGAAAGAAGAGGTGTGGGCCAAATCCAGACCTGGGGAAAGTGAGGGAAGCTTGATTCTGAGCACAAAGTAGTTTTAGAAAACTCCACTTGTGAACCTACTCAGAAGTGGGCCTGTTTCCCGCAAAGTCTTGGTGAAGCTGCATTATTCCAAGCCAGCCAGTGAACAAGAGACAATGTGATAAATTCTCCAGACAACTAATTCCCGTTTTGCCAGGGGGAGGAGGAGTCTAGATCAGGAAATCCAAGTGCGGTGTGGAAGAAGCAGTTTTTTTCAGGACGATCTGAAACTTGAAGAAAACGAGAGCACATGCCTGCAACTATATTCAGCCATGTATGGAGATGCACAACAGTCACACAGGTTACTTCATTGGCATGTGGCAGTGAGCTGCTGTCTCTTGTATTTGTAATTAGAGGGAAGAGCAGATGGGTCAGACTTCCATTTAAAGTGATGTGTCTGTTAAAATAGCTGACGATATTATCTCAAAGGCTGTGTGCCTATAGCAGAGACTTGTCTGAAGCACATTGGCTTGAAATGGAACTGCTCTCTCTTCCAGGGATTTCTCTGTTTCACACTGGGTCATTACTAGACATGGGCCAGGCTGGTTCATAGGGCTGAAGCCATCTCATTTTCCACACTCTAATGAGGTAAACTCCCCAGAAGCACTAGCCCCCAGCCCAACACCAGGTAAGTTCAACGCTGTGTTGTTGGCTGCAAATGTTTTGCACAGATTTAATGGCAAGTGCAAAGATATAAGAGCACTTAGGGAAACAGATGCAAAGTGAAAAGGAACATAAGTGTAGAGAGACTGACTGAATTAAGCATTTTGGACCCAAATTCATCATCTAACACAACAATCTCTCTCAGCTGAGAAAAGGGTAAGGACACTTTGTGCAATGTTTTTAAAATGTCCATTGGTTTTGTTATTTAAATAACAGGGGTGGCTCCAGGCCCCAGCACGCCAAACACGTGCTTGGGGCGGCATGCCGCGGGGGGCGCTCTGCCGGTTGCCAGGAGGGCGGCAGGCAGGCTGCCTTTGGCGGCTTGCCTTTGGAGTGTCCGCTGGTCCCGCGGCTCCGGTGGACCTCCCGCAGGCGTGCCTGCGGAGGGTCCGATGGTCCTGCGGCTTCGGTGGAGCCATGGGACCAGCTGACCCTCCACAGGCACGCCTGCGGGAGGTCGACCAGAGCCGCGGGACCGGCGACCGGCTGAGCGCCCCCCCCCCGGCATGCTGCCATGCTTGAGGCGGCGAAATGTCTAGAGCCGCCCCTGTTAAATAATATGCACAATACAAATTTAAACAAACCTCAGAGGTTGCCCAGAATTAGCACTTTGTTCTTCAATATCTTTAGTTACTTTATAAAAAATAATTCCAGCGTCTACCATGCTTCTCCTCCAAGGCACCTATCTCACCCTGACAGCTAACAGCCATCACCTTCAGTGAAGGAATACATCTGTCCCATTGAATTTAAATATGAACACTGACTCATAAGACTTCCAGGAAGCCACTTGTGAAGTTATGTCACTCAGATCTTAGTTGTTGGAGTGCTCACTCTAAGTGCCGGAGGCCATGTAATGGGACTGACATCTTCATTTCAGCCGAACTGGACAGTCTTCATTCCCTCCTTGAAACGATGAAGTTCAGATTGTGCCGTGTGACTGCCAATGCAGTCAAACTGCGCTAGCCACAAGCATGAACTTCCATTCCTCGTCAGAAGGCCTATGGGGGCAGAACTCCTGCTTCTGAGCTAGAGCTTAGTAAAACCCACATCGAGAAAGAAGAGCATCGCATTACAGCCTCTTGAAAAGCAACAGCCTGGAAAGAAATGTCTCAAGAGTGAAAAATAATACCAAGCAATTAATTCCCTTATGCTGAGTTATGTAGTTACTCACCCAATGCCGTGATTCCTCTCATTGATTAAATACATTCATTCCTTGAGGATAAACCTGAACACAAATTGTTCTTGACAAAGTCCCATGCCTGAGGTGTGTGACATTATCATGTGCTGGGGAAAGGGGACAAGTTAAGTTTGTATGTCATTATAGGCAGCATTCATTCTGGAGTTGAAAGAAAAAGAATTCAAAAACCTTCCCTTATCAAGCGGCAAAGAGTCCTGTGGCACCTTATAGACTAACAAATGTATTGGAGCATGAGCTTTCGTGGGTGAATACCCACTTCGTCGCATCCGACGAAGTGGGTGTTCACCCACGAAAGCTCACGCTCCAATACGTCTGTTAGTCTATAAGGTGCCACAGGACTCTCTGCTGCTTTTACAGATCCAGACTAACACGGCTACCCCTCTGATACTTCCCTTATCAAGATCAATGCAATTTTCCTCCCCTCTCTGTCAAAATTATGAGCTGACAATTATGGACTCACACGTTGCTAGTACCCTGTTTCCATTGCTAATTGAGCAAGAGAGATTTGTTTGGCAGGGGGTCAAGAGTGCAACATCCTAGTTGATTAATATCCAGCTTTAAATAGCCAAGACTGCTTTCTGAAGCCTTCCAAGGAATTTAATATTTAACTCTGAGTAGCAACCGAAAGGCCTTTTAATTCAGAAGTGAATCATCTTTTCAAACATAGCCTTAAAAAATAAAAGAAAGAATTAACATAAGTCAGTGGCAGGTTTAAAAGATTATGGATAATTTATCCATCTGATTTACTTGTTTTTCAAACCCAATATTAAATAAGTCTGCCTGATTTTTCACATCTCCAACACTCTGCATTTTGCATAGTCAATGAGACTACATTATAGTCAGAATACATTACTGGGCTGCTTCTTCCTCTGAGATAATGCACTCTTCTCTATGCAGTATTCAGGGTCAAAAATATATTAATGGAATAGAATGACAATGTTATTGAAAGATGTAATTTTATGGGGGGGGCACATTGCAAGCCTCAAAATTATGTCTATCCACACACAAAAAAGGAAAAGCTAGAGCTAAGATTACTTAAGGAAATCATTGTAAACCATGGTTTCACATTCTCACAGCTTCCTGAAAAATTCTCCTTTCAGGCTGAAATTTTTCATGCCTGGTCTAAGCCCAGAGATGATCTATTCGTGAACATTTGAGCAAAATCCATTCACTGCTCTGAGGTATGTGAGGGTTATAAATACCCACTTCCCCCTTTTTAAGATGCTTTAATTTGCTTATACAACATTAGAATGGCAGAACTTTACAATTAGAGATTTTCATAGGTCCCATTAAAGTCATTTAGGTCATATTTGGATGAGAAATGGATTGGAGGTTTTTTTGTTTTTAATGAAAGTTTAGATTTCTGGAGCACAAGATAGCAACCTGGAAAGAAAAGTAGCAGCTTGCCACATTACAGTGAACTAGCTCAAATTAACTGAGACGTTTCTTGACGGAGCAGGTGAACACTGTAATTATTTATATCTATGATATTTGCACCTAAGAAACCCCAATCAAAATCTTGTGGTGCTGCTAGATACTGAATAGAGAGGTAAAAACTGACAGTCCTTGCCATGCTTAGAACATCAGACTGTCCATGCTGGGTCCATGCTAGTTGTCTGCCTTCATGTGACGTAGCTGAATGGGACTCTTTGTTGTTTGACTGTTTCTCTTCAGTTTCTACCGATACTTTGCCAGCTTCTATCCTCTCCTCTTTACTATGCTATAAAGTATCCTCTTTAATGAATCCTGCCCTAAGAAATGTGTCTGTCCAAACCGTATGCTCCTCTGTACCTGTCGGCTTTCCCCCAGTCCTTACTTTAAAAACTCCTCTCTGACCTTTTCAATTGTACGTGCCAGCAATCTGGTTCCATTTTGTTTTATGTGGAGCCTCTCATTCCTGTGTAGACTCCTCCTTTCTCAAAATAGTTCCCATTTCCCAATAAACCTGCATTCCTCCTCCCAACAACCCCATCTCATCCACATATTAAGACCACGCCTATATCATTGGCCCTGCATGTGGAACTGGAAGAATTTCAGAGAATGCTACTATGGAGGTCCTGGACTTTATCTCTTACCTAGCAGCCTACATTTGGCCTCCAGGACCTCTGACCTACCTTTGCCTATGTCACTGATACCTACATGCACCATGACCACCAGCTCCTCCCCAGCACTATACATAAATCTGTCTAGATGTCTGCAATCTTCACACCCACCATACAATTCACCATGTGGTTCTCCTGGTCATCACAAACCCCTCTATATTTTACTATAACCAGTTTCTTCCTAATAATTGGAGTCACCTCCCTGTGAGGGGTATCCTCAGTTTGAGACGATACCATAACACCATCTGGAAGAAGGGTTCCAACTATGGGATCATTTCCCTTGCTCCAGCTTGATGCTCTCCTTCCCCAAGATTTGGGATTAGCAAACTCTTAACTTCTCAGAAATCAAGCTTTGGGGTTATGGAAGGTTTCTTGAACTCCAGTTAGATTTATTAGCCCCTGATGATGGTAACAGTTTGACATAAACTAGCAATTTAAACACTTCCTTCCACTAAAACAAAACAAACACTACAGGATCTATTAATCTTCCTTATAATAAAAATGATATATACCCACAGCACTTTTCAAGATTTAGTTTGCTGTGATTATTCCCTTTCTCCAGCAGCGCCGAGTCCACCTCACGCCCTCCAGAATGCATATGCCATTTGGAAAGTGATCATTAGCTTGGGCAGCAGGGGATGTTCCACATTCTGGTAATTTATCAGCTGCCTTTAGGGAAGGGAACAGCTTTTTCAGGATCATCTTAAAACAGTGAGGGCACTTTTCCCGCGATACAAGAGATTGGGGAAGATTGCTGAGCCTGGATTACAGCAGATAAATAGATTTTCATCATCTGCAGCTGTGTGTTTTCTTTAGTGTGTAAAAATAAAGATGTAACTTACTGCTCTTAAAAGCACATCAGGATGTATCAGGGGAGCTTGTGAGGGACATAGGGTTCTTTTCTGCCGCTGATGAATATGAAAGAAAGTTTATTCAAGTCTATGCTAAATTCCTATTAGTAGCACACTATATATTTTTCTCTCCTATTAGCAGAGAAGCCTGTTTCTGAGCCTCTAAGAATGAACAAAGGTGAAGTTCCAAAGGTCTGTGTGAAGATAAGCACTCAAAAGATGGGATTACTATTTATTGTTAATAATAATGATTTGTATTGCAGTAGAGTCCAGGGGCACCAATTAGCAATCAGTGTTTCATTGTGCTAGGCACTGTTCACACCTATAATAAAAGGAGCATGCATGCCCCAAAATGGTTCTCTCCTCTTGCTGTGTCATCTTATATTATAGTAAACAGAACCAGGGTGAAGAGGGAGGACAAATGACCAAGACAGCAATCTTTATCCAAAGTTTCTCAGAATCTCCTGAGTATACAAAATTGGGCCTGGGAATTTTGGAAACACAAGGTCACTTGGGAGAATTCACTCCCGGTCCTGCCTGGGGACTCTATGAAAACAGCTTCTCTTGAGTTATTTTCTATCATGAGTATTTCCAGGGTGCCGAGAAGAATTGTCCAGGTGCCAGGGGGACAATTGTGATGCTGAAGAGGACTCAGAAATTATCCTAATTTTGCAGAAACACAAAACTTGGGAGTTCAAGTCCAGTTTTAATAAATGTATGAAAGTTGAGGTTGTTGAACATGGGGCAGGGAGAGTTGTTTGCTCCAGTTCAGTTTGCCTAGCCATATTCATGACAGAGTAGAACCCTTTAGAGGAGATTTGCTAACACCCCAAAGTGCTTCCTTTCCTCCTTCTGGTCATTCACCCAAGAGCTGTTCTCTCCTCACTGCTCTCTTGAGGAGCTGAAATTAACTTTGAACACTATGGTGCTGATCCAGCTCCCACTGAAAGTCAACAGGAGTCTTTCCATCATCGTCAGTGGGAGCTGGACCAAGGCTCTTCCTACATGACCAGAGAAGAAGCTGCTTCTAGTCAGAGAATGTTGCAGAAACAAATAACTTGAACTTGCCTGAACATCAGCAACAATCAATTTCCCCACCATGCTGCCTGCATTAGCTTGAGTCTGAACTTGTTTTGTATATTGCTACTAACATGGCATACATTGTAAAGAACAGTTAAAGCCTTATGGAAAATACACTGCTTTGCAAATAGTTGTGCTTGTACATCATATATTTTCCTGTCACTTTTATTCCCGTGGTATTTTATTACTGAGGGATATTTGCATGAAAATAGAATCTTTGTTTCATAAGAATTCATCTGTTCCTGCTACTATGGTCCTGGAGGAATTTGCAGTGAATGAACACCGTATATTTCTTATGTTCTCACACACACAATCTTCTGGGGGCTTATTTTCCCTCTGAATGTCCTGTTCAGTCAATGCCATAGTTATCTCGAGATCTGAGCAGGATGGAAGCCACCAAATAAACAGTTGTGCAAAAGAGCCAACTGAGTTTTTTTTTTTTTTAAAGTCTCTGGGGCTCAGCGAATAATATATTTAATTTCTGTTAGGCAATATTCAGAAGAATGGGGCTGATGGGAGAAATTGTGAGCTACTGTCCTGTAGGACTGCTGCCCTCTACTGGATGGGTGGTATCCCAATTTGTAATGTGTTTCCTGCCTTTTCCAGCACAAGAGATGTCCCTACAGCTCACTAAGAAGAAGCCTGTGTTTTTGAAGCTAAAGGTTGCAAATAGACATGTTCGAAGTTTTTCTCACACAGTTATTTTGTTGGAAAATGGCCTGTCTCCAAAATAAATTAAACTTTTCATGACAAATATTCCAGATGGAAATTTCCTGGGGGTTTTTCTGCAGTTTGTTTCCTTTACTGAAATAGTAAAGTTGTATTGAAATCATTTTCAAAATTATAGAAAAATGTAAATTACCCAAACCCACTAGTTTGTAATGAAAAAATGTTATCATTAAAAAAATAAATCTATGATAATGATGATGATTTTGAAGTTGATAAGATTTTCCATTAAAATTTTGCTAAAAATATCACAGAAAAATTTGCAACAACACAGGAAACGGGTGCATTTTGAACCCTTCAAAATGTTGAAATGTTTCACTAGAAACAATTTTTTTCCATTTTATTAACCAGCTCCAGTTTTGAGTTCTATTCCTGATACTACATGTATGTGGCTGGCCAATAAACACAACGTTGCGTGCATATATGCAGTCACGGAGCATTGCAATACAGTGCCCTATAATGACACAGTTACAATGCCCCATGGAACACCCCCACCCCAAGCCTAGACATAGGTTTACACTCCCCCGGTCTGGGCAATCAACCTGAACCAAAAGCCTTTGACACATGGGCAAGTTTGAAGTTGAACTCTGTGACTTGGGCCCATTTGTAATGGCTACTAATTTCAAACATGCTTTACAGTGTGAAACAATATCGTCATCAGAGGAGCCGATCTCTTCATTGGAGTTTGTAGGACCTACATTGGCTGGCATGTAGTGGGCATTGCTTCGCTCAATTCAGTCTCTGATCTGCCAGAGGAAGTAGTAACCCAGCCAGACCCTTGTAATAGCTTGTCTGTCAACAACTCCAGCTTTGGATCCAGCCTCCCATCATCTCCAGCACCTTTTCTTTGTTCTTTTTCCAAAAAGAAACTAGTTTCCCACCCCAGTATGCAGCACATATTAATTTTTATCCCAGCAGTCTGAGTAAAACTACAGTATATGATATCATTGAACCGGCATTTTCATCCTCCGTGTTCACTTAATTGAAACAAATATATCCATTTAAATCTACATATCTTCCACATTTCTAATGGCTCCCGTAATTCATGACAATCTTTTATCACTTGAAAAATAATCAGGTTCTTTGCTTGCCTAATTCTGTTTTGCTTGCTCCCAGGCAATTTAGCTCCTGAACCATCAGTCTGTGCACATGTTCATTAGCCTCATCCATTTAGCTCCTTGGGCAGCTGTGCTATTCAGTGGTGCTGAAAAACACTGCATGAATGTTGCATTCCAATCCAAGCCTTACGCAAGGAACCTGCAGAGTTTTCCACGGCCAGGGTGGCTGATCAACCCATCGAATAAATCTGACCCACAGTTCAGCCCTTCTTTCATTTGCCACAATTGCAAGGTTGCCGATACCATAGATTCACAGATTCCAAAGTGAGAATGGACCCCTGCAGTCACGGAGTGTGCCCTCCTTCATAACCCCAGGCTAGTATCTTTCTTGGATTTATGATGATTCTTACGGTATTTGCTATTTTTCTTAAACCCTCATCTCCTGGAGTCACTTGATGATGAGAGAATCTCCACTTTCATTCAGAAGTGAGTATTCGTAGGCCTCCTGGTGAAAAGATTGAAAACATGATTATGATTCTATGAATGTAATGGGGTCAGCACCCACCTCTCATGAACACCCCCTTTTCTCTGGCCAATAGTGCCTGCAAACAGTTCTTTCTTGGGAGAGGGGCATCCACCTCTCGTGGAGGGCCCCCTTTTTCTTGCTTAGGTGTCAGCCTACTATTCTTTTTTGGTCTTAAATCAGGGTGGCACCTACCTCTCACTAGCCGGCCGCTGGTTCTCTCGGCTGGTCTTCAGCTGCTCAGCCCTCCAGCCAAGCCACACATGCTGTCCCCACTTCCAGGATATACAGTCCCAAATTCTTACCAAAGCCCTGGTAAGAAGGGCTCTGGGAAGAAGCCTGCCTTCTTCAACCACGCAGCTGGGGCCCATCTCAGTACCTACAATGGGTGGTGTTTCAGCAGGCCTCTTGGGGCTCAGTCTTCAACCAGACCATCAGGGCCCATCTCAATACCCTCGCTGGCCTGGCCAGAGTCTGTGCTCCATCCCCCAGGGCTTCAGCCTGCCCACACTGACCTTCGACTGGTCCTGCTGCTCTTCCTTCTTTCCAGCCATGCACCCGGTCTTCAGCAGCCTTCCCTGGGCTTCAGTCCTGTCCGCAGTGCTGCTGCTCTTCCACCCAGTCTGCACTCCTCAGGCTCCACACGGCAACTGAAGGCTCTGCTGCTTGCCTTTTAACTGGCTCTTCTGGCCCCTTATTGGTCCCTCCAGCAGCCCCTTTGATTGGCCAGTCTTCTGCAGCCACTCTAGGCTGCCTGGAGGACCTCTTGCTGCTCTATTCTGGGGCAGGGTGATGCAGGGCCATGAGGCCTCCAGTGGGGGCCTCTGGATCTAGCCACAATGACCCAAGTGTGATCTAAGGCCCAGAAGCTCGTAGGCAAACACAAATAACCCCAAATGTTGGTGGGTTTTTTTTTTTAAATCTTATTATTTGTAAGCCATATCTCAGGATTTTGAGATAATTTTTTTGCTTGATGTTGGCAATATTGTAAATGTTACTGAGTTCCAAAGTATCAGTGATAAGAAATGAACAGTGGAAATAAAACTTAGTTAGACCATAACGCAGCAACTTACAGATTCCATCCCCCTCCAGAGGGACGCTCACTCTGGTGCGGAGAAGCAGCATGAGACCTGAAGGCTGATTTGGGGGCTCAAGTGGGAGTCAAGAGGTGCACATAGGTCTCAAGTTGGCCTTTTGCTTTGCACTTGGGTGAATTTTACCCTCAGTGCCCGCTTTGAAGAGGTGCTCACACTCCACCCAGCCACAAAGCCAGCTGGCACTCACAGGCCCTGCCTTTGATTAAGGAGAGGAACCTCAACAGCAGACAGAAAGTTATCTGGGAGAACGCTGTTGGAAAGAAAATGGAATCTGACACGTGGGAGCACATGGTGAGAAATGAGAATCACACTCTCCAGGGACCTCACAGTGACTGGTCAGTTGGATTCCTTTCCTTACCAACCCCTAGAAAGGTTGTGGTTATTTTTTTGTGGATTGGGTTAGAGGTGATGTATGCACGGCTCTCTCACCTGTCTGCCCCCCAGAGCATACATCAGCAGGAACTGTTTGAACTGAGTAGATGGCACAAGCCCACCCAGGCACCTACACATTTCCAAAAACTGTAAAAAGAGCAGGGGATGAGATGTACAGGCAAGATATTTTTCATAGTTTGAAAAAATACATTTTTGTCATTGCTGTTTAGCCTTCTTGAAGCATGACAAAGGAATCTGGTTATTTAAAAAGATGTTTGTCCCCTTAGCTGCATGGGAACTTTGGATTGCTATTGCAGGGCTGTTCATGAGCACTGGGCTGCTTGCATTTTATAAAAAAAAAAAAAAAAAAGAGAGAGGACACTCAACAACACTGAAATACATTAAATATATGCATTGCTAAGGAATTACATGGCCTTTGCCAAGAACAATAGCTAGGGGCCTATCAACCCTGACATTTCCATCTGAGTCTCCTGCCACATGATGCTGCCTTAAGTCCAGAGACCCCTCCTGGTTAGCAACCAAAGCTCTTAAAACCTCAGGACTGTCACCAAGAGACAAGTGGCAGAGGTTGTGGGAAAAGAGCAGAGTCAAGAATCATGACCTGATTACAGTTCCTACAGACCAACCACCTGGCTTCACCATGCCACATAAGATACAGATCACAGCAAATCACATCAGAACCTTACATGCGCACAGCAGTTATCTACTGCCAAACGGAAAATGAAGGACAGCTGTATATGTGGATATGGAGAAGACATCCAAACCATGGAACATCTAGTAAACCACTGCCCTCTATGATCCTTCTCCATAGGGATTCATTCCATGTCACTGGAAGCCACAGAATTGACGACAAATTCATACATCGACCATTAATGTTGCTTTTTGAGTTGCTTTTGCATATGAGTCTCCTGCCAACTGACGCAGAAGGCTATAGCAAAATAAGTGACACTATACTAGAGGGAAATAAAGAGAAATATTTTCAAATATAGGAGCAGGAGACAGTTGCTTTCCAAAAAAAGTTTTTCTGCCTGAATCCGGCTTTGCTCCTTCTCAGAACCTGATTAATTGTGATAATTACTTCACCTGGTGCTAATCAGACCAGTGAAACTTTCCTCTTTGTTAAGCCAAGTGATTAATTACATGGCATGCCATCGAAGTCTGCTGCAAGGGTCGTAAATTTGGAGAATGCATTTTGAAGCACTTGCCAATGGCAGAACCTGGAGAGTAAAATATTGCCTCATTATTTACCTCTCTCCATCATAGGGAATGGGAAGTAAGCATTGGAAAGGTAGCTAAGGATTTTGTTGGTTTGAATTATTGTGAAACTAGCAATCCAATAAAGGGATTTATTTTTATAGATTTTATTCAATGGAAACATGTCAAACCATGAGATGTATTGTGTCCCTTAGGCCATTCTGATATACTCTACATCATAGGCCAGCGTGCTATATAATCTAATTATGGTGCAGTTAGAGATTCAAGTGTTTCCATTCTGAGAAGGCAAATATACAAAAGGTATGAGACATAAGGAGGGTCTGAGATAACTGTATCACCAATTCCCAGACTGAGAAGAGAGCAAACCCTGTCTGCTTCTAGGGTCAGCCTAAACTGTCTTGATGTGAACCAATGTGACCTTGATGCATTCAAAAGCTCGTTATAAATGTTGCACCTTGAGTGTCTCTTGCTGTGAGATCATCAGCTGCTATTCTGTTGACATTTGAATCTGGACCACTGAATCCTCATCTCAGGGCCTCGCAGGTATGTTATTTTTTTTAATTTCAGAAATTTTAGCATTTTCATTTACGTTGAGCCAAAATGGCAGGTTTCTGCTTTACAGTTTGAGTGGAAATCTGCTACTAATCCCCAAATCCCTGCCTGGAGGGGGTGGGGGTGGGGAGTGGCCACCGAGGGAAGAAAGGATCCTGGAGTTGCAGGTGATGATCACTCTCACTGCCTTTACGATGTCAGTGTAAACACAACTTTACACCTGGAGGGTTGGGTTGATTTCTTTCCTGCCTATGTGCTTTTGCACAGATCCATCACCACCCTTGCAGATGATTTTTATATCTATTTATAGAACATGGGCAGTGGCAGCGCAAGATTCTCCAACCTCCTCCCCAGCTGCTCTCTTAACACCTTCCAGGGCCCCTTATCTCTGACCCTGCACAACGTCCAGGCACTATAGCAAAGCTTATTCTCCACAGCTCAGTTTGAGCCTTGCCCTCTCTGATTTCAAAGGGGCCAGTTATTGTTAATGTTTTTCTCCAAAGGCCCCGGTCAGGATTAGGGCGCTCTTGTGCTAATTGCTGTCCACATACAGATAAAGATACAGCTTCTTCCCTGGAGAGCTTAGTTATGTTGGTATTCTTGTGAGATGGAACTGGACTGAGGTCTCATCTCACACAGGTCACGGAGCAGCTGTTATGTGATGTGCACTTAGGGCCGCTAAAGGATTCCGTTGTTTAGAAAATGGATCTTCCTGCTCTTAAGGGTGGTGCCGTTCTTGGCTAATGAATTAAAAGTAAATTCCATTCATTGGGGGCCAAACACAGGAAACATGCTGTTCTCTGACCTGAGTGTGCAGCTAACGCAAACTGAAATAGGCGTCAGGTAGCCCTGTCTCCTCAATGCTGAACTAACGTCACTTGCCTCTGCAGGTGCGGTAACGACCATCGATTACAAGTCCCCATCCTCCGGCCCAGGTTTGATCTCAGAAGGAAAACGGGCTCTGTGAGCATTCTTGGAGACAGACCAGACAGGCGTGGGGGAAGCCAGTTGAAAACATTCTGTCACCTGTGCTGGAAAATGATGGACGTCACTTCAGAGTGAACAGATGTGGTCCCAGAGAATGTGCCAAGTGTCAAGCTAGGGGCTGATAACAGGTTTATTAAAAATCCCAGCAGAATAATTGAATTAAAGTTTGAAGATTCATAGCTGGGTTGAATGTTGAATGCATAAATAGGCTTCCTGGGGCACTAGCCACTTCGACTCTTTTCTGAGCTGGAAACAACCACCACCTGGCTTTGAACATCTGGCATAGCTGTTTGCTAGACCTCTTTATCCCAGAAAACTTACAGTCTGGGCTGGCTGGCTGGAGGGCGTTTAGACTGCTCGGGGATGCAGGAGACAGCAGATGGGCCCATTTTCAAGACTGTCCCCCCTTTGCCTGCCCAAGAGGAGACTTGATCAATGCTCACCTGCCCACATCTGGATAGTTCTCTACCTTCCTCACAAACCCCCGGTTACAGCTGACCCCCACAGGTGACGTATCAGCAAAGAGGAAGAAATTCCCAGGAGCATTTGATTAAACAACAAATCCATCCCTTCCCCCCCCCCCCCGACACATTTTGCTCCTTGAAACCAATGAACTAGAATTCAATTAAAGCACGAGGAAGGAACTGCCCTGCATCAACCTCTCATTTCTCATTATCTTAAATCATCTTGGGTAAAGTAAATAAAGCCAAGAGAAGGTGCAAGAAAGATCCCTGGACACTGCTTTCAGATAAGAAATATGTGCGCTCATGAGTGGACAGTAGAGGATACGTTAACTAAACCTTACCCAGATTTCCTGAGATCACTCAAAGTCCAAATATTGATTTCAATTAGTTCCTCTCTCTTATGTCAGAACAGTGACACTTAATCTAAACATGCCCTACACAAATCCCAGTGTAACAATGAGTTTTTTGGGACTTCCAAAGGCTCATGGATTCATATGGTGAGAAAGTTTAGAGTGGGAAATGAAACAGAGGAAACAAATAACAGTCATGTTGAGGAACACACTGGAAGAGAACTGGTTAGGTATTTACTTCAAGATTTTCTGTTAATCGTTTCACCTTGTAATGTATATTTCAGTGTGTAAGAGTGAATTTCTCAATTGGTTCATCTTCTGTCTCCCACACCTGCCTGAGAGATGGGGAAATCCTCTCCTAGAGACACTTCATTGAGGAGGATACGAGCAGTGATGTTATTAGGTGTCTTTTCAGGTGGAAACATTTCCCTCAGTGTCAGTTGCTAATGATTCCTTGCCAGAGATTTAAATTTAGCACTTGCACAAATTACAAGAATTCATGCTTAAAATGCACCAACAATCAGAAAAGTGTCTCTGTACAAGGATTATGGCTCAGTATGATCTAACCCACATGTCACATTTGCTCATTCACAAGTCAAATGGCAGTTTTCCATTAAGCTACACCTGGGATCAGAAAACCAAGCTGTGTTCTTTCTGCTTCTTCTATCATCGTTCTTAATGAAGATTCTACAGTCTCAGCGTGGCTGAAAATTATGTTGTTACATATGCAGATTAGAATCCAGCATATTTTCCTATCGGAGTATTGACTCTAGTATGAAAAGGAGTAAAAACTTGGTGGGGTTTTTTCTCAGTACCATGTGTAAAATACTGATTTGAGTCAAAGACACATAAAAGCAATTCTTTTTGTGTAAAGGTGATCTGTTTACCGAAAGTCTTTCTTTTGACTTTGGACCAAATTCAGTTAATGTAGTTAATGGGGATTGAATCCACTTAGTCCAGGGCAGCACTTGGTCTTTAAAACTAAAGTTTTCAAACTAGATTTCTTAGTTCTAGTTGCTCAGACCTACCCCACTTCAGAAGCTTTTAGTACGGTGCGTGAAATGCCTTTTAAAAGTTAGCATGGAAAAAACATGGCCAAAAATGATTACATGGTGATAATAAGAATATGTTCGATATTTAGGTGTCAAATGAAACATAATTTTGAAGGATATTTTTGCCTTTAGGATAATATATCATCCTTCCAAACTGCCACAAGCTCCCCTGTTATTAATACTCTTTAGAATGAGTGGGATCGAAATGATAATGAGTTTCTAAATTAATAATGCAACTTCCCATTTCGATATTTGACGAGCTGTATCAAAACTTCATTAAATCACTCTCTGTTTTGCCAGCTACGGTTTATAATCAGATCTCGGATACATGTCTTACTTCATATCTCAGTTAGTGCCCTAAACCATGTGCTAACTCACTGCTAGTCGTGACTGGCAAGCTCCGATGTGCGATGAACTATGTTAATGGGACAAATAAGAGAGTTAATGATGTGGTTTTCAAAATATGACAGCAACATTTTTGACAGTTAAGTAACTATTGCATGCAAATTACCAGGCTAACAAGATGAGACTTTTATTTATTTGTATTTTGTATCAGTTGTCAGAGTTTCTCTTTTTACTCTTCAATACTTAGAGAAGTTCCCATAAGTTGCTCTAATGGTTTGCTGCTATTTGTGAAAAACAGCAGACACTGCCCTTATGTCCAGGCATATTTTGGTTTTACTTTGCACTTCCTTCTTTCCTTTCATTTGGAGAATATCAAAGCACTTTTCAAAACATTCTCTAAACTCCAGTGTTTCCAACTCGTGATTTTATCTCAAGTCGCAAGATATTTGTTGTTTCTCTTACAGCTCCATCTCCTGAAGTCAGCAAAATCTCTCTTCCTTGCTTGCTTCCTTTCTTAGTAACTTCCTGACATATGTGCCTGGCTTCAGAGTTTTATGCATCAGTTCTGATTACAATATTTTTGCATAAAAACTGAAAATTGTCCCTAAAACTATATTTCATTGATCATAAAAAAAGGAGAGAACAGAAATCCCTTAGTAACACCTCCTAGAGTCTAACCACACAGTGCTGTCTATAACTATGCCCATTACATAGTCTTTACTGGAGCTAGGACTCTCCCCATAGCTTTAAAGTTTGGTTTAGGTCTGGATATGCTTCCAAATAAGCTGAGTCTTTGAGTCTGCAGAACTGGGACATCTCAGGAAAACAGCTCTTCCTAAACCCAATGTGAAGAACACATGTATCAACACATCCTAGGACTGCAAAAGAAGTGTGAATTTGGTTCTACCAGATGGGGAAATGTTTGGAACAGAGGGTGTTACTAGAGGAGCAAGGGTTTTTTTTTGTTTTTGTTTTGTTTTTCCTGTCACTGTTACATGTTATTGTCACTATAATTCCCAATAATGGAAGGTCATTTTGAAAGCAATTCAATATCAGGCTACCTTGGAATGTTGAGCAACAGACATCAGGCAGTGACAAAAAAAATCAATTTCTAGAATTCCAAAGAAGCCTTTAAAAATCTGCAGTTCAAATAACAATTTGAATTTTATAGACTGGACAGGGGCTTTCTTCCAATATTTACAGCTGTGTTTCTTAAGCAGCGAGTGCCTAATGAAGGTCTCGGATCCCATTTTGGTCTTGTTACACTCTTTGTAATTCACACTTCCCTGATTATTATCCACAGTAGCAGCAGATATCTTGTTTTCTAATCATTCACAACTGAAATTCCCAGCAGCTTTTTTAGTGACAGCAACCTTCACTACATTCTTCGCTGTTTGTTTTTCCAGGCAAATATCCAATGTGTTTCAACACCCAAATCTCTCTAAAATTCCTTATAAAAATTTGCTATATGTTGTACAATGTATTTTTATTTAGGTATCAAAAGAATGAGGGCACAAGCAGTCTCCATATTTTCTAATCGCCATGTGTATAACATACAGGATAAAGCTGGGCACATCCAAATATACTTGTGGTTAGTCTAAGTGGACCCGGCAGCCAGGCATTACGGGTGCCCAATATTTCCCATTATAGGTCCTGTTTTCAGTTACGTATGATTTTGCCAAACTCTGGGATATTTGGAATAAAATTTGTCATGCCAGGTATCTGCCTCAGGCTGATTTAAAATTTCAATAAATAAAAAAAAATTCAAAGACCATTCAGCCATTTCTGAGAATAAAATTAATGGAAAATACACTATTTTTCCTGTGTTAAAAAGAATTCTTACAACTATTTCACTGTGGTCCATGTTTCGCTCTATAAACATAGCGAGACTAAGTTACTTCTTAGGGAAAAAAGGTGAAAAAGTAAGATCACGCCCAGACACTTGGTGGATTAGCCTCTTGGAACACTGATAGTTTAGACAGATAGTGGTGGGGAGGAAGTGTAGCGAGGGAAACCTTTTCAGAGATTAAAGATAGCATCATTAAAGTACTGGCATACAGAGGAACCAGGACGTGAGCTAAACATGTATCCCTAACAAGCCCAACTATTTCTATCACAGCCCTGTCTATTCTGTATTGAACAATCAGACACTTTCTCATTTGGGAATAGCTAATCCTCCATGAATATTAGGTTGCATAGGTGGCAAACAAGGGCAGGATTTGGCCTGCAGAATATATTCCCAATGATGGCACAAGACCCAGAACAAATCCAGTTTAACAATGTTCAGATCCCTGTCTGGGTCTATAGGGCTGGCATTTAGATCTGAAAGCACAGAGACAATAAAGTGGAAACAGATGATAATTTTTCCAGACACAAAACTGGCCTGTAAGAATTTGAGTTTCTGTTGTTTTACACTCTCAGTGATGCTCAGTGCTACCCCCATTCATTCCTGCCTCACTGCTGTATCTTTTCTTTGTATTCAGTTTTTGCACATGGTTACTAACTCAATTCTTATTAGCCTCACTCCTAAATTTGATGTTCAAGCGTAAGGCCAAAAGGCACAGGTTAATTTAACCTGACCCCTAGTCCCAAAGGATGGCTAAACTCGGCTTATTGTGGCTTTCAGGAGGTAGACACACTGACTGGGTGCGTAAACACACAGTCCGGTTGCACAGAACAGTTCAAACTAACCCCAGCAGAGGCCAGCACCACATAGTCACTGAACATTGCTCTACATATCCTAATTGAAGAGAGCGTTCAGTCCCAGAAAGGGGGATGTGGCTTTGGACTGAGCACCAGTGAGAGCTCAATTGGATTTAAAACTATTCTGCAAAGAGAATCACACTCATCTTTCCAAATAGGAGAGCAGAGTTTTGCTTCCTTCCCAGGACTTTTGCACCATCCAAGCCACAGCTGTAAACAAGGAGATGGGATTCCTGTCACAAGTAATAAATCCTCAGGCAGCTCTGGAAGCTGAATCTCTAACAGGTGCCTCTAGTTTAAGCTTTCAATGACATAGCTCGCTCCCTAGTTGAATTAACTAACCTAATTTCCATAGACCCACAAATAGGTCAACAGAGTAAATTAATTAGAAAGCAATTTCAATACTTGTAAAATCATTAAAAAAATCCTAGAGCTAACCATGCTGGGCCCTGCACTCACAGTGTGTTTTTTGTTTGTTCTCAAACCTGCCTGTAATTAAACTGCATGTGCCAAGCCAAGATTATACTTTGCTTTTAACTTAACCAGACCTTTCGGTTCCTGGTGAGAGATGCAGCTAATTCATTTAAATTCTTATTTCAAGGGAAACATTTCATTTCAAATTTGGAACCTAATTACTTGGCCTGCACCCAGAATCTTTGCCTTTTCAGAATAAAGAGATTATTTCAACCTCCAGCCCCTTGAATATTCTTTTATTTAAAATGCTAATAAAAAAATGGAGGAAATTGGAGTCCCCTGTTCTGAGACAAAAGCACCAGCCTTGCTGTGTAATTATCGGCCAAGGGTGGCTTTGTTTGTATATAACTATGGCTGGGGAATTATTTTCGCCTCACTTCCTAATTCATTGTCTTTCCATTTAAACCTTCCCCCTAAAACCTGACATGATACAAAACAAAGATTAATAGTCCCCTTTTCCACTTTTGGCAGTATTGGGCCCACTACCCTATACCACTTCAGAAAGCAGCTATTCACACCCACTTCACTCTTGCATGAATAATCATAAATTGTGCAGAGCAACACGTTCAGCCCTAGAGTGGCAGTCTAAAGGGATCGGGGCAGAGGCAGCTATCCACTCACTGCACCTGTTATTTCTGCTACTAGCCAAGCCTGGGACCTTTTATAATACTCCCTGCTGACTGCCACAGGTGCCTCTCTGCCTGCAAGCGAGCACAGCCTGGGGTGATTTATCCCCCACCAACACCTGACTGGTTGGACAGGACTTATGGCTGTAGAGTTTCAGTGTCCTACAGCACCAAGGTCTGCTTGAGGTGGGCTTTTCCCCCTAATCTAGACTGTTTCCTTAGCAGTGAGTGATGCAGCAGGCAAGCAGAGCTGTAGGAAAGAGATCTGCATTAAGCACGCTGAGTGTTATAAACAGAGGAGGGATGGCCTGTTATCTGAGAGCCCCATTCTGCAAGGAGAATCCCGGTCACTTCAGTAGCACTCTCTGCTGGCCCTGGTGTCTGCCTGTGGGCTCTCTCTTGTGGGGCTGAGGCCTATGTTAGTACAGCCACCGGATGGGTCCTTTGGGTGTTACTAGAATAGAATGGAATAATTCACTTCATTTGGTATTGGTTATACTGATCTGAGGGCAGAGACCCTGCAAAAGCAAAATATAAAACCAATCTCCTACAACTGGAAGGGACCTTGACAGCTGGACCAAGTACCAATTTTTGCCCCCAATTCCTAAGTGACCCCCCCTCAAGGATTGAGCTTACAACTTTGGGTTTAGCAGGCCAAGGCTCAAACCACTGAGCTATCCCTCCCCTCCACATTTTACTGCCATCTTTACTTGCTCTCAGCAAGTCTTTAAAAATGATCAGCCCCTACCTCTCCCACCCACCCCCCCTTTTTTTTTTCCATTTAAAGATAAATCCCAGGTTAGAACTTTGCACATCCCACCCCAGGGCCTGTGAGGCCAAGGGGGAGATGAACCAAGGCCACAGCATGTCTCTGTTATTCCAGGGTTAGTTGGTCCAATCAGTGCAGAGCAGAAAACCAGACATCAATCTGTAGTAAGGACTAAAAAATTGATTTTTTTAAAGTTCCTACATAATTTAAGTTCATGTGAGGGGATTCAGGCCCTGGAAAAAAGAATAGATCATCTATTAATTTACATTAATGAGGCTTAACAATGTTTGCCAAAAAGTGATTAAGAAACTGTGTACTAGCTTTAACTTCTGTCACTAGCACAAAGGCAGCTATCGAAGGCATTAAGTAGAGTTACACATACAAGGAATCCTGAAAATAATTCACGTGTTCTGCCCTGAAGATGAAGATGCAAGAAAAACTGCAGGGATGAGTTATGGTAGGGGCTGGTTTTCAAAGGTATCCAGCTATTGATGCACCTATTGACTTCAGGTCAGTTCTTTATCATGTTTTCTTCAAGGTTTCTATCTGTCTTCTATGTTATTCCGTTCTGCAGGCTTTACCTGAGAGGCAGCATGGCCTGGTGGAGGTGGTACCTGACCGAGGCTCAGGAGACCTATGTTCTAGTGCAGTTTTGTTGCTGGATGACCTTGGGCCAGGCACTCTACATATTTGTTTGCCTTGTTTATGCAGATTGGGGAAAGGGGCTGGTTCTTCCTATATGTTGGTACAGCATCTAGAACAACAGGGCCCTGATTTTGGCTGATGATTCTAGGTGCTACCGTAGCAAAAATAAATTCGATCATGTTTAACCAACTGCCCACTGTGACCTTTCCACATAAGCTCATGGTACGAGCTCGCTGGGCTCACCTGAAAGGTCCCTCTGAATGACCCACTTCTGCATGGCTGCCTATGCATGAGGTGTATTAAAATGTCCCAACTGCTTATTCACCTTCCTCGAATTGTGGCCTACTTGTCTGCCCATCCTGAGACGGCGAGCAGGACAGGGACATCCAGAAAGTGCCTGACATGTGGCGAGCCCTGGCAGAAATTAATAAGAAATAGTAATAACTCAGAAAAGCAGCTCCCATCTGGTGGCCAAGCACTAAATGCCCTTACATTCCACTCAGGTTTCAGGGCCAAATTCTTACTGGTGTAGGCCAGTGTAACCAACGATTTTAGTTTATTATCCATTTATTGTGTGATGTTATGATTAATCAATATGTTATATTACATATATTCATTGTATGTTAGAGTTAATTTGTAGGATTATAAAAGTATAAGATTGATCAGTATTTAGAGGAACCAAGTATTAGACATGAGTAAGACAAGCTGAAATGCAAGATCCCATAGGCTGAGGCCTGCAAGACTTTAGCTTCGCTATTTTAGGCCTTGGAGACAAGAAATGGTGACTTAAGCCAATAACCAAGAAATAACCCAATGCCCTAAGATTATGGGAAAAGAGGTACCAAGTGGCAACATAGCGCAAAATTACCCAGCAGATTAATATTATATCATAAAAATACTGCAAAGGCACATCTGTCTCAGACATGTGTCTTAAACCACGGGATACAGGTTGTGTGTCCATGCTAATGAGAACAAAGGAAGCTTACACAGCCTATAGAAAATTGGGGTCCCTTACGTTTCCAGGGGACACAGATCAATAAGAGAAAAGAGGGTTGACACTTTAATGGACACGCGCAGAATGTAGATATAGACAGAATCTCATTATAGAAAGGGGATGCCCAGAACAGGAAAATTGAGCTCCCTATGGGAGACTGCAGCAGAAACCATCCCTCTACTGATGATCAAGCTAGGAGAGACCCATCAGACCCTAACGCTGTTGTTAAGGATGTGAGTATAACTATAGTTGTAACTTGTGCATAGGTCTGTATAGAATTTCTGTATGTTTGGGTAATCATCACTTTAACTGTAACTTTAATAAAACGTGCAAAATAGACTAGACCTTGTACTGGTGAGTGGCTGTGTGGTCACTATCCTTGGTCTTCATTAGTTCCTAGAGACTAACTCGGAAGCAAGGAGCAGAGGTGACTGTCACTCTGTTAAGCTTGAAACAGGGCCGCCCAGAGGATTCAGGAGGCCTGGGGTCTTCGGCGGCAGGGGGCCCCTGCTTCGGTGGTAATTCGGCTGCGGGGGGTGCTTCCACCCCAGAGCGGAAGAACCCCCCACCGCCGAATTGCCAACGACGACCCTGAGTGGAAGAAGCTCCGGGGGCCCGGGCCCCGCAAGAGTTTTCCGGGGCTCCCGGAGCAAGTGAAGGATCCCGCTTCAGGGGCCCCGAAAAAACTCTCGTGGGGGCCTGAGGCAAATTGCCCCACTTGCCCCCCGCCCGGGAGGCCCTGGCTTGAAACTGTAGCCTCCAGAGCCGAACCACGGTGGTCTAATACCACCGTACAGAATTCACTTTAATTAAAATAAAAGGCTACACCAGCATAGCTTGTTGGCCTCAGTAGAGCTACCCTGACAGCTGACACCAAGTGAGGATCCATCCCGCAGTGCGGAACTGAAGGGGTTAACAAGCAGTGCCCCCTACTGAAATGATCTCTTCTCTGAACGCTACGGTGGGATCTGCCCGGCATTACAACAGCAGTTACAGGTGGGATCTGATTGCGCTCAATTTCAGTGGGGCTGTGTGTGAGCACAGGGACAGGCCCTCGGGGGGGTCATTTCCAGGAGCAGGGCCTTAACCATTGGACCTTTCACCAGAAAGAAATTCACTCCAAAAATATGAACTGAAAGCTACTATTGGATTGAAAAACCTTTAAGCCCCACTTCTAAACAGGGTAAGGTGTGGGGGGTGCGCTGGGGGGTCCATGAGGGGTATGGGTGGGAGGGTGCATGTTGGGGGCCCCTGCTCCCACCTCTTATCAACCCCCAGCTATCAATCCTGAGGGAAAACAACAATGCTCTGATGAGGCCACTGGCCCCTTGACTGCTATCAAATGCTCTTGCTTCTTTCAAATGGCCAAAAAAAAATCCATCATTTCCTCCCATCCCTGTTTCTAATATAAATTGCATAAAACCACGCAGGGTTTTTCGCATGGAGCACGCCTCTGTTGTTGCAGCTCCATCTGCCACTGTTTAAGAAACAGTTGGAGCAGCGGCAACTGAAATTCATCATAGTGAAATGTACGCAGCCAAACGGGCAGCGTGGTCGGGGGAGAGCAAGAGCAGCTATGCAAGAGGCTTTTCAAAAACAAACAGCCTGGCAAGGAGGGCCAGGGAGATCCAGGAAATGAGACTCAGCAAATTAAAAGGGTTATTAGAGGGATGAAGAGAAATGACTGGCCACAAACAACAGAAGGCGTTTTACCTAATAAGAAAAGGGTTGTCAATCATTCCAGCATGTCCAGAGTTGACAAAAGAGCAAACCACTCCATTAAAAATATCGAACCAGCATTGCCAGGCCTGAGCATTCAGAAATCACGAGTCAGGCCCTGAAATATCATGAGATTAGCTTAAAGATAAGGATATTTAAAAAGAAATAATAAATGTTGGGTCCTTTTTCTTTGCCTTCTGCTTTCTGAGGCTTTACCGGGCTCTCGAGTGATGCTTTCCAGCTTTTCTCTGCAACAATGAGAGCTAGAAGTACGTTTTCATTTTGAAAGGATTGCTGAGATTCACGTGTAATCACAGGATTCCAGAAGCTGGGGCTTTTATAAAGGTACCAAATATCATGGAACGCATGATAAATTTGTGATAGTTGGGAACCCTGGGAAACCCTTTTGTTTCTGACCATTTGTGAAGATAGTCGATTAATGGCCAAATATAATTCAGAATAACCCACCACAAACAAACCAGGCAGCTCTGAAGATCAAATCCCCACCCCGCTTCTACTAATTTCCCATCCCTGAAAATCCCATCCCTCCCTCCCCTATTTTCCAAAGCCTGGGTACAAAAATGAGCTTTGCAGTGTGTCCCTTTATATGACCACTAGAGCCTGTGCGCCAGTTTCCTCAGACATACAGCAGGAAGCATGAAACTCACCTGCTTCAGGTGCCGTCAATAACCTTAACTGTGAGTCTTACTGTGCCTGGAGACCCTTACATTAAAAGCACTCTAGAAGGGCAATGGATTATTATATTCTCCTGGGGCACAGATTGGCTTTTTGTTCTGTGTTTGCACAGTGCCTAGGACAATGGGGTCCTGGTGCATGAGTAGAGGCCTTAGTTGCTACTGCAAGGCAAATAAATAATAAATAAAATAGTAATAATAATAATAATTAATAATAATACATCTGAAAGGTGGCAGGGGGTGGGCAAAGGCATTAAGATATTGCACATGCATTTACAGAGGAGAATGAAGATGAAGAATTGTCTGAGACTGAACACAATACTAATAATCCTTTGCTTTCCTATGCAGCCTACAGTTTAGGGTTGGTTGAAACTGAGGCTTGGTCCCAAGAGTTCTCACTCTAAAAAGAGGTGACTCTCACCCGGTGAGTCAGTGGCTAACCCAGAATGAACCCCAGGAGCCCACTGCTTTCACCTCTTCAGCAGTGTCCCAAAGGCTTGTAGACTTCAGAGAAGCAGGTGAACTTTAGGGGGAGTTCATCCCTAACTGAGCCTGCAAATCCACTTGGGATCTTCTGTGCCCGTGAGTCAGAAGAGGAGGTGGCAGGCTGGAGTGGTATCTGGAGCACAGAGCCCTAGCCTTTTAGGGCATGTGAGCCCAGGAGCAGAAGGCGGAGGTGGCAGGCAGTTTTCTGGGAAGACACTAGTTGTAGGGATTACAGGAACTGATACAATGACACCACCTCCTTTGGAATGAACCTGCCTTGCTGCCTGGAAACCAGAAGGCTACAAAGAAGGCTCTTTGTTCAGGCTCAACCCCTTCCCATCTCGAGGGTGGGAGCTGTAGGGTCACCTGAGTCTGTAATATAAACACTTGTCCTGTGAGCCCTATAAGATGTAGCCATAGACTTGGCCCCAGCCCTTAGGGGTGATGTGGCGCGTTGAAGTCATGAGAGGACATGCTCAATACTGGATGTCATAATTCCATGAAGGATCTGTCACTTTTTGATACTGAGTGGCATTTCATTCTCCTAAGCCTTTAAAACTGAAATCTCTATCTGGAAAAAGAGAAGCGAGTGTGAGCAGGTCTGAGCCAGGAAGCAAAGACCGACTTCCTTTTGGTACGTGCCGCGTTTGCATTTTCTACCCTGATAACTCATCCTGTCACTGGCATACAGCAACAGAAGCTGAAATCTAATTTGGGTTTTGTCAGGTTAGTAAATGGTGTTCTTTAGGGGCGATCTCCTAGTAAATACACTAAACTCTAAATTGGAGAACAGAATTGCACAGCCAGGGAGCTGTTTGTGCAAACTCAAGGGTCTGTCTCGACAGAAGAGGTGTCACATTAAGTGTGCTAATATTGGGGATGAAAAATGGGGCTTTTTTCCCCATCAAACTACACTGTGGTGTCTCTCCTTTACAGACAGATGTTCCCAAGCAGCAAATGCCCTGGAGACTCGGTGGTAGGAAATTTAATCAAAAGCAGGGTAATTTCCATGAGGATAATAGCCACATTTTTAAAAAAATGACTAATGTTATTTAACAAGAAACCCTAGTGACTCCACGCAGAGTGTGAACATTTCATACCCATCTGAGTAAATAGAAACGCACGGGAAGTGAACCTCACCAGGTTTGGGATTTCAGTCCACTTTGGAGAAGTCTTGAAAAACTCTTCGATTCACTCCATGGAGCTTATCCAAAGCCATTGATATTGAATTGGGGGGGGGGGTGTCTTTCCCGCAACTTTGGAACATCCTCACGACCATCCTGTGAGCCCCATTTCCTTCCTTCCTTCCCCAGCCATGTTCCATCTGCCCTGTCTCACCCTTAAAGATCCTGCTGCAGGGCCCACAAGCTCTGACAGGCTCTGCTGCCTACACCTGCTGTGTTCAGTCATCACACTCTCTGTGGAGCAGAACACAGCCCATGCTAGAATTAATTCAGCAGTGGGCTGGATCCAGAAGAAAAATTGTCAAAGCTGCTGGGCCTCACAGGGGGATTTTCCAGAGGTTACAAAGAGCAAGGGAAGCAGTGGTGAGAAGCAGGGGGGAAGAAGGATGATCTTGTGCTTAATGCACTAGACTTGGACCTAGGAGATTGGGCTTCCCGTACCAGCACTGCCCCAAACTTCCAGTGTGACCCTCGGCAAGTCACTTAGTCTCTCTGTGCCTCAGTTCTTCCTCTGTAAAATGGGGATAATCATATTGCCTGTCTCCCAGCTTGGTCTGTCTTGTCCATGCAGACTGAGAGCTGTTTGAGGGCAGGGACTGCCTCTTACTAACTGTCTGCACAACACCTACCACAATGGGGCCCTGATCTTGACTGCCTCTGGGTGCTCATCTAATACAAACATTATGGTTTCTAGGGCCATAGGGAAGAAGGGAAGCACCAGGCCCCACAGTGGGCATACCACAAATAAATAATATGTATAAACAAACAGTATCGTCTGTGTGGCTGCATGAGAACAGAGCCCTGGGTTTACACAACGAGAAGGAAAAGGATCAGAAGTGCAGAGAAGTCAATGGAAAGGCTCCCATTGACTCCAAAAGGCTTTGGATCAGGGCCTAGAAAATGCAGCATTTAGATTCTGGAAACAGAGTGGTTTTGAGTAGGATTCCAAATGACAAAGAGTGTCAAAAAAATGGTGGGAGAGGGGAAGGAGTTTGAAGAGCAAAGCATCATGGAGAGGAAGCAGAACATTTAGACCCAGAGACAGAAAAACGAATCAGGGTTAACAACAAAACATTTAAACAAAAAGAAATGGGGATTCAGAATCCAAACGAGGCGGCTCCCCTGAAGACAGGAAACCCAGAGACACTTGATGTGTATCTCTCAAGCTTTAAATAATTTGTTTCAAGTCAATTACTGTGTGTGCCCAAGACTCAGGCAGTGCTTGAAAAGTTTATTCTTAATGGAAGGATTTGCATCATTCATTAGAATGTACTTCTGAGGTTTGACTCTCTTGGCTGGTCTCTTTGAATTCTTACCCACAAGTACCTTCCTGCATCTGCAGCATTCTTACAGATATTACTGTCCAGGACACGGGGGGTTCGAAGGTCATTAAACAGGAATTATCATCCACACAGTCCTATGGAATGATCAGTGGAGTGGTTTGGTTCCTGTGCTAACATTACAAAGAATGCTTCAGTCGTCTTCCTGCCAGCCTCTTACAATACAAGAAAGTAACCAATATGACTTCAGCAGCCCCAGGACCTGATTTGTGTGAGCCTCCAACCTTGGTGTCAGCTCCCCCGTGCAGCTGTCAAAGGACATTGAGACAGGATGGGAGCTGGATGGAGCAGAACTCTGCTTATTCAAACCAGGGACAGGAGGAGGGGGAGCCCTCCTCTGCTCTCAGTGTGGGTGAGGAGGGGCTACGCTTCTCATTTTAACCCTGTTGTGCGCAAAAGAAAATCTTTACTTCATCAGCAATGGGAGTGGAAGCCGCTGCATGCACATGCCCAATAGCCTCTCCACCACATCAAGCTCTGACACTTCTAAATCTACAGTCCAGGATACAGGCCTTGCGCCTCCAGATTGCTCTAGATCCCATTATGTCTTATTCTATATATGATGATAAATTAATGCTGCAGTGAACTACTATAGTGTTAAAAGATACCAGTACTTATACCATAGTTCTAATAGTCACAGATCAACAACAGAAACCTCCAGCTCAAAATGTTGCAGAAAACTAGCTCTTAAGGTGCAATTTTTGAAAACACCTGAGTGACTTAGGACACGTTCCATTAAGACTCGGAGACCCACCAGAGTCTCCTAAGCCGGGTGGCTTTTCAAAATGCCAATCTAAAAGGTCTAGCAGATAATAATCTATGGAGCCTTTCACCATTAAGTCATTGACTCAAATCTGAATCACGTAATGAGGCCCCTATAAGAAGTTAATGTGAGGGCTGAATCCAGTTTGGAGTGACCAGGTGTCTACCGCTCAGAAGCCATTGGCATGATTAGCAGAATCTCAACAGAGCAATCAAGGAATGAATGGGCGGGGAGAAGCATCACTCCTCAAAAAGCAGCCCTTTCAGATCCCACTCGAGGTACATCCGAGGGCTAGCAGTGTGGGGAAGGCAACCATTCTGTACGGCAGCTCTTCAGTCTCCAGGACAGTCAGGTAGGCCCCATCGTTAGCATGACCTTAGCTTACAAATATATTTATAAAGAGCCCTCCTGAAGCCCTAGCTGGTGGTAGGGTTTCAATGCAATAACCTCAGAGCTAAACCCACTGGCTGTCAAAAACAGGGTTGGTTGTTTTTATTGGCTTGACAATCAACTGCACGCTGAGTAGGGTAGGGTGACCAGACAGCAAGTGTGAAAAATCAGGACAGGGCATGGGGGGTAATAGGAGCCTATATAAGAAAAAGACCCAAAAATCAGGACTGTCCCTATAAAATCGGGACATCTGGTCACCCTAGAGTATGTTCACTCTGAAGGTGCTCCTAAATGATACGTTTCCTCAGGCTGTGAACACACATGGGGTATTTTTTTCAGGATAAATTTGCGCTGTTGTAAAAACACAAAATGCACAGATCTTCTCTTCAAAAGAAAAAAAAAGACACATAATTCACTTATCCCTTATTAAAGCCACCGAGATTGTTGAATCAGGGAGGTGTTTTTTTTTAATTGGAGGTGGGGGGGGGGATTATTAAAGTATTTGATTCATCTCCTGAAATTCCTGATGACAAAAATATTTGGGGATGTGGCAGCAGCAGAATTATATAAAAAGGTTTAATGGGCTTCATGGGAAAACCCTTCAGACAAACTCAGCAATTCAGCTGCACTGTATTTTAACTCACTTGCTCATTAAATGGGTTGCACAGGGACCTAAACTTATTTTCTTAGCCTTTCTGAATTGTGATTTTGCTTTTCCCAGTTTTTCTCCATTTTGTGCAAACTCTTTAATCTGAGGGTCAGGGAAGTTAAGAGCGGAAAAGACATTTCAGTCAATATTAAGGTCAAACAGGCCATCTCCAGAGGCTAATGTAGGATTGTTCCATATGACATAATTTTGAGGGTTTTGTCCAGTTCAGTTTTTAAATGTCCCAAGGGACTGAACTTCCACCACTTCCTTTGAAAAACGATTCCACCACCAAATTGATTTTGCTGTTAGGAACTCTGGCGGATTCCCAGAAGGCCATTCGATTGAGTTTGCTCTGTTGGGAGTAAGTCAAACTGCGCAGGCTTCTGGATCCAACTGCTCCTCCACTGCATTAAATCCCAAATCTGGCCCCATTTTGGGGGGCACAAGTGGGGGAGACAAAAGTCAAATCTCCGCAGCCAGTGTGATGTCACCATTGATTTAATGTGTTAGTCTCGCTTGTTCATTTATCTTGCCCTGAAAACCCAAACAAAACCACAAACCTCCAAACTGAAGCCGCAACTGATATATGCAACCGGTGTTCCTCCCGCCATCACCACTGCGCTGCCCATCTCCTTCCTTATGTCCTGCCCCCACTAGTCGTGCCTTGTCTCTGGTTAGGCCCTGGTCCTGCAAAAACAGACAAGCAGACAGCTGCACCTGTACTAAATCCCATTTAAATCAATGGGGCTCCAGCTACATGGATCCATTTTCAGGGTCGGGACCCTTGGAGCAAAGACTTTCTTTTATTTCTGTACAATGCACAGCACAAAGGACCCCTGAGCTCAACTGGAGCCTCAAGGTGCTACTGGAGCGTAGGGAATAAATAATAGAAATGCTAAATCGGGGCCAAACGATTGCAGTGACATTTCTACCGTGTGCAAAAATATCCATGAAGCAAAATCCAAGCCATTTTCATGCAGCTCTGAACCCACCTCTTGCACTTCTGGACATTTGAGGAGAATGTGCAGCTGGGTACATGGCCTCGAGGTGTTGAATGAAAGAGATGCAGGAAGCTCTGAGCTCTGCTGAAAATGACACCTGCCTGCTCTGAGCACAGCCTCCTGCAGGATCCCACAGCAGAGCTCCAAAATACCAGCTTTGTTCAATAATTCATCTTCCAAACCCAGTGAATAACTGACAGTCCGACAACAATGGTGTGTAGCATCCACATTTTCTCCAATAGGAACTTTGCATCCCCTGTAACATCTTGCCCCCTAAGAAACATCATCTTCTAGTGCAGGATGTTGAGTTTACAACCCCTGTGCTGGGAATCTGAGAGCGAACTAGAAATAATGGAGCCTTTTATTCTGCATGACACTGAAAAAGGGAGGTCCTGCAACACCCAGAATAATGCACATTTTCAACGTGATACAAGGAGGAGGGATTGGGAGAGAGATTGTGTCACATGCATTAACTGATTTGGCCAGGATATTGAACCCTGCTGGAATCTATTTAGTGACAGAAAGGCCTGACGATTTTTTGGTTTTGTTAAGCTCTTTTTAATGTTTGCCAATCTTTTAATTAACTTGAATGTTGTAAAGACAATGGGAAGAAGCTGATAGACTTGAATTAGCTGCCTCCAGTTCTCAGAGTCCCAAATTGATAAGGTAGCACAAGCACCCATAAATTACCCTAGGAGCTGTAGAATTTTAAGCAGGGAAGTTTGGCTTTGACAAAACTTCAGTGCAAGTCTCTCCAAGGTATATTTGGAGTTCTCAACATAGCAACAAACTGACTGTAACCAGGGGGCTTCCTTAACCTTTAGGCTGCTGGATGCTACAGACATCCATGCATGTGTAACCCTTACACATGTACTCCGTCAAATCTCTAACATCTCTGCATCCTAAGGGGCTGAGCTGAAGGCTGAGTAGAGACAATGGATGAACCTTGGGCCACGGGAGGTTAGGTGGATCCCCTTCCAGTTTGCTATTCACCTACCTGTGTTGTTTCCTATAGTGCTGTTGATTCCCATCCCTCCAACCAACGAGGCTCTGATGCTGTTGCTTCTGCTATAGAGCCAGTGATCTGTCTAGCTCAGAGCCATGGGCCGCACAGAGCAGGTTGAAACAGACAATGAGACTTTTCTGTTATGAATATTAACAAGGCCCACAGTGCAGAGAGCAAAGTTGCTAGAGAGAGAAATTCAGTTGTCCTGGTTCTCATAAGGGGGGATAGTCATTAATAGACCCATTTGTAGGATGAGTAGGGGGCCAGGTACCTTTTGAAGTATCCAAATTACAGCACTAATATATCTGGGATAATATTCCCCAGTTACATGCAGAGTCAGATCAGTGACCTGCCAGAGAAAGCCGTTTATTTATCTGTTACGGTACAATAGAACCTCAGAGTTACGAACCACCTCCATTCCCGAGGTGATCAGAACTCGGAGGGTCGACTGTATCTTGGATTTTATACTGGCTCCCATTCCCACCGTATCTGGGTGCCTTCTACATGTAATTCCAGTAGGAGTTACATTTGCCCCATCAGTGCCCCTCTCCGAACACAGACACTCGTCTGTCTTGCAGGCAAATAGTCGTGTTTTAAAATCAGACACATATGCAAGGATTGGGGCTGAAACTGAGGCATTAACAGGAGCTTTTAGTGAAGAAGCTGAGGAGGCAGCAAGGTCCCTGGAATAGGGCACCTCAGACTTGGGATCTTCGCCTTTCTGTGGTGTTGTTTTCCCTCACACCCTTTGCCCATCTTGTCATTAAGATTGTGAATGTCTCAGGGCAGGGACTGCCTCTCACTATGCATGGACAGCACCTAGCGCAATGGGGCGTTGATCTGACTTGGGATGTCTAGGCAGCATTGTAATCCAGACAATCACTAATACTAATCAGCTGTTTGTACAGCACCCCACACAAGGGAGGCATGATCCCAAAGGGGGCTGCTGGGTACTATTGCTATATAAATATTAAATAGTAATAAGTAGAGAGCCATGCAAAATAACGCTAGATATAATCATTCCAATGCAAAAGAATTTTAAAAAATTGGATGTCTTCTCTGCAAAAGTGTTCCTAGGTATTTAAAGGGGAAATGTTCCTGCCAGCTTCTCTTGTTGTCACGGTTGATGGAGCTAGGTACATACAGGGCCAGATCCTCAAATCAGCATTGCTCCATTAGACCTGATTTAGACCAGTCCAGGAAGTGGCCCCTATTCCTCACTGCACTGAGCTGGAGAGGGGAGAAGGGCTTTGCGGGAGTCTTACGTGCCAGAGTCACAGCTCTCTGGGTTCCTCCTCTGTGTGCTGCGGCATATGAAGCACCTGATCTGGAGAAGAGGTGACAGTGAGCTGCGATTGTTCACTTGACTGGGCCCCGAGTTTCCTTTTATGTGCAATGAAGTGGAATGTGCTGCTCATGTAACCACAAGAAATGGACTGAAAGGAAAAGTTTTAGAGTCACAGCTTGGCACAGTGCTCCCGTTCGGTGAGCGCTGGCAGGGTTTGCTGCACAAGGGACTGAGACAAGGGGCTGCCTGAGACTCCCCTGCAGAGCTTCAGAACATCAGACTTTGCTCCCTGATTCATTATTCTAAACTCTGAATAATTCAATGTGCTGGATTAATGGCATATACTCCATATAGAACTTCATTTCCCGCAGCAAACTTCTCCAAAGGCAGCATCACATCTTCCGACGCACCAAGCCCCAGGAATGCTGTGCACAAGCTCCCCTCTGACAATGGGGTAAGGATGAAACTAGAAGGGCAAGCTGGCATGAAACCCAGAAATCAGCTTCTTCTCCAACACGGCCACCATCCCAATTCAATCCCAGCTCAGCCTGGCTTGCTGTAGGTCGCCTGCAGTGGATTGCATGGCACAAGAGGCAGCTCAGGGGTCTGTGAAGGAACGTAAGGATAAAGAGCTTTCTGGTCTCTCTGTTTACAAAGTTATTAATTAAAGGGACATTCTCAGCCAGTAGAAGCAAAGTGCTAGAACAGCAACATGCAATTGGGAGCAGACTTTCCTCTTAGCCCACTCGCGAGGAAGGAAGAGGGTAAGATCTCATGATCCTTTATCCCTGGCCTACCATTCTCCCCCTTGCACTTCCTTCTTGTCCTTTAACTGTTCCCAGCTGATGGGTTGATTACTCTCATTAGCTCATCAGCCTCCTACCTAATTAAGCCGTTTGAACACCCATCAGTTAAATCCACTCCAGGCGGGGAAGAGTTAATGCGTTAGGATATGTCTAAACGCTCACGGCTGGCCCTGGCTCAGGCTAAGGGGCTGTTTCATTGTGGTGTAGGCATTCAGGCTCCAGAACACACTCACTTCATGGGACCCCAGCCCTCTAGCCTGAGCCAGCAGTCACGGCTCAGCTGCGGATTTTTAAATGCAGTGCGGACGTACCCTTCATGACCAGCCTGCTGGGTCAGCTCTAGGCTCCTGGCACCTTGTCACAAAGCTGAATGACTGAAATATTTTATCTTGATGTCTAGAAGAGCTGGAACAGTGGGTCGATGGTTCTCGCATTTGTAAATAAACCTCTGCATCCATTATCCATTCTTGTTTGTATTCCTGTAGAGCCAAGATCAGGCCTCCACTGCGCTAGGGCCTGTACACACACCTAGTTAGAGACAGCCTCTGCTCCAGAAATGAACAAGACAGACAAAGGAAGGGCTTTATCCGGTTTTTACAGATGGAAAACTGAGGCACAAAGGATTAAGTATCCCAAGGTCACACGGGGAGTCTTTGATAAGCACAGGACATGAGGCTGATTTTCTGGAATCTAAAGCTTGTACCTCAATCACCCTTCTTCTCATCCAGCCTGCATCCTGCAGCCCTTTTTTATGGCTCCATGGAAGCTAAGGTTGCAGGTCTTTCTGCTTCACTCTTAGTACAATAAAACCTGTGGATCTTTGCTCCCATTTATGTGGGTCCCATCTCTTAAGCATAATGCACACAGGGCCCCAGGCATATGTAAGGCTTAATGGGAGCTAGAAAGCTTGCTGAATAAACAGAGCAAATATAGACATCTCCTTTATACATTATGTTCTGCTGGAATTTTGAAGTCTCAATTCACGTATTATTGGCATAATTAGGGAATAGTGGGATATTTGATTTGCATTACCGAGCTGCTTGAGGTTGGAATTATAAGATCAGATCAAATTCCATTGAAGTTCATTATATTTGACTATTTCTTACCCATTATGTGCTGAAATGAACAACCGTATGCCAGTATAATATGCTCTCACATTTCTCTCTCTGTCTGCAAGCCACAGGAGACAGGGACGCTGCACTACCTTATAGCTGATATCACTGCGAGAGGCAATATCCTTTCTTGGGCAGCAATGAGAGTGATAAATTAATGGAAGTGAGAATGAAACCACCCCGTCATTCATGTCACCGAGGAGGCCTGAATTGTTAACGGAATAACTCACAGGTTGGAAAAAATTGTTGTGTCGGGGGGCAAGATGGTTATACTAGAATCCTCTTCCCTTACAGGAGAAAATAACAGTCACCTGAGGATGTCAAAGTAATTTGCAGCAGTGGGAAGGTGTTATGATACCCATTTCAGAGGTGGGAAAACGTAGACACAAAGATTAGCGAGCAAGCGTGATCTTGTGATGGGCTGGGATTCAGAAGATATGGATTCCATTCCTGGTTCTGCCACAGGGCTCCCTGGGTGAGCTTGAACATGTCACTTAGGGCCTAAATACCTTTAAATATCTGGCCCTAACTCCCATTCAGAGCAATGGAAGTTAGGGGCCTAAATACCATTTCTCTGTGCCTCAGTTTACCATGTGTAATTTAGGATTAACAGTACTTGTTTTCTTACACCCTGTGTCTGTCTTGTCTATTTATAGTATAAACTCTTCAGGGCAGGGATTGTCTCTTATTATGTTTATGTACAGTTCCTTGCACAATGAGGCCCTGATCTCACTTGGGGTTGCTAGTCATTATCATAATGATACGCAAGGTGCTGGGCATTCCTGAGTTTAAAGTGGGGCGTTGGATGCTGACCACTTCTGAAAATAAGAACCGACATGACTTCCGCCAAGCATGTGAAGAAGCTCCAGAGCTGGGAATAGAACCCAGATTTCTTGACTCCCCATAAACATTAAAGATAGAACAGTGGGTCTCAAACCTTTTTTACTGGTGACCCCTTTCACATCACAAGCCTCTGAGTGCGACCCCCCCCCCAATAAATTAAACACACTTTTAAATATATTTAACACCATGATAAATGCTGGAGGCAAGGGGGGTTTGGGGTGGAGGTTGACAGCTCACGACCCCCCATGTAATGACCTTGTGACCCCCTGAGGGGTCCCAACCCCCAGTTTGAGAACCCTTGAGATAGAAAGTTGGTGTCATATCTAAGAAAGATGGCCCAAAAGTTAATAAGAACTAGATTTTGGCTTATCCTTTCTTTACCCTGGCTGGAAAGACTAGGGGCAATGCACCGAGCGTCTGTGTGGCATTGCAGGTTACTACTGCTCAGTAAAGTAGTCGTTCCAGGCTTCCTTGACTATAAATGCAAGTCAGCCTTGTGCAAAGCACATTCAAACACAGTAGAGGAGCCTGAGAAACTATCTCCCATCAGCTACAGGTGCCTCTCTTTGTTTTTCCTCTGAGTTCTATGCTTACAAAGTGAGTGGACAATATTGATTCCTCTGCATGTTTCTCTTATTTAAAGTTTCTACTAAGAATAAAACAGGAAACACATCAGGTCTGATAAACTGTGCAGAATAACTTATGGTCCAGCTCCAAGAGTGAGGACTGAAGGTGAAATTTGTGCCTGTGCAGAGTGACGACGCCAGTTTTGAGCCTTGTGTTAGGCCCTCCTTATGCAAGAATGAATTTCACCTTGAGTGAAGAGTGAATAAGGACATCAGATACCAAGTCCTTAACAAATGGAGAGAAAAATGCCATATGAGAGATATTCACAATCTTTTGGATAAGCTGGTCATACGGTGCACAGTGACTCCATCAATCCAGGAGCATCGATGGAGCTGGCGTCTTCCCCATCCCAATCCATAATAATCGAACAGAAAGTGGTAACAGACCCAAAAGTACAAGAGATGGAGCGATCTCGCCAAATCAAATCAACGAGCACAGTGTAATCAACACTCATTAAGCCAATTTAGTCAAGTGATGACCTCAGTAGCTTTTATTTAATCATACACTTAAATGTCAAATCAATATGCAAATTTGGCATAGGCCTTTTCCAATTATATCACATTAAAAACTTTCAAGTAAATAAATGCAACTGGAGTTGACAGCGTCTGATAAACACCAATACAAAATATCTCCGACCAGTCAATTAACAGTCAGATTTCCACACAAAGACCTGTGTGCATAAAATAATTACACTATACGTAATTACTATGTTCTCCATAATAGAGATGGCCAACATATGAAGGCCTAAACGAGCTCGTTAGTTGCAGTCAGTGCTGTATTTACATAGAAGGTTGCAAACATTCTGTGCATATAAGCTGCTCTCCTACTACTATTCATCATTTTTTAAATGCCTTGTTTCAGCTATTGTTTCCAATTATACTTGGGACTGCAGTTGCTTTCCATACCATTTCCACCCCTCTGTCATTTGTCATTGTAGAGTCACCTGTGAATCTTGCCCAAATGGTTTATAAAACTAAAGAGTTCTTGTAAAACAGATTTTTCTCCAAGTACATTGTTTGCAGATGAAATATGCTGTTTTGTTGAAATCACGCAAGGCACCCCAGTGACTGGCTCATGCACCCGAAAACTCGGCAAGCTTCCATTCCACAAACCATACATCACATGAAGCAAAGCTGCCAAACACCGCTGGGGAACAAAGGTTCTTCTGCATTGCAAACTGGTTTTGGTCAGCTTCCTGCAGACTTCCTGCAGGCATACATGTGTCAGCGGAGATAACAGAGAGCTGCCACTTTTTTGTCTAGTGTCTTATTATTTATGGCGCTCATAAGGCTGAGCAGTGACAGGTAAAATATTGTAAATGTCTTGATAATACCACAACTACAAATTGGAAAAGGCACTGCTGGGCTTGCAGACAGAGCGGGAACTTACTCACCCATGACGCTCAACTGTCAAAAATGACCCTTTAAGTGAATCTGATCATCAATGTTAAAAGACTGACTCGGGGTAAGATTAACCCTTAGCTAATTCCCAGGGGATGGAGGTTTATGGATGAGTTGTACACCACCACACAAATCAACATTTCTAATAATCCAGCATCACTAATTAATTCCGCTTGCTTAGGCAAAAGGATAGCAAACCCTGCGACCCCTGGGAAAGCCACAAAAACCCCAAAACAAACAAACAAACAAACAAGAACAAAAACTTAACGAGAGAGAGATTGATTTTTCCTCAGAAGAAAATTTGTAATGGGGAAGAGGGAAGGAAAAAAATAAGGTACAACAAGTACTTAGTATGAAGTATGGAGATGCCTATTGGTGTCCTTAGCTCTTTAAGCAGGTGTACAAATGAGCATAGAAGTACTGTCTGGATTTGGCTAGTGATGGTGATTGCCGTACAGACAGGTGCATTGGGGGATTTTGACAATGCAGGTATAGAGGTCGGGGTACATTGTCTGGTGCACTGGGCCTTGGGCAGGGTGGATTGCACCCTGGGTTGCTGCAGGAAGGCACTGTGCCTTGCATAACCCAGCCCCAGCCTGTGGCACAGAGCGGAGCAGCAACAGTTCTTCCAAGTTGCTCTCTGCAGCTGCAGAGGAGAGAGTTGCATTTGCCCCTAAAGGCAGGATGTAAGTGGGGTTTGCAGGGTGCTTGGTGACTTTTGCTGGCAGAAATCATTCCCATTCGGCAGCATTTTACCTTCACTTTGCATTGGTGTAAATGACTGCACAAGGTCCACGGCAACAGAGAATTTAGCCATTGTGTAAAAATCACGTGTAGCCTCCAATCTGATTAAGATTTTACCAAACACTTTATGCACCAATTAGTTCTGTCCTCGCTCCTCGTCCTGTGTTGCAGTGGCTGATAGACGCACTCTACAACACCATTCTCCCCGAGTACTTTGATGCTATCAGTGGGTGCAGGGTGAATAGAGCTGGTCTGAAAAATTCTATCACAGCAGTTTTTGTCAAACTCACCAACTCATCAATATCAATTTTTTTTCATAGAAACAGGTGGATTGTAATGTAATTCTGATGGACCCTAGGCAGGGCTGCCAGCTCACCCACCCGGCTTCTCGGCAGCCTGGGCTTCCAGGCCACTTCCAGGTGATGAACTAAACTCCATGACCAAATCCTTGCAATTTCCCACTCTCAGAGCCCTCCCCTTGCATGACGGGGCATTTGCATTCTTTTCCCATTAGCATCACACACACAAAATTGCAGGTGATTTTATTTGTGGTGGAATTATTTGAATGCACTAAACAGCTAAAATAAAGCGAGGTGGAGGATAACCAGGCCAGCAGGTGAGAAGTGTTCTGCTCTGCACCAGAACTGCTTAAGTTTAATTCATCAGAGCTCAGCTGATACCTCCCTTATATGGAAAGTAAATCTGCTTTAATATATCATACCTATTCCTAACTCACACAGCTGAAAATCTCATTTCATGGGCTTCAGGTTCACCAGATTACAATTCCACTGGAGAGAGTCTCTTGGAGAGATACAAACTAATAATAACATATTAGCTTGTAAAAACCGGATTTTTCTCCTGATCGCCCCTAACACTCGATGATGTGCAACACAGAACCTGGTTCAGCCAGATGTGCATGTGGAGAGGTCTATTTGTCATACACAGTGTGTGGAAGAAGAAACCCATCGATCTTTGGTTTGTTAATGGAGTGAGGCTTTCCATTTGTGAGTTTACTTGTCTTAAGGGGAAAGCATTTTCCACCACTATAGCTGCATATTTGTGATCAAGCCGAGATTCCTGAATGATGCTCCACTTTAAGCCAAGCTAGGCGGTGGGTAAATGGTTTAACGTTACAGAATGCCTGCTCCTTTTATAACTTATAAGGGGGAAAGATCCTTGCTTCTGTTGCTTTATTTTTTGGAAAATTCTTTAGAGGGAAGATCCTGTAAATTCTCTTTTATTCTGCAGCTCTGCTCTTACTGCCGTTTACTGAAATCTAGCAGTCTCATTCCCTCTTCTGTGGCTGCTGCTTTACGGCCTCTCTGGCTCAAATCTAAGACCAAGCACCCACTGGCATAAGCAGCCAGCCATGTATTGGTCAGTGATACACGGAGCCAAGGAAGATGAAACCTTCCCTCCAGGTTGGGAGACCACAGGCTACCTGGGCACCCTTACATGGCATCCTCCGGATCCATTCCCATCACATCTCTACTCCTGCCTGACCCTTACATACTGTAGTGCAGGGAGCTTGTGTAGCATGTGCACTGCACTGTGCAGGTGTAACGCCAACAGACCCTGCTCATCGGCGGGCAGGAGCGAATCTGGGACCTCTGGGGCTTAGTGCAGGAGCCTCTACGGCAGGAGCTAAAAGCCAGCTGGCTGCTAGCTAAGGCTGTCGAGCAGACTCATTAATCTCTCTGTCTAAGGGATCTCAGTGCTACTAGGTGGGACAGAACACCATCCCCAGGAGATGTGTGGGTTACACGGGCATGCCTAGTGCCCCACACGCCGCAGCCTACTGGATGAGCAAAGCTCTTCCAAGGTGCTCTGTGCAGCGCAGAGTAGAGGGGGGGTTGCTCCTTGATGCAGACTGTAACTGGAGTTTGCGGTGGGTGTAGTACCTTTTGGAGGCCCTCTGCACTGGGGTGAGCTTCACATTCTGGGAATGGAGGGACCTGATTTTCAGAAGTGCTGACCCGCCAGAAACACCACTGGAAATCAACAGGAGCTGCGAGTGCTAAAAACCTCTTAAAATCAGACCCCTGGGTTTTTTATCAACGTCTAACTGGAGTGTCCTAGAAATTTCACTAGGGCTTGGCTACACTTACAAATTTGCAGCGCTGCAGCAGGGTGTGAAAACACACCCTCTCCGGCGCTGCAAATTGCAGCGCTGCAAAGCGCCAGTGTGGTCAAAGCCCCAGCGCTGGGAGCGCGGCTCCCAGCGCTGTACGTTATTCCCCACAGGGAGGTGGAGTACGGACAGCGCCGCGGCAGCGCTTTGAAGCGCTAAGTGTAGCCACAGCCTTAGTTAACCAAGGCCCTGAAATCTACATTCCAACACAGGTGGAATTCTGAGGCACTTTCCCACCATCCCCTCGTGTTTGGGGTTTTTTATGCACAGCCAAGCAACCCAAAAAAGAATCAAATTCATCAAACAGATTTCATCATGTGGAAAGCAAAGTGATGAAGCCTAAATTGCAATTGACTGAATTTTGAATTAAGCAATCAACTGATTAATTACTTGACTTTTGTCTAATAAAGCAAAATGTAAATGATGCCAGCAAAAAGTTACATTCCATTAGTGTAGCGTTCGCCTTACTCTGAGCATTCCAATGGAACTGCCAGATGCAAAAGGAGATAGACAAGACTGTCGCAAAATGGCCCAGCTACCCTCATCTGTCTTTGTTTTTTCCTGATGTACAGCATGTTGCCAAAAAGTGAAGGAAAGATTTTTAAAAAGTGTATAAACCAAGTATTCTATGCAATAAGATACTGAGATACTTTGTCAATTCCAGCATGCTCTATCAGCATTAAAGTAGGAGCAACACATTGTATCCTTCAGATTGATTTTGCACTGATGAATGTGAGATTGTCAGATTGGTTAGCATTCACAAATACATTAATCAGTGCTAAGGTCAGCATAGGCTCATCTACAGTAGCTTTTAACGTCTCTTTCTCTGCTGTGTGATACCACTGATAAATGGTCAGGGGAAGATAGAGTCTATTCTGCAGCATATCAAGGCCACAAACAGGAGGACTGTCAGAAGCAGCATTAAAACCTGCTCCCTGTGCTGTTTTTCTGAAACCCTTTAAACAATTCTCTCTCCTGCTTGACATTAACCAATGGTGGCGTCCTTCAGCAGGGCTGAGCTTGTCTTTCAAGAGAAACATCTCTAGATCCTGAAGATGTGAATCACCTGAAAGGCAATGCGTGCACTGTACGCTGATGGGAAAGATTCCTCATGTCCATCTGCAGCTCAGAGGCAATCTACCCAATCCCAGACCAAGACATGGGCCGCAGCAGGGTGGCAGGAGTCAGCACTGTCATGGGCACTGCTTCCATGGGTGCTCCGGGGCCGGGGCTCAGCACACACTGGCAGCATCCCCGATCAGCTCCTCTCCCTCCCCCCAGCACCTCCTGCCCACCAGCAGGCCCCGCCCATCAGCTCCTCTCACCACGTGTTTGTGCAGCACCTAGCACAATGGGGCCTGATCTCGGTTGGGGCTTCTGAGCGTGGTGATAATAATAAATATTAAGGCCTAGATCCTCAAAGACATTTAGGCCCCCAACTCCCATTGAATTGCAGTGAAAGTTAGGAGCCTAAATAGCTCCAAGGAACTGAGTCGAACTGAGTTGGGGCTGCTGTGCTTCTCCTTCCGCTGAGAACCTCACCCAAGAATCTTCTCGCCCACCACAGATGGGGGCTTTAAAGATCCCAAATTAATTTCTAAAAAATAAAAGGGGGGGAGCGGTTAACTTAGTCATGTCATATTTATGTATGTGGCATTTTCCAGTCTTATTTCCACTGTGATGTGTAAATATTAGAATAACACTCTCTTGGTTATTAATCTGTGCATAAAATACCTAGGGTGGGCAATTTAACCTTTGCCTTTTGGACTATCCTGATTTCAGCATGACGAGTATTCGTCTTTAAATTGAATTTCATTGTCACTTTGAAGACAAGAAATGGAAGAATCAAAGGCAGATTTTCAGGGATTCAGAGTCAGCTTTCCCAAGTAAAAGTTCTGAGTGTGCCAGAATCAAAGCACGGAAAACTGTGAAATTATAATGATGAGTTTAGTTAAGCTCCCCGTTAATATTTCAGCTCTGCTGAGAATAATCATTTTTGAATAATGAATTACATGAGAACGAAGATAATAAAACACTACTAATAATTATGCTTAGGTCTTAGAAGCAGCTTTTCATCCATAGATCACAAAACACTTCACAAAGGAAGGCAAACTTCATTCTCCCCATTGCATAGATTGGGATACTGAAGCACAGAGAGGGACTTACCCACGATCACACAGAGCCAGTAACAGAATCCAAATCTCCTGATTCCCAGTCCAGTGCCCCATCCCCACACTTCATTATAAATCATTATAGTTATTGGCTGGGGTTTTCAAAGGGGCACTCAGCTCCATGCCAAACTTCCTGAAGATCCTTTGAAAAGCCCAGCCATCAGACAAACACAGAGTGATAGTCTAGATGTTTCACATTCCAATCATAATCGATTCACAGGCACATCAGGGTTCAGGTACAAAGCAGGGCAATGCAGTCTCTCTGCAGCAAGAAGACAGCCCTTTCTGCCCATGTTCCTATCAGCATCATCCCCCCTTCACCTCCCTAAACGACATCTAGTGACCTGGGAGGGCACGGCTCTGGGATGCACTCTGCCCAGGGCTCAAGTAATGACACTTATTTGAGAATCACCTGGGATAAGAAAAGACCCTGCTACGCGCTAGAGCCCACAGCTGGGAGAAAAAATATGCTGGATCGGCCCCATAAAAGTAGCAATAAAAAAGTTCTAATTTTAGCAAATGAAAAAATAAATGGTCGTAGGCCTGTATAATCTACACATCAGCACAACAAGATGCTTAGTCAATAAAATAGTTCAACTAAGTGATCTCAGCATGTAATTCCATAAGGATTTTTTGCAGGGGAAAACACTATCAGTTTCCATTTCTGTTTAATGAATCATGTGAATTATAGTAACATTACAAATGGTTTTCTTTGCAGCCTATTAGTTTGTTTCTGTAGGGTTCTAATGGAAGACATGCTTCATTTAGATCTGAGCTTGCCCCCAAGCCATAAAGAATAAATTGTATTATTATAAGCAGCTACCTTTTAAAATGATCTTATCAAACAAAAAAGTATGGAGGGTTATAATCATTTCAGACAACATGTTAGCTCTTAGCAGGCTCTTAGCTGTTTTGTTTATTTGTTTATTAATATCTCCAGTAGAGAAGGGACCAAAGAGTTCAGAATAATCCAGGCACCCTTTAGCCATGGAAATGGGCAATGTCTACATAGCACTATTCTCTCACCAACTGTAAATCCAACTAATTTAAATTATTACACAGATTCCCAGAGAAAACCAGACAGGAATTAGGGAATTAGATCGTCTAGTCTGACCTCCTGTGCATCACAGACCATTACATTTCTTCCAGTTACTCCTGTATTGAGCCCAGCAACTTGTGTGGATCTGAAGACATAAACAAATGGAGAATCCAAGACTTCCCTTGGCAGTTTGTTCCAACAGTAATCATAAGAACATAAGTACGTCTATACTGGGTCAGATCAAAGGTCCATCTAGCCCAATAACCTGTCTTCCGACAGCAGCCAGTGCCACATGCCCCAGAGGGAATGAACAGAACAGGTGATCATCAAGTGATCCATCCCCTGTCGCCCATTCCCAGCTTCTGGCAAACAGAGGCTAGGGACACCATCCCTGCCCAGCCTGGCTAATAGCCATTGCTGAAACTATCCTCCAGGAACTTATCTTGTTCTTTTTTGAACCCTGTTACAGTTTTGACCTTCACAACATCAAATCGCCCTCACTGTTAAAAAATGTTGTGCCCAGTTTTCCAAGATGTATTAAAAATTAACGTCAGTGGACCAGAGCTCACATGAGCCAGATCTTTTAGGACTCTTGGGTGCAAGTTATCCCAACCTGATGATTTTGAAGTGTTCATCCCTAGCAGATGTTGTTTAATAGCCTCATTTGTTTATAATGAACTGGAAAGCACTTCAACATCCCCATGTAATATAAGCACATCGTTCTGCTTCTTTCCAGATACAGAAGAGAACTAAGTATTGACTTCTGCCTTGTTCGCCTCATTACTAGCAATTTTATTACTTCTGTCTAGTAATTGACTTGCACCATTGCCAGAATTTCTTTTTTACCTGATATGTTAAAAACACCTTCTTATTGTCTTTGCCCTGCCAGCTATTCATTTTCCCTGATAGTTTTTGCTTCCCTTATAATTTTTCCATATTTCATATTTTTCATTTATATTGATTGTGATCTGTTTTCCCCTTTTTCAGTTTGTTATAATGTTGCTTTTTTACTTCTAATTTCTGCCTTCACTTTGCCACTGAACCAGGATGGGCTTTTACTCAAAGTCGTCCTCTTTCTTGATTGTGAAATCATGGCTTTTTGGCCATCTTAGAAACTCTTCTTAAAGAACTCCCAAGTTTCATTCACATTTTTCTGTCTACATTTTTCCTCCCAGTCAATTTGGCTCATGATTTTCCTCTGCTTTGTGAAATTGGCCACTTTGAAGCACCATGTGTATATATATATATATACATACATACATATATATACATGCATACATACATACATATACATATACATATACATACACATACATACATACACATACATACATACATACATACACATACATATCACTGGTTGGGAGTGTCCTCTGTTTATCCATATTAAATATAATCAGGTCACAGTAAGTGATCCTTAGCCAACCACCAACTTCCAGTCCAGTGATTAATTCATCTTTCTCCATCATAATAAAATCCAAAATAGTTACCTCATATTGGGCCCAGAGCTTTTCTGCTGGAAAATCATCTATCCTTTTTTAGAAACTCCAGTGATGGTTTTCTACTGGCTGCATGAGAGCTCCAGCATATGTCTCCCCAATTGAAGTCCCCCATAACAACACAATTTTTCTTTCTACACATTACCGACAGATGCTTCATCCTGTTCTCTAATTTGATTCAGTGGTATGTTACGGACCCCCACCAGTACCCCCTCCTGGGCTTTGTTAGTTAGCACATTGATATATGTACATGCAAGTTCCTGTGGTTCTGAGTTATTAATAACTCTAAAACAAGTAATGGTGTCTTTAATGTAGAGTGCCACCCCCAACTCTTTTACCTACACAGATTATAACCAGTGATTTTAATATTCCAGACGTGAATTGTCCCACCAGGTTCTTCTCATCAATGAGAATTTTCAGTCCTCTTGCTTGTTATCCAGACTCACGACTCTAGTATAAAATCAACTGAAAAACTTCTTCTCTTCATGTTCCTGGCCACATCGGTTCAATTTGTCTGCGACTCACTGAGTTTGTACCACATTTACCTTTCTTAACAATCTCCCCTTGGGCTCCTGGTTTTTAATGTCCTCCTGGTTGCTCCAGCTAGTCTCCAACTGAAAAGATTAGCCCCCAACCCCACATCGGTGGGATGCATGCTGTCTCATTTCTATAGCTCCCCCACCCACTTGAACACGTCACAGTGTTCTACAAAACCAAAACCTTCAGCTTCACACCAGTGGTACAGACAATGGTTCCATCCTGTATTTTCTGCCTTCACTTAGCCATGGAATTGAAAGGCTCTCCTGTTCTTTAGCTCTCTTCCAAGATCCCTGAAGTCTTCTATAATCTGTATAGTCCCATATGATACCATGTCATTGGTTCCAACGTGCATCGTCACCAGTGGAGACTTGACAGATGACTTTAGAATCCCGCCCATTCTTACAATTATGTCTTGTATTTTTAGTCCAGGGAGTTGCCAGTGGTGATTACTTGCCTTCTTCGAATGGCTGAAGAACCTCCCTTTGCTTCATACTGCAAGGATGCCCATCTGGTGTGTCCTCTATAGCTTTTTTTTTAATCTGTTCCTCCAAAGACAGGTTCCTTGGTAAGTGACTGAGTATCTCAAAATGATTTGATACTTCTAGTGGTGTTGAATGCTTTCTGGTTCTCTTTTCCTCTTGGTCACAAACCAACAGTCCACATCCTCAGTTTCTATCGTTTCCAGTTCTCTTATGGCCGATCTTTCCCCTTCCTGCATCTATGACAATGATTTCAGAATCTGGTTGTGCAAGAAGTCTTCCTTTTCTCAGATCCGATGCAGTGTTGAAATTTGCACTTCCAGACCAAGTATCTTCTCATCCAGTATGCTCACCAGCTTGTACTTCATGCACCAGAATCTCTTCTGTCCTTCAGCAAGAAGGAAAGCAGAGCACATCCAACGCAGATCACTTGACAGAGATGTCTCCAGAAAGGCACATGACAGAGTCTTTGTGTGGCTATTCTTGCTTCAGACAGATCACATGATAGCTTCAGAATGTCTGGCACAATTTAGCTCAGAATTGATCTCAGACAGACAACTTCAGATCTGTTGATTGGGTGGAGAGACATTTATTTTATGAAATAACTTCACTAAAAACCTTTAAAATACTATAGAATTGTAAACATAGTTATATTATTTGCATTGTAGCAGCACCTAGAGAGAGAAGGACCCTCAGCTGGTGCACACTATCACCCCACTAACGGCAATTTAGACAGCTGGGGGGTCTGCCCAAGACATTCCAGGCAGGATGGAAGCTTCATCATACTAAGCTCTGTACACTCATGTAGTGAGAGACCGTCCCTGCCAGGAGGAGTTTATAGCAGGAATAGACAAGGCAGAGGAAGGCTTGAGTTCTCCATCTGTAAAAGAGGGATAACAACAAGTCTCTCTGGAATAACCCCCCAGGTGTTCCTTCCTCTGTTCATCCCCGCCGAGGAAAGGGCTGCTCTGGGACTGAAGGCACTAGTCTGGCATTCAACAGATCTACGTTCAGTTCCCAGCTCAGCCACAGACGCCCTATGCTCTGGCTTTGGCCAAGGCAGGCTCCCTGTGCCCTGGTTCCCTATCGGGGGCCGTGTTTCCATTTCCGCTGGTGAAAATGACAAAAATTCACCTGGGACAAATGTAGGGTTTTTTAAATACAACAATTGAATCTCCGGTTTTGCCAAGGGGGGGGGGGGAATCTGCAGGCTAAATGAGGGGGAGACATCAGAGGGTTTCCAGCCAGTAGCAGGTGAGACAGACACAAGGATCTGAACGGATCTGGTGTTCTACCCTAGCCACACCAGCCAGAGTCCCACACGCACTCTGGTCTCCCTCTTCTGCCTCATGCAATGACTTGAGGCCAGGAGCTCAGTTCTTTGCTTCCCACCTGTCATGCTACCTGCAGCTGAGCAGTGCAGAACGTCACTCACTTAGCATAGGGCCACGGAGTCAGGTTAAAGAGAATCACATCAGCTGTCTCTCTAGTAGACCTGTGTCTTGTGCACTGTGCTATCTCCCACATTACCATGAGATTTCAATCCTTTTACCAAACCCTCTGGACACTTAGCAGTGCATTACATGGTGATAACAACTTGCTGCAAGTGGCTTGGTAATTATGTTCACGGTGGGTTCAAAAGAAACTCCCATGTCACCTGCACTCAGAGTTAAAAGCCTGATGTAACCTTGCTGCGATGTGGTGTATAGCTGATAATTAAGTGGCCACTAGTTACCATAAAATTTAGCAGCAATTACCTGCTATGTAAGTGCTGTAACATAAATTATAACCATATTCATGAGCTTGTTGCTGTCTGAAGGGCACAAGAACACGCTAATAGATTCACTGAAGAAAGACACATCTTGTTAATTTTCAAGGACACAGCAACATCTTTAGTCTTGGATTTGAATATCCCATATTGCCATAAGTCTGGAACCTACCTCCTTGCCTGCTCCATATGATCTGAATGGAAAAATATTAAGACCTGAGCAAGAACCTAAACAGTGGAAGAATTACCTTGAAGTGGTACCGGGTCCTTACTGATGGTGTTCCACTTGAAAACCCTTCAGTTCACAATTCACAGCCCACTCCCAGAGGCTCCATTTCTTCACTAGCAGATTCCAAAAGTTTGTCATACGCACTAAGTGATAAATATTCCTGGTGCAGTTGTCATTTAGATCAACATAGTTACCTAAATGGATGAACAGCCAAACTACTACTCTTGAGTAGAAACATCAGGTTGCTCCTATTCACTGTGCTTCTTATAAATATAATAAGAGAAAAACAGCAGGTGAATAGGCACTGAGAGAATTCTTGCTAATGGCAGGAAGAAAAAGAGGGTCATCAAATTAAGGTGCTGTCACTTTATTGCAATGCTGCTTTTTAAATAGACTTGCTTTTTCAGTACAATAGCGTATGTTCTATCAACTCTAACAGTAATAATATGCTGTAAAATACAAGGTCAAAAGCCTCACAGTGAGTCATAAAGAAGCGCTCTATTTGATGTACCCAACATTTCAATCAAATTATTTTAAAAAAAAAAAAGAAAAGAAAGGAAAATATACATAAATTACAACATTATCCACTGTGGTGTTGATGCTTTGATGAGGGCGGTAAAGACTTAGATTATTTTTCTCTCCAATATAATAAAATAATGATTTGGTCCTAGTTGGTGGAGAGGTTTATATCACACACACAGGAACTGCTGATTTCCTGAGGTTTTGAAAAGTAGGGTGATGCAGCCTGAAGCTCCGGGATGAAGCCTGGTCGACAGCTCTGTTCCTCACACACAATGGAACGTTCTACCCTAAGAATAGAGCTTTTCTGTGCAGGAGTCTGAGTTTCCCCCACGTCCCATCCCAGGCACTGGAACGACCATCAAGGGGAACTAAGGGACCATCAGAAATCTCCCCACCTTTAGCTCCACGTGCCAAATGTACTTTTCCAGCCTGGCCTCTCTGACCTTTTAAAAACTAAACCCTTACCAAAACAAACCACTCCGCTTTACACACCCGGGGATGGAGATAGAGAATGAACACAAGTGACAGGTGTTAGTCACATCGCTTAAAGCATGACTGGAAGGTGCTCAGGTATTGAGGTGATGAGGTTGTTATAAGAACCTGACTAGACTAGACAGCTTGTCAGGACAAGTATCGCTTTGCTGTGAAACTGCTCAGAACGTGTAATTATAATAAACGAGGCAAACTTCACATAATTCAACCTGCTTGCAAACCAAGTGAGCTACTGGATGAATGAAAAGCACCACAGAATCCAAACTATCTAAGGAACCAGCCTGGAAATCCTTAATTGTTAAAGCAAGAGGCAGCAGCATCCCACTTCAGCGTTCCTCGTTTTGAAGTATGTTACATTCTTTAATCCCTAAATTACCTAAATTCCACATAATTTTGATATCCCCTCCCCTTTACTGCTGAAACTTGTTTACATCAGAAAGGAAGGCTCTAGAAGCTGAGGATATAGAAAAAGCCATTCCCACTTAAATAGGGCTGGTTGAAAAATGCTGCATGCAACATTTTCCCATTGGAAAATGGGGTTTGTAGAAACTGGGATTTTCTGTTGGAAAAGATGGATTTGGGCAGAATTTTCCTTCAGGAAAATCAAAACAAAACCTTTAATTTTAGATCAGGTTGACAGCAACCTCTGCTTCCCCCTGAGCTGCACAGCAGCTGAGCTACAGGGAGAGACCCTGGTGCAGCTTGGGAGATGTAGGCTGGTCAGAGAGCAAGGCCCACAAGGGAGAATGAAGACCCAAGGGAACCATAACTACAACTTCCATGAGGCACCACGGCAACTCGAGCAGATGCAGAGAGTTGATCTGAAATGCAATGTTTTGCATTTTCCAAAATCAAAATTTTTTTGAATGTCCTCTCGATTTGGGATTAATACAAATGTAAAAATATCAGAATTTCCTGCCAGGTGGAAATTCCAGTTTACAATCAGCTCAATGTTAAAGAAAGAGAATGTTGCCTGAATGAATAATTTTTGTGTGTCTTCCATTTTGAGTCATTGTCTCACATCTGGGCCTTGGCAATTTGAGAGCTACAGCTGGCAGAGAAGGGAAGCGTCCAGGGGATATTTAGGCAATCAGATTTATCTTCACATGCTAGAAATAATTCACTCTTAATTGGAGACTTCATCCCAAAGCTCTGCCTCCTCATGAGCTTTTTTCAGCAGGATTTGCACAGGTGGCAAAATCTACCAGAAGTGGTGAGATAATTGGTAGATAAGATATGTGAACAGATAGATTAGCTGTGCATTATCTGTGCTTTCCATCTTCTTGTTTTCAAAGTAATCTCCTTTGGAATCCCTTAGTAACACTTTGCTTTGTGTGCTTATTAACCTTTCCTCAAATGGAGGATTCAGCTATCTGGCTGTGAAGCACAAAAAGGAAACAACATGGAGTAATTTACATAAGAAACACAGGAATTGCCAGAGTAGATCAGTCTATAAGCCCCGTATCCTGTCTCCAACAGTGGCCAGGACCATATGCTGCAGGGGAAGGTGCAAGAGACCCTGTATTAGGAGGATGCTCCCATTTCCTCCTGACCCCCATTAGCTAGAGGTTAGCTCATGCCCCAAAGTAGGAGGCTTTAGATTGGTGCCAAAACTCTTGCTTTATTATTAGGAATCCTTGCTATTGTAACACTGGATGTCCTCATCACCTACATGAAAATCACTACTTTGTGAATCCTGCTTGGGTTTTGGCCCCAGTGTTATCATGTGGCAATGAGTTCTGCATGCTAATTATTCATTATGTAAAACTAATCATTTATTTATATTAGGTTCACATTTGCAGCATTCCTTGTCACTATTCTGGTTGCTCTGATTTTCCCCTCCCCTAATGGTATATAATGCCTTCAGTGACTCTAATATCTCCTTAGGGCTGTGACCCTCATAACTTTGGAAACCAACCAACTAAAGATGACCTTACTCAGTGGGTCTGAAGAAGTGGGTATTCACCCACGAAAGCTCATGCTGCAAAACGTCTGTTAGTCTATAAGGTGCCACAGGATTCTTTGCTGCTTCTACAGAACCAGACTAACACGGCTACCCCTCTGATACTTACTCCGTGGGTGGGTTTTTGCTGAGCTGTCCCGGCTTCCCCGTGTAAACAGAGCTGTATTTGTGTTGATGTGTAAACCTGGGTCCCTGCCCAGATACAACCTGGGATAATAATTACTTTGTGAGTTACAAGACAGCAAAATTGCTTCAACCTGAGGTTGTCACTGGGCAGAATGAAGTATGGTGGCCCCGCAAATTAATCCATGGTGGCAAACTCTTAAGAGGGCTCCATAATGGGTTAGGTTCTGACAGCTTATTAACTGATGTTTATGAGAAGTCCTGCCATAGGCAAAGGGTTTTCCTTTTATTAACTGCAGAAACTAAACACAAGGAGCTTTCCCCTGTTCTTTGTAACTACTTCTGCAAAAAGCCATTTGAGATACGGATCTCTGGAACACAATTAATCCCCATAAACCTCATAGGCAAACAAATTCTAGTATCGTAATTTAAAAAAAGGGATCCTGTTTTGCTATTCTCTCTTTGTTTTGGCTCCCACAGTACTTTCAAGTTATGATGCTGAATCTATATATACAAAAAGACTTTGCTCTTGAGCTATTGTTGATATTTCAGTGAGAATTCACAGTGCCTGGTTTAATGCACTCTGACTCGCAGCCCTGATCTCCGCTCCTCCTCCTCCCATTCTTTGCAACAGCATTCTGGGCTGGCAGTGCCGAGCTTGGGCTGGGATGCCATTCAAACAGCAAAGCACCAGGCAACATGCCCACAGTTCTGCCGCAGCTTGAAACACAAAGCCTCCATCGTGGGTCAGCTCGAGCCGAGCCGTGCAGTGTCCATTGTGCAGGCTCTCCGGAGTCTGGAAATGAGATAAACTGCTCCGTTTAAAATGGGGGAGGGGGAATCAGACGTGCCAACTATTTCTGAATGAACCATGCTGACCTTAAGTGGAGTGAAATCAGGAAAATCCACCTGGGAAGGAGAGCCTGGTCTCAAAGAAAGGGAGAAGAGGCTTATTGCCCTAAGAATTGCAAGTGAAGGGGTGACTGCAGCATGGGGAGACAGAGTTTCAATTGACCCCCAGCTGCATTCTCAGGGGAATAAACTATTCATCCAAAAAAAAAACCAACAACCACCAGTTTTACTCCTAGCCCACTGAGGCTAATGCTTGACTTGTGAAGGGTAGGGGTGGCTCTCACAGATTCTGTCTCTGTATAAAAGAAGAAACATCTTGTGAGAAAGTGGGTGATGCCATGACTTCTGTCAGCCGCACTTCAAGCAATTCATAAACCAACACTTCGCTCTTATACAGGGCTTTTCATCAATGGATCTCAAAACACTTTACAAAAGAAGTCAGTGGAATTATGCCCACTTTACAGATGGGGAAACTGAGGCACAGAGCTATATGACTTGCCCAGGATCACATAGCAGATCAGAGGTAGAGCCAGGAACAAAGGCTAGGTCTCCTGAGTCCCAATCCAATGCTCTATCCACTAAGCAGCACTGCCTGGCAGAGGAGCCCAGTGCCCAAGCGCTAGGGCGAGCCTTGGATTTATAGCATAATGCTCCAGAGAGAGAAAAGGGCTATGAAATAGGCCATTTTTATTGGAATGACACATTTTAGACTTCCTGCAACCACACAAGAGGATGTTTCAACCAAAGGGCATTGTGTTTAAACCCAAACATCCTGCCATTAAAGACACTAGGCAACAGGTAAAGTTATCCATTGTCTGAGTTCTGTTATTTGAGTCTCAGTCCATCTTTCACTTGGCGTCTCCTGTTTCTAAATCAATGCAACCTTTACATGACAATGTAACAGAGCTGATAATGGCTGGCTCAGCTGGCTTCTTTGTATTGCTTCTCTGAGCATGAAAGCATAATACCTTGCTAGATTTCTGGTGTTTATAAAATGCAGTCAATGCATTTGTCATAGAAATATCTCCTGTTTAAAGCCACATTCCAGATTTTGCCTTGACACACTTTGGAAAGAATCACACGGGGTTTTTTCATTTATATCTAAAGCAATCACATTATTGGCTTGTTACTGAAGGAATCATGGCTGGTCTCCGTAGGATTTAGTTGAGGATGATCCTGCTTAGAGCAGAGGGTTGGACTACATGACCTCCTGACGTCTCTTCCAACCCTAATCTTCTATAATTCTATGAATACTGAGAAATAATTAACCACAGACCTCGCCGCTCTCTCCAGAACAGGCTCATTCCAAGAACCTTTTCCTCTTGGATGGCCTCATTCACCTCAACCATCCTCAGGGATGCCTGGTTTGGAAAGTAGACTTCCAAGAGCATCCCGTTCCCAGAGCAAATGTGGGGTGCAGTTTGGGGTTGTACAGAGTGGAAGAAACTAGCTGTGCATTGATTCACTCCACAGCTGTCACTTTTGACAGGGATGACTGGCCTCTGACAGGCTTTCCCCAGCCATCTGCATATTGAGGCTGATGGCCACCAGGTAGGCCATGTCAGGAGAGCTCGGCGTGCACCATCAGTGACGCTAACCCGGGAGCTATGTCTACACTGCGTGCTGGGGTTGATTCCCAGCTCATGTTCACACACTGGTGCTAGCTTGAGGAGAGCAAGTGAGAGTATAAACAGTAGTGTAGCCATGGTAACCTGGCTTAGCTGGGCCAAGTACATAGCCGGGGGGTCCAGGCGAGTTTGTACTTTACACAGCTATGCTGTGCAGGGGGGGCTCAGAGAGAAGGGCCAGGAGCGACGTAGCAGCCAGTGCTTGTTCCGACCTCTGGGTAGTGAATTCAAAATGTGTTGTTCCACAGCCCTCATTAGCGCTCAGCCTGGGGATATGTCCGAGTGCTGCGTAGCATGTCACACATGTGGTGAGGCACGTAGCAAGTGCCTGGGCATGCCTACCACAACGGGGGCCTGGTCCGTGACAGGCTCGGAGGTGCTACAGTAACACAAATGATAAACAAACACACATACACACAATGGGAAGGAGGGAGAAGTTCACACCCCGGAGGTTACAATGAGAAGTTACTCCAAGCAGTGGCCCTACCCAGCGAGGCTGAGGCACTGCAGTGGGATGTGCGGGCTTGTGTCGAGTTCCACGGGGACTCCGTGTGGGCACAAGGCCCACCTAGATCTGAGGGCATTATCCAGGCCCCAGTGAGGATCATAGCCTGGCATTGTTAGGAACCTTGGGCTCCTTTGAAATTCCCAACCATTGATCCTCAAGGCGCCGTTCACATGAGCAAAGTTAACCATGCATGAGTCTTCGCAGGGCCAGGGACAGTTTGCAGTTTTAAAAGTCACTGTGGCTTTTATAGAGAAACAACGACATTTCCCTACAAGCTATTTTAATTCCCAGCAGCTGTCTTTTAAAAACATCCTTCCCATGAAGGGTTTGTTGGGATGACTCGTTATTGACTGAGACAAGAAACGTGATTAACTTGCTGAGAAATGCATTTGGCCCCCATGTTGGCAGGCTCAGCAGGGTCCAAGCCATGGAGATGCAGCTCCCCATTTCCTCGAAGAGGCAAATTCTTCCAGGTCAGGGTGGAGGCTCTCAGAAGGGCAGGGGAAATTCATGCTGACCCTGCTCCGTGGGGTGGGTAATTAGAGGGAGCCAGTGTCTAGGACAGGCAATTCGACACCCCTCACCAGCACAAAATGCAGTTTAAAAAGAACTAAAAACATAGCAGGAAACGTTGGAGCGGCACAGATGTAAGCCTAGTCCATGCAGTCTGAGCAAGCCTGGCTTATAGTGTTTGTGAGGCCTGGCCCAGAGGGTCCATGCGGTCCCAGGCCAGACAGCACAGACCTGGATTATAGTATCCTTCTGCCTTAGCAAGAACATTTCTTCTTTGTAACGAAACTTAGTGGAACCTCTCCAGCGCTGAAGCTCTTTTCATCAATTAGCTAAATCCATTTGGCTTTTTCTCTAGGTTGCATTGATTATGAACATCTTGTGCCCTAGAGATAAAAACCACCTCCCCCATTCTTCTCCCCTGCGCTTCCTCCATGTTGGCTCGTACTGTGACTAGACTATTGATGAATGGCCTGGTGGGAAATCAATAAAAGCACTGACATGTCATGGCCCCAAGATTAATGAAACTGACTTGGGCCAGAGAACTTTCTTTCGGCTGCATAGCCAGCCCACGGGGCTTGTCAGCTCGGCTTTCAGTGACCGCAGCTGCAGACTGGACTCACACGCCGTCCTTCAGAGTGAATGTCCTGGGATCTCACCCCCACTTTGAGCTTGTGGGTTCAAAGATGGGGACCCGCAGGTATTCTCCCCCCACCCTAACCCTTAGGGTAGGATTCCTTCTCGCTGCCACCAGTCAGGTTAACGTGTCTGACGCACTGCCTGTCCCCCAAGCTTCCCCTGGGGAACCCAGATTCAAACCCCTTGAATCTCTACACACAGGGAAGCAGCCCACTTCCCCCCTCCCTCTCCTGCTCTCTCTCTGCTTGGAGACAATCCTTGTCTCCACAGAGTGGCGCCTAGCTTCCTTCCCCTGAATCCACAGGTAAGGAACTTAACCAAGTCCTGAACTTAAACGAGTTTATTAAAAGAATAAAAGAAAGAAGAGAAAAAATACACAATCTCTATGAATCCAAGATAGACATTCATAGGGTCTAATCTTATTAATCCCTGGAGAAATTTCTCCCTTTTCCTCAGTACAAACAATACAGGCAAAATTACGAATAATCAATGCAAACACACAGAATTGCAGACACAGGATTCTTATATGCAATTACCCAGTTCTTCTAATACTCACTAGCTTGAATAGAAGAAATAAGTTCAGAAAGATGAGCAGACTTGGTTAAGCGTCTGGTCTGGTGTAGGTCCAGACGGCTAAGAACTCAGAACAAAGAACACAGAGACCCAAGTTCCCGCTCTCTGGGATTTTCAAATTCTCTTCCCTGATTGGTCCTTTGGTCAGGTGTTTCACCAGGTCTGTGTTAACCCTTTACAGGTAGACCTTAACCCTTAACTAACTACTTATGACAGTGAAGTTTGTTATTTCCCAGAATTCCGGATCCACAGCTGGCCAGTAGAGCCAGCCCACCCCGGGTCTAAATCTGAGACGACTGTAAGTATTGGGAAAAGTCGTTTTCTTCCCAAGTACAGGTAGGAGCAGAACCCAAAGTGGGTTAAACGTTAAGCCCCAAAACACACTTGTCATTGATTGTTCTAACAGGGCAGCAGTTCTATTTTTTAATCATAGTTAATTGCTCGGGGAGGGAGCGACTTGCTTTTATATTAACTCATCACATCAGTCTCAGATGTTGCCCCAGTAATTGAGATCTTCTACAGCTCAGAGAGAGTCTCTCTCCCCCGGGATGATACTACTGCAACTGAGGCCAGTGAGGGGGTTGGTTTTAGGGCATTTTCAATGCTGCATCCTCAATGCTAGAATGCTCTTCCTTTCCTTGGTCCATCAGAGCCTAGATATGCCAACTTTCAGCAGCATGATACTTTCATAGTTTGCATGCACCTCACTCAGCGAATCACCTTTTCTCCTGTCTCCAACTAGCCAACAATCTCAGCCTTCATCACCCACTTAGTCTATTTTCAGACAAGCCCCTCATGCTTTCTCCCATGCTGCCCTCACACTTGGGAGGAACGTCACAAACAGCCACGAAGCCACCTCATTATCTTCCCGCAACTTCATCTTGGCCGCCCAGCTTTGCAATGATGCCAGCACAATATCTGACAATGGCTAGCCTGCTGGTGTGCTGAGAATACAGCCTGTCATGTCCCTTGTGCTGCCCACCCCTGGCCACCTCTCTGTATCTACCTCTTGTCCTATATTTAGGCTTTGTCCTCGCGTTTATTTACAGCCAGGTAAATGAACACATGATAATTATCACACTGCAAAATCCTGAGTGGAGACAAATGAAGGGTTTACCGCGAGATGAAGTCAGCACTATTTGCCCACCCAGTGATGACCTCTCCCTGGCGGTAAAACTAAAGTGCCTGGTCTCCACTGTTTTTACAGCAGGAGAACTAGCATGTGTTCATTATCCAGAGGTAAAAAACCATCTCCTTTGGTGCGCGATGACATAGCCTTAGATTGCAAGCCCCGTGGAAAGGGGACCATTCTTTTGTTCTGTGCAGTGCCCAGCATGATGGGGTTCTGGCCCATCATGAGGCCTCCCAAGAGCTGCCACAATGCAAATAATAATCAAGTCATGCTGGGCCAGCTGCCACAGGGGCCGTGTTCCTTTGCACAGGGGTCAGAGAAGTCGTCTTGAGACAATCTGTTGTGGAAAACCAAGAGATGGTCCCTGAAAGATTTAGGGAAAATAAAACAGGCCTCTGTGTAAGTGGTTGTGTCCAGAAGAATCAATTGCATGTGTGAAAAGGCAGCAATATGTATTCCAAAATATATGAGTTACCAGAAGCAAACAGGAATCCAACAGAGAAGTGGTTTGATAGCCAATTCAAGGCTAAACAGTGGCATCATCCAATCACTAACCACCAGGAAACGTGCCTGGAAAGTTTTAGACTCCAAGACCATCCTACCTTTGTGGCTTTGAAAGAAAGGCAGGGGAAGCAATCTGCATTTTGAACAGCCTACAGGAGAGAAGCCCAGCTTGAGACAAGCCAGATAATCAAGATGAAACTTCCACTGTGGATGTTTGGCTGCTAATCTGAAGAAGAAAGAATGTTTATTCCCCGGCCTCTCCCCTGAAATGGTTGGAGGCATTCCAAAGATGCAAGCTGGACCTGAAACAAAGCCAGAATAGAGTGAGTAAATTAGTAGGGTGGATTTCCTTTTTAAAAAATCTGTGCTGTTATGATTCTGGCTGGCAGAGGATAATGCTGTAGCTGAAAGTCCTGCAAGAGTCAGTGGATCAAAGCTAGCATAAGAATAACTCTAAGAACCTTCCTCTTCCAGAAGGTGGCTCAAAGCTTGCAAGGTGAGACGGCTGCGTTCCTTTTCCTTGACCTCTAGCACGCAGTGATTACAGGTAATTCTAAGCATAAATAAATTACCTCCTGATGGAATGTCTTGAAAAGGTGACCAAGGTTCATCATGGGGAATCAACTCCAATACAATCATAGGGTGCAGGCGCTACCTAGTGCTTGAAAGGCCCAGATTATTAGGGGACTGGTATTCTGGAGACCTCATAATGTGAATCTCTGACTGAGATTCAAAAAGCAGGAGGGCGGTGGGCTGGGGGTGGGAGGGGAGCATGGTTTTGACTGGGATATGGCCCAAGGCTGCAACTCAGGAAATCCTGGCTCTGCCACTGATCTACTATGTGGCCTTGGGTAAGGGCAAGTCCTGTGCCTCTGTTTCCCTTCCCAGCCTTGTCTGTTTAGCCTGTAAGCTCTCCAGGGCAGGGACTGGCACTGACAATGAGATTGCAGAGTGCCTAGCTCCATGGAACCCTGAAGCTGGCTGAGGCCTGTGAGTGCTTCATAAAAATAATAATGAGAGAGAGAGAGAGAGAGAGAGAGAAAGTCAGAGGGAAGTGTCCTTAGGATTCTCTTCTGGAGTCCAGGGCCTCGTCTACAATGGGTTTTTTAGCTGCCAACATAGCCCTAGGATGGACATGGTTTAAACTGGTGTGGTGCAGCTTGTGCTCATGTCTAGTGTCTCCACTTCTTTGTGACTTGGCCATCTGGTTGTTCTGTAGGCTTGAGCCGGCAGCATCTCAAGGGCATGCACGGATTGTGCCCCGGCTCAGTGAGTGGAGACAAGAACATCTGCAGAATGAAGAGGACGTCGTGGAGTATCACTGTTTGTTTTCCAAGTCGGGTGCTGAGAAGGAAATGGGTTGTGCTGGCTTCTTGGTGCAGGTAACCAGAACACATTTCCTTTCCTATCCCCTCGGGGATTGCTGAGATCCGTTCTTTGCGTGGTTGGTACCGCTGGCATTATACATCCTTTAAGCTCTGAATTAAGGTGAGAGCAACCTGTGTTGATGCATCTAACAACAGCTTAGCTACCAATAGCAGCAACTGAACACCAGCTTTGCCTGAGAGTTTCAAACCATTAAGCTCAATACACTTCCTCCCATTATCGGTTTAGCATTGTTGATTAGAAATGTTTTTCCCCCCCTGGCTAGCTGAGCTCCTTAATAATAGCCTTGTTTTCTTTGCTTCATCTGAGCTGCTTGTTAACCCTTAAATATTTAACCCTTCCTGTCGTGATTTCAACAGAAAAATAGGTGAACTGAAAATATTTGCCCTTTTGGCTCCATAGCCACTCCTCATTCTCTACCAATGTTACCCACTAGCACGTTCCAGGATACGGCTAATTCCTGGGTTCAATTCCTGCTTCCGTGAAGAAATTACTGGTGTTGGCAACTCATAATTTTTATTTCAATATTCCCAATGTTTGGTGTTTTTCTTAAAGGCTCAGCTGCTGAAGGTTTGGGATTAGGAGAGAATCTCAGAACTTGCTTTAAAAAAGAAAAAAAAAGGAATATTTCTGGTTGGGGGGGAAATCTTGAAAACATGACCCAAGTGCAAGCCAACGGCTCAGAAAACACAAGACAAAGAACCTGTTGAGACCCAAGCACTCAATGTTCTGAAAGAGGAAGTGATTTCAGGATCAGATCCTAAAGGAAATAAGTGCAGCCAAAGAGCTACCAAGCATCATTCTTTAGGGTTTATCTGCTCATTCATAGATTCCAACGCCAGAAGAGACCATTGTGATCATCTAGTCTGACCTCCTGTATAACACAGGCCAGAGAACTTTCCCTTGATTGTCCTGAAACTACTCACCCCCAGGGCTGTCAGCAGCTGATGTTTGCACCATATCAATGACTATCTTCAGCCACAGCCAAAGTGATAGGCCTCTGAATAGCTTCTCTCCCATCCCCACAAGCTCCAAATAACCACAAATCTTGGAATACAACTGACCAACTCACTTAGTTTTCTGCAGATGCTCCTGTGGGCTTGCAGATGAGACAGACTGAGGAAGAATGTATCACAGCAGTGTATGCAATAAGGAAGTGCGAAGCGATATGCAAGACCTTTTAAATCAAGGATCCCATAGTCATTTTTAGAAATAATGAAAGTTCTGTGAGATAATCTAGGTAGGTTTATACCCATTTCATAGATGGGTGCACAGAGCAGTTAAGTGACTTGTCAGCAACACAGAGTGGCAGATGCAGGAATAGATCTCTGGGAGTCCTGACTACCAGTCCTCTGCTCTGACTACTAGATCACATCACAGTAGCAAGTGTAGCCCATTACTATGCAGTGGCCCCAAGGCAGCAAATGGTGTTTATCTGCCCAAAATGTTACATTTCCCAGTTCAAAGAGGTCCTAACACTATAGTAAATACATTGAGTAACCCTCTTCCTGCCACACACACTTTACAAACTCCCCCGATACATATTTATACGATTTAGATTTTAAGTCTCCAAATAGGCTCCTGCATAAATTATACACATTTGGAAAATTGTGCAAACACATATTGCCATGGCGGCTCCTTCCTCTGGTATAGTACAATAAATAATACATGTTTGCAAAATTACCTGAATATGTATTTCCCAATTTGCATGCGCCTCTGCAGTGCTGCTTCCATAAACACCGAGAAGAACTCAGTTCCCTGCTAGGGTTTTCATTGCTTATTAAAGAAAAAAGAATCAAAGCACAAAGCATATGTCCATATAATAAGACTTTGACTTTAACTCCTCCCGACCCCAAAGCAAAGAGAATCTATATCAAGCTGAAATACAGTCACCCCAGGCTCAAGAGAGTGAGCTAAGGATTGCAGGGGTCCTTGGACCATGTGTGATCTTGGTAAGAGTGGTGCTCCTTTAATCTGGGCACTGGAAGCTCACATTTAGCCTTGCTTTACTCATTACTGAATTCAATGGGATTGCACAGGACCTCAGTCAGGGCAGAGCCTGGCTCTGGTTTTCTGGACACCGGTAAAAGTCAGTGTCCACGAGCAGAATGAGGGTCTGCAGGGTCTGTGCAATTGCTTAGACCAGACAGTCTCCCTGGCACACCTCCACATTGATTCCCACCAACACTGCTGAATTCTTTCTTCCGATAGACTACATCCCTCTGCCTCTTCCTTCTACCCAAAGAAAGCTTGGAGAATTTCCCTGCTTCAGGTGTTTGTGATCTCACACGCTGTTGCCAAGCAGGGGCGGCTCTAGCCATTTCGCCGCCCCAAGCACGGTGCCGGTCGCCGGTCCCACGGCTCCAGTGGACCTCCTGCAGACGTGCCTGTGGAGGGTCCACTGGTCCTGCGGCTCCACCGAAGCCGTGGGACCAGCGGATCCTCCACAGGCACGCCTGCGAGAGATCCACCGGAGCTGACTGCTGCCCTCCCGGCGACCGGCAGAGCACCCCCCGCGGCATGCCGCCCCAAGCACGCGCTTGGCGTGTTGGGGCCTGGAGCCGCCCCTGTTGCCAAGGAAACACCACATCCAGAGACTAGAGTTTTGGCAAGTAAAAGAAGAGGGGGCTGGTTTCGGTTTGGTGCGTGGTTGTGTTGTTTTGTTTGTTTGGCTCTTACGTGCAAAGACATATTTGCACTTTTTAACCCTTCCTTTGCATTGTTCTGTGTAGGGCACAGCTTTCCATCCAGTGGTTGTCAATGGGCCTGCTCACCTGCTCAAAGCTAAGCACGTGCTTTAGGGCATTGCTGCACTGCGACCATGAAAGGCCTGGCTGTGGTGAACGTCACCCTTAATGAGTCAGGATCTGACATGCTTTTAATTTTTCTTATCAACAAAAAACCAACAACTTTGTTTGATCCCTTCAAATGGCTATGATAGGTCGTTTGAGCTGTACAGAGCAACAAAATGCTGATATGATACATTTCAAGGGCCAGCTTCTGCTTTCAGGGACCAGCTTATGAAATCTATAATGTGTATGGGAACAGAGTGTATAGTTAGAAGGAAACGCTTTTGATCAACTATTGAGTAGCAAGTGATAGCGCCTATTAACGATGTATCAATGAGGCTACGTCTAGAGACTGGGGAAGAAGCTTGGCAAGATACTTTGAAAGTCTCCAGGAATGAGCTCGGTCCTTGATGAAGTCATTTGAAGAAGCCTCTTCTACAGAAATAAAGGGGTGAACACGTGAACAAGAGGAAGCTGAATTCTGGTACCATTTCAGGTGTAGACAAGCCTTAAATTTGTGAATTTAAAGTAGATTTGTAGCACCCTGTTAAATCCCTGTGTGGATGCTCTTCTTCAGAAGTCAGGTGGCCTTAATTCAGTTTACCTTAATTCAGTTTGGAAGTGAATTAAGCTAAACTGAATAAAGGCCACGTTAATTCTGAATAGAAACATCCACCCAGGAGCTTAATGCAGTTTAAACAACCCACTTAAATTCACACATTTAGTGGATTCGGAATAATTTTTTTCAGAGTATCCCTGTGTAATCAAGCCCCTAGTATCCACCATTAGTAGATCAGGACCCCATTGCATTGGGAAGGAAGTGTACAAAAGCATGGCAGTAAACAGTGTCTGCCCTGAAGAACTTGCATTGACACACGACAGACAAAGGAAAGGTTATTATCCTCATTTTACAGACGGGCAAAGTGGGGCTCAGAGAGATTAAGTGATACAGCAGGTCAGTGGCGGAACCAGGAATTTAAGCTTCCATAGGAGGAGAGATTAGAGAGCCTGGGACTGTTCATCTTAAAAGAGATAATTAAGGGGGATATGCTAGAGGTCTGTACAATCATGACTGGTGAGCAGAAAGTGAATAAAGAAGTGTTATTTACCTCTTCACATAACACAGAAACCAGGGGTCACCCGAAGATAGTAATAGGCAGCAGGTTTAAAAGAAACAAAAGGAAGAACTTCATACAAAGCACAATCAACCAGTGGAACTCATTGCCAGGGGATGTTGTGAAGGTCAAAAACATAACTGGGTTAAAAAAAGAAGTAGGTAAGTTCTTGGGGGTTAGGTTCATCAGTGACTATGAGCCAAGATGATCAGGGATGCAAACCCATGCTCTGGGTGTCCTAAGCCTCTGACTGCCAGATGGTGGGACTGGATGACAGATGTTCCTTTCCTCTGAAGCATCTGGCACTGCCCACTGTCAGAAGACAACCTACTGGGCTAGATGGACCATTGGTCTGACTGATTATTGCTGTTCATATGTTTAATGTAGCTCTCCTGAGTCCTAAGCCCATGCCTTCATCACAAGACAATCTTTCATTCCGGAGAGTGAAATGGGTTAGTGAGTGCCAGGGCCCACTCTGCACACTAACTGAAGAGAATGGGCCATATCCTCCAGGACAGGACCACATTTCACACTACACCAGTGCAGTAGAGTCTGCCCAGGGACGAGCCATCCCCTCTCCCCCACCCAGTGTTGGAATGTTCCCCAGCAGCCACAGGAGCTTGTATGCAGCATCAGACCACCCTGCCGCAGCCAGAGCAGGCAAATGGAGCGGGGAGGGGGGGAGCAGGGGGGAAGGAGATGTGGTTGTGAGGTCAATCTGCTGCACTGATCCTGGACTGCGTCTCGTGGCTGTTACAGCCCCCCCGGCAGTTAGCAGCACAGCCTTGGAACTGCACTAACATGTCACAGGGGCAACGGGGACCAGAGCTGTGCACCATCATACAGTATCCCCACACTGCCGTTTGGCAGCCCGTGAGGGTCTGGGCTCCCACACTCTGTCTGTCAGAATACTTCCGTCTCCTCTGGCCCTTAATAGCCATCTTCCAATTATTCTGCCCATTTAGAATTCTTGATGAATGCCACATTATTTTAACAACATTAATTATTCATTGATCGATTAAGCATGTGCATAACTGAGGAGAAGTCTCTCCAGCTGGGAGGGAGCTGGAGAGGTTTAGAGTGTTTATTTATGGCTGGGCCACAGGTAGCTATTTCAGGGATTTCCATTCTGTCCCGTTCCAGGGTGCAATCCAGACCAGTGAGGGGTTGTGTTACCGCCTGCCCTGCACCCGAGGGTGCCTCACAATGTTTTGTTGTTGTAGCTGCCTTCCTGGGGTGCTCACAAGCAGCAGGCAGGTCACACCCTGAGTGTCTATGGAAAGCCATAGCTCTGGTCCAGCAACATTGACCCCAGCAGCCTGTCAGCAACATGCCAGCCACACTCTGGCTTCCAGCAGCTTTGATAACCGCTTGCAGGGTCACCCCAGCACACTCCCTGTCCCAGATTTCCCCCCAAAACATGTGTTCTGCACCGTCAAGCCCTCTCCTGGACAGTTCAGATATTAAAGGCCCTTTGCTCCTGTAAGGGGCCAATAGCCAATACTTTGGTACTTTATCTGGAGTTACCAAATGATTTAGTTTGAACACAACACTGGACTTGTTTTAATTTAAAAAAAAATCAAACCAGTTTAATTAACTACAAAGAGAGAGATACAAGTACAAGGCATTAAAGTTAGAAATGGTTACAAGAGACAAAGAGAAAACGCTTTCTCGTAGCTAACCTTTACCACCTGTTCCCAGCAACAGGGCTGACCAAATCCTCAGCTCAGAACCCCTCCCAGCGTCCAAAGGCTGGTTCCTTTGCTTTCTTAGGCAAGTGAGAAAGGGAAATACTCGGGGCGTTTTTGCCCCCGACTTTTAGAGTCCAGTCCCCCTTGAAATGAATTTCCTTGAGGGTTACCTGTAGGTAAAGCGCCCTCCCACCATGAGGACAGAGACATGGAGTCTCCTGGTGACAGAGGTTCCATGTTGTTTGCTAAAATGCAGATCGATCTGTTCCTGCCCCCCTCCCCATTGCCAAAGAACAGCCACTTGACTGGCAATTGCCAATATGGCACTTGGCTGGAGGGGTCAGCTTGTCCTTTCACTTTGAGAAACAGGTTTGGCCCCTTCCCAGGCTTGTCTGGTAATTTCAGCTGACAACGTGTCTGTAACTCTTAATGCGCATTTCATACCAACATTGCACAGGAATCCTGACGACCAGCATGTTAGTTTACAAATGATACCTCCCGAGGCAGATTTTGTATAAGGATTATGATGACCGTGAGTAGGGTGTGAATACCGGGGTGCATTCCATAGCATGTTCCCTGGCTTCACATCCTCTCACCTATCCCAACTGCTACAAATAAAGAGATGCTGATCAATAACTTCAAAGAGATGCTGATTCTCCTCTCTCTTCCCCATCCCTTGACATTAGACTGGACTAGATCATGGAACTTTCCCCAAAACGATTTCCATTGGGACGGGCTAAAAAATCATGGAACTTTGCATCCGCGGCCATCGCCGGGCCGGCCGCTCCGCGGCCATCGCCGGGCCGGCCGCTCCGCGGCCATCGCCGGGCCGGCCGCTCCGCGGCCCTAGCCGGGCCGGCCGCGCCGCGGCCATCGCCGGGCCGGCCGCTCCGCGGCCATCGCCGGGCCGGCCGCTCCGCGGCCATCGCCGGGCCGGCCGCTCCGCGGCCATCGCCGGGCCGGCCGCTCCGCGGCCATCGCCGGGCCGGCCCCGCGCTGGCCGCTCCGTGGAAAAAATGAAAGGGGCCACTCTGGTTATCACCTTGGGGTCAGGAGAGTGCTCTGTACCCACAAACCTTACCTCCCTTTTCACTTATTCACACACAAAAAAGTGAAAGCGCGCGCCTCACTCATCCAATAGGTCAATTTGGCACATTAGCCAGGAGGAAGCAAATTGTGAGCGTTTTCGACCGCAAACCCCATCTCTCCAAATTTGCAACCATCCCTGGACCAGTGACAGGGGCACAACCATCCCTGGACCAGTGACAGGGGCATAGGCAGCCAAGTCATTGGAAACAATCAAGGAGGAAGTCAGCGGAAAAAATGAAAGAGGCCATTCTGTTATCACCTTGGGGTCAGGGGCGTTCTCCATACCCCCAAACCTTACCTCCCTTTTCACGTATTCACACACAAAACAGTGAAAGAGCGCACCTCAATCATCCAATAGGTCAATTTAACACATTAGCCAGGAGGAAGCAGATCATGAGCGTTTTCGACTGCAAACCCCATCCCTCCAGATTTGCAACCATCCCTGGACCAAGTGACTTCAGCGGTGACAGGATTTTACTCACAGGACTTAATTATATGATTACGTGCTTTGCTGAACAGGGATGGACTGATGAGAAAGGGACCAAGATTAGAAAACAGGAACTCCTGATCCCCATTACTCTGATCATACCACTAAACCATACCACTTTGGATGAAATTCTCTCACAGCGGTATGCACACAGGAATGAGAATTATTACGAGCAGCACTATCATCGCAAACTCTTTCTCCTATTATAGTGTTTTGCCCTAGCAAGAACTAGACCAAAGTTGAAAAACATCTCCCATTACATACCCTGATTTTCACTTGGCCATAATTTTCTCAAAAATCCCCCAGTGGACTTAAACTTTCCATGATTGAGGTCTCCACATCATTGTTTTGCTTTGGAAAGTTAGTGGAGAATCTGTTCAGCCATTTCTGGACAAGTGAAGCGTGAAAATATATAACAAACATACATACAAAATACAGCATAGAAGTAGGTGGACTTTTAAATTCCATACCTTGCATATGACTAGATCAATAGGAAATGTATTTAATATATTTATATGGCACCTGCCGGGGGGGTTACTAAGAGAGGCCAGATACAAAATATTAAAACCAAAGACAAAACAACCTGCCAAATACTCACTTTGCTTTTTTTAAGAAAAAGGAAAAATAAAGTTTTAAGTGATTAAGAATTATTTTTGTTGCATATGTAGTACAAGGGTCCTGATTCAGCAAAGCACGTGTTTAGTTTTAAGTATGTGCTTAATCCCCATTAATAGAATCATAGTATACATCACAATTTATTAAATGCACACATCTTGGAATGTTATGTGAGTTTCTAATTCAAGACAATTTTATAATACACCAATCGGCAGGAGCAGAATTAAGCTTGCAAATTCAAGTTTAAAGCTGTATTTCCTGATTTAGTATACATTCCAAGTATATGAATTCATAATGAAGGTTTTTTGCATAAAATAATGTGATAGGTAAATACAGAAATAGATATTGTTGAAATTGTGAGATTACAGAGGTGTTTATTTTATCACTCAGAATTCCAAAAGTGAAGTTACAATTCCAACATCCTAGAAAATAGCTTTTCTAAATACATAGTCACCTCCCTTGTTCTGAAAAGAACAATGCCGTGCATTTAAAAACACATTGGCATTTCATTTTTAAAAAACCCCAAGATGCACACAGGTAGTAGTTCATTTTTAATGATGCCCTTTGGATCGTAGCTCTACCTTGTTACCATTTTGCACATTCCATTTCATCTATGAAAAGTAACGCTTCCAGCACAGCTCTCCAAGTTCCGCCACTTTTGACTGATAGCAGGAAATTGAACTGCACTAAGCACACATTAGAAAATCTGATAAATATTGCTTGGAAATATAATTGAGGTTTAACTGAAGCATGAGTTTTTCACTCCAAGGTAAAAATTTCTCCTGTTATTTATCAGGAACAGATTTACTGTTACAAACAAGGATGACAGTCAAGATAAATGTTGACCTAAGTTGTGATTTTTCTTGTAACCTGTAGCGCCTCCCTGTCTAAAAGTATTTATGTCACTAATGTGCATGTCTGTAGATAGAGCTGAGTGAACCCTCTGAACTTAATGTCTAATTGATTAGATATTTGCCCCACATTTTCAGGTTTAGAAGTGAACTAAAAGATGGATATTTAATCATTTTGCTTGATTTGAAATTATTGGAGGAATATTTTCATCTAAGCTCATGAACAACCCATAGGCTACCAGGTTCAGTTATGGGTACATCTACACGGCAGACATAGGGTGTGATTGCCACTGAGGTAGACATACCTGACCTAACTTTAATCTAGCTAGCTCAGGTAGCAGTTACTCCATGGCAGCATGGATTCCAGAGGGCTGGCCACAAAAGTCATTACCAAGGTTTTGGGCAGGTGTGTAGAACCGGCGCTGAATTGTGTGCTGCTGTGCCTTAACTGCTCCAGCACTGAGCTAGCCACATTAACGTTCGCTCGAATACCTAGATACCAGGCAAGCTTGAGAATGGCAAGTTTATTGCCTGTAGGCTACCAAAAACCCAACAGCAGGTCACATCCTATCATTGCTAACTTGCAGCTGATTTGGAATTGGTGACGTGGTGAAGAGCAGCTATGCATTCTATTACCACACGCTGAAGGTGTCCATTTCCCTTTTCCCTTTAAGATCTGGCACAATTTCCTCTAAGCTCTCTTGGAAAGAGTGTCCCATCCAGCCCTGGAAGTTTCTACACCAGTATGCTTCATACACCAGTCTCAAGATCTCAGAACCTAGTATCACAAGGGAGATCCAGGGACTGACTTCCCATTGTCCTGCACCCTGTGTCATAATTTACATCAGAGCAGAGTGGATGTAAAATGCCACCAGAATCAAATGGCAGTTGGCATCTACTTTCTCCCCGGCATAGATAACTACACACAATGCAGAGCAATGGAGAATTAGCTCACTTGCCTAGGTTCCTAGAGCTAACCATACTACCGTGCAAATGGGTATGTTCTTATAGGCAGCCATATCCTTTGTCCTTAGATATGATGAGGAATGACTGATCATGGGGTCAGGGTAAGCCAGGCAAGAACAGGGGTACTTGCTGCTGAATGTATTGCTTGTCTGAGTGACCAGTGTTATGCAGTGAGCTTTACACAGTCAGACACTCAAAAGCAACAGTGAGAATGGGTGCCACGTGAACTCTTATTTCTAATGCAATAGCAACCAGCAGCCCCACTCCTGGACCGGGACCCCATTGTGCTAGGCGCTGTACAAAAAACAGAACAAAAAGAGAGTCTCTGTCCAAAGAGTTACATTCTAAGTCATTATCTGTACCTATACCGCTAGCTAGATAATGCATCTAACTAACAGTTCTACTTGAATAACTTTAAAGTGATTGGTAGAATGTGCTTCTTTGCTTATTTCCCTGCCTTCTCTCTTTGTGAACCTTCCATTTTCATAGGTGTCATTCTGTGTGTGAAGCAACAAGTGATCACGCTTAGAAATTTGCAAACATGTTGCTCGACTCACACAACTTTGTGAACAAAGAACAGCTGCTATGAACTGTTGTTGTGTTAAATGAACAATACTACCTGGGAATTTTTAATGTGCACCAGGTCAGAGTAGGTTCTGGACTTGAATGCTGAAGTCTCAGCCCTCCTGCAGCACCTGTTCCATTAAACACCAGTTTTCAACTGTGCAAAAAAGCAGTATTTCTCCACCACACAGCAAATGCTAAATTCAAATCCAGACTCCATGCCTCATACATTTTCATCCTGGTTTCACTTCCTGTTCTTTTTTACAGCATTTTTAAAATGTAGGTTATCCTCTGCATTTTAACTAGACATGATTTTATCAAATGCCTGAATTTTACAGCAGCTAACGTGATCTCAAGGTAGATGAACTGATCTCAGGTGATATAATTGATGGCAGTTGTCTGCTTTGTCAGTAAATCAAGGGTTGACATTTCCCAGATTTGTAAAGGTATGATGTTATGGTAAAGAAAAGTGTTCACTTGGAAACCTATCAGGCAAGGTTAGATTAATAAGCAGTTTTAAAAAAATTGTCCCAACTTAATGGTTTTGGAACATCCAAACTCAATTCCACTTCACTGATATTTCTAAGGATCTTTTTTAAAAGGAACTCCAGACGTGTGTGTAAGACATTTTATGGAATATGCTATCCATGTGCTTCTTTGCTTTACAATAATTAACAACATTTACATATATTTCCATGTCATTTTATGCCATAAATGTGCATAGATCCGGATTAAAGCTGTTCACATCAGAATGTGCTGCTCCCTGGATTCCCCCTTCCTACTGAGAGAGACAGAACATGACTCATTTTAAATTCCTTATGGGGCTTGTTCTCCATGGCACATTGTTTGGGCTGCTGCTGTTCATTAACATCCCATATTGGCATGGGTGGAATGTCAGGGCATATCTACTTGCTCCATTTAGTAACAGGCTGGTGCATGCCCCCTCCACCTGCATGTAATGGAATGCATCATTCACTCTGATGGGCATTATAGGAAGTCCGCTGGTGGAACTTTTGTAATAAAAATCAATTGTCTCTGCTTAGTAGAACTGCACGCTCAGTCCTCTCTATAAAGTCAGTCTTGACTGGTGCACCTCCAGAGTGTTTCATCACTCTAATTATTCCATCATCATGTATTAGTGGAAAGTAATAGCCTCAGTAAGTGAGACCCAACAGAGTCGGAAGTGCTGGGGAAAGGACCCAATTAATCCTGCACATTAACACTCTGTTCATGTCATTAAATACGCTAATTATTAATTATTTATACAGCGCTATAAATGTACATTTACAGAGAAATAAAAGATTATTGGCCAGATCTAGCAGGACTGACCATTGGGCACCAGGTGCAGCTAGGAAAGACACTGCAGAGGTTTCTGTTCTCGCACTCATGATCTAAGTCAGAAGAGAACTGCATGACCATATCTCACACTACACCTATTACAACTCTACGGTAACTGCCCATATCTAGCTAAGCGTTAAGCTTTCTAGACTCCTGTTCCGGAGCGCCGGCAGCCTTTTTGGTGCCCTAGGCGGTGGAAGGTCCTGCCCCCGAAATACCGACGATGACCGCGGCAGCCGAACATCCGGCCACCGCGGTTGCCGCCCCCCAAATGTTAGTGCCCTAGGCGACCGTCTAGGTCACCTAATGGGTTGCGCTGGCCCTGCTCCTATCCACTCTGACCAAACCTTCTGCAAGTTCCTCACGCTGAGTCAAATGCAATGGAAAACTCTTCCCATGTACAGAGGAGCAACTATTTAAACCTACAGTGCTGCACATTGCACACACTGTTGAATGGATTTCACTGGTGGGGTGGACACATATTTGACAATACCTGGTTGAAGAAGGTGTAGTCCTCCTTTCTGTCACTATGAACTCATGCTGGCCCAGTCAGGAGAGCCCTTACTCCCACAGTGTGCAGGCCCTCGGAGCTAGTCCCATTGAAGTCAATGGAAGGACTTTTTTGAGTAACTGCTCATGAGTGGGGAGGGAGGGATCCATAACTTGTCCCTTTATGTTTAAATATTGGCTGACTGCTGCTTGTTCAGGGGTCACTCTATAGACACAAGCCAGGCACAACTGAGTAGCCCAGAGGAATCATATTGTGATTTAAAGGGTATGAATTATAATAACTTTTAAGATTCTAGTAAGACACTGATGGAAGCAATAAAGCACTAAATCTCTCCTACGCAAAGGACAGATTCGTTGCTGAATGCATCGTCCTATATTTTCCACATTATTAATTTTGCTATAAAGCCACTTTAGCAATTGCATAGGAAGAGTGTTCGCTGCCATGTTCTACATCACAGGGGAGTTCAGTGAACCAGACCCCACTAATAGATGCCAGGGAGCTCCTCAGCCCAGCACACAGCTTAGCAGCACCTAGAAAAATCCTGCATGTTTGTCTTCAGTTCTGCCAGATTTTCTGCATCAATCATTTGGTTTATTTAATGAAAAGACAAGTATTCTTCAGCTGATGCCCCTGCATAATCCAGGATCCTGCATACTACATGGAAAGGGAAAATCAAAGAGGGAGCGATTCTAGACTTTCTTATACCATGTAACTCTCCTTACATTTCAGCCAAATCACTGGTTTGTTGATTCACTCTGCCTTTTTTTTTTTTTTTTGAGCTATTCTTGCCACTTTAAAAGCACAGATGGGTCCTGAAATTAACACAAAAACCCTTCTTGTTCTGGCCTGAGAATAGCTATATGTTGTTTTTTCAAAATGTTGAAGTAATTTAGGGTCACGGTTAGCTAAACCATACTGGTTAGCAGCAGTTGGAGATGTCATGAATTTAAATGCAACATTTGGCAAACACACTAACCATCTGGCCCTGTAAAATGTACACAGGGCACCTCTCTGCTCCTCACCAGGGAAATGTTCATTGAATTACACTCTGATCACCATCAATAATTTGTTTTATAGAACTAGTCGTCACAAATCTGATTGAGTGGAGCTTTTTGCATTGGGAAGCTGACTTGCTGCCAGTTTTTCTGCAGACACTAAAATGACAATAAAAAGTTACCTGCCCTACTTTAGACATCGTTTCTGCACCCTGGCTGAGATTGTCATGGAACTGAAGGATGTTGATCTCATGGGGCCATCGCTTAAGCAATGAAGCCCTGGTGGGTCATCCACTGGGAATCAAGCTAGGCCTCTAACCATAAAGGACAGATCTCAACCACTGGAAGAATCAATTAGCTGAAAGCAGTTACAGGCTGGTAGTCCCTTATATGGTCTATCCACTAGAGAGGAACAAAATAATGCTTGGCCAGTCTTACATTATGAATCAGTCCATATTCCACCCGCTACAAACATTTATGACAATTCACCCTAGGGTGACCAGATGTCCCGATTTTATAGGGACAGTCCCGATTTTGGGGTCTTTTTCTTATATAGGCAGGGCCGGTGCAAGGATGTTTTGTGCCCTAGGCGAAACTTCCACCTTGCGCCCTCCTCCGTCCCCCAGCCCCCGCCCTGAGGCTCCCCCTGTAGAGAAATCTCTGTATTAACTATCTCTATAAATCTTTATGACGTTGCATTGTGTTATTTTGTGTTAAGTATCTTTATGACATTGCATCTTGCATGATGTTATTTTGTATTTCATATGACTTGGCATTGTGCCTCTCTATTTTCATACAACTTTGTATTAGATCCCTGTATAGAAAATTGGTAGAAAACTTTGTATCGAATGTTATAGCCCCTAATGATAGTATAGTTAAAGTAAAAGAAACATGTGCCTTTTTGCTAGAAGTAGAATAAGATCTCCCCCCCCACTCTGTAATCAATTGCCCTATTGACTGAATGAGGTGTGAATGAGTGAGGCTTGGAAGACACCCACCTCCAGACAGCGACAACAGTTGCAGAGGGAATGGGAGCCAGAGCAAAGGACAATACAACTTGTCAAGTGGGCCCCACAAAGAAGCGCAGACACACTGACGGCCTCAGGGATTAGAAGCCAGCACCTGCTTTAGAAAACACCCTCTTTTGAGCAGCATTGGGACAACACCCCGAGAAAAGCAGCACAAAGACCAACGGACACAGACCAATGGACACAGACCCAGATTTTGAATCTGGTCTAGATTTGCATAAGAGGGAAGCTGCTATAAATGTGAGGTGTCTTGCAGGAGAACCCCGGGTCTCGTCTTGTCACCATCGGAGCATCGATCCGGATCGGCAGAAGCCCGGCTCCACCCCTCCCCCATCTAACTCACCTGGCCAGTGCAGTTAAGGGGAGCAACTAGTTGGTAACAACAGCAAGAGGGAGTGTGTTTGTGTCTGTGTGTGTGTGTGAATGCATGACTGTGAGATATATCTCATAGGCATATCATAGAGTATTAATTGATACCTGTATTACTAATAAATGTGGCATTTTGCCTTAATCCCCCTGAAAAGATCCTGTATGGTACTTTGAGTACAACACCCCCTCCCGCGGCAGCTCCCCCCCTCCACCCTGAGGGGCCCCCGCTCTGCCAGGAGCATGGGGGCAGTAGGGGTGAATTATGACTCAGACAGATGTCTCCAAGTCACTCCATCTTCTGAGGCTACTCCTGGAGTGGTGCCGTGTTAGCCTCAGTCTTGAGCAAAGGGTGGAAGTTACATGGCCCCAGAGCAGGGGTGAACTACACTAGAGAAAATAACTTATATCTGGCCTACACCACGAGCAAATTCCTGTCGCTACCACCCTGGCTCTGATTCTGTGTTGGGGAATGGACCGGTGCAGCATGCAGAGGGACGATGAAGCTAGCAAGACTGCACTCACGACAGACGGATGAGTGCTCAGAGATTCCCTCTCACACCAGTCTCTTTAAAGTTAACAGGGAATACCAGTGCTCATTGCTTGGACTGGAACAGAGACCAACCAGTGTCAGCAACGTTAGCTTAATTAGCTAGCCATAAATAAACATCATTTACAAGACCTAAACATTTAAAACACCCTGTTAAGCATCTGAAACATAAATGCTTTAATTATAGAGTAGCTCAAGATTTAAATAACACTGCGATAAATGCTATAAAGCAGCTGTCTATGAATATTTTACAATGAGATTGCTCTCTGTTCCTCAGGTCCATGGGGACTAGCAGGTTGGGAAGAGCACATTCATTTTTTAAAGTGACTGTTTTCCTTTCTCTGTCGTGTATGCTTACACTCCGCTGTCATTGCTGACTTGCTGTCAGTGAAGGGGTCATGGTGAACCCAGATGTTCGGGTTTCATCTGGGGCTATGGTTCATTCTGCATCTCAAATGAACTCTAGCTAAACAAGCTCTTCCAAGGCATAAGTGGGTATTGGAAGGTGCCCATGAAGGTCTCCCCCTGACTTTAGTGGGCTTTGAAGCAGACCCCATAGTCTAACTGCTGCTCCCCTAATCACTGGGCTGTTCACTCAGTCTGCCAGGATAGCTATTAAAAAAAACCCAAATACAAATTACCAATCATACCAGCAAACCAGCGAGAAACTCAGCTGGTTTGTAGGAGCCTCGTCCAGAGAACCTGAGCACATGCCAGGTCTGCTCGCGTATTTAACAGTAAATGTGCTTCAGACCAGGACTCTGTTGGAGTCTAAATGCAGGACCCAGGATTGTTGCTTGTAATATGGATTCACACCCGCACTTGCTAGGACACCAACCCAAAACAATGCTGAGAAGCTCTAATGCAAACAAGTGTCAGAGGGTCAAATTCCCTCTGTGAAGAGCACTAGTGATGCCACGTACACCCTGTTTTGAAGGGGCCACTCATACTTAGGCCATGTGCTGGCCTCTCTGCATGCTGGAGAACTTGACCCAAAGGTGGAAATACTGACGTTTCCAAGAGAGGCTGGTTTGATGGTATTCCAGGGGGCAGGATCTGCAACAGGGATTCTCATTTGCCTAAGGCTTCTTCATACAGCTCTAGCAGTGCAAAGGTGTAAACATCATTTATCTTCACTTTAAGATCCCTTTATACACTGCCAAAGTGGTGTCAAATAACCTTAGCGTAAACAAGAATAAGGCCCAGGACAGTGGTTCTCGGCCCGCGGGCTGCTTGCGGCGCTATCAGCACACAGCTGTGGCCCATATGACATCCTCAGGGCCATACAGATAGTATATATATATTGGGTGGATGCAGCCCACATAGCATAGAGATCTGCATATGCAGCCCACAATGGCATGTAGGTTGAGACCCACTAGCCCAAGGTATCATAAAAGAGCCTAGAATTACAGAAATTAGAGACAGAAAAGACCCGTTAGTTCATTCAATCCATTCCCCCTGGATAACCTAAGAGATATTTTCCAGCACCTCTCATTTCTATGGGACAACCCCTACATAGCACTTGAGAACTTGCAACTTTGACTGGCTTCAGCGGGATCTTGGGATCTCCCTGGCTTTCCCTTGTGATCCTGGGATTTGCCATTCACATAAACTGTCCAGCTTCTTCTAAGAGACAAGGTGGGCGAGGTAATATCTTTTATTGGACCAACTCTGCAACCAGCTTCTGATTACATGTATCATTATTTCCATGTATTGAGCAAAGAGTGTAAGAGATACGTTTGGAGCAGCTTTGAATAGACATCGACATTTCTCAATGCTTATCCACCCTCCACTCCCCTCCCCTCCTCCCACCCACTCTTTTTAAGTTCAACATTCACAGCCTGGCTTTTCCTAGGTTTGATTTCCTTAATGGCAAAAGGCAAAGAAAGCAAAAGCTGAGCACGGAATCCGTCAGAAATATGGGCCGATGTCCATCCTCCTTGGTCCCCCAACACAGCCTGATGTCGCCCAGCACAGAAATCTGAACACATTCATATCTTTTTAAATTAACTAGTTTTATAGCAGTTCCTGTAAAATCTGCCGGGTGGTTCCTCGTTTCCTCTTGTTGTCCCAGAATGCATTGCAATTAGCCATTAACCTTGCTGTAGAACTGAGCTGGCCCAAGCGAGTTCCAGGTTTTCAAAGTTTATTTAGAGGCCGATAGAGGCCCCAGTCAAGATCTCCATCGTGTTAGGTGCGGCACAGACAGAGATACAACAGCAGTCCCACGGACACAAGTCAGAGCATGAGCGAGGAAATGGGAGTTCTTTTAACCCAAGTTTACAAGTGGAGAATTACACCACAGAAACACGAAGGGACTTGGTCAAGGTCACACAGGGAGTCTACATCAGAGCCAGAAATTGAACCCAAATTTCCTGGATTCCAGTCCAGTTCCTTAGCCACAAGCCTGTCCTCTTCTCTTCTCACCAAACAAACAGCATGAAGTAAAACTTGTACCTCAAAGGTTTCAGTTTTGTCTGGAAAATCCACACTTCCTCTGGCTTGATTTAATATCATTAACGCTTAATGGAAAAGCATTTATGGGTTTTGTCTGACCATTAAAATTATAGTCATGGGTCTCCGTTCTTATGTGAAGTGAAAAAATATTCAAGTAAACAGGCAGCAACTGCATCAGGCTTCAATGAGAGCAAAAAGCAATGCAGTCATTTTTACCTCCAGAAAAAGAACACGCTTCAGTCACTAAATCTGTTAAAAGCATCTGGAATGTATTGATTGCAAGCACTTAAGCAGCTACCTTCAGACTGTTATTTTCTGTCTCCCTGAACCTTTGCATTTCTTTAAACAAGATATTCTGCCTTCTCTATTATTTCCTATACAAAATAAATAGAAACTCGTGATTGGCATTTTTACAGACTCCAGCCTTCATTCCAGTTAAAATGACCGCAAGCTATTAGTGCAAGGAATTAAGTTACTATTGATTAGGAGAGGAGGAGAGAAACTTGGGCCTATATCAGGTTTTATCCTTTGCTGACGGTAAACAATTGAAGCATGGGAGCCTGTCAGGCATGGATCACCTTTCACTTATTACCATGTATTGGTTAATTGTAATCAGAAAGGTGGATCAATAATGCAGAGGCTTTAGTGAAAGGTGCCTCTTCATACACCGTACTGACAGGATGTTGCAATGTGCATTTTAGCTAAACATTTTGCTTTCTCTGTGCCCCAAGCTACATTATGGGCTGCAATTGTTTTTCAGCCTCCTGCTGAAATCTATTATTTGTTTGCAGCAGCATCTACATGTTCCAGGCCCTTCCCAGAGACGTACCAGAAAGGACAACCCCCTACCCCAGAGAGAGTACAGCATGAGGATGGCCAGACAGACAAACAGATGGACAGAAATCAGGGAGTGCAAACCACAAAGAGATTGCACTGTAGGCAGCACAGTGGATGTGGGTTTTAAGCAGTGGAGAGGGTAGGGGCTTTGCAGATGCATTCAGGGAGGTCACACCGTGCATAGGGGTCCATGCGAAGGAAGGCTGGGAAATGACTCCTCTAAATGTTTCCTCAACACACTATGCATCACGGCAGGTCCCTTCTCCTGGCTCATATCTGGAAGGGTTACCAGCACCCCAGGGAGACCTACCTGAGTGCAACATGAATATGTGGTGGCACCCAAAAGCAAGATGCAGGAAGTAAACCAAGTTTGGGGGCTCAGCACTTGTAAGCCATAGAAAATAACTTGGCATTTTTATTGTTTTACCTCATTACTTTGCCGCTCCTATCCATCACTCCCACCTAGAGGTCAGAGCCAGAGTCCAAAATCACAAGACTGGAGTCGAGAGTCAGAACCCCAGGAGACAAACTGGAGCTCAGAACCATGAGTCGGGAACCAGAGTCAGGCCAGGTCAGGATACCAGGGGCTCAGAGGCAGCAGATAAACTGGAAGTCAGATGCTGAGAAATCAAGCCCCAGGAGCAGCAAGCACAAGGAACACAGTCCATGGCAGGGCAGAACCTAGGTTCAAACAGCTTCCTAGGCCGGCTGCTAGCTTAAATAGGGGAAATGGGCCAATCAGCTGCCCTGGATCTCCACCAATCAGACCTCAGGGGCAGCGCATCATACTGGGACTGGGCTTTGCAGGTCCCAGGTAAACCCATCAGCAGTCAGAGTGTAGCTCCTCCCATTAACCCTGCAGGCCTGGGGGGGTTTGACCTATGGATCATGTCACATGCTGTGAGTGGCCCAAATATCCATGCCAAAGCCAGGTGGGCTTTGAAAAGGCAATTTGGTTTTGCTTTATTTGAAATTTTTCACAAATGTTTTATTGAAAATTTCAGATTTTTGATTTCTCCTCCCTTGTTTCTTTTTCTCCCTTTCCCCTCTTTTCTCCTTTTTCCATTTTGCCACTAGAAGGGTGGGGGGAGAGGAAAAGCTGAAAAACCAAAAATGAAAAAGCAAAAACTTCTCCGTAAAACAAAAAAAAAACAGAAAATTGGGGGGAAATGAAACTTTTTTGCAAAAATTTAAAAAGCTTCCTTTTTTACCCCAAAAAATGCCATTAAAAATATCTAGCAGGTTTTGTTATGAGACATGTTTCTAGACAGTCCCTGCTACCAGTGTGCTAACTGCGCAGAGCTGAGCGGTGTCTCCAGAGCTTCACATCATCTCCAGGTTAAATGAGGCCGCCTGGCTGTTCCATCATACAAAAGCGCTTGTCACCAGCTGCCTTGAGAAGTATGAGCCGTTTAAGCTGCGTATGACTCCGCTCTCTGTCTGTATGGAGCCCCAATGCTGTATGGAGCCTTTCTTGAAGCAAAGTGGTCAAGAGAAGGAGAAAAGTTGACCATCTCTGGGACAGCTTGGGAAGCATTTTTTTCTCTTAGACATGAATTTTAAGCTATTTCTACACTACAATTAGGGGTGTGACTCCTGCTTCTGCACACTAGCGCAAGTATTAATCACAGCGTCGCTGTGGTCACACGGGTAGGAGCAGCAGAAGCCCCATGAGCCATGGCACGTACAAACCCATCTGAAACCAGTGGGTCCATACGTGGCACAGCTCAGCCATGCCACCTGTGCTCCTGCAGCTACACTGCTATTTATCCTCGTGCCAGCTCAGGGAGAGTGGGGGCAAGCATTTGTACCCAATCAGGGGACGGACACCTCTATCTTGTAGCGTCGACGCAGCCTTAGTGGTGGCGGAAGGTGCTGGACTGGCAGCTTGTTCCGAAAGCACTCTGTGTCTGCGTACAGGTAAATAGCTAGGTAATAAAGTGACAGTCAATGGTGCTCCAGAATAGGTATCTATAACAGAGCACTGGATTTTAGACACAGGCGCAAGCCAGCATGTCCGTCACAGGGGCACAGCCCTTTCAGACCAGGGGTTGCTGGCAGTGGTAGTCTCCATACAGGGGACAGCTGACTAAGCAGGATGGGCCATGTTCCTGGCTTAACTGAGGGAAGACCCTGGGGGAAGTTCTGCCACGGGGTCCTGGCAGGTAGGATTTCCGCCTCGGAGGTACAAAACCGGGATATCCCTAAGCTGGGGAAGAGGATGAGCAGACTGGGCTTTGCCCCAACACTAGAGGTAGCAAGAAAGACACAAATAGCTCCACCAGTTTTCATGGGGGCTGATGCCACAGATGATCTACCTGCACTCTGAATCCTGGTATTCCCCAGTTTCACCAAGCTGCTGCAAAATCCCCATCATCATCATCATCCACCTGAGCCGTCCAGGTCCAATTCACACTTCTGAGTCGAAGCAGACCATTTGCTGCTTCTCCTTTGAGTCCCCGGTGTTATTTGTCTATCACACACCAGTTACTTAGTGCTGCTTAGGGTTCATTTGCCAAGATATTACTGCTGAAAGGAAACTGTTTAATTCGTTTAAATTATTTTCATCTTCAATTACTGTGTTTTGTTTGTGTGCTTTTTTCCACTGCCCTGGTTATTGTACCAGCTTAAGGCGTCTACATTCCAAATCGTGTGCTTTGCTTATCGAATTACAAAACGTCTTAAGAATAATGTGTTTGCCTTTACTCTTTCCCGCTCTCTGTGTACATACTGTTCAGCGCTCTCAGTTTTACTAATTAAAAGCATCCTAATACATGCCCGCCTTACTTTCCTTCTGGGAGACTTCAGTGCTTAGTTGTTTTATTAACGATCTTCGATCAAAGCAGTTCATTTATATTCATGTAAATAACAAAATTCATGGAGTCTCTCGATGAGAGGCTCAAGCTTCTGTTGATGTTTTGTATAATGTATCATCTGTGGATGCGTGCATGTATTTTCATAGCACACACTCTGTGTTCAGAATCAATTAGCTAAATACATTTCCTTATCCTGAAAAGCACTCAGAAGAACATGAAGACAATTTTGGAAGAATAACATTTACATTTTTATTTTGACTGTGTCCTAATATTGCTGTTGCCTTCCAGAGGAGTTTGTTTCCTCTGCTAGAGGTCAAACCTCAATGGTTCAAAAGTTCTGTTTGGTTTTTGGAAGCACCCACAGGTTCACATACTTATCTGAAATTCCTCCTCTTTGGAATCTCACAAGTTTACTCTCTCCCAGGAGACATCTGACTGTGCTACCTGGCTTTGGGCTAGTGGATAGAATGGATAAAAATCCTTTTACTTTGGAGGTGTGCAAAACTCCACAGTTTTACCTTGTAGGGATCCATGCAGACATAAGCTTTGATCCATGTTATTTCACACGTCCCACCTTTACTAGTTTCATTGCAAGCTTTGAGTTAAGAAGTGTTCAAAGTCTCGATGCAAAAATCAGTAAAAAATATTCCATCTAAATTCATGTCAAATCCAGTTTAAAACTTTTTTTTTGGTCATGCGTTTAACAAGGAACATCCTAATGTTTCCCTGATAATTGCTTCACTTCTTTAAAGACACCTTTCTGTAGTTTGAAACCCACTGCATATTTCATACAGCTGAGGAGGACACCCTCGTGGGTAAGGCTCTGTGTGCTGCAGGACGTTATCCTAATTTGGATGAATTTGTAACATGTCCAAGGATTGAAAGTCTCCCTTTGACAAAGGATCAGGCCCATTTGCACCAGCTGAGGATCAGGCCCATAATGTGCTAATTTCCCACCTAACAATTTGGGCATAAGTAAAACAAACATACTGCAGTCTACAACACCTCCTGTTTTCTGCCTGAAAAAGCCTCTTTTGCTTGCGTATGTGTACAATGTGATAAACCACCATTCCTGTATCTCCCGTTTAATATTGCCAGTTGGAATGTCTTGCAGATCTTGTCACTGTTTGTTAAACTGACATTGATGCTGATTTATGCACAGGATAAAAATATATTAAAAAAGAAAAAGATTAAAATGGATTCTCCATAAATGAAAAGGAATATGTCTTTGCGGCCCTGTATCAGCTTACCAGAACAACATCTCTGTGTGTGTTCATGGGGGAAATGGAGAGTAATTGGCATTTCGTTGCAGAGTGACAGTTGTAAAGTTGAGCTCTTTCCCATTGTCTCTGGATTATCTACATGATTTCAATGATTTCACCATTCTATTCAGGGCACCGTGCACCAGACCAAAACGCTTCTAGTAAATATGGTGGTTAGAGAAGAACGCTAGGGGGCAGGACGTTGGGGTTCCCCCAGATCTCTTCCACTTGGTTTCCTGAGGGCTCAGTTTGACTCCGGTCTCGTCACTCTGGTTCCTTCAGCTGGCATACAGCAAAGCTAAGCTCAGTTGATTTGGGGGGTTTTGGCCTCAGGATTAAAAAAAAAACAACAAAACAAAACACAAACAAAAAAAACCCCAAACCTAGATTCTGTATTTTCATGGCTGCGAAAGGGTCCTATTTTTTGAATAGCATCAGTATGGTTTCCTAAGACCTCTTCCACTTGGTTTCCTATGCTGAGTTGATCAGACTCCAATGTAGGGGGTGGGATCAGGGTATACCATCCATTCAAAGCTACACAACAAAACCCTTCCTTTGTATATATTTACACATGACATTACATTCATCGTACATTGCATGCCAGGCTTGGGGATTGGCTTGGTTACTTTGCAGGAATCAATCCCTAGTATGCAGCATGCTCTGCCCATGCGCTGTCCATATTTGACTTTCTTGTTACCTCGTCTTTCTGTTCCTTTATGCTTCTCTTGTTGACTGTAAATGGTCCCCTGGGTGTTCCCCCTTATCTGAGACATTCTTCGTCCAGCCTGGAGATATGTTTACCTCCCTAGTCCTGCCTCCCAAAAAACATCAGACCTCACCCATGTCTGATTACTTAGGCCAGGCCTACCCAGGACACCTGAGTTGTATTTCCAACTCTGAAAATGCCTTGCGGAGTGACTTTGGGCACATTGCTTAATGTTTCCTTTCCTGAGATTACCCAGCTCTATGCCCAGCACACCTGAGCTCCTGTCCTGCTTAACTCACTAACATGTCTGATGAGCTCTGATAGCCCTGGCTCTAAAAGCCAGTCAGGAGGGAAAGTATTATCACACTTCGGAAGTTAAAAGGTTTCTTTTAAGCAACTTGCTCGCTGAACAATAGCTTGTTTACTCGCAGCCTGCTTTGCAGAATTCCCTCGCTTATTAAACAGCATCATCCTAAACCCAGATAAAACAGTGGACGATGTCCAGCTATTTGCATCAGTTAACGGAGTATCCTGTCTCGGTGTTCACCTCAGGTGCCCGCCTGTGACTGAGATTTCTCAGGGTCTGGGGTGCCCAAATCCCAGTGCCTATTTCCCTTTGCATAGTTTGTGAATCTCAGCCGCGTCGGGGGAGAAGAAGGGCGCTTTGGCTGGGCTGCAACCCTTCTCCCGGGGGTCTTCTGCCGCCGCCGTGGTGGTGCTGATCTTGCCGGAGTCACCGGGCAGCTGCTGCTCATCTTTGCTCTCGGCAATTAAACACGCTGAGATAGACTGCCCCAGGATGCACTGGATCTCTGGAATGGATTCTTAGGGGGTTTTGTGGCTTCCGTTGCTTCGAAACCTTAACCAGGAAAACTGCTTGGAGATCTGTCTAGGGGAGTCACTTGTGCTTAAGCCAGATGGGCTGGATATTGCAGGAGACTTTTGCAACTCTCTCTTTGTTTCTTCTATTTGTTGGTGCTTGAGTTCCAGTTTGCCTGTTGAGTGATAAGGGTGAATCTCAGCCTGTCTGACCACAGAAGAGCACTGAAACCAGCAGGTGTGGCCCCAGCTAATCCCTGGTGGCCGCGCACTGTGCATGCATATTGATGATACAGGCCCTTTCCAAGTGTACTTGAAGACTAAAACCAGTGTAACGATGCAGGACTCACCCCTTCAGCGCCTCCTGCTGGTCATCTCAAGGAAATTAGCTCTTTTCCGGCCTGGGCACCCTCTGCCAGTGTCCCACTAGTAGCTAACCCTGTGTCCCTCCTGGACCCTGGTGCCCTTTTATCTGGGGTGCTTCCCCCAGAAATACCCCCACACTCTGCCCTGGGTCTCCCCTCTCTGGGGAACCCCCAACCCTGTAATCCCCACCTTGCCTCAGTCTGGGCTACTGCCAGCCACCATCAAGCCCCCGCTCCCTGGGGCAGGCTGCAGTGTAAAAGGCAAGGTTGGGTCTGGACCTGCCGCCTCTCTCTGCAACCCAGTGCCGCTATGGGGCCTTGGACAAGGCCCTGCAGCCTGGGGAGTTGCCAGCCTGGAGCTCCCCAGCCCCTCTGGCCTTTCCCCAGCCCTGCCTCACTCTAGGCACCCTCAGCTTCCCAGCAGCCAGGCCCCTCTCTCTGAAAGCAGCGAGAGACTGTCTGGGCTTCTGGCCCACTGGCTTTTTATACAGGCCAGCAGTGGTCTGACGGGGCGTGGCCACAGCTGTGGCTGTTTCCCCAATCAGCGGAGGCTTGCTGCTTTCCTAGCCGCAGCCCTCTCGATCTCTCAGCCCTCTCCCAGGGCTGATTTCAAGCCCTTCAGGGCAGAAGCGGGTGACCACCCTGCTACAAGCAGCTACACACCACTTTAGAGCACCGTACACAGGGGCGGCTTCAGGCACCAGCGCTCCAAGCGCATGCCTGGGGCGGCAAGCCGCGGGGGGGCGCTCTGCCGGCGCTGCGAGGGTGGCAGGCAGGGTGCTTTCGGCGGCTTGCCTGCGAAGGGTTCGCTGGTCCCGTGGCTTCGGCGGTCCGCTGAAGCCACGGGACCAGCGGACCCTCCGTGCTTGGGGCGGCAAAATGTCTAGAGCCGCCCCTGATCGTACACAACAGGCTTGATTCATTGACTAATTCATTGGAAGGCATGTCTCTTTCCTTCCACCTCCCCCCCAACCCCCCTTGCATGGAGAAGGGCTGCAGCCTCCTCTGGATATTTGTAGTGAACTGCTAAAGCCCTCATAGTGGCACTTTATTGTAACTAACCTGACTGTGACCGGCATGAGAGTCATTGCCTGCTTGTGCTTTGGTTATATTTGTTGCTGAAAGCACTGCAGGCAAAGCAAAGCAAACTAAACTTGAGGGGAAGACACCCAGCAAGCAGCATTCCTCTGATTTCAAAAGCAGCCCCCATCTCACTGGCGGACATGTCGGAAAGCAGCTGTGCAATGACTCGCCCAGCGTCTGAGGTGCACAATGGATGTCAGAGACAGTCCCCCACAGGACCCCTGGGAAGGGCCGTTCTTTGGCCAACACCACAGAAAAGTTAATTTTATGGTAAAGGAAAAAGAGAGAGGGAGCACTGACGCTGGGAGGAGGAGACATCTGTCTTTACCGATTCTCATGCAGCCGGCATTCTGCCTTCTGGGAAACCTGGCTGCATGCAAATGGCACGTTTCCCAGGGAGCGCTGGGGAGAAGAACTAGAATAATTTTCCATTCTGTTTCATTTTCAGACAGGTTCTGGCCAAGCCCGGAAGCAGAAGTCCCACAAGCAAGGCTATTCTCCTAGTATTTGTGCCCAAGCAGAAGGATGTAGCAGAAGAATCATGAGAAAGTTCATCCTTGTCCCTTTAAGAACCAGTGTAGCAGATCCAGGTGAGTTGGATAGCTCCAGTAAAAGTTTGGCTTTGAGATAGAAGGGCTGATCCAGTGGCAAGGACACTAACTGAGCACTCATGAGACTGCAATGCAATTTCCTGCTCTGCCACCGGCTTCCCATGTGACCTTGGGCAAGGCACTTAGTCTCCCTCAGTTCCCTGAATGAACCTGGCCCCCCCTCCCATTGCCTTATAACCAGCCGCACTGACCCCAGCCCAGCCTCCATTGCAGGGCATGTCTTTTGTAGCTAAGAGCCCAAGGAAAGATTTAGGGTGAAATCTGCTCTTCCACTCCCCCCCCCCCCACCTGTTCACCTAACCCCAGAGCTCTATGGGATAGTGATGAAGTGGGATGGAGGCGGCGTGGCCTTGTGCTGATGCTAGTCACAGGGCAGGATTTCATCCCAGGGTAACAAAGTTAGTGCGACTCTTTATTATCATTAATGATCATTCTTGTAGTAGCCCCAAGAGTCCCCAGTGGAGATCCTGGGCCTATTGTGCTGCACACCAGACTTGCACTCACTTTCCCATACAGCTTATCGTCTTCATAGCCAGGGCAGGCACGCGGTGGAGAGGAGAAAGGAAGCGTTTATCATGTAGGGATCCAATTATTAAAATAACCCCAATACTCTAGGGGCTTTAAGTGCCTAACTCCGCTGCTGCCAACCCTCACAATTGTATCCTGACCCTTGTGGTATATGGTGTTTCTCTAAAGGCACCGGAGTCAGTTGGTTATGTCAGAACCTCAGCTTTTATTTTAAAAAAGAAGTTTCTAGCCCTCACTTTTTTTTTTCTAAGTGTGACTTCTGAAAGGCTCAGAAATCAGAAGGGAAAAAACCCAGCAACCTGAGCTGTATTATTTTTTCAAAATCTCATGATTTTAAAGCCAATCTCATGATTTTGGGGCTTGACTCATGATTCTGGAACACCTGGAGCTGGCGATGCTATAACTCCCTTAGACGCCTTTGAAAATCACATTATAAACTCCACTCTCTGTGCTATATGAAAGAAAGGCAGAACTTCAATGAACCTTCACCAAAAATATCTATTGGTAATTGTTGCTCTGACTCATTTTTCATGCATTTTCATGTAAAAATACTTATTGCAAACTCTGCAGAAAGAATTGAAATTAGAAAATACCATGAATAGAACTGAGCAGTGCATTGTGAGTAATTTTATTATTTAAACTAGTTTCTGTCAGTTTAGCAGGGAAATTAAACAAAGAGAACATGCAAAAGAAATATTCCATCATTCAGAACATTTCAAAAATGATATATCTGCAAAGGCTTCATTGCCTTCCAGAAAATTGATTTAATTCTGGTACCCAAACTGTGCCATTTAAATTCCAGTACTGATAACTAATGGCAGAAAGAGAAAAGACCTGAAGAAAAGCACTACATATGAATTAAGAATAACTTTTGACAATGACTACAATGTATTTTTCTTTCTAAATCTACGGTGTTATTTCATTTGTTGATGATATGGACACTTTCCCAGTTGCCTGGAGTAGGTAATTCAATGTAACCTATCAGCCATCTGTTCTAATTGGACGTGCTGCCTAGAGAAACATTATAAATATGCAAAGAAGAACTAAAAAAATCACCCTAATGGAATATCTGGATAACAATAGCTTTAATTTTTTTCTTTTGTTCATTTGATTTGCTGCAGTGAATGAAGTATTGGAGCAACATCGTGAAGAAGTGAAATGAGACAAATTAAACTTTTAAGCAGAATGTGCCTGTTAGGAATGAATCCACACTCTTGTAGCTCTGTTTTATTGTCTTCTGTTAGAGTTTTATGATTTTCCTTTTCATTCCTCTGCATTGTCTTCTGCAGATAGTCTCATTCATGGGTGGACGGATGAAGATCTTGCTTTCTTTGGCTTACATACAAACTGGTAAATCATGGGCGAGGCATATGACCCCTCTAATTTTCCCACCCCACAAGGAAAGTGCTTGGAGTCCACTTTCCATTGAGTGGGCATCACACACTGCAATTTGACAATGGGTGAGACATCTTAATAAATAAGGCAGAGGAACCTCCCTCAGTGGCCTGGTCTTTTAAATTCATTTTCTTCTCCATGGTAACAAAATATGATATATAGCTGTGGGATGCCTGATGTTTCCAAGAAATCATTTGATCACACTCAGGCACTTCTTTAATTTACTTTTTCTTGGTTATTTTTAGAGGATTTTTAATGTTCAGTTTCACCAGCCCCGCCATTAAAAGAGAGAGAAAGAAGGAAGGAAAAGAAATAGAATACTTAAATGTCTTAAGGGTTCTCTTCTCTGAAGGAAAATGATCTTACATCATTTTAAACATTTTAAAAATCGAGCTGACTCCAGTGCTTTTGATGATGACTTCAGCTGCTTGCAGAGCAATTTAAGGAAATGAAGAGAGCTGAAAAGTACAATCTATAGTAAAACTACTAGATTATCCCATTTGAGGGAAGGAACAGCACAGTCGTTCCTGACTTCTGAGCGAAGTTGTCATTAAACGAGCATTGTAAGTGGAGGAATTTGATGCATGGCTGCAATACCCAGCATTACTATGGGAGGGTCACAGAGAGGTCAGTATTCAGTAGAAAATTGTTGGAAACGAGGAGCCAAATTCTTCTCTCAGCATAGACCCAGAGTAATTCCAGATGTCCTTAAGGTTCTTTCCAGATTTGGAGGCTCATGGGGTCAGATTCACCCCTGCACAGAGGAGCTGCTACAAGGTCTAGGAAATTCTTAAGTCCCACTTCAGCCTACAGGGCTAGACAACAAAGTGGTTAAAATGCCGATGTCAGGCCAACACTCAGACACCCACCAATGTTTAAAGAAAACACGTCGAGCACAGACAAAGCCCACTTGCGAGGAAAGCTGCTAGTACCACTGGAAAATCTCCTGGATAGAGATGGAGATACCTGGCTGGTTATATCAGCCTCCCCTAAAGCGCTGCGCTCATTGGAAACCTGCAGTCATACTAAAGCAGCTCAGAAAACAAGAACTTGATTCATTTTTATCCAGAAAATGTTCCTGTTTTTCACTGAATTTTTTTAAGCCAAAATTTCCCAACCACCTCTAAGTAGAAGCAATTAAACACGCTGAGATAGACTGCCCCAGGATGCACTGGTTCTCTGGAATGGATTCTTAGGGGGTTTTGTGGCTTCCGTTGCTTCGAAACCTTAACCAGGAAAACTGCTTGGAGATCTGTCTAGGGGAGTCACTTGTGCTTAAGCCAGATGGGCTGGATATTGCAGGAGACTTTTGCAACTCTCTCTTTGTTTCTTCTATTTGTTGGTGCTTGAGTTCCAGTTTGCCTGTTGAGTGATAAGGGTGTGATCGGTGCCTGCAAAATATCTGCAAACTCCTCTTCTCATCTGGGGAATATCTCGCCGCGGCAGCGGCAGATGCTGACTCAGTGTGAAACTGAGGCTTTTAGGTCCATGAACTGGTGTCCTTCAGATTGGATAACAGCAACTCGCTGCTGTCTGGCGCAGCCTTTAATCATCTCGCTCTGACTCATACAGGACTCGGTAAAGAAAAGGGGCCAGCCTCAGGCATTAAATGAAGCCTGGTCCAGCATCCATCAGTGCTGAGGTACCCTCCTGCCTCTCTTCCCCCAGGTGCGACAGCAGATCCAGTTACAAGGACTCTTCAAGGTCCCTTGCCAAGTGCTGTGCACAAATATTTGTGTCGTGGCTCTCTATTCATAGGCCTCTCCCGCTTAGTGCCTAGCCATTGGCACAACAGGGTCCTGAATGCCCAGTAGCTGGAGCTCTCTCCACGGGAGGATGCTTGGCTTGCTTCTGACACACCTACAGCTGTCTGCATAACCCAGGCTCAAGCTCTGTCTCAGTGGCGGAGATTTGAATTAGTTGCCTTCTAGGAAGCGGAAGATCCACAGTTCCCACCCCGCAATGGCAGAATGTTAGTGCAGCTTGCTGCTGTCACAAGGCAATCTCAGACTGTCTCTGCAGCAGGTCACGTCTTGCTTTGATTCAGAGAGAGCCGCCTTGCCCCTCAGTTTATCTTAGGAACTGATCTGGTTCTCCTCACCGTAGTACCTGAGAATGTCACAACGTCACTGGGAGGCAGGGCAGTGCTATTACCCCACTCCACCCACAGGGAACTGACACAGAGAGGCTAAGTAACATGCCCAAGGTCACACAGGAAACATAGGACAGAGCAAGGAATTGAACCTGGGTCCCCTAAGTGCTAGGCTAGTGCTCTAACCACCCGACAAACCTTCCTCTCTGCACAGCCTGTCTCGAGTTGGACTGCTTAGTTTGTGCATTGCATTACACCACCTTCTGCCTGCCATCTTGGCAAATGCACCAGGGACTGAACAAGGGAGCTCCAGGGCTAGCTCTGGAGTTCCCTTCTTTGAGACAACGCGTGGTTGAACTAGAGCATATCTTTTAGCATCCAATCTTGAATTTAAGGTCTCCAAGTGATGGAGAATTTAACACATCCCTAGAAACTCTTCCGATGGCTAATCTATGACTCAAGTCTGAACTTTGCTAACTTGAACGTTCAACTGCCTGCTGAATTAAACAGACTTACAGAGTCTGTTTAAGGGCCTGCATTTGAGATCATCTTTCTCATTTTCAGGGCAAACTGGGAAATATGTCAGTGGCAGCTCTGTCCTCCCTACCCGCTCCTGTCTATTCTGTGCAGCCAAGCTCAATTTATGCTCAAACATTCCTTCCTTTCTTTTGTACCTGGCAGTTATTCTGGGTTGCAGATGTTCGTAAAGCACCAAAGGAGGAGTGAATATGTTGGCAGGAGGAAAATGCAAACCGCCAGAGGCACTGCTGCTTCTTAGCAAGGGGAGTAGTTAGTTAGTGGAAGAAGTGGTTTTCCTGCAGTGGTGAGGAACTGTGGGAAGGAGACGGTTAAAGTACATTGTTTTTCGATCAAACACCACAATATTTTTTTCTCCCCTGCTTCTCAGCTTTGAAATAAAATATCATCCCATAAAGAACAATAAGACTGAAAAGAGGCAGTTGTGATAAAAGCTTTAATTTAATTGCATGAGATATTCAGAGCCCGCAATAAAGCGCTGGCGGTACAGAGCCGTCATGTCGAGCCAAGGATGAAATAGTCGGGAAAAGACACTTTGGCGAACACCAGTTTGCATTCTCCTCAGCTTTGCCTGCCTCTCTCCCGTCCTGCTGGAGCCTCCCCATGCACGCAAATAGAAGCAACAACTCTGCCTGTACTCGCAAACCGGAGTGCAGGGAGCTGTAACAGTTAAGATGAGAGGCGATCAATAGCGGAGGCAGGGCAGGGGCATTCCTGGGCAGGGTTCGTATATAGATTTACAGGTATGGGGCATATATGAGGATTGATCAAGGTCAATGACCACTCACAGCTCATGCATGGACTTTAAAATACCTGATTTCCTCATGAAGCCCAGGTCTCAATTCCGTCCACCCACTCCCAACCTTCCCAGTTATTTCACTGGCCTTGGGGTCAGGACAGCTGTGTCACAGACGTCCTTGGGGAAAAGCATTTAGTCCCTCTGTGCTTCAGTTGCCCAGCTATAAAATGGGGATAGTCGGCCCCTTCCTGCATCTGATGCATCTGTGTAGACGGGGAGCTTCTGGGGGCAGGCCTTGTCTAGACTGGGAAACTGAGTGGTGTTTCAAACGGCGTTAGCCAGCATGTTAATTAATGGGCAGGCAGTGCCTAGCAAGATGAAGCCACAAGGCGCAGCAGTAATATAAGCTGAGCGCTCACACGCACCTTGTGGCAAAGGTCCCCGCATACAGGTAAGCCAGGTACCTTTCTCCTCCATACAGGGCATAAAGTACATACCCCTCACACACCCTCCCCAGGACATAAGTGGCTGCATGTAATAGGGATCACTTGCCCCATCCAGGCATCAGGCAGTGGTGGGGATGAGGGTGATGGGGTGGGGGGGGGGTTCCCTCTCTCCTACAGTCCCAGCTCAATAAACAGCCAAGCTCAGTGTTGACTTTCAACACACAAAGTTCTTCCCCTGGGGCAATCACGACAAGCTGGAGGTCTGGGGCCCAGTGGCAGGGAAAGTCCGAGACGACTGGAGATCTCCAACTTGCTGCAGCCTTCATCTGCTTTCACAGCCGTTGAGATCGAAGGACCCTCTTACGCCTGCTCCACCACTGAGGACTTAGGGGACTGGACCATGCTTTTTCTGGGACCTCCCCTCAGACTTGTTCACCTTGGGAGACCCTACCAGGAACATGAAGCTCTCGACAACTTAGCTCTGATGATCATTGGAACACGCAAGCCCCTTCACCACAAGGTGACAGTCCCCAAAGAGGACACCCAAAGTCCTCCTGCCCTGCTACACTGCCATGTACTGCTACCAAAACATTTCGAAGTGCCTTGCAAACATACATACTTTTTTTTTTAACTTTTGCAAAAGTTTTGGAATGAAAAGAGAACGTCTGCAGAATGAATGGTGGAGAGCAGAGAGGGCAGAACTACAATTACAGAGAGAACATTTTGTGAGAGGAGAGTTAAATTGAAAGATGTTGCAAATTAAGGTTTGCTGGTGCTCCGTTTCACGGGCAAATCCTGGCAAAATGTTTTTCATGTAAATCGTTGGTCCCATTGACATAGTGATAGAACAAATAGTGTTGAGTTATAGGGAGTAGGTGTAAATTATAACTACATTCACCTTGAGTCTCCACTATGGAGCCAAAGAGGAGTAAAGGCACTTCAGAGTAGATGAGAATCAGGCCCTAAAAGCAGAGCTGGTGGAACATTTTCCATCAAACCTTTTTCGGGAGAAAATTGGATTTCTGACAAAACAAAAATTTTTAGAAATTGTTGGCATTTTGTGATGTCATTGGAATGTCACTATTAATGGATAGCTGTAACAAAGGAGGTCAGTCATAAGAGGGTTAATTGATGATTGAATTCTTTCTGTATGCATGCAGCACTAGTACATTATAATACTATAAAAAATACAAAACTACAAAAATGTTCTAACTCCCAGACACTATGGGCTCACCCAAGCTTATTCAGCTCCCATAAAAAAGAGCAACCAAGTCTTTCCTGCTCTAATTCCTTCTATTAGAATTGAGGTTTTTGTTATTTGTAGATATTGCAGGTTCTGATCACCATCAAGGGCACACAGGAAAGGCTTGTAGATCTTCAATTACATGAACTTGGAGCAAGGAGATCATACTCTGGGTGAATTCATTTGGGTTTAAAACCTGTTCTCTCATCTGTCCCAAAACTTGTTCTCTCACCCTGTTTGCTTTGACATTGGCTTCACCCCTGCTTAGGTTTCCATTACAGAGGAGAAAAGTGAGTTGGATAAAAGAAGAGCTGGGTCCATCACCCTACTATGGGTTCCTTTCTCAAGTGGACATTGGACAGAGAAGTGGGCTCCCCTGAAATAGTTTGTTGTCATTATTTCCAGCCAGATGGGAAGCAATGTACTGAAAACCTCTGCAGGGATTCTATTCTTTTGAGCATCGCAGTCCAATCCTCATGGTTTCAGACACGAAGGTGGTGAAGGCCATATAAGAATCTCAGTATTGCCAGCCCTAAACATTCAGAAAGGATAAATCAGTCCCACAAACCCAAGAGATTGGCTAAAAAAAACCATGAGATTTTTAAAAACAATATATATTGTGCTCTTTTCCCTTCTTATTTCTGTACCTTGAGCATGCAGCTGGGTCACATTTCCAAGCTTTTCTCTGCAACCACGGGGGCTAGAAACTTACTTTTATTTTTTTTAATGAAAAATAAGTTCCTTTTGTAATCACATGACTCCAGGAGCTGAGTCTTCAAGAAAAACACCCTATATTGTAAGACTCGCAATAAAATTATGAGTTTGCATCTAGACAAGAAGACAGGAACTCAGAGTCCAGAAGATAGAGAGGAGAAGAAAAACCCATGTGCAATCATTTTATTAGAAGAGTAAAACTTTAAACGTGTGCAGCAATTAGTCGAAGCCCTGACTGAGAGCTGAGATGGAGCGTTCAGCTTTGACATTCTCTGGACTCTAGTGCTTTTAAAAAAAAAAAAGAAGAAGAAGGGGAAGAAGCAAAAAATAAAAGAAACACAGCAGCTAATCCCAAGCACTGAGAAAAGGTCGTGTGCTCCGATATGAGTAATTAATTTTCTCAGCGCAGTGTTGAAAAGGTTAACTTGATTTACGGAATGTAATTTAATTTAAAATGTGTTGTGTACCTTGTTAAAAGGGTGCAATTATAGCAGCTAATTCTATGGACTGATAGATGTGTTATGGTCTCATAATAGCCCAGTACGAAGGGGAGTATCTGCCAGTTTAATAATTAGAAGCTGCTTATTGAAATTATGAGGTGGGCGGAGGAAGTTCTCAAAGAGAAACCTGTTCTCTTTGTATCTAAATCCCATTGTGTCGCCCGTCATTTACCTATTCTGCCAGACAATAAATGATTCATTTGGAAGCAGTGCTCTGTTCAAAGCAGGTTTATCTCAGCCCGCTGTGAGAGAAAGAAACCCCCCAAATATCTACAGATCAGCCCAGGTTTGGTGCTCAGCCTTCACTTTGTTAATTCATCTAATTAAATCAGATGTACTGACGCTGCTGTTTATACAGAAACGTAAAATACCAGCTCCTCCATCGCTCCTGGAGTCTGTTAGCTGCAGACAGGAGGGATGAGAGGGAATCCTTCATCACAGAAAAGTTGCCTCCACACTGACCTTTCAGTAGAGCAATCAGCTAAATACCACAGGCCCTGAGGACACCATAGGGGAAAAGCAGCTCAACCGCTCCACGTTCCCCTGCAGCAGGAGAGAATGGGAATTCTGCAAAGAGCCACTTCCAGCAGAGCCCAGCTCAGCACCACTCCCATCTTCTTAGCCTGAGGGCAGCTCCCACCTGCCTCCCCTGACACAGATATTGTGGCCGCAGCATGGAGAATGGGGCCGACCCGATGCAGGGAGTTGGTGAGACTCCATGAACTGGGCAAGTCGGCTCCAGGGTCAGGCTGGAGGGCAGGACAGACAAAGGAAACAGAAAAAAATACAACAGCCAGTCCGAATGTTGGGCTGGTGTAGGGGTGAGGTGGAGAATAACTGAGACTAGTTTAATGCCGTTCATGTAAATCTTGATGCAAAGTTATGGGCTCAGTTCAGAAGTAAAGGGATTCAGTGCCTTCGCCTGTGAAATGCAGGAGGTCAGACTAGATGATGTAATAGCCCCTGCTGACCTTAAAATGTCTGAATCAATGGAAATCGATGGGGTGCCCTTACCTGGAATAGGCTGTAAATTCTGCTCAGCCTGTCTCAGAAAGAGCAGAGAGGCAAAGGAAATGATTAAAGCCATGGAAAGATTTCTCAAAAGGAGAGAATGAAAAAACTGGGAGTGGGACTGTGTAGTTTAGAGAGGAGGTGATGAATCTGGGAGAACATATTAGGGGTGTCTGAACTAATGAATGGCGCAGAGAAAGTAAAACACACACTCCTATTTACCAGTTCTCATAATACAAGAACAAGGGGAGAGCCAATGAAACGGAAAGGCAATGCATTTCAAACAGATGAGGCCTTCCTTTTTTAACAAAATGTACAAGTAACCTGTGGAACTCACTCCCACAGGATATCATGGAGACCATGAGCTTAGCAGGATTCAGAGAAGGATTTGACATTGGTATAGATAGTGAAGCCATCCACAGCTATACTAGACAGTCACAATCTAACCTCTCAGTGACACAGGTAAGAAGGAACTACCTGCAGGGGCAGATTATTCTATAACTGCCCAGTAGAGTGTTTCTTGCACCTTCCTCTGAAGCCGCTGGCATGGGCTGCTGCTTTTGGAGTCACGATTCTGAGCTATGTGGGTCTGACCCGTCGTGGCAATTCCTGTGTTCCCAAGTCATTGCTCATGGGACCACGCAGCCTCCTGACCCACGGTGTCCTTATTAGCCGCACTGGGGAGCGTGCACATCATGGCATCCTACACTGACCCCATCTGGGCCCAGCATAGCAGCTGGTGTAGCATGGCTTGCGCTGCACCCGGCAACTATGTGGCATAATGGTGCCATGTGAAGAGAGACCCTGGAAGCCACACTCAAGGCTGATTCTAGGGGCAGGCGAGCAGGGCAATTGCCCTGGACACCAGCTTCCAGGGCCACTGTGCTGCTCGACTTCTCTCGTCTCTGCTCTAATTGGCCAATCATTTTTGTCCTGCTGAGTGTCTGGCTGTGGGTGTGGGTTTGGGATTGGTTCTTTGCTCAGCTGCTCTACGAGGTCTGGAAACATTTTCTGCCCTGCCCAGCAAAACGTCCAGGGCCACTCCTGGCCATGCTCTTCCCGGCAGGTGGTGAAACACATGAATTTCCTCTGGATCCTTCTTTCTCTCTCTGCTCCACTATCAGTCCCTGTGTGTTTCTTAAACACCCCGTCAATGGGAATTCCTGCTGTGTGTCTGAATACCGAGTGACTGCTGGCTGCAGAGGTACTTTCCAGGAGGGGGGACCCGGGGCTCCCCGTAATGGTTGTCATTATTCCATCTGACAGTACGTCTGCACCCAGTTTGAGGGGGTTACGATTAATGGGGGACCCATTGTAATGCAAGGAGCCAGCTGCCAAGATGCATTTTCCTATGAGGAACAGCGTACGTTCACTGATTAATGTAATTCCTCTCTGCCATTTGTGCTTCCTAAAGTGTGTCTGGAAGCTGCTTTTCAGTGCCCCAGTGATAACCTTAGAGCAGTAACACAGAGAGGCAGCTGGGATACCACAGGTCAGGTGCCCTGAGTTGCCTGGGCTTCTGAACTGCTTTGAACCATCAAGAAAGTTTGATATACAGCATCCCTAAGCACGGGGCCTCGGTCACAGCTGAGTGGTCTGTTCCGGTGAGCAGATGTTAGGATGCTCGACAGGGCTGTCTTGAGAGGAAGCTGGGCTCGGTCCCCAGGCTGCCCCAGGCTTCCTGTGTGACCGGGGGTAAACGTCTCTGCATCTCCACTGCCCGCCTACCCAGTGGAGACATGAATCCTTCCTTTGCCTGGTCCATCGAGGCCCTGAGCGCGTCAGGGCAGGGCTGTCTCGCGATGTGCTTGTGCAGTGCCCAGCACCACTGGCTGTCACGGAGTGGGGGAGTTCTCTCCCCTTTTTGTGACAAAGGGCTGAGCTGGGTCAGGCGCCTCATCCAGGGGAGGGGTCACAGCTAGGCCTCCCCCTCCAGCCTGGACAGAGATACCTCAGCCCCACCCCTCCCTTCAGCATTTGCTGCTAGCAGCTCCCTCCTCTGTGTGCTGGCTTCTGCAAATCCCATTCTCCCCATGCATTGTGTAGGGAGCCGGGGCATCCAGCTCAGAGCTGTGGATTCTACTGGGTAGCCGGGCACCTGAGCACTGCTCTGCCTAAGTCCCTGTGCGTATTTATCTCTGTCTCACTGCATGCTTGTACAGCACCTAACGGAGCCCCGGTCTTGGTAAAGGCCTCGAGGTGGTAACTGAATGCAATATAAATACTGCTGCTACTGGAGGGACGATGGGTCTGTGCTAGCTGGTCTTCCTTCACCTGCAGCATTTGTTAACAATGCCCAGGGCACATGTGCCGAGATGAACACAGGAGAGAGGAAGGTATTGATGCTAGAGCAAGTACTTTGGCACAACATTAGCCTCTGCCAAACTCCTCCTCAAACTCTTCTTTGCCACAATGCCTACAAAGAATATTTGACAATGGTGAGACCACTGCCTATCAAGGTTGTCTTATTGTTCACCGGCACTGCCTGACCCGTCTGTATCCATCTGGTGTCTTATACTCAAACTGCAAGCTCCTTGGGGCTGGGTTCACCTAGCACAATGGGGTCCTGATCGTTGATTAGTGCTCCTAGGTGCTACAGTAACACAAATAAATAAATAATTACATACATCCATATTAGACTTTTCTAAAATAACGTCATTAAGTCCCACAGTACTGGCAGTCGTAGCTAAATGAAGCGAGTGGTTCTATTTAACAGCACTGTTCAGCATGAGATAAGAAAAGCCTGTTCTTGTATTAACCTTGCTAAATGCCATTACTGTGATATGGAGTTTTGAAACTTTTCTGACATCTCTAACAGTCCAAGGATTTCAAGACATTCTTGTCAATCTGGAAGGTGAGGATGTTGGAAAAAATTACTACTTCTCTGACAAATTAATCTCCAGTCTCTTTGCTTTCCCTCTTCCAAACAATGCAATCTCCTTGGCATTTCCCCAGAACTACAGTACATTGCACCCAGGACTCCTGGGTTCTACTCCCAGCTCTGCCATTGATTCACTATGTAAACTCAAGCAAATCACTTAACCTCTCAGAGCCCCCGATTTACCAGTTAGTGAAATGGGTACAATATTTACTGACCGACCTCATGTCAGAATTATCATGAAACTAAACTAACTAGTATTTGCAAAGAACGTGTAGCTCCTCAGGTTAGAGCTTTTAGAGACAGGCAAAGAATTACTAATGTGTTATTATTACTAATTAAATAAAGACATAACACAGTTTGCCAGTCAAATTGCAGAAACCACAGTGGACTCATAAACCTTTTTCTGTGGACCAGACAATAGAATAGACAATAAAATGATAGACTCATAGAATATCAGGGTTGGAAGGGACCTCAGGAGGTATCTAGTCCTCAAAGAAGGACCAACACCAACTAAATCATCCCAGCCAGGGCTTTGTCAAGCCGGGCCTTAAAAACCATTAAGGAAGGAGATTCCACCAGCTCCCTAGGGAACCCATTCCAGTGCTTCACCACCCTCCTAGTGAAAGAGTGTGTCCTAATATCCAACTTAAACCTCCCCCACTGCAACTTGAGACCATTGCTCCTTGTTCTATCATCTGTTACCACTGAGAACAGTCTAGATCCATCCTCTTTGGAAACCCCTTTCAGGTACTTGAAAGCAGCTATCAAATCCCTCCTCATTCTTCTCTTCTGCAGACTAAACAATCCCAGTTCCCTCAGCCTCTCCTCAAAAGTCATGTGCTCCAGCCCCCTAATAATTTTTGTTGCCCTCCACTGGACTCTTTCCAATTTTTCCACATCCTTCTTGTAGTGTGGGGCCCAAAACTGGACACAGTTCTCCAGATGAGGCCTCACCAATGCCGAAGAGAGGGGAATGATCACGTCCCTTGATCTGCTGGCAATGCCCCTACTTATACAGCCCACAATGCCGTTAGACTTCTTGGCAACAAGGACACATTGCTGACTCATATCCAGTTTCTCGTCCACTGTAACCCCTAGGTCCTTTTCTGCAGAACTGCTGCCTAGCCACTCGGTCCCTAGTCTGTAGCAGTGCATGGGATTCTTCCGTCCTAAGTGCAGGACTCTGAGGGAGGGAGACAAAGACCCACCTGGCCTATGTGCTACACTGTATCCCACTTACACCAGGGGGAGTTGTGGGTGCTCATTGCACCACTGAAAACCAGGCTGCAGGGACTAAAATTGCCCCTCAAAGATGAAGAGAAGTCAGGACAAATGGTCCTTTAGAGTCTCTAGACTCTTTAGAATCTTGATTCCTCACATTCTAAAAAATGAAACGTTATGTGAATCCATTGGTGCAACAGCGATTCTGTCTGCAGCCTTTGTCCAATCAAATCGTCATCATCCATTTCACTTTCTCATGCATACGTTAATTTCTTGGCAGGCAATTTGTCCCACAGAGAGAGTGCTGCCATCGACAGCAGATCGCACAATAATTAGCGTCATCAGATGAAAAAACCTGCAGTTCATATTATCAGAATATTAAAGGGGAAATTGTAATTTCTCAGCTGCAAGGAGCACTTAAGCAAATTACATCAATTAAGAGACTAAGGCTGAGAGCTACTTTAAGTCTGACGCATTGAGAAAACACATCTAGGCTGGATGTGCGGTATCTGTCATTTGAGGTTTAATATTTACTTGTGTTGATGAGACTTTGTCATGCTCTATTACAATTCATAGAATTGTGTTTCCAAATTTTATGCATCAAATTGCTTTGATTTATAGAATCTAAGAGTCCCCCCCCCCGCTTTTTTTATATTGTCATAAATGTGGTCAGTGATGCTTATCTCATGATATTAATGTGCCTCATTTAATTATATTGTCTTGCTCGAGAAGTGCATTTAGTTTGCAGGAAACTATAAATTGTCAACTTTGGGGAAATGCTGGTTTCTAGCAGGAGAAATGTGATGGCCCTTCCCTTGCCAGCAGGGCAATAGACATCTACTCATTTCCTTCCCTTCCCCTCTTAACTCTGGGTCCCAGGAACTGGGCAGCAGTTTCTCTTGTGCACTTTCTCTCCTTGCCGTGTGGTTTTTTCCTCCCATTATATTCAGCCCTTGGAGATATATGTGTGGGGCTTGCAGCAGAGTCAAGCTCCTCTACCCGACTCCTGCTGGCTCAGCCAGAGTGGTGAGACGTCCATTTGGCTCCAGCCAGTGGGGCTGCTGCCTGCCAGCACTGGAAAGGCAGTAGGGAGAGGGAATGCTAGCAAGGCCCTCCTTCCTAGACCACCATCAGCCTGAATATTCTCTTCCTTGCCCATTCACCCATCAGCCCAAACATTGTCCAGTCCTTGGAAAAGTTTGGTCACAAGTTGGACTTCTTAGTTCACAATCATTTCAGTTCCACATTTTCTGCCAGGAAAATATAAATTGCACAGTACATCCAAGCCTGTGTGAGCATCCCTGCAAGCTTGCAAATACACCTGCCCGGGCAAGTGTGCAAACGCATGAGCACACACATGGAAAGGTGCATGCTAGTATGTGTGAGCAAGGAGTGGGTGTGCGTGATGTGTGCATTCTGGACGGTGACAAGAAGGTGTTGGCTCTGCCAGAGAGGGGATACATGGCATTGCAGGTAGGTTAAGTCAGATGCTGTGATCTTACTTCTGTGCCATTTCATAGGGCTAAGTATTTTAAAGCACCTAGCCCACTTTTGAAACAAATAGTAAATAGCAACGCAGGCTAAGCACCCTCTGTGGTGAGGACACTTCCTCGGGTCACAAGACACCTATGACTTTTCCATCTCTCTCCACAAGTACATCTAAGGAATCTTTTCTCCTGCTTCTCAGCTGTACCTCAGCTCCCTTGCCCTCTGTCCCGTTCACTCAGCCCCAGGATGCACATTCCTCTCCCCATCCCAGCTATCATGCACCTTTGCAGAGAGAGTCACTCCTTTCCCCTGGATGGGGTGGGGCAGCTGAACCTGTTTGTGAACAAAACTCCCTGTTGTGAACATATTCAAAAAAGCAGGGTTTGTTCCTGAGAAAGGTCTGGCAGGTGCTCAGGAATCCTGCATCAGTTATAAAAACAACGAGGAGTCCGGAGTTATGTTCCTTAGTGTGGCGCTTTTATGAGGCAGACTGGGTGTCAGAAGGGACCTTTATAAATAGCTATGAATATAAAGCACATCACAGTCACTTGGAAAGAAGGGAGTGCTTGAGTGAAAACTGAAGGCACTGTTGTGTGTGTGTGTATATATATATGTATATGTATGTGTGTATATATATATCATCTATACACACACACACACGACAGTGCCTTCAGTTTTCACTCAAGCCTAGATTTTAAATCAAAGTGTGTCCAAGTTAAAAAAAAGTAACACACATAAAAATGACTGTTTTGAAGGTAGCATTTTAGATAAGAAAAGCCCGATATTACACATGCAAATACTTGTAGCCAATGATAGATGTCTTGCAAAATCAAGATGTAACCCTTTCACTGCTTTAGTCTATTTTATATGATCTCCCATTCTATCTAGGTAGCTTTGCCTGAGTTAGGACGAAATGCAAACTGAGAGACGATTGAAGGGTTGCACTCTGTGTTTATACACAGACATTCAGGGACGCTGTTCACATTGCTGGGTTGTTTTGGGAGCGGGGGGCTAATAGTTTTATAAACTGAAATAACTACATTTAGGGCCTGGGGCCGGCCCTGCGCAGATGCAGGGCAGCACCTGTAATTCAGATTTATTGGTTGTGTTGAGCCTTTGAGCAGGTAAATCAAGGTTAGCTACTCCCAACCTAAATTCAACCACTCTTCTCAGCCAAGAGAAACCCCAAAGAGCCTAGTGTCTGAGAACAAAGGGAGCTGTTGGGTGTTGAGCATCTAGGAAAATCTGATGCACCGATGCACCAATCGAATCAACCTACATTAAATTCCCTATTCAACGTCTACCTGAAAATTCATGGCCCACTTCTCAGTAATGATCTATCCCGAACACTGCCCCACACAGCAATATACTGGATTTCTTTCCATTAAACCAGTGTTAATGTTCTGCTTCGCTGCTAACAGAAATCCGGGTGGTCATGTGAGCAGCACAGCAAACAACACTCAGCAAGTTGTCTTTGTGTGGAGACACTGCCATGGGCTCTCTAGCTGGGATCTGAGAAAGGCTGGAGAGCCTGGGAATAACAGTGCTTGGTGGAAACAGTGCGCTAAGGAAAACCAGCAGGGCTGTGGGACATCTTTGGCTGCCTGGGACTCTAAGACAGTGTGGTGGCCTCGTTCCTCTGAGCACGCCAGATGCTACAAATGTGATTTTTGTGCTCCACACTGCAGAATTAAATAGGATCCCTTCAGATAGTCACCGACTTTGAGCAATTCTTATAGAGTTTTAATTTTAAAAATAATATTATTTGTGAATGGAATACTGGTAACAACCGCACAATCCATAGCCGTAGGCAAGGTACACATGGGAAGAAGCCGTGGCAGCTTCGCACACGCCAGTACACATGAGTGTGCTTCAGCTTTCACCTAGGAGGCACACTCTCTGGGAAAGACACCAATTTTGTCTTCTTGGATCTTCCAAACTGGGTTCTATTCCTGCCCTGCCGTGAGATTGTGGATAAATCACTTCCCTTCTCCGTGACTCAGTTTCCCATCTGTAAAAAGGGGACAATGGCACTTACCACGTTTGAGATCTAGGGAGGGAAAGTGGTAGGTAGGAGCCAAGTATTATTCTTTGAAGACAAAAGTGAAACAAGGTAAAAGTAGCATTCAGCTCCTGCAGCCAGGATCAGATGAAATGTCTTGCTAAGGAGTCCCATGCTCCTTCAGAAAATAGAAAGAGAGACAGCAGTGGTGAATTCTGGAGCCTGGTTGGAACTCACATAAAAGACTTTGCTATGTAACCAGGCTTTGCAATGCCCAGCTCTGCATATCCCTGGAACTGCTTGTTCTGAAGAGAGCTTAGAGAGTCCCCCGGCAGCACTCCCCATGCTGGCCAGCACCCAAGCAGTGAGCCACGGCAGCAATTCCATGTTTTCCTTACTTCACTTTTACAGGGACTGTGGTGTGATATGACTCCATATTGATTACTTGATCTATGTAATTACAATCAAAACTACAGGGATGTCAAGCCTGATTGAGTTCAAATTAAAAATCTATTGGCTTTGCTGGACTCTTAATCAAGGGGATTAGCAGGGAACATTGTTTTGTTTTGCTTTTTTTCCAGGACTTCTCGTTTTCAGTAGTGAGGTTTGAATAGGGGAGATTTGCAAAGGGTGTTAACCTTCTCCCTTCCCATAAGGCAGGGCTGGATAGCTGAGGGGCTGCGATTCCACACACTGCCCCACCTTAACTCCTGACCCTAATAGCACGATGAAATAATGAGGCAGAAGTGTGTATGTCCTTCCTGGAGACCCCTTGATAGGCGCGTGGCTTTCGGCTGCTCTGTGATTCCTTGTGTCCCAGGATTTGCAAGTGTTTTACGGACCTGCATTAATCAAGCCTCTCCAATTCCCCACATCCTGGGAGGTGAGCCAGCGTTCCTATCCCTATGGTGCAGGTCAGAGCCGGGAATCACACCCGAGCAATTCTGGCTTTCAGTGCCCTGCTCCAACAATAAGACACTGCTGCATCTCAGCAGAAGGCTGGTATGAAGGCCAACATCTAACTGCCCATGCATATCAAGCCTCAGTACAGATTGCCCAGGGTCTGTGAATGGAAACAAACAGTCCCAGCCATAGCAGGATGTTCTAGATAGAGGGTCGCCGGGGAGACCCAGGCACCTGGACAGCTTGCGGTGCAAAATGAGGGAGTCTCTTTCATTGCACTGGTCAGTGGGGATGAGAACATGGGACAAATCTACAAAAAGAGCAAAAGAAACCCAGACATTTCTGCTGTATTAAGAGTCCCGAGGCCACATTCCTCCCAAAGTAACGTCACTGTATAAGACAAGGCTGAATTTTGGCTTATTCTTGTTTTGTCTCTTCTCCACCTGTGACTTTGGAGGGTCTGGATGGATCAGAGACATCGGAGAGAGGCACATGGAGAAGGTCATTGGAAAGTCAATTTCTGATTAAATTCCTGCCCCAACCCCGAATATTTGGGTTTTTCCTGCCAGCTCTGGTCTGAAGACATTCAGCACTGATCAACAGACTGTCCTGGCCCTCTCAGAGCACTTTGGTGGCCTCTATGACATGGGCTGATGGTTTCCTCAGTCCAGGTCCTACAGGACACCCAAAAGCAGAAAGGAAACTAACACTGCAACTGGCATCAGTGACATCCAGAGGGTGGTTTCAGGGACTCAGCTGATCGCTGACTCCCTACGTTGTTGCTGTTGCATGGAGAAGCAGGACAGTTCAAGCAGGCACATTAGAGCTGGGAAGATTCTTACACTTCCTGCTGCTTCTTCCATGCAGATCTCAAGGACAGAGAACCCGATTCTCTGCTGCTGACTGTAGACCTGTATGGCTCCATTGGCTTCTGAGGCTGATGGCCACCCGCCAAGGACCTCGCCCTGTACACCTTTGACTGTTATGAAAGCCGTTATCTATTTATCTAAATAAAGAATCACAGAGAATTCACCCGACGTCCACGAACAGGCTTGACACTTTCCTTGCCATCCTGCCCTTGGGCTCGCGTGTACCTGCCTTTCCACAGAAGGAGCTCTGTGGGCTGGTGAAGAGAAGGATTGTCCCACTCCTTTGTCAGAGAGATCAAAACTATCAGCTAATGGATCAGGGAGGGCGAGGAGAGGCCGGATTTAACCAATATTGTCTGGCCAGGCAGTTCCAAGAGCTAAACAATAACGGGTGTTAAAGTACAAAAAGACACTTTCAGGCATGGAGTTTGTATCAGTAGCTGCCTCTCCTCTCACCAGAGACTGAGCAAAGGAATATCACCAGGCGGGGAAAAGCTTGTGGGTTGTTTTTTTTTTTTTTTCCCAAATAGGTTTTTCATTTAAGAGATGCCGGCGCCTGCAGATTAGTGTCTCGACTATACAGGTTTCCTAAAGATAAGGCAGAGAAATTGATTTCAATTACTAAAGTGGATAGATGGGGCTGCTCTGCTTTTTCAAGAGGATTATTAACCCTCGAGAGCCAAGAAAGTAAAAACCGGCAGGGGAGGCGAGTTTAAATCTCAAGCTGTTTCTCTAGGAACGGCTGTGCTGGCAAATGCCTCTCACAAAGGGAAGGAGGCAAAGGAGAAGGTTTGGTTAAGGGTGATCCCGGTGACCCTTCGGGATTTCAGGAAACTGCTTGGATCCTTCAGCAAGGCTCAGGGAGGGTCAAAGGGGTGGCAGGAGATTTAGCGCTTTCAACCACCTAGCTCAGCCTTTTGAATAGCAGCTGGTGGTGGAAGATTTTTACCGGCCCCAGATATAGCTGCATTGAAAAGGTCTCTGGGAGCTGATTGAGAATTCCTTAAACCTCCTTGCAGCTGTCTGCCCACAGGGCTCAGGTTGCTTCAGGACTTCAAGGTCCCTTGTGAGGACAGAGTCCTTTGTGCAATGAGCCAGTGGCCTCAGACCAGTTCCTGGGATGCTGGAAATTTGCTGATGGAACACTTTTCCTTCAGAAAATGCCATTTTGTTGATATTGGCACATTTTGCGGAAATGTGTCTATTTCAGTGACATTTTGTTTAGAATGAAAAAAAAAATTGGACTGGAGCATTCCAATGGACCATTTGGATTTTCCCTTTCAAAATGGCTGCCTTGTTTCAATTTTTAAAATTTTATATAATATAATGTACAATTTTGAAAAGTCAAATTTGGAATGAAACGTTTCAGCGTTACCCAGATGAAATGTTTCCATCACCCTGGAACAATATCCTCTCCTGAATTTCATGTCGTAGGACATTTTGAACCCCCCTTCCCCCAATTCCTTTCTGGAATGGTAATTTTTCTGAAATTGCAGAATTTTCCATGAAACAATAAATCTGGTTCCTGCCCCGTTCTCATCACAAAACCCCCATCAGTGAGACCAACACCCTTGTCAGCAGCCTCCACCCAGAGCTCCCCAGGCCTCCGTTGCTACTGTGTGCATAACAGTAACAGCGCGAGGCTGGAGCTGACAGCGGGTCCCCTCATGCTGGGTTCTGTACACACACAGAGACAGTCCCTGTCCCAACGAGCCTGCAGTCCAACTAGACGAGACAGGCCCAAAATGAGAGAGGAAACAAAGACCTGAAAGGAAATGACATACCCAAGGTTGCCCAGCAGCAGAAATGGGACTAGAACCCAGATCTCCTGACTCCCACTCCAGTGCTCTAGCTGCTAGACCACACTGCCTTGGAGTAATGGAGACTGAATTAGCCTCCCAGCCATCCTCAGCTGGCTTTTACCCAGGCATGTGTTAGCCCAGCAGGGCTTCTTCATTTGTGCTACAGGGGGCTGGAAGTGATCTAAACCATGGTGGGAGATATGGAGAGTCAAGTCCTTACCCTAGCTGTCCTGGGGCAGGGGCAGGGGCAGCTTGTGCAGAGGGAGCTGAGGGAGGTCTGATGAAGAGCAAAATTCAGAAGCTTCCCAGCTGCCGGAGCCAGCTCAGCCTCAGAACAATTATCATCTATTCCAACAAACGAACCCATTTCAAGGCTGCTCGGCTGTGTTGAGACACAGGTTCCACAGACGGCACCGGTGTTGTCCTGCGCTTGGTCTGTTGCTGGGATAGCTCCTTTGCGATCACCATTGAGGGAGTGGGACACAGGTTGGGATTTTCAACCTCCAGCCAGAGTGGAGAGCCTCACTGCCACAGGCTGCTGTGGAAACCCCAACCCCGGTCTTTACTGCGTGTGTCTGGGAGCCAGGACGCCTGGGTCCTGTTCCCACCTCTGCCACTGACACACGAAGTGACCTGGGACAAGTCACTTCCCCTCTCTGGGCCTCTGTGTCACCCTGTGCAGATTGGAGAGGTGATGACACTGCAGAGGGTCAGGGGAGATGCAGCCAGATCAGTAGGAATAGAGAGCAATCGGCCTGACATGGCCAGAGTAGCAAGACGGGAGGGCGAGGGGTGGAGGAGACACTGGCCGTCGAGCTAGAGCATATGAAAGGCAGGGGACCAGGGGATTCCAGCACGAGGGGACCAGGTTTGCTGCTAACTGAGAGGTGGGGCAAGAGGAGCCGACTACAACACTGGGGTTGTGAGTGCAGGTGATGGGGGGGGTAGCGGATTTGTCTGTGCCAAGGGGGGATGCAGTGATAGGACGGCTATACAATTGCTAGATGGGAATGAGGGGTGCATGTGTTCTTTGGCTCTCTCAGACGCGTGGGAAGACCATTCCCAGCCGTTCCTCAGCCCCTCCCTCCCATCTGCTGTGCCCTACATTTACATACCAAAATGTTCTCTAATTTCTCACCTGGGGGGAGCCCAGTTCTGACCCCCCCTCCCCCTGAAATGCACGCCTCTATTTTTCACAGCTTCGGGAGAGTTTTATAATTGGCACCTTGAGATATTTTTCTCTGCTATTCTCCTATCTCAGGTCTCTTTCCTCCTTGAGAATCATCACATGAGGGAAATTGCCCTTGTGGGTTTCTCAATATTCTTCTCAGCTGGATTTCACAGAGGCTGTTATTGCATACCGCTTCTCCTGCTGATCTCTGATATACTTCACTCTACGTTCCTCTTTGATGATATGACTTACAGGCTTCACCTGCATTCTGTGCCTGTTAATAACCCTCCTCAAATACATATTTTCCAAGAGGACTGAAGGGAAGGTTTGTAAAAGCTCCATTGTAGGCAGAAAACTCATGCCATACTGGAGATTAATCTCCAAATGGTAGGAATTAAATGATGCAATATTGAGAGTGCATCAGATTGGCGAGCACACCTGGGTGATCAAATGAGAAATCAGAATCCAAAGAAAATGACTTTGTTTTGGACCACAGAAAACAAGCCTTTTGTTACAGGGGCCAGCTAAGCACCCTCAGCTCCGATGTCCTTATAAATAGAATGACGCGTTCTTGTACAGTAATGTCCCTACATGCTGCACCTTGCAATAATGCTACTGCGGGTTGGGGCAGCTTCCCCAGCCATACAATGAGAACAAAGATACCGACTTTACAATTGATTTACAAATGAAAACCTCTAGGGAACAGCTGCCTATTGTCACTATCCTACAGGCATATTTCACAGAATAACCCAGCACACAAACAGCCCAGAACTCCCCCGCCCAGCCAATCAATCACACAGCAAGGCTGCCCCTTGCTTCCTCTCTAGCTCTCTCCACTACTATTTCCCTCTCTAAAGCCATGAAATGACATGCCTCAGGCAGTGATAATGGCCCCCCTACGCATGAACTGCCTTTGACCTCCCTCTCTTTCACACCTGTAAAATGTGTGTGTGCACAGAAGCTTGGGGTGGGACGGTTAATGCCCCATGTTAGGCTTAGATGCGACGGCGAGGAATATAGATCCTGGAAACACGCTCACCGTGGGAAATCTCCATGGCTTTTCAAAGGCTGATAGAAACTCCCACGACAGATTACACTCCTGAAATTCAAGGTGGGGCCCTTTCAAATCCACCCTGAATGGGTTATATGCCATCACTTTCAGAGCAGACTTGTATGGAGGTTCACAGCTAGCGATCCAGGGAGCAAAGGGTAGGACATTTTCCATTGGAACATGGCATTCTGACACAATGGGAAATTGTCGTGAAAAAAATCATCATTTTTATCCAACATTGTTCAGGTTATGTTGAAATCCCCTAAAACAAAACCAAATTGGGTTTGGTGTCAAACATCGAAAACATTTCAACAACCAACAAGAATTTTGTTGCATCAAATTATTTTAGAGGGAAAAATATTATTTCTCAACCAGTTCTTTTATTCTCCATATCACATGCTCTGTGGGACATTCTTGGCCTTTCAGGTGGAAATCTCTCTTTACAATTCAGTGTGTGGTCAAATAATTTATTAATGTCAAATGGCTTTGTATTCATGTAACTCTATCATCCTCATCATCATCTACCTGTGCTGAAACACACACTTGTGCCTAGAGACCATGGTAGTGGGGTCTGAAAATGCCCTAGATAATCAAGAGAGCAATGCTTTGGGCAGAAGTGGCCTTAGCCCGTCAAACCAGAATGTCCAAGGGATTTAACAAGCTGGACTTTTTGCTTCCCCTCAGCTGCTGCCATAGTGAAGGCCTGGAATTAAAGTGAGAGCACTTTAATTGTACAGGACAGAGACTCCTGCTTCGCTGATCAATTCCAGTTTATAAATTACAGCAGAAACAAAACCCTTTAGCTATGCTGACAATTAAATAACATTCTGATAAACACCCCCGGTTGTTTTATTTAAATGAAAACGCCTTTATTTCTGCAGCATCGTATCTTAGAACAATAAGTTTCACTATCCTCAAAGCTCGCTTAATTAAACACAGTATTTGCAATCTACCAAAATAAGCTGTTTTATGCAAGTTGATAACAGGGTTTCTATTTCATAACATTAACAACTGGGCTGTGCAAATGCAAGGATTTTAAGTTGCTGTGATCTGTTTCCATTGTCTTATTATCTGTTTCTGTCCACAAACGCCAAATATAGACATCCCAATTAAAGCAGCTAAATGCCATTTAAACCAAGAATGCTTTTTATCAGTTAAAAACTTCCGCAATTTAATTAAAAATATGGTGTGTGACTGGCCTTTCCTGGACACGCTGCACTCCCACGCTCCCATCTGTTTGAAATTCTTCTCCTACCGGCTCCTTTGTGGCTTTTGTTCCCTGACATAGCTAATAAATCCTTTGCAAGAGACTGTAAAAAGCATGACTCCAGGGAAGGCTGGGCCCTGCTACAAGCACTTGCATTTTGATGAAGCTTTTCTTAACGGTTTGATGCTATCAGAACCTTTGTGTAATTATAAGAGGACCACAAGCGGAATGTGGGTAAGTTAAAGATCCCAACCCAAGCTCTCAGAAATGACCTGTATAAAACTAGTGTCCTCACAAGTCCCTGAAAATACCCATGTTAACTCAGCCGGCCTCGCTGGTCCAGAACCCAAGAGGGTGTTGAGGGGCTGTTCCGACTTATTAACCCCCTTGTTGTGGTGTCTGCACCATATTTGGCTCTGATATTTAGCAACATTGAGATTAAAAAGAAAAATGCAGCTGAGAAGGGAATAGAGACATCTTCAGCCTGGGATGGGGCTTGTTCCTTCTTCCTCAAACGGCCTTGGTCCCCAGCCAGCCAGAACATAGCCGCCGGCAGGTGGGGTCGTAGGCTGGGCATGGCACAGCTCTCCTCAGCTCCAGCCACCTGCCGGCAGCTGTGGCCATGTCTCACCTCTTCCGGGGTAACTGGAAGCCCAGCAAACAAGTCTTTGGCCCCTGCCCCACTCAACAGTCCTTGCCCCTGTTCTCTGAGGTCTTCACACCTCCTTTTCCGGTGGCCAGTAGGGGAACCCAGCCCCTCCCTTTTCCCTCGGTTCCAACCCAGGGACCCTGTAACAAGCAGGCCAGCTCCATCTATTCGGGCCCCCGCTTCCTCTCTGGGCTTCTTCCTGGCTCCGCCTTGTTATATCCTTGGGGCAGCCGGTGTAGGAAGCAATCACTTGAGGCCAGAGAGCAGACAGCTAACCAAAACCTCCATTTTATTTACAGAAACAGAGAGCTCACTCAGCCGGTTGAAACCGGCTGAGCTATCCCTTAATAGTCTAACTCAGTTGCCATAGTAACAAAACCCATGACAACCAAATACACAACACGCCTGTCTGCAGGCATTTCCCAGCAGCCCCTTCCTGGGCTCACCATGCACCTGCGCTCCTTTCCAGCTCCCTGGGGTCTCTGGCCTCACCCTTCCCTCAGGGCCTGGCTGCAGGCTCCCCCCTGGAGTTCTACAAATCCCAAAACAACAGCACAAACTGAAACCACTTCTGTCCTTCCTGGGTTTGAACTCCAGCCCTTCACAAGTCTTCCCTGATTCGCCAGTCCTCACTCAGCAAAATACTGATGCCCAAGGTTGCCTCTCCAGGAGTCTGGCCCCACCACTGGAGCTAATTCCCTCCCAGGGCTTTCTCTAGTTCTCCTTCCACCTGATTCTTCCTATCTGGCCCTCCCTTAAGAGGGGGAGCTGCTAATCTCTCATGGGGCTCTCATTTCCCAACTGAGCTCTCTCTCTGTGTAGACCTTCCTGACCCTTTCCCACTCGTGTCCAATCATTGCAGCTAAGTCATCCGTTCAGCATCACCTGGGGAGAGCTGCTGTGTCACAGGTGACACTGAGCCCAACTTCCCTAAGGGGCCAGCCAGCCTGTGACAGGCGTGTTGTGAGAGCACGGTGACATACTGTACATCCTAGCCTCTTGGTCCTGTAACCTCATGCATGTTGGTGGTGCTTGAACCCATGTTTATTCCAACGGGACCAGGTGTAGGAGCTTGCAGGACCAGGGTCGATTTAGGTCCTAGCCAGGCACTAGCTGGGTTGGGGTTTAAAGGAGGCAGGGAGTCAAGGCAGGGAGAAAGAGCTCGTGTATACCCACTTATCTACAGACACACATTATAACACCTGTGTCCTAGCAGCCACTGAACTGGGGCTGTTGCTTTCACTTCCCTGCCTTCATCTGTGTTACGAGCAGAACCTATCTGTCCATGCCTGATGCTGCAGAGGAATAGGGCAATAACTCCCAAGCCCCGTAATGTTGTGCATTACTGTGCATTGAGGGAAGTGTGAGGGCTCTCTTCCTGACCCTCACAGATTATTACATTGTGCCCTGAAGCATGAGGTTTATATGCCCTTTGCATAGTCAAATCCAGGCATAAAACTGCTCCCCTCTTCTGTATGAGCAGGGCCCTTCTCTCCACCCTCCAAGAGGCAGCTCTCTGCTAAAATTCAAGCCTTAATATCTGAGCACCTTCGTGACCTCCTCGTCCAAGCCAGACACTCCCCATGCAGGAAGGACAACCAAGTTAAACAGCCCTTGCTGGACTAGCTGCCGCTAGAAAAGAGATTTAATTCTAGTCCACTTTGATCACACCATGTGAACCATCTGGTCTGAAAAGAAAGGAAAGTGAAAGCCCCTTCTTTTCCCCAGCCCGGTGGCTGAAGGTTTCTTAGTCAGCACAGAAGATGAAATAAAAAATTTCTCTCTTTTAATAGTCTCTCTTGGAGATGAGGCATAACAGAGCCTCTTGGAACACTCTCAGCATGAAATTGGCGGATACCTCGCAAAGCCCCGTCTTCCCCAGGAGGATGCAGCAGATCACTCCAGCTATATCCAAAGCTTTGCACAGCTTCCAAAGTGCAGTAATTTAACTTTATATCATCCATATTTGCAGCAGCCGTCAGTCACCGCGACAACAATATTAACACTCTTGATATCTTTGTTGTGAGCAACAGAAAATGTAATATTCTTGGGGAGAGACGCAGCAATCAGACCAGCAGCAGCTTACAACCCGCGTGACTCTCTTTATGGGACTGTGCGAGGTTCAGACTGAATTTTAAACATACAAGAAGGGACTTACTTTGGGGTATAAAATGACTTGAATTAACTTTAGGCTGAGAAGAGAAAGTAAAAGAAATCACTGGAATAAATAGATGTGCAAGAGGGAAAGTAAAAGGACATATTTTGAAATTCATAAAAATGCAAACTCACTTTTTTCAGAGCAGTGAAAGAGCAATGGCAGATTTACATTGCTTTAAAAATTGGGGTGAGGGAGCAGGCTGGGAAGGGACGGGTCATCCTTTTGGTTCTTGAGTCCTCAGCTAATGTTAAACCAGTTATGCCAAGAATATTAAAGGTAGCTGTCAGTCTTCTCTCTCTCCCTAAGGAATGAAAGGGGGAGGGAGGAGTTGGTCTGTTGACTTTCCAAACAAAAGAATTTGTCTCCGTCTTTTCATCCAGTTCCTTTCTGAGGGAAAAAAAATTATTTTCTCCCCCCGCAACTCTTAGTCTCTTTAATTAAGTGTTTTCAATTTCCCTCCTTCCTCTCCACAGAGAGATCTCCCTGAATTAAGATAAGGCATTGATCACCCGTGTTGGGAAGATGAATCCTAGTTAATTAGTTCATTATTTCTTTTTGCACAACAAGATTGATGATTTATTAGGCTACGGTTAATTACAGAGTTTATTACTTTGAAAATAAACAAAATCTAACTTCACATCTTCAGTGGGGAGGGCCTGATTCTGCTCTCAATTGTGCCAGTGTAAATCAGGAGCATCTGCACTGAAGTCAATGGAGTTGTGCCTATGGGAAGCCAGTGTTAAGAGAGGTCAGAACTGGGCCCATGGTCTAGCAAGCAGACGGATTCCTTACAGGTAGGAGAGTTTACCCTAGCAACTGTTAATTCACCCCAGTCTGAAGGGCTCATGCCAAGCTGTCTGCCCCACTGAAGCCCTCATAACACACAGGATTTAACTGATGTGCTGGGCCTTGTCAGAACTTCTGTGCTGGGTGAATTTCACTCTTAGGGTTGCATCATAAAGATCTGGTTCAGTTCCCACTGAAGTCCATGAAAAGTCCACCCGGGTCAGTTTTCTCAAAGTGGAAAATCTTTCTGACGTTTCTTATTTCAGGTGCATTCCTGTGATTCACCTTCTCAGACAACGGAGATAGAACAGAAAAGGAAAGTGCAGAGAAGGGCAGAGAAGCCTCAGATGATCTGTTTTCATCACAATCCTCTCATGGGCACCACGCGTTTCCTCTGCTCCTTTGGAACCCTGAGCTACAAAGGAGGCATCCACCCTAAGACGCACCTACAAGGGGCTTGATTTTCCCTTTAAAATTCAGACCCTGTTAAGGTGAGTACCCAAAATTGAGCCCCCTCCTCTCAAATCATTAGTGGCTTTTGAAAACTCAGGCCTTTTCCTCCAGCAACTTCCTCTCTGACATCCCCCGTGCTCCTCCAAGCTCCCCTTGTAAAAGGGACATTTAATGTTAGGCCCCATGTTTCATATTCATAGAGCTTGAGGCCAGAAGGAACCACTAGACTACCTCGTCTGATCTTCTGCCTCTCACAGGCCAGAAAATATCAGCTCGCTATCCCTGTGTTGAACCCAGTAACACATGCACTTGAGTCTACATCGTTTTGATAGTTTTAAAACTAGACTCCCCTGTTTTGACTCATTAATTCACACCATTTATCTTAGGATGGTGGAGAAGTTACACAAAGGACAGTTAACCACACGTTTAAGCATTTTAACAGCTCAACTCAAGAACTCAGCACTTTCACATTTTTCCATTTCTAAACCATCCCTAAGGAAAATCCTAACTGGGGTGACTCCATCCTCAAGGAAGGCCAGGAGAGCCACTGTGCCATCTGGATTCATCTTCTCACCTACAGAGAACTGGGAGTTAGACTTTGGCAGAAAATACACAGTCCCTGGCACTGCCCACCCAAGATCACAGCCTAACGCCTAGCAGGCTTTAGTTGCTATGTAAATGGAAAGCGATGTGCACTGCTAGTGTTGTACTTGCTGCACTGTGTTTCGCCACAGCTGCACCCAGGGTACACTTGGAACTGGGACGGCTTATCCTGATGGGACTGGTGCAATATATGAAAAAGACCAGTTTTTTGCATGTGCCCTCAAAGTTTGGATGCTTCACTTTATGAGTGTCCAACTGTAGACACATAGGGCCTGATTTTCAGAGGTGCTAGAGGCCTACAGCTCCCCTGGGCAGCAAAAACAGCCTCTACCAGACTGATGCTGGGGACCCAGAAATTCCAAGCCACAATTAAAGGTCACTTCTGAAAAATGTGTTCCAAGTGGCAAGAGAGCCCTGCACTCAGGGGGCCACAGTGGGATGTCGTTAGGAGCCTTCACCTCTGACCAGAAATTCATAAAACACATTGTGATCAAAAAGTCCATGACAGTGGACCATTACCTACACAGTGGTGGCACGGCACACAGATTATAGGATGATCTGATAACATACACCTCTGCTACATGCATGTACGCACATGCACCTGGGCTAGCCAGTCCATAAAGAAAGGAGACAGAAAATACTCTTTGCTTTATCTATACTGTGGACACATCCATCAACTCTCATTAGAAATGTAATGAATCCTTCTTTGGAAAGCAGAGAGTTATGATGCTTAACATCTCCTTCCCCCCATCCCTTGCTCTGAGCAAGTATTTTGATGCTTGTCACTGATAGAAATGAATTGCAGGTACCATAGCAGGCTGCCAGCATATTTCTGCCTTCTATACCGTTGTCTCATTTCAGTTAAATAAACGTTAACTCTGCTCCTAATGACTTAATTCCTTCTTATATGATAATGAACTGTGATCCCAGAGTTACAGGTTCTCGTAATACAAAATAGCATAAAGCTGCAGCTAAATGCAAACTTCATAAATAACCCTGTTGTTGAATTGAGCTTCTAGGAAAACATCCTTCTGCTTCTAAACTCCTGCTGTCAAAATCAAACGAGAGATTAAAGTCAAACCATAAACCATGCTGTAAACAGGAATGGAGAAGGGCTGCAAGATCTGTAAGGCCAGGGAAAATTCTAAATCCATTTGGAGCATTAAGAAAAAAGTTCTAGATGTTTAGCCAACATTTAGTACTTTTTTTTTCTTATTTTTCTTCCTACCAGAAGAGAATCACACAGGAAAACATGCTTGATTTGGCCTTACCTGTACAATCCACGACAAACATAATGATCATCCCCAAACTCACCCTGTTACCTTCTTCTGTGTGGTCTAGCATAGGCCTGGGGTCTCGCCAAGCTGTGTTCTATTCCTGGTTCTGTCCCTAACCTGTTGTATGATCTTCAACCAGTGATTTCACCTCTCTGCCCCTGGTTTCCCTTCCACTCTGTCTGGTTTCTCTAGGCCAGGCAGGAATCTCCCACTACTTGTCAGTACAGCACCTAGCACAATGGGGCCTCTTGGAACTACTGCAGTGATAAGACTGATAGGAAGGTTGCTTCCATCAGCAACAGGCTGGGCCAGAGGCTGTAGAGCTGATCCAGTCTTTCCAAGTGTCTGTGAGATTCTACACCACAGACACATGGGACTTGGTCACATTTCTCTTCTGTGCAGGTCAGCATGGCCCTGAGCTAATTAAGCAACCTATGGAGAAAGAGGAGAGAGTGTTGTTTATGGATGAAACATGGGGAAAACCCCCCACAGTTTTGCAGCAGAAAGTGCATGAAGGTAGGTCACCTTAAATCTTCAGAGAAGTGCTCCCATGGGATGAAACATGGAGGTCCAGTACAAGGCATATGGACCAGCTAAGCCACCAAAGAGTGGACCATAGATCTTGTCAGCTATCTCCATAGGCGTGAATCCATGGTACCATATAGGGCTAAGGAAAAGTGAATTTGCTAAAGAGAAGTGCAGGGTTCCAAGCAATAACTAATTCAGCAGAGCTATCTCTCTGCATGTCCCTTGCCCCCCAAAATGTAACCTCTCAACAAAGTAGATTGAATTCCTCTCAGTCTTTGACAGCATGTTGCATGGATGAATAATGGGGAGACTGGCACAGCTATGGGCTCATTCATCACAAGCAAGCTGATGCTATCAGTGGCAAAAATGCACCAGCCCTTGTCTAATAAGCCAGTAGGAACTGGCTGAAGAAGGGCAGTGGTCATAGAATAGTGGCTGGCAGCACCTCAGCAAATCACAAAGGAGAGCGGCAGGAAGGAAAGACTAGCTCTTGGATGCCTGGAGAATAAGTCTTCTTCACATGCTCCGAGTCACACTTGGGTGAGGAAGGAATTTTCTCCCAAGTCAGTTTGGCAGGGACCTCAGCATGGGAGGAGGGTCACCTTTCTCTGCAGCATGGGGCATGGGTTGCCTGCTGGGATCATCTAAGAATATCTCATTTAATCAGTTCCATGCCATTACTGCGGCCTCGGCCATTGGTGGCACCTCAGTCTGTCCCTATTCTCAGCCTGTGGCCACAATAGTTTGTTCTCCCAGAGACTGAAATGCTTTAGCCGAACTAAAGTCATTTGGCTCAACAGAGGTGTAGCTGGATGGGGCTGAATGGCCCGAGCTACACTGGAGGTCAGATCAGATGATCCAATGGTCTGTTCTGGCCTTAAACTCTATGAAACCTGTTGGATTTCAATTCCCACCTGGTGTTTTCTGCCCTGGGTGTGTTTCCCATGCACTAGGTGTGTTCCCCATGTTCCGGATGCATGGGTGTGTTCCCCATGTCCTGGATACCTGCAGTGGGAATCATTCTGGAAATGCATCAGGAGCATTTCAAAGGGAACAAAGGGGTGTTTCCTGCATTGCTGCAGCTGCTTAACAGCCTGGGTTTCATTGCTATTTATTTCTGTTAACTCCTTGCGCTGTGACCGTGTGACAGCTCAGGTGAGTAATTGGTGGCCAGTGTGGGCAAAGGGGTCCTGACTTGGCTCTGGATGGCACATTTAGGACCAGCTGCTGACATGCTGACTCCCATTGGCTAGTAACTGGATCCAGAACAGTCCCATTGAAACCAATATTGCACCCATGGCGTCAGTTGCTAGCCAACATGACTAAGGCTATCAGTATTTGACCCTTAACAATTTCTTGACAGATACCATCACCAGGCTTGGATGCTGTGACTAGAACTTCTGAAATTCTCATCCTATATCAGCATTCAGGAAGTGCTGAGTTTGCCAAGCGAGTGCAGTCAATTCTTCCTATTTAAAGAAAATAAAATCCTTGCATTAGGGGATCTCGACTGCTCAAAGGAGATGTTCAACATCGACTCCTTTCTGCCTCCTAAGTCAGCTTTGCAGGGAGAATTGGAATAGAAAATGGGCGAGATACCAGTCTATTTACATTTAATTTAATGCTGAAGCTCTCAGCTGTAATGGGCAGAGATCTGGTCTACAGTGCACGGGACTGAAATGCAAAATAGTCAAATGGCGGTAATTGTAAATCAAGGGATCGCGGTAATACCAGACTTTCATTCAGTTTTTCCTAAGTAATTAAAGCACAGCAAATATAAATCAGAGAGAGCCGCTGATTTAAATAAACTGTCAGTAGGAAAATGATTTACTGGTGAAGCCCTTTGCAAATCACACATCAGCTGTACCCACATATCAGGGAAATTATTTTGTTTCTTCAAAGTGAACACAATTCATACAGATGGCAGGTTTCCCTTCCTGCCTGCTCTGGGTCAACAATGGGAGTGTTTAGAATGACATGTAAGACAGAAGTTGCTCTGTGCCTTGGTGCTTAATTCAAAAGTACACTGCGGAGAACAGTAAATGAAGTGATGTGAGTGAAATGCTGATTGGAGCTGTCTGTTTGAAAACGAGAGGGTATGTTCATGTCTCTGGCCTTCGCAGCGAGAAAGGGAGCATCCCCGTGAGACACCTGTGCTGGGGTGAAGGTAACTTAAAGGACTTACCGGTACTCTGGAGTCCTTAGGAGGGGGCATGGCCTCTACTGGAAGAGGCGAGGCCTTTAAACCCCAGGCGTTTTAAATCAGGATTTAAAGGGCCCAGGACTGGGGCTGTAGTAGCAGCAGCTGGGAGCCCTGGGCCCTTTAAATCACCATCAGAGGGGGCCCCGGCCTCTGGCGGAGCTTTAAAGGCCCCGGGGCTTCCTTGCAGTAGCGGCAGCTGGGAGCTCCGGCCCTTTAAATCACCACCAGAGCCCCACTGCCGCTACCCCAAGGCTCCAGCAGCGGGGCTCAGGTGGCGATTTAAAGGGCCCCAGAGGGTAGCGGCAGTGGGAGCCCCGGGCCCTTTAAATTGCTACCCGAGCCCGGCTGCCAGAGCCCCAGGGTAGCAGCGGCAGCCAGGGGCTCGGGCGGTGATTTAAAGGGACCAGGGCTCCAGCTGCTGCTACCACCCCAGGCCCTTTAAGCCATCCCCAGAGCCCTGCTGCCGGAGCCCTGGGGAGGTGGCGGTGGGGCTCCGGCGGCTATTTTAAGGGCCGGGGCGGTAGCGGCTGCCACAGCCCTGGAGCCTTTAAATAGTTGCTGGAGCCCCACTGCCGCTACCGCAGGGCTCCGGGGATGATTTAAAGGGCCAGGGCGGTAGCTGTGGCAGGCACCCCGGGCCCTTTAAATCGCCGCCCGAGCCCCGCCGCCGCTTCCCCAGGGCTCCGGCAGCGGGGCTCTGGCGGCAGTTTAAAGGGCCCGGGGCTCCAGGTGCAGCTGGGAGCCCCAAGCCCTTTAAATTGCCACCAGGGGAAGCCGATCCATCTCAGCACCGCGCACCGGCTCTTGCTGGTACGCCATACCGGAGTGGACCAGCTTACTTTCACCTCTGCACCTGTGTCTTGTTTCTGGCCAGTAGGATCAGAGCCCATTTGATGGCCCGTGAAACAAATCAACAGCCCCAGGCCAGCATTATCAGAGTCCACATTGCAAAAGAAAAGCCACCATCCCATTTGACTGCACCTGGCTGGTGGTTTCAGAGGAGAGCGACACTGTGGTGCGAAAGGACGTGCTTGCCAGGTCAGTGTCCCAGGGTGGCTGGCCCCTTTAAATGAAATAGGTCCAGCTACCCTGTGCCAGGAGAGATGCCCCAGTTTGGCCAGTTGAGGGGGCAGGGCAGAGCACCTGGGCCCTATATGGAAGAAAGACCTTGGGAGTCAGGGCAGCCTGGTCTACCAGGAAAGGCAGGTGGGAGCTTCTGGAGAGCCGGGACTGGAGAGGGACCAGAAGGACTTTCCTGGGAGCAGGATGAAGGCAAGGAGAGCAGCAGCAGGGTTTGCCAAGCCAGAGAACCAGAGCCGGGGCACTGAAGGCAGGAGGAGCACCCCAGGCAGATGCGTGCCAGCTTTAAGGCGGAGAACTGAAGGTGATGGCTGGAGCAGCAGAGGAACTTACCTGCTAACACTGGCAGTGGGACTCACCCACTGACATCTCCACCCTGGAGCTGGACCCTGGGCCAGGACCCTGGGCCAGGGTGGGTGCGGGTTGCTCCCCTGGCATGGAAGATCTCCCAGCAGAGAGGCTGTGAGGCTCCCACTGAGAGGCGCAGGGTTGCACTCCAGCTGAAAGGGCCGGAGTTGCTACCCTGGGAGAGGGATAGAGGAGGACTGAGAAGGAGCCTTGGTGTGGTGGAAGACACTGGAGTATGGGGCGAGGACGCACTCCTAGCACACCTGTTTATACCCAGTCACCTCATGCCTAAGAGAACCTGAAATGCCTAAGAGACTGGGGCCAGGGCTACACATTCTGGCTGCACAGAGTGTGAATTGCAAGATTCCATTGCACCTCGGTAGCCCCAGGCTGCCTTCCATCTCACCTATGGCTGTGACCCATCTCCTGAACTGGTCAAACAGATCCCTTCAGCGGGAGGCTGCATCGCATTGACCTTGAGCCGGAGAGGGCGTGGGAAGCTTTCCCTGCGGTCAGCCACCTGTTTGTGGACCAACCGAGGGCTCCGTTTTAGAAGGGCTGGCCATGTTCTGGCCCCAGCACAGCGCTTACGTGAGGCAACAGAAGAGCAAACAAGGTTTATCAAAAGCAGGATCTTTGTTTACCAGATGTCAGCTAATAATAAGAGGTGTTATACCAGCACTGAGACCCATTGTGAACGGCATGTACAAGCTTATGAGCTCAGCTAGCTGATTTATTGACTGTTCTGTGCCCTCATTGCATAGGCTGGTTTGAATGTAATCTGCTGAAAACACCCCAACGGGACCCATAAACTTTATATAAAGAGCCTTAACTCAAACAGGAAGAGACTCCTAGGACCTGAGGAGAACGGCACAAATGCTGCAGAGGATGGATTTCTTTATGTGATTTTTTTATTTTGTAATCACAGGAGCTGTTTTCTGTTTATTTTGCAAAACAAAAGTAACCCCCCAAAAGCCACCCCCTAGAATCTTGTTCCACAAACAAAAAGCCTAGGAAGGAACCTGGTTACACTGTTTGTATTCCAGTCTGGCTCTGACTTGGCCTACGTGTTGCGGTTTTTAATAGAGCTGGTTGAAAATTTTGCAGTAGAATATTTTCCCCTGGAAAATGCAATTTTGTTGAAATCGAAACGTTTCACAAAACTTTGTTGTGAAAAAAAAAGAGCCTTTTCAATGATGTTAAAATGTTCAGTTTCAACATTATCAGAAAGAAACTTTTCAATTTTTTGGTTCTAATATTTTTTATTGATTGTATTTTTTATTGTTTTAAAGCTAACATTGGAACAAAACATGTCAAATTTATCTAAATAAAACTTTTTGATTGACCCAAAATGAATTCTTTCCAAAAATATAATTTTGCTGGAAATTTTGCATTGTTTCATTTTGTTTTCGCTCCAATTGGAAATGAAAACAATTTTCAAAATGTCAGCATTTCCCCTGGAACAGAAATTCCCGTTTCAACCAGGGCTGGGTTTTAAGTAATCCCAGGAGGATCATTACCCAAAGCCCAGCTGAGGTGGAGGCAAAGAAGGTCTCTTTAAGCCAGTGGTTTCCAACTTTTTTCATTTGTGGACACCTCAAAAATTTTGAATGGAGGTGCAGACCCCTCTGGAAATCTTAGACCTAGTCTGTGGGTGCCCAGATCCGTGGAGCACCGGTTGAAAACCACTGTTCTATGGGAATGACAACCGTTCGCCAACCCCTGAGACCTAGTCTGCAGACCCCCAGGTTGCAAGCCTCTGCTTTAAGCCACCCTTCTCCTCTCCTGACCCTGGACTGACTGTTCGATGCTTCAGCTCTTGGTGCATTTTAAAACCACCTGAGAGCTACTGTGTGTTACACTCCCGTTGGAATGGTCCCCTCCTAGGCGGGACGCTCCAGACAGGCCCCTCCCAGCTTTGTCCGGGGGTCATGAGCGGATGTTGAGGAGCAGGCCTTGATGGCTTTATGCCTGCTGGGAGCTCCGCGTTCAGACAGTGTAACAGCTGTTTTGCATTGAGCTGAGTGGCACAAAGCAGGCAGCTGGGGGTGAGGGGCACAAGGGTCCGGCCCTACATTGTCACTTCATCCCCCGTTTCAGAGAATTCAGCTGGTGTCCAGCTGCCCACCCCTGGCATGGCGCTGCTCAGCAGCCTGAACTGCTAGTGTTCATCCTGGAGTGCCCGGGATAGCCAGAGCCCCTCTGACTGGTGAGCTGCACCGGGACTTCACCCTCATCTCGCCTGCTCTGCGGGACCCCAGCAGGACTCCATTAGGGGCTAGATGCTCCACTGGCATCCAGCGGCGTCGCTCCACCTGGACCAGCACAGCCGTCAGCCCTGAGTTACCTTGACGAGCTCAGAATCAGGCCCCTAGAGGGACCGTCTCCATAGTTGCTCATTGGGAAGGCTTGGTCTGAGTGGCTGTACCACTTGGGGGAGGGGGGGGGGACAGAGACGGACTGAGGAGAGAGAGCCATGGGGGAGGGGCAGACAAGGCTTTGTACTTTGTCCCATAATACAGGAACCAGGGTCCCCCTGCAAACCCAAAGGATGGAAGGTTTATATCGTGTCTGCCATAACCCAGCACGTTGTCAGACTGTGACATTCCCGGTCTTAACATAAGAACAGCTGTACTGAGTCAGGCCAAAGGTCCATCTAGCCCAGTGTCCTGTCTGCCAACAGCAGCCAATGCCAGGTGCCCCAGAGGGAATGAACAGAACAGGGAATCATCCAGTGATCATAGAATCATAGAATCTCAGGGTTGGAAGGGACCTCAGGAGGGATCTAGTCCAACGCCCCTGCTCAAAGCAGGACCAATTCCCAACTAAATCATCCCAGCCAGGGCTTTGTCAAGCCTGACCTTAAAAACCTCTAAGGAAGGCGATTCCACCACCTCCCTAGGGAACCCATTCCAGTGCTTCACCACTCTTTGAGTTGGATATTAGGAAAAACTTTTCCACTCAAAGAGTGGTGAAGCAGGGTGATGACTGGCAGTTCCTAGCTGGCGGGCAGATGGTAACAATCACATTGCAGGTTTCTAAGCTAAGCTATGGGGGGTCAGGAAGGAATTTCTCCCTTACACCTCACCCCCCCCCGAGAACTTCATTGCACACTTGTCCAGACACATGATGGGTTTGTTTTCTGCTTTCCTTTGAGCTGGTCACTGTTGGGAGCAAGAAAACAGATGACATGGGCCAGTGAGCTCAGCTGTTCTGGCAAAACCTTTGTTCCCCTGACATTCTGGGAGAAAAAAAATCACACTCTTATCTCTGTTTGTACTGGAGTCGTGACAACAACTGCAACACTATCATCCTCATCACCTTCAAAGTCCCACAGCCCTGCTCCACTCGCTCCCCTGAGAACCAAGAAAGAGCAGCATTTGTGCGGGGTCTCTTATTCGTTGTCCATTACTTCTTGTGGCATTTGATTTTGCACAGCACTTCAGGACTGGCTCCTCGTAGGTTTCCAAGCAAAGTTCTTCTAAAGAAAATCAGGAGTTTCTGGCTTTACCTCTGTCCCTTTGCTTCTTTTCTCTTGAAAACAACGATAAGGTATTGATCTGACTTGCTGAGACAATGAAGTCCCTTTAATTAGTTCATTAGTCCTGGGTTAATGCTCAGTTAAATTCCAGTTAATCACAAGAGTTTATTATTTTTTAAAAGTTTATAAGACGTGTGTTGAATTGAGGGCTGGAGGCACTTACAGTCTTGGGCCCAGGACGAGTGAAGACTTTTATGCATCAAACTGTCCTCAGTATTCCACGTGCGAGGAAGGATGATATAAGCATTATGGATACCTGCGGTCATCCTATCTTAGAGAGCAGAGTTCTGGTGTGACACAAGACAGTCTCACTATGGTAGCCTGTGTCATGTGGGTGGCAATATTTCCCTAGACCAGTTTGCAAATTTGATCCATGCTAAAATTTCATGGTTTTTCAGTGAAAATTGTGAAAACATCTGGGTTTTGAATGTCATTGAGAAGTTTTTGCATATAAAAGAGGCACCAAGTACTAAAACTGAGACATCTGTTCACCCTCCATCAATGAAATATTTTCACTGTAACACACGGACATTTCTTCAGTGGAACACGAACAGCACTTGAAGGAAATCAACAGGTTGCAGCTCAAATTGGAAACCGTTTGCTGTCCAATACTTTGCTCAAACCTATAACTGTAGTGCCACATTGTCACCTCCTCATTTCTGCACAGAGATTGCAAATGCCCTTTTGTAGCCACTACCTCTTGTCCAGCAAGGCCCATCCGCTTTCTGCCATCTGCCATCAATAGCTCTTTTCCTGCCTTGAATCATGACCTAGCTGCTTGAACTCCATTACTTTTCAGCTTGATAGCATGTAGCTGCAAGCCTTATCCTCCCCTGCTGTAATGCATTCTAAAAATTAATTTCACATCCTGTGATGTATTTTCTATTCACAGACCAAGGTAATCCACATGGGAGCGGAATCAGTAAATGCAGGTGGCATTGTGTTGGTAAAAGTTCAATGATGACTGTTAGCACTTTCCTAGCTTGACCCAAGGTGTAAATTATGGAGTAATAAAGCAGCAGGTATACACTAATCAAACGGGTGATGGAGGGAATTTTTATCAAAGCTGATCCTCTGAATGAGAATCTGGTTCTTTATTTTCACACTTTATAAAGTTTCTGGTGGCTGCTGACAAGCTTGTCTTTCTTTAATGCTGGCAAAGATTCTGTTAATATAGAGCCGAGGCTGTAACAATTATTTAGACCTCCATTATTATTAATAAACAGCAAAGCCCATAGTCCTTGTCTCCAAGACCCTGCAGGCTGATCCATACATTATAGGAACATAAGAATTGCCAGACTGGATCAGATATAAAGTCCATCTAGTCTAGTAGCCTGTCTCCAGCAAGGCCAGTACAAGCTGCTTTGAAGGAAGGTATAAGAAACCCTGCAGCTGTGGGATAACCTGCCCCCAGGGAAAGTTTCCTCCTGAAACCCAATAGTTAGAGGATGGTTATGCCCGGAAGCAGGAGGAGATCCTATCCATGCTCTTGGTTATTTTTTAATCTTTGCTATAGTAACTCTACATATCCTCAAGTATCAGAGGGGTAGCCGTGTTAGTTGGCAATATACAAAATCCTGTAGGAGAACACTTCAATCTCCCTGGACACACAATAGCAGATTTAAAGGTGGCCATCCTGCAGCAAAAAAACTTCAGGACCAGACTTCAGAGAGAAACTGCTGAGCTTCAGTTCATCTGCAAATTTGACACCATCAGCTCAGGATTAAACAAAGACTGTGAATGGCTAGCCAACTACAAAAGCAGTTTCTCCTCCCTTGGTGTTCACACCTCAGCTGCTAGAAGAGGGCCTCATCCTCCCTGATTGAACTAACCTTGTTATCTCCAGCCTGCTTCTTGCTTGCATATATATACCTGCCTCTGGAAATTCCCACTACATGCACCCAACGAAGTGGGTATTCACCCACGAAAGCTCATGCTCCAATATGTCTGTTAGTCTATAAGGTGCCGCAGAACTCTTTGCTGCTTTCACATATCCTCATTACCCATAGAAATGTCTAGGCCTTTTAAAAATCATGTTAATCTCTTGGCCTCAGCGATAATTTATGGCAGTTACCTCTGCTGGTGTAAGTATATTGCACTTTATAATTCCTTTCTGAATACTCTAGGGTGTCACTTATTGGTAGTAACCAATGGAACAACTTGTGTCACAAGAGCTCACCAGTGTGACTAAGGGTACGTCTATACCACAAAACAGAAAACAAAAAAAACCCACAATAGCAAGTCTCAGAGCTCAGGTCAACTGACTTAGGCTCCCGGGGCTCATGCTATGGTGGATCTAAAAGCAGCAGTGTAGATGTTCCTGCTCGGGCTAGAACCCAGGTCTGAAACCCAGGGAGGGGGAGGGTCTCCGATCCTGGGTTCCAGCCTGAGCAGAAATGTCTACACTGCTATGTTTAGTCCCACAGCTCAAGCCCTGTGAGCCTGAGTCTGCTGACCCTGGCTCTGAGACTTGCTGCCATGGAGGGTTTTTTGCAGTGTAGATGTAACCTAAGGGGTCCACAATCCGGCTCACAGTAACTGGATCCTTTAAATATAATCATGATGTGAGTCACCAGATGTCGCATAGTCTTACAAGTTCATTTAGTTAATTCAAAAGTACTGTTCAGACTGAAGTAATTCTGCATTGCTGTTAGTCGCATGCTGCACATTCTTTTAGGGGGAACTGTTGCAAACAGTAAGGGTGTTTTCGCTCTGCTTTAATCTCGCTAACGACGACTTCTGCTAAACACTCTTCCACCTTGGATTTAGCTGTGACATTCTGAGTACCTTTCCCAGACATGAAGACAAGCTCTGTGTAGTCAGAAGCTTGTCTCTTTTACCCACAGAAGTTGGCCCAATAAAAGACATTAGCTCACCCAGCTTGCCTCTCTCTAACTACAGACAGTCCTCGGAGCAGAGTGGCTTCCTAGGACCTGGGTATTTGTGTCTGGGCTGAGATTTCTGAAAGAGGGATTTGTTTGCCTGTGTGCTATTTGTGACCACCTCTGTTCCAGGACTGGTGTACACCATGCAAATAAAACAAGTTGCACTAAATACCCAGACTCTGCATCACTGATTTCTCCCTAATGGGAAGTTGGCCTGCAAGGCTCTGACACCAGCTACCACTTGACATTGGGGACACAATGTGTATGCATGTTTTGTTGTAACATTGTGATTGCTATAGATGCTTCAGCTGGCAAACATGGCAACACATACCTACTACCAGTGGGACTACAGTGTCACACCTTTATTCCTGCCTTCTTTGAAGCAGAACAAGTATCTATTAAAAGCATATAATCTGAAGTGTCCACAAGCCACTGAGATGAAGTGAAAACACATCATCTTCCTGGGCCCAGTTAAAATCAGGATTCAGCTCTTTAGTGACAGTTCTAGATAATTGTTTCAAAGGATCCAGAGGTAGAAAATACTTTAAAACAACTTTAAAATCAATAGCCATTTTAATTTGCAACTCACAGCCCCCGTACTGACAAACAACCCAGGAAGCTGGGTGAATAATACAGCTTCAATTATATTTCTGTACAATATTTATCTTATTTTGTGTTGTGTGCTGCTGAGCTAATTCAATTTTCCACCGCCAGCCTATGCTTGTTCCACTTTCCCTCGCAATATATAACTTCATGAAGAGACACTAAATCTTCCTGTGTGAGTGGCACTTTATCCCTGCATGTTATTAAAAAATAAATAAATAACAGTAACGCTCTCTGGAAAACTAAAAAACCCCTAAGCAGGTTATTTTTCACTGGCGACGAATGACGAACGAACCGGGCCAGAGGGCAGCAGCTGGAACACTCTCCAAAGCACAGCGTGCTCCGGGCTTACCTGCTCGACTTTTCAATGGAGCCTAAAGGCGCAAAGTGCCCAGCTGCCATTGATGTTGCCTGGGGATTTGGACACCAAACTCTCTTAGGAATTCCTGGCCAAAATGAGCTGGGGACAGATTTTCAACTTTGCCTCCGTGTGTCAGGCCCCTGCCTCTCACTGGCTTTAATGGGACTTGTGCTGCAGGAGAGCCTAGGAGCCCTGGAACAGGACCCCCGGCGCTAGGTGCTGTATGTTATTTATTAGGTGTATCATGACAGTACCTGGGAGCCCCAGTATGCTAGGTGCTGTACAGACAAAATGATGGTCCCTTCCATAAAGAACTTACCATGGGGGGCAGATTTCCAAGGGTATGTAGGCACATAAAGATGCAGCTAGGCAGCCAGTGGGATTTTCAGAAGCCCCTGCAGGGCAGGTGCCTAATCTGGCCACGGGGGCCTAGCTCACGTAGGCACTTTTGAAAATTCCGCCCTTAGTCTGGTACGTTTCCCCTCGTGCCTTTTTCTGGGTTTGGAGCTGGGAGAGGGAGAAATTTCTGGCCAAAACCAAGACAAGTTGTTTTAAAAGGAGGCAAAATGTTCTTTGGGTGGCAAAAGACTAGTTGTCGAGCACACTTCTGGCCTTATTTCTGTTCCTGACTGATTTACGTGTATTACTTGGCCTCGGGTTTCAGGTGCAGATCCTTGCCTACGCAGGTTCAAAATTATTATTCATTATTATTTTTATTAAATTTGTATGACAGTAGCACTTAGAGGCTCTATTGTTTCGAGATGCTGTTCAAGCACATAGTAAGTGACAACTCTTCTCCCAGAGAGCTCGCTGTCTGAATAGACACAAAGGGTGGAAGGAGAAACATGCCCAAGTCTCACAGCAGCTCAGTGGCAGAGCTCGGAATAGAACTCAGGCGCCCCCCCCATGCTCATTTGTCAAGCTCTGGATGGATAGAGGAAGCCAGGCCTGGGGTCCACCTCAGGGCTCTTGTTGGGAACAGCCAGAGCCAGCCCTTCTCAGCCCCTGGCTAAGCTATTTCCTACCTTTCTTCTCTGGGCTTCCCTGGCCCCTTGTCCTGCTCCTCCCTCTTTGGAGCGTTGGTTTGTCCGGCAGTTTCTCCCCACCCGGCTCTCTTGCCTTGCAGACCTTTGACCTCACTGCTGCTGGGGGGCTGCGCAGGCAGGACGGAAGTTGCTTCGTTAACCCTTTGGTTGCCAAACCAGCATGGGGTATATAGACCCCCACGACATGATTATTATTATTAAACATTCCCATTGTGGTACACCTAGAGGCTTCTGCCAGGTTGGGGGCCCCACTGTGCTAAACTCATCTCGCCTAAAGATTCATGCCCGGCTTAAAATAACCATATTTAAGCAATAGTACAACATGACATGTTACACCGAAATGCCAGAGACTCATACAGGATGAGCAGCAGGCTCTGAGGTGCCACAGGCACAGACAGGGGGAGGATAGAGAGGCACAGAACCATGTCGCTTAGATTGGAAGATTTTGGGGGCAGAGACCTCTTGTTTATTCCGTGTGTGTACAGCACCAAGCACACTGGGGTCCTAGTCTCTGACTGGAGTTTACTGTACAAATCAGTAACAATCACTGTGAATGGGGATAGACGGATTGATTCAATTACGGTATCTTTTTCTCTATCACTCTCAGAGAGACATTTCTTTCACTTTATGGTCTTTAATTCAACCTCATGAGTTGCTGGCCTGGCTGTTTTGAGCTGTTCTGTCTGCACCTCTTTCATTTCCCTGTGTTCTGTGCTGTGGCCTCCAGAGGTGGCAGACAAGTACATGAGCCCCTGATTCATGCATCCAGACAAAATGACAGTCACTGCAGCCTGGAGTGCCTGGCAACGAAGGCAACAATATTACATGAGAGCCGTGGCAGGCAGAGAGGCAGCTGAGGAAAGACGGAAATAGAAGACTATTTCAGCTAAACAAAATTGGGAATTATTTGCAGCAAACTGACAGATATTTAAGGGTCACATGTGAAATCCCAAATGGCCAACGCTAACAGCTTGAAAAAAGAAGGAAGGAAGGAAGGAAGGAAGGAAGGAAGGAAAGCAAGCAGGAAGAAATTGATTTAATCAGCAGGCTTTCTTGGAAACCTCTCCCTCAAGGGCTGTAGAGCAAGCTGACATTTCCACAAGCCTGGGCAACAAATGTGACTCCTGGCTAATTACGGTCCTGACTGTTCTCTCAGTGCGCTGTAAAGCAATTGACCCCAGGGCAGGGGCAGGGGGGAATAATCCTGCTTAGAGTCTATTACTGCAATAATAACAGGACATATTCACATGTCCTGTCCAAAGCCCCAATAAATGGCCTTTCCATGTGGGCACTGGGATGGGTGTAGCCACCGTGTAGAACAGCTGTTCAGCAGCTTCAGTGCCAGGGCTGTGAGCTGTTGTACGTGCCCTGTTAAGGGGCAATGGCCAGTGAATCGCTGTAGTTTGTAGATCTATGAGCCACACATCAAACACCTGCCAGCCCATCTCCAAACCCTCCGCCCATGCTACAGATAGCATTGCCATGGAGTGATGCTCTGCAACACACAAGGGGCACAAAGTTCCCCTGGCACAGGCTTTCCACCGCCTGGTGCACCAATGGGGGACGGCCTTTAAATCCTGCCCCTTCCACTCCATCGAGGGTGGAACTCGTCCCTATGTACAGAGCTGCACAGTTTTTTTCAATATCTCAAAAACTCTTGTGGCACAGGCAAACCATTTCCCACCCAGCTCTAGGAATGACCTCCCGCCTGATTGCCTCTGCCGGCACTGCCTCCAAGAGGCAGACTGGATGATCAAACATCCTCTAGAGCAGTGTTTCTCACCAGCCGGTCCCTGAGATCTCCCTGGCCCAGTCTAGGAAGGTAACAAGCTGGTCCCTCCTGTCAAAAAGATTGAGAACCACGGCTCTAGATTTCCATCTCCATGACTCCATGAAGTTGGAGAGATTTAATTCGGAGAGGTAAATTGTGCCCTCATTTCTTTTGGAGTCAATCCAGACTAGCCTCCTTTGACCAGATTGGAGTTATTCTGTATTTATAATAGAGTAATTGGCAGCAGAATTTGATTCCAAATGTTTAGACTTCTCCCAAGAGCACTAAACCTGACTTAACGAGGAGTTAAATAAAACAGTCTGGTGAGCAGTATCTGTAATAAAGTTACAGCTCACTCTTTGAATAAAAAACTCTGCAAAAGGTGTTTTCCCCCAACAACTGTATTTCCTCACTCATTAGGTTCTGCTCTGATAATCAGAACGTCACATTTTGTCATAATTTAGCCACTGTTGTTGACAATGTTATATATGGTGTAGTAGCAAATGGAAGCTTCGCTTTGATTTTTATTACGCATTACCTTCCCTGACTCCCTTCTAGGGAACTGTGGAGTAAATGACCTCCCAGATAGTCAGGTTCAGATGTGGATGTGATGGTAAATTCAAGTCCTGAAATTTCTATCCAGTGGTAAAATGGAATAAAAAAACCACTTTCTTCTGCTAATATCTGAGCTCCTTTTAGCTGTCACAGCAGCATTACACCTGGATTGTATTTTGTAAGATATAAGCAAGGCTCTCTTGTTGTAAAATAATAAAGCAAAGACCGAACAAACAAACAATAATCAGACGCTGCGTTCTGCTTTTGTTACTATGAATTTTACATGAACTTGACAGGTGATAGCTGGTATCAAATTTGTAGAATAGAGAATTAATTAAATATCCATCCTCTTTCCAATATCTAACATCACCTTGAATAAAAGTATTTGCCTCAGACTCCAGCTCGGAAAGGCATCCTTATCAGAGAAGAATTGCTTCCTAATTGCAGTCTCGCTGGTGAGAAGCCTGTTCCTGATCTCTTATCGGAAGATTATTGATCTGCGTCCAGAAATGGCTGCAGTGAGACTGTGATTAGTTTTATCACTATCTGATCCAGGGCATTAACAAGCATGTACATTATCATGTGAGGAAACAGAGAATTCATCTGTCCAATTCTGGGCGCCGCACTTCAGGAAAGATGTGGACAAACTGGAGAGTCCCAACAACAGCAACTAAAATGCTCAGAGGGTTAGAAAACCTGACGTGGGAAGAAAGGTTCCAAAAACCAGGCACGTTTAGTCTTGAGAAAAGGAGACTGAGAGGTCACTAGATAACAGTCTTCAGGTACGTGAGGGGCTGTTACAAAGAGGACGGTGATCAATTGTTCTCCATGTCCACTGAAGGTAGGACAAGAAGTAATGGGTTTAATCTGCAGCAAGGGAGATTCAGGTTAGATATTAGGAAAAGCTTGCTAACTCTCAGGCTAGTTAAGCTCTGGAACAGGCTTCCAATGGGGATTGTGGAATCTCCCTCACTGGAGGTTTTTAAGAACATTGTTTCCTACCAGGGTAACTTTATATGGCACAATGTTTGTAAATTTCTCTAGCTTCCTGGGATAAAAATCATAGAATCATAGAATATCAGGGTTGGAAAGGACCTCAGGAGGTCATCTAGTCCAACCCCCTGCTCAAAGCAGGACCAATCCCCAACTAAATCATCCCAGCCAGGGCTTTGTCAAGTCTGACCTTAAAAACCTCCAAGGAAGGAGATTCCACCACCTCCCTAGAGAGCCCATTACAGTTCATCACCACCCTCCTAGTGAAAAAGTTTTTCCTAATATCCAACCTAAACCGCCCACACTGCAACTTGAGACCATTATTCCTTGTTCTGTCATCTGGTACCACTGAGAACAGTCTAGATCTATCCTCTTTGGAACCCCCTTTCAGGTAGTTGAAAGCAGCTATCAAATCTCACCTCATTCTTCTCTTCTGCAGGCTAAACAATCCCAGTTCCCTCAGCCTCTCCTCAGAAGTCATGTGCTCCAGCCCCCTAATAATTTTTGTTGCCTTCCACTGAACTCTTTCCAATTTTTCCATATCCTTCTTGTAGTGTGGGGTCCAAAACTGGACACAGTACTCCAGATGAGGCCTCACCAGTGCTGAATAGAGGGGAATGATCACATCCCTCGATCTGCTGGCAATGCCTCTACTTATACAGCCCAAAATGCCGTTAGCCTTCTTGGCAACAAGGGCACACTGTTGACTCATATTCAGCTTCTCGTCCACTGTAACCCCTAGGTCCTTTTCTGCAGAACTGCTGCCTAGCCACTCGGTCCCTAGTCCGTTGCAGTGCATGGGATTCTTCCATCCTAAATGCAGGACACTGTACTCATCCTTGTTGAACCTCATCAGATTTCTTTTGGCCCAATCCTCTAATTTGTCTAAGTCCCTCTGTATCCTATCCCTACCCTCCAGCATATCTACCACTCCTCCCAGTTTAGTGTCATCTGCAAACTTCCTGAGGGCGCAGTCCACACCATCCTCCAGATCATTAATGAAGATATTGAACAAAACCAGCCCCAGGACCAACCCTTGGGGCACTCTGCTTGAAACCAGCTAGACATGGAGCCATTGATCACTACCCATTGAGCCCGATGATCTAGCCAGCTTTCTATCCACCTTATAGTCCATTCATCCAGCCCATACTTCTTTAATTTGCTGGCAAGAATTCTGTGGGAGACCATATCAAAAGCTTTGCTAAAGTCAAGGAATAACATGTCCACTGCTTTCCCCTCATCCAGAATCATTACAGAAGAGCAAGATTTTATTCTTACACAGGATCACATTTTATCCTGTTCATCTACTGTAGAAACTCATCCAGTCCACACTGAAACAGAGAAATTTTACTTCATTAAACTCAAGCAATCTTTCTTTACAAAACAACCACTCAATTACTAACATTACGTATTGAATACGTTGACTTCTCTGTGGACATAGTGCCAACCAAATCGGATAATTCAGCCACAAAATCAATGGCACCACATTTACTCAATCAAATACATTGCTTAGTAAATTATGTCCATGTGAAATTAAATAGATGAATGTACTAGTTGCACACTGGCATTGGGCTTCAGAACTTTGGCACATGCAAGTTAAAAATAAGGAAATCGATAGGTGAGAGAATGTATTTGACATCAGTCACTGCTTTTAATACATTAATTTCTTCACCAGATAAATCAACTATTGATCATGCTTCAACTTTCTGAGAGCTGGAACAAGAGAACACAGTGCGCTGTCCCTGTCAGAAATCTTCAAGGGCCTACGGAGTTGGCATTCTGCCTTGGTCTGTGACAACAGGACACTCTGACCTGGAGCTGGATGGACGGGAAGGCCTCAGACGCCGTTGGAAGGAAGACTTCATCCCCAAACTTGTTCCTGAAGTTATCATGGGTTGGATGAAGAATGATTGTTAAACAGGATTGCTATGTGCAGCTTACTTTGAAAAGCTGCTGCCACTCATGCTGCTGAGGATGATTGTAAACGAGACCAAAGTGTTGTCTAAAACAGGTGCATTTTTACCACGGGATAACTAATGCATGTTTGCTATCCTGCAGTGAAATCCTAGTGCAGACAAGGCAGCTGTCGCTTTACCACAAGGTCAGCCATGGCAGGGGTGTAGCGCTGACCTTTCTTAATTACCTCATGCTAAACACTACCGGTGCTTTGTCTGCACTAGGATTTTACAACAGGATAGCCAGCTCTCGTTCATTATCCTGCTGCAACCCCCTCCTCCCCTTTTTAGGCAGTGAAGCCATAGTCCAAGTGAATGGTGTCTGTAGCACTTGCTCAGGTCGTTTGCCACTTGTCTTCAAATCTGCCCTGTGACTGCGTCCACATCCATCCCTGCAGAGTTTAGTTTCAATCTACATTGAGTAGCCAGTGAGACTCAGTCAGGCGGTGACATATGTTCAGGGTGACACGTGCTGATTCAGATGAAGAAAAGAGGAAGAACAGTAAGAGGCCAATATGGCTCCATCAGGAGCTCCTGAATGACCTGCAAATCAAACAGGACGCCTACAAAAAATGGAAACATGGAGACATTGCAAAGAATGAGCACAAGCGTGTAGGGACGAATTCAGCTAAAGTACAAAATGAGCTACGCTAGCAAGGGTCATGGAAGGGAATAGAAGACGTTCTATCAATACATGAGGAGCACCAAAGGGGAGACATATCTACTCTGAGATGTTTCTTGTATGACAGCTAATCCGTTTATTTCAAAGCTCTCTGAGCACAGGGGTGAAGCTGAGTCTGCAGTGGGAATTGGCTCCCTGGCTGCAGACGCAACAGAAACACAGACAAGACTCAACTGACCAGCCACTTTAGATAAGTGCTCGGTTTGAGTTAGTGTCTCCCGTTGATAGCAGGTTGTTTTACGCTGCATTTAGGCCCTGATGCAAATCCCATTGGAGCCAATGGAAAGAGTCCCACTGACTTCAAGAGGATTTGGATTCTATTACTATTATCCCTTTACTGCTGATTAGAAGTAAGAACATAAGAATGGCAAGAACGGCCATAGTGGGTCAGACCAATGGTCCATCTAGCCCGGTATCCTGTCCTAGACTGATGCAGCTGCTAGATTAGACTGAAAGCCCTGAAGACTGAACTCCTCTATCGGCTGAACAGGTACAACATGCACACTCCAATATTCCTCAGCAAGGGACTACCTGGAATTCTGTCTTCATGGCCCATCCAGTCCTGGGCCTCTCCCATCAGACTGCCAGCTGTGGACAATGAATGCCACATGCCATGTTGGTGTCTGTGAAGTGGGCACCTGGAAGTGGACTGAGACCCACTAATTCATTTTGCAATGTTACTGTTAATGCATTTCCCAGTCACTGGATTTGCCACTTTGGCCTGTTCCAATGGGCTCTATTTTCTTTATGTGAGCAGTAAAACACCAGTGTGCAGCTCACACCCACACACTCCTGTTGGGCTCATTTCATGGGCTGTCTAGTCTCCGCTCTGCCTCACTAAGTCTTTTGTGTGCATTTGCTGGAAATAAAAGTGTTGCTTTGATGCTCAATGCTAGCTCTTTCCTCCTCTCTCCAGCTCTCTGACAAGGTCATCAGTCAGGTCTCAGGCTTGAATCATGATCCTGCTCACAGGGAATGCAGCAATTTTGGCCTCACCTTTTGGCTGCTGCTGTGTTTTCTTCGGTGCTTAGAATTTTATTTTATTTATGTGTATATAGGATTTTCTAGGTACCCCGCACTACTATAGCATCTGAGCTCCTCACACATGCCAATCAATTTATCCCCATGGCAACCCTGAGGGGTAAAGTATCATTATCCCAGTTTCACAGATGGGGAAACTGAGGCACAGAGCCACATTAGTGTGATTTCCCAAGGTCAAATAGGAAGCTTGCTGCATAGCTGGAGTCCCAGTGCAGTGCCCAAAACACAAGATTATCCTTCCTCCGGTTGGAATTCTGGGCTTCAGTTTTTGTGGCGTTCCTTTCTGGGGGCTTGTAGACTCTACCATCCTTGGGTGACTGCAGTTCAGGGCCTACGCATTAGTGTTTCGATCTCTGGGGACAGGGCCCAGCAGCTTCGCTTATTTTCATTTCTTTCTCTGTAGTTCTTTCAAATGTCATCTTCCTAAACACACTCACTGATTGAATGCAGTTCTATTTTATGCTGGGGGGCCACATTTTCAAATGCAAGAGCATTGACTGCTCCATCTGAGGGCTTGGCTACACTTACAAATTTGCAGCGCTGCAGCAGGGTGTGAAAACACACCCTCTGCAGCGCTGCAAATTGCGGCGCTACAAAGCGCCAGTGTAGTCAAAGCCCCAGCGCTGGGAGCCGCGCTCCCAGCGCTGTCCGTTATTCCCCACAGGGAAGTGGAGTACGGACAGCGCTGGGAGAGTTTTCTCCCAGCGCTGGCGCTTTGATTACACTTAGCGCTTCAAAGCGCTGCCGCGGCAGCGCTTTGAAATGCAAGTGTAGCCAAAGCCTAAGACTGAAATTTGCACATATGCTGTTGGGTACAGATGCACCCAAGTACCTGGCTTTCACACACAAATATCCATATAGTTTTTCAGGCAGAAGAATTTGCTGGTGCACAGCACAATCTCTCTCCAGCTGTCCGGAAAGACAACAATGCAATTTATTATTGTAACATGCATGGAAAGTTGATGACTGACTGAAGGAAGGCAGATGTTTTGCTAATGCAAAAATAAATAAATAAAGCACAAATGAAGGGTTGGCCGGGGTGGGGGGGTGGGACAGAGAGACCACTGTCAATATTTTGCAGACATTTTGTTTGAGAAAACTAAAAAAATCCCAGAAAGTTGGTAACTGCTAAGCACACATTCTGCTTGTGCAGCAGCCTGGAAACAGACGATGAAGCTAGAATTCAGTCCCTAAGACCAAATGAGGAAGTCATACCTCATATCACTAAAATAGCTCCCAGTCACCACATTTTTAACAAAGCTTGTAGATAAGGGGGAAAGGAGTATTCAGTCGGTTTGGAACTCCATTATTCTAGGTGCTGTACAAACATATGCAAAGACCAGGTCTCTGCTACAAAGAGCTTACAGTCTAAAGGCAGGAAGTCAAAGGGAATTTTCCTGTTGATTTCAATGGGCTTTGGATCAGTCCCTGAAGCCAAGCCCCTGCAAACAGCCCCGCCCCCGCATCTGTGCTTAACTTTGCACAAGCAACGGAGCCTATTGCCGGCACTGGCAGCATTCCCTTGGGTAAGGTTACGTTTGTCGCGTTAGTGTTTGCACCTCCGGGGCCTGTGCTGACATAGGTGGGAAGGAGGGAGAAGTGGGTAATGAATGATTCTGGGCACATCTAACGCAATGTTCACGTAATCTGTTATTTATTAATCATGAGCGATTTGCCCAGCTCTTGGCATGACACAGCTGTGTGTGTGTGTGTAGCAAAGGGGTTAGGTTTGGTTTAGTTTTTTTAACATGTATTTGTTTTCTTCCTTTGTGGGGGGGTACTCTCCACCTCCACTAAGGCTCCCCCTACATTTAACACATTGATCTCATGGATTCCTCTGTCACTTAATCATTATTGCAATCACTGAGCTCTATATTCTGGGCCTATATATATATATATATTCTCATTACTCCACGAGCCAGCAGGAACCGCTCCCTTGGTTAATCAAGACAGCGTTGTTAATAGTGTTTAATCTTTCGCAAATCAAGTACGGCATGAGGTTGTGCTATTCTGTGCCCCGCTGCTGGTGTGAGGGAAGGCCCACGAAGCATGATTAACCCTTCGGTGGACTACACCATACAATGGGTCTAACTTTAGCCGGGAACGATCTGTTCTAACAAATAGAGAAGAGCATAAACTAAGCCCCCTTCCTTTGCGCTAGAGGTTGGACAAACCCGTCAGGGATGATCTAGGGTTAGTTCCGTCCTGCCTCAGCGCAAGGGACTGGACTTGATGACCTCTCAAGGCCCCAGCCCTATATTTCTACAATGCTAAAGTGCTTTCACGTCATACCCATGGCCTAGCTGGATTCCCCAAGTCAGACAGCTGGAGAAGACACACAATCCCTGAAAATATGCCAGAATTCCCATATGCAACCAACCAAAATATCCTCTTAGGACGGTTAAGATCCAATATGGCTGGAGGTAGATGAGCACACAATGGGCCTAATTCTATTCTCATTTACACTGGTACAAATCCAGAGTAACCCCAATGATTTAGCAGAGTCACTCTGGATTTATATTACTGGATTTGAATTTACAAATTCTGGAAGCAGAATTTGGCTCATATGATAGAGATGAGGAGCCTTTTCCTCGCCAAAGTGAAGTGGTCATAAAACATTTGGATGGGAAATTAAAGAGCATTTCACACAAGGGGAGGGAAAGAAATCATCATTTATTTGCAGACAAGCTTCAGTTTCTAATCTGCATTGTGGATGATCTGATTTACACAGGGGCTGCTTATCTTTATGCCATTGCTAACCTCTAGCTTCCTCTACTCAGCGCCACACCAATAGCACAGCTGTTGTTTGTCTCTGATAAAAGAAAAAGGAAAAAAGAGGTGGGAGGAAGGAACTAGCATTATAAAAATACTTTGCAAGATACCAAAATAGAAACAGTCACAGCGCTGTGTCCTACTTTAGCCCACATTGATGTGGTAAGCGGGGACCAGGCTAGTCGTGTTTTTATCTGTAGTTGGCTGGTGAGAAGCACATATTGCTCCTTTGCCCTAAAATCAATTCTGCGGGGCTCAGGACTGCCTGGGTTTCAGTCAGAAGATGACAAGGGTGATAAAATTAATTAGCAAAGCAAGAGACAATCCGCAAGCCAGTTTGACTGGCCCAGTATATTATATATCAACAGCGGCTTTATCTCCCTGACAAAGAGAAACACGCTTGCTGCTGAAGGTTATCGCGGGTGATGTGACAGGTACAATTGTTTCCCTTTCAAGATGCTCCGCGATGGAGCCAGGCAGTTTATTGAAACGATGAGATTTCCAGCTAACACATGCCTGTCACTCAAGTGAATTAGCCAACAGAGGGCTCTGGTATCCTCCTGAATTTATATTAGAATTATAGATGGACTGGCAGTAATAGACCCCAGCCTCTCCCCCATCCATCCATCCATCCATCTGTCCATCCATGCCCCTGACGGAGCACCTGACAAACTCCCACAGTGATTAGTCATTTCTGCAGAGAGGAGCCTGCACTTCAGAGAGCAGCGACTAATGAAGCAAAGGGCAAGGCAGGTGAAGGAAGCTCTCGCCATAGCCGGCGTTAGTCCAACAGGAGCCAAGTTAGGGCTGAATGCCAAAGGTCAGGCTTGGCCGCCCACCCAGGAACAGACACTGGCCAGGCAGTGACAATATTCTGGTTTTTGGTGCCATCCAGAGGAAGACAAGAGACCATCGGGGTACCACACGGTGAGAGCCAGAAAGGCCACAGATGAGAAGCAGCCGTGGACAGGTACAAGGAAGCTCCTGCTCAACCCATCTGTACTGAGGGGCATCCTAGAGATGGGTCTGAACCAAACCCTGGATCCAGAGTTGGGGAAGGATCAGAGCTGGATGTTCATCCAAACTTCCGCCCTCCCCCTTTCTTCTGATGAGCTGAGCCCAAACCCCGGATTCAGACACACTTTGTAGTTCAGCCCCACCCTTCACTGTCCCATGAGTGCCGGCTCTTAGAAAGCCCTCACCCATGTCCCAAGGCGCAGTGCATCTGTTGGCAGCAGGGCTTTGCCTCCTCAAAGGAGGAAGCAAATGTCTTACAGTGACTTGCACCAAAAGGGAGCACGTTTATCCAATCCTGTGGGTATCGCTTAGACTGTGAGCTCTTCAGGGCAGGGAACGTCTCTTACTACGTGTCTGTGCAGCACCTGGCACAATGGGGCCCCAATCCTGATTGGGTCCCATCTCCACCTCTGTCAGCCCAACAATAAATAACCACTGCAGCAGTAATCAGCTCATTCCTCTCACATTATCTGTTCCCCAACTCCCCGGAGACTGTTTTTTAATTTTTAGAATCATAATGATTATTACCACCACCTAGAATGGACCTAAACTTTTCCAATCGTCCCCTGTTGGACACCTACGCTTCTTTGTGGGGAATGTTCTTTGGGGGTTTAATGTGAGCTTGTTGAACATTAAATCAGCTGATTCACCCTTTAGCTTCATTGAATAGCTAATCCTGAGCAGAGAGACCTTGCTAAATGCAGCTGTTGCTAACATTGGGTGGTGGCAAATCCTCCTGTCCTCAATAGATCACCAACTTTTCCATTCCAGGCCTTGCTCTATAGTTTTCTCATCAACTCTCTCGCCCTTTCTTGCCGATTCTTGGCTTTGCCGGGGCTGCACCAGCTCTGGATTGTTCCGATGCCACCTAGGCTACAACCTGTCCCCAGACTCCAGAACTAGAAACCCATGCACTGGGGTTTACCAGGAGACTCAAAGGGGGTCGCAGCTCCAGTGATCTCCTCTCATGTCCGGATACTCGGCATTGAGAGGGGACTTCCAGTGTGACATGGTCCAGTGAGCAGAGGATGGAACTGGTGGCTAGGAGCTACCAGTGCTGCCACTGAGTCTCTGCACAGTCTTGGACACATGCCAGAGGCATCATTTATTGAAGGTGGCCTCTGAACTGACATTCCTCAAGTTGGTGGTGCCCAAATGTAAACACACTCGGCCAGATCTTTCACTCTGGCGAGTCTGCTTGGCACCAGCCCTGTCGCATGAAGCCAACGTAAAACCAATGTATGTAGCCAAGAATCCCCTTGTGGACGGGCATTCACCGTTGGGAGAGAAACATCATGGCTGTGTCTCTGCCAGCGCCAGCCCTCACAGCTCATTTGGAAATTCTGTGGCTGTCTCGGTTTTCCCATGTACATGCTTCGTGGGGTGACATGAGGGTTAGCTAGTTCATGTTCCTATGTGGCTTCGAAGATGTGAGTGCTCTCTAAGGTGCAAGCATGCCTTAACTATTATTATTAATTAATTAATCAGCATCGCTTCCCACAACTTTAAACCCCGCTGAGCTGGGAGAGATCGAGGGTTGGCTGAGAAGCCGGAACTTTTCCGAGCCTTTTAGCTGTGAGACTCGCATTGCTCGGCGTCGCGGCGGAGCTGTGCTGACTGATAGACACTTCCATATATAACAGTCTCTTCCACTGCACTGACCACTTGATAAGCTTCACTCCAGTGCTCTCCACACAGCGCTCTGGATGGCTGTCCTGATTAATTCAAACAGGAGCAATTTCTTACCTCACAGCCTCTCGCTTTCACAACTGTCAGGCCTTTCCTCAGTCCCCCATGTTACGTGCGTCTGCTCCCCACCTGCAGGAAGAATTCGCTCGGCATTTGTGGCTGCAGGTGGGGCCGTGAACGAACTGAGCAGAAGGACATGTTTAGCCTTAAACACCAAACCATAACTGGCTGACAGCTAAATAAGAGCCAGACTCCACCACGCTTACCCCCACCGAGCACTGCCTCCCTTGGTTCTCGTCAGAACAAGTGAATCGTTTGTTGTCAAGGGAGGTTTCCATCAGAAAAAGCAGTTTTGACAAACCTGAATGTTTTGTTAAATCACATCGATTTTGACAAAGTTTTGTTTAGAAAAAAAATGGAAGAAAAGTTTAGAAACCATCAGAATGTCCCATTTTGACATTTTTGGAAGAGGAAATTTCAAGGTTTTATTTTGAAATGACTTTAATGGTTTGAAATTCACTTTCCTCTGCAGTGAAAAATATTGTTAATAAAAAATGGTCAAAGTCCAAACAAAACATTTTGATTGCCCAGAAATTAACATTTTTTAAAATTTCATTTTGAAAAAAAAAATAAAATTTTGGCATTTAACCCTAATTCACAAGTATTTTTTTTCCAAACTCTCCAAATTTTTCACAGGATGGAAAATCCATGTTCTGACCAGCTGTGGTTCTCAGAGAATGCTGAGTAGACTCCAGCTACTCACTCATGCAGGGGAATAAGGGGGAGTGAGAATCTCTCACTTAGATCTTATGCAGGCTACCCAGACCTTGGGACCCTGTGTATCCATTATCCTCCACCCAGAGCAGTGGGAACAAGAAGGAGCTGGGATTGGAGGGACCCTCGGCTCCGTGCCCCCAATGCATCAGCCGGCACAGCTGAGCCAGTACACAAGTGTCATAATGTGCTGCAGATACAGGCCAGTAACCAAGGGGTGTAAGAAGAATTCTGCCTTGGTCCATCAGTCTGATTGGAAAATCATCACAAGGTCCAGTCTTTCATCTCTCTGGGTTGGATTTTCCCCCCCTGTATATCAAAGAGTTTATCATATGCTGTTATCTATCAAAAAGTCAAAGTTAGCATACAGCCCTAGCAGCTCTCAGGTTCATTTTGTGCCTGCTTTGCCTTAAAAACTATGTTTCAACCAGGGCATAAAGCAGCAACTGGAGTTCTGTCAATAAGACTCATTTTCTGGTTGTCAGATCTCGTTAAGAGTTTGCAGACAAGGACTTCCACTTACTGGCATTCTCCAAAGACTCGGGCCTTTGCAGGAATTAATCCAGTTCTCTAAGTCTTAAGTTATTGAAACACTTTGTGAAAATCTGTGTGAGCTGAGCTGGTGCAGTAGGGTTCCCCGTGCGATTCCCTTTCATTAATCTCAGTTCTCTGACCAGGCTGTCTGATATTGATCTTCTGTCAGTCGGTTCATCAATAGTCAGGTTGCTCTGCAGTCCATGGAAGGCAGCTATTAAAATTAACATGGAGGGGTTTATTGTCCAACCACAGGGGTCTCGTGATCAGTGCAAACCAGGGATGAAACCTGGCACCTTTCTTCCCAGATACAGAAATGACAAAGTGGAACATTCTGATTCCTGGTTTGAATCCTGGGGTTTGCTGGGCTCATGAGAAAAGTTCCCAGTACAGCGTCAAAGGGGGCAGCTGCATTCTGGGTGCACCAGATCTTTTACATTAAAGACTTTTATGTCTGATTTCAGTGGAGGCAGTTGCTGACATCCATGTATAAAAGGTGACCCTATAGCAGAGCATGCACCGAGCTGTGGAAAACTGGATCTCATGCAGGAACACAGAGAGAATGAAGCGTCTTTTTTTCCTCCCTCTAAATTCTGTCAGGAGAAAAATTCCCCACTTTTGTCAGTGAGCAGAAATTCCTGGGGATGAAAAGATGATGGTGAAACATGGGACAAAGCTGAACTATTCATGCCAAGTGAAAATGCCCCATCCCTTTTCCCAGAAATCGCCTTTCCTTTCCTTGGGGTAAGAAATTAGATGGGAAATCACAGCGGGCCAGAGCCTCAGCTGGTGCAAAGGTGGGCTCGGGCAGTTCCCACCAGCTGAGGCTCTGGCTGAGAATGCTGCGCTTCTCGGTGAAGAGTGACCGTTCCCCCAGCACAGCCTCTGAGCTTTTCCACATAGCACTGCTCAAAAGCATGTCACTAAAACCAAAAAAACTGCTGTGGAAAAAATGGAAACAGGCTTGTTCTCTCTTTCATGGATGACAGTTTTCCTCAGTATTATTCCATCTTGCTATTCATTGACTACCTGTCCCCTGGTGTTAGGTATCAACATGCTTTCCACACTTTACGGCTCACATTTCATCTTCAGAGATTTGTCGTTCTTTCATGCCTTATTGACATATCAGTCATAAACGTTAATGGTCAAAGAGAGTTCATCTTCTCAAAAGCAAAGCAGAGTGCATGAAATAATAAAGAGCAGAGCTGCAGACCTACAGATACAAGAGAGCTAAAGGTCAGTCCATGTTTTCTGTGATAGTAAGGACAGGGTGTAATGCGAGTCTAAGTCCAAATCAAGTGCTGGCTGGTCATTTTCGGCATTGTTGACCTAGTTAAGATGAAGAAAATCCCCTTGTGACATTGTGACACTCTGTACCTCAAAGTAGCACCCTGGAACCTCCATCGGTCATATAGTTATGCTATGTTTTGTACAAAGTGAGGTATCATTTTAAAAGTCTTGATTTGTTGGACATTAATCTCCAGTTGGATTGTGTGTGCTATCGTTGGATGGGAAGTTATGAAGTATTGCTGTACATGCTATTGAAATATGTTGTGAGGTTGAGAAATGTCCACCGCCAGCCTTTCAGCAGCAACATGGAGGGCCCAGACAGCGCTGATGGCCCATCAGGAAAAGAATCCACTATCCCAGGGACTCCTTAGAGAAGGCTGCAGTGGAGACAGCTTGACCAAGGGGGACTGCCTGACCCTCACGTCACAGCAAAGATCTTTCTAGCAGTTGGAAGAAGGTATGAAAAGAGAGACAGTGACATCATCACTTAGCCTCTCTTGCCTCCCCATCTCTCAACATCGGGAAGACAGAGATTTTGAATTGGGGAAGTTTGGTGCCAGGCGGGATAGTAGTCCCAGCCAGTGTATTGAGGCCCTGTAACCTGCTTGTACCATGTGTCGGGGTGAGACACTGCTTGATTCAAATCCGGCTTAGTTTGTAGAGTTTAGACTGTGAATTTATTTTTATTCCTTAACGTAAGCAACTTTGATCTCTATGCCTGCTACTTATAATCTCTTAAAATCTATCTTTCTGTAGGTAATAAATCTGTCGGTGTTCGGTTGAAGTGCTTGGGGGAATCGTAGCTCAGGTTAACAAGGGCTGGTGCATGTCCACTTTCCTTTGACCAAGTGGTGAACTAGGTAATGAGCTTACACTGGCCAGGGTTCTGACCAGTGCAAGACGATACAGTTCTGGGATGCAAGACTAGGGAGCTGGGGGGAACCGGCTGAAGCCACCCTATTGATGGTTCATGAGTGGCTGGAGATCATTCGTGTCACTCAGCTGGGTATGTCCCTGCCTGAGGATGGCTGTGTAAGTGCAGGACCTGCCAGAGGCTTGTAGCTTGACATCAGCATCACAGTGTGAGAGGCAGCCCAGGCTGGTGGGTTTGGAGGGCTAAGGGGTGCCACAGTGCAGGTTGCACACTGGGGACCCCATCACAGACATATATTCCATGTGGGTCACTGAATAACAGCCTTTTGAAGTGGAAATGATTGTGAAGGCACAGGGGGACTAAGACTGCAAACACTGGAGTGAATGGCGAGCTCTGCCCCAGAGTTAAATTGGAACAGAATCAGGTCCAAATTCATTGCAGGATGGAAATGACAGAGACAAGGGACTGGTGCGGAGAGAAAATTGGTGCTTTCTGACAGGTGGCTTTGTCCATTTGCAAATTTTCAATGGTAAGGAAATTGATGTGGAGAGTGAGGCTCTGGAGGGCTCAGTAAGAAGCAGAAGTATTTGAGAAAAGAGTCCTGCTTACATCTGAACATTGATTTCCAATGTCTATAGCTGCATCTGCCTCAAAGCGACATTCAGGAGCCTGTGTGATTAAACTGGAGAACTGGAGGTAAAACCGCAAGTGCAGCTCTGAACTGCAGACCCCTGATGCTGAGCTGTACAAGGGCGGGTGGTGGGAGTGAGCCCTCCCGTCTCCATGGCCTTGGAGGCTGTTGGGAAGTCCCTTCTGTGTAGAGTACCAGCACGCATGCTATGCACCAGTGAAGGGCTTAAGTAGGATTTAATGGTGCACAGGCCTCAGACTGGCCCCATGCAGAGGGGTGAGGACCTTGCTGGATCATTGAAATATCTGACTGATGCCTGAACCCAATTCCTGGGAGATCCTAAGGCTTCTAGTGCTGTTGAAACTGGAGGATTGTTCTGTACTGATTAGCAACCCAAAAAGGCTTATCTGTGGTTTTATGGGCTCAGCTATTCTGAAGGGATTATACTGAGCCTGTGGGGACTCCATGCATTGCTACTGTCCCCATTGCCTTGGTCACTATATTTTCAAATTGCCTTAAAACAAAGGCTATGAAAGAAATGGACAAGTCTGGAACTCTGCTGGATTCCATGGTCCCTGGCCAACCTTATTTGTTAGCCATTCTGATCTTTTTCCAGTCCGTCTCATTCTTGCCACCCAGCTTTTCTGCCAATGATTCCTCGAGTTTGGGTGATATCTCTGCTCTGATCCATCGGTCCTTACTGCCTCAGCCGGGCTCACCTGAAATTTCACTATCACTCATTCCGAGATTGATTCGCCAACACTGAAGAGCAATCTCTGTACCAGTGTTTATGATGTCAACAGCCACAGCCAGCTGTTGCCAATGGTAACCAGCGAGCATGTCGCACCTGCGTTACTGCTCACCAGCCAGACCCATCTGCAGTGATACACATTGGTGGAATGAATAAAACAAGGGATGCTTAACATTCTATATGTAAAAAAAGAGTTGAGATTTTTTTCTCCCCTGTTTTCCAACTTCCTCATCAACTTGTATCTTATTCTGTGCACATCTGCACAGCCTCGCTCGTTGCTAACTGGGAGGCTTTTTAGCAAGAATTACTGTCCCTGCACTAGCCTTCCACAATACCATGCACCTTGTACTAACGACTTAAAACTAACCACACTGGGCCTGAACCAAGGGCCGTTGAAACCAATGGAAAGACTCACGTTGACTCTTAGGACTCTTTGGATCTGGACTGAGCTGCATAAGCACAATTCTGCTGTTATACTCCAGTTAGCCTCGTGTGAATGAAGGACCCTCACCTCAGCCTACCGAGACCCAGAGATGGAACAAAGACCCCAGAATGAGCAAACCAAGTAACAGAGATGGGAGTTTGAAAACAAAGTGATTACTAGCAGGATCCTTAAATCAAGGCACTAAGGCCCTGACCCAAAGATCACTGAAGCCAGCAGGTGTCTTTCCATTGACTCCATGGGTCTTTGGATTAGGCCCAGATCCTCAAAGGGAAGGAGGTGCCTAACTCCCATGGGTTTCAGTGGGAGCCCAGTACCTAAATACCTTTAGGATCTGGGCCTCAGGGTCTTAACATGTCCATGAGGTACATGCCTGTGCTGAGCATTCAGAAGGACACTGATTGAACAATCCTGCTCCCGTCCCACTGGGCTCAGGGTTGGGGTCTCAGGCTGTTATTTAGTTGCTCCAAAGTCTCGATAAAGAATATGGAGGGGATGTTAGAGAAGATCAGAGAATATTTAATGCTCAGCTCACTCTGATGTGGCGCAGCGCCAAGACTGGCGTGAGGCTGGCGGATGCACAGGGATTAGTATGTGCCACTGACAGATCAGCACTTAAACAACCTCGTTTGTAAATCTGAATGGAGCGTAAGGAGCAGAGAGACCTTTGTAGCTAATTGCCACAGTTTGTTCAATTGACTCTTTGGCAAAACATCCTGTGCTTCTCAAAACAATTAAGGCTGGTCTACACTGGGCACTTACCTTGGCATAGCTGAAAAATCCACACCCCTGAGCAATGTAGTTAAGCCGACCTAACCCTCGGTATCGGCAATGGTAGGTTCTAACTATGCCTCTCAGGGGGGTGGGTTACCTGCCCCAGTGGGAGAACCCTTCCCATGGGCGCAGGTAGAGTCTACAGCAGCACAGCTCCAGCAAGGCAGCTGAGCCAGGGCAGCGTCTCAAGTGGAAACAGGCCCTTAGACACCAAAATACCCTCCACTTGTTTGCATTTGTATTAGAATAATTACAGCGTAAAACAGTCCTCTAGCAAAATCCCCGTCACCTGTAGGCAAGGTAAGCCAAGCAGTTATGCTCCACACCTGGCAGGTGATTAACTGATTGCCCCCTAGGCCGTAGGAGGAGCAGAGAGAGCTCAGCTGAAAGGGGAGACCCGGGAGAGAGGAGCTAGGGAGCATTCGCTCTCCCTGGGAAGGGCCTGGAGGAAGGTCTGGCAGTTTGGGACTGGCTGTTGCCAGGACACAGGACTACAGGGGCAGGGTTAACTTCTGTGGTGGGGCCTAGAGTGAAGAGGAGCCCTGAGCTAGTGCCTGTGAGGACCAGGGATGGAAGCCGAAGCCCATGAGGGGCAGAAATCTGGTTTAAGTGACACTCAAGACTCCCAGCTGGGAAAAGCCGAGGACGTCAGTCTCCTGACAACAGGGAAAAATTGACCTCGAGCCTCAGGCAGGACGGAGGGCCTTTGGTTTGGAGTTGGGCCCACAAGGGGTGAAGGATGTCTTGTTTAGAGTTGAGCTCCTGTTGTGTGACTTGCCAGGAGGGCTGAGCCACAGAAGACCCAGAAACAGAGATCAGAGAAGGGACCGGCTGGGACTGACCATCATGGCAGAGAAAGTGGCCAACCAGAGGGAGTGTGAGAAGCAAAGTCCCATGAAATGCTGCATCTGGACACGAGTGGGCACCCTACAGGTATGTACATCCAGGCTAACACGCACCAATATGTTTTCCTGGGTGTCTTTTTTAAGTGTCCAGATTGGGAAGCTGGAGCAGGAAGATACTGCAATTGATAGTGGCCTAAATTTTCTAGCCTGGGTGTCTGCATTTAGGCTCCTAAATCCATATTTCAGCATCTAAATAAAAGTGTCCTGATTTTCAAAGATGCAGCCTCCAATAACTTCAGTGGGATTTGTGGGTGTTAGGCTCCAAATTATAATTCACTGATTTTTAGAAATGCCAAAGTGTGGATTTAGAAGCGTAATTTCAGGTACCCCAATTGAAAAATGTTAGCCACTATATTTTGGTTAAATTTAACGAGTTACCATAACTTGCAAGCACTAGGGAAAGACAAAAGGACTGAATGTCAGAGCATGGACAGGGTTGCTTGAAGGAATAAGTACTACTATGGATTGGATTCATAAACTACAGCTTTGGCTCCATGTTGATATTAAGTTTAAAACTGTTGCACAGAGTTTAGTAATAACCCACTCTTTTAGATTTGTGATCTATAGCTGTGCTGGTTTATTTGACTATTAGTATTTATCCAAATGTCACAGTTTTAAATAAAAATGTAGAAAAAAAACCCTGAATTTCTTGCTAGAAAAACTTTCCTTGAATTCCAGGAAGATATTCAAAAAGACCAGTAGACTGTCGTGGGTCAAGAGGAAAAATGCATCCTACTGACACCACGGTGAATTTGCCCTGCTGCTTGGCAGAGCATTTCAAACTACCTGCAACACTGCTCAGTCATCAGTAGAAATAGGGAAAAAGTGAGACCATGGTCACAGAAAAATCGTCTATAGTAGAACAGGGGGAGAAATTTCATCAAAAATGTTTTCAGCCAAAAATGCAGGTTCGGTGACACCACAATGTTCACAAATTCATGTTGGTATCACCAAATTGTTCGTGTCAAGGAAAAAAACCACCAAATTCAAAAAAAGTTTAATGTTTTGATTTTTCAGATCAAAACAACTTTTTTTCCACAATTTCTTTCAGTTTTATTTTTTTAAATGAAGACTTTTTTAAAAACTTGCAATTGAAAGGGAATTTTTTTCAAATCTTCAATTTGTCAAAAATTTCCCCCAAAAATGTTTTTTGATTGACCCAAAATGATTTTTTTTTCAATTTTTAGAGCTGTCAGCGAACCAAAACTTTCATTATTTGCACAGTTCTTGCGGTAAGTCAGGCAGGCCGGCAACATCACATCAGTAGGCAGGAGTTGCCTTTCCACCACTTATTTTTACAAATCACCTGTATCAGGCCTGAAATACCAGCTGCAACCCAGACATGCATGAATCCGCTGGCATGAACGTTGAGTGACTGCAGTAGCCAATGAGCTTCTCTCTTTGCCTGCACAGCAATCCGGAAGCATGGAGTGATAATCAATGACAAACAATCGCTGAGGTGATTCAGCGGCAGCTTTTACAATGCTTAATGATGTAAACTAATTGTAAATTGCAGCAAAATGGGGAACTTAATGGCACTTTAGCTCTTGAAAGGAATTTAAATACTGAAGAATTCGCTAATATTTCTAACCAGTGGGGGGGTGAAGGAGAACCACTGAATTATGTACACACACACAAATACACGCGCACAAACCTTTCACTGATAATAAGGAGCCACTTCGTTATCTCATGGACCAGTGGACTAATAATTCTGATGCCATTCCTGATCATTCAGACTCTAAGAATCATTCTTGTGTTATTCCGTCATTTTTAGGCTCTATCTTGCTGGAAACCAGAACAGAGCAACATTTTGATGATTGATTCAGCAGCTCAAAATGGCTTGCGATTCTAGAAATGGATCAAGAGTCAGGGCAACTCGTATTTGGTCAGAATAGATTCACCCGACCCCAGTTATAACCCCCATTGATCTCTCTGTTTTGCAAACTCTTTATGGATTATTTTTGTCTCTTTCATGCAAAGCCAGCACAGAGTCTGATCTCCAAAAAGGAAGCATCTTGCCTTCCCACTAAGTCTATGAGCCTGCTCTTATTTATCTCTAAAATTGAGGCTTAACTGGCTTCCTGTCAGCTTTCAGACTGACAACAACAACGTATCTTCCAACTCATTAAACCAGTGGTAGCCAATTATTTTTTGTCAAGGTACAAATTTCTTGGTCGACGTATAGTCAAGGTCCAGACTCCAGAGAAAATAATAAAAAAAATAATAATGGATAAATAAAAAGATTTCAGGGTCCATTCAAAAGCATCTGGTGGTCCAGATTTGGCGGGTTGCATGGGTGTCGGTATTTTGTAAATAGGGCTCGGCTGGATTTATCAATGCAAATTTCCAGACCCCGTGGCAGATACTGATAATACCGTCCTGCTGTACTGTGCCATGCAGCCAGGCACATTTGTGGGTGCTTGATAAGGCAGCATGAAACCTAGAGAAAGCAGAGCAAGAGCTAAATAGAGAGATCTGCTGATTTTTTTATTTCCCTTTGTGTAAAGCCTGTTTCTACAAATGTATTCAGACAATGAATGGCAAGAGGTAAACAAGAGGCAGGATTTCCCATTGGCCCAAGGCAGGAAGTAATTCAATTTAAAAATAATAATTGGAAAGCACGGACTAAATCCCACAGGGACAGTAATGCAAATGGCTCTGTCCTTCCAGGGAGCAGCGCAGCCCAGACAGACAGGAGAAGAGTCCGGGGAGTCAGACATTTACACTCCCCATTATATTGTTTAGTGATATTGTCACTTTGTCTTTGACTGAACTTAATCTCCTGCTCAGATGTGCCTGCTTAGCCAAATTCAGACCCATGGTTCATGGCTAAGATTGCTAAACTACCTTACACCGTAAAAGACTGAAGATGAGGCTGCCTTTTGTTACTTGTAGGTCTTAGAAGTTACTGGGTTCACACAAATGGTTGTCCCAACCTCAAATCTTTGGGTGTTTGTAGCTTTTCTAATTCATTTTCAGGTGCTGGAGCACTTGCTTTTTTGGGATGGGGGCTAGAAATATAAATGTCCTGGAAAGTGACTTTTCTGATCCTACTGGACGGGAAGTCCCACTGCCAAATGTCCAATTTGATCACAGGGCTGGAGATCCTCAGATAAGTATCTTAACTTTGCCATATGGCTCCATTGTCCACTGCTAATCTATAAACCCACTGAGTGAACTCTACAATGTAACAGAGACCGCAAAAACCTCAGACTGCAATAGAGAGTCTCTACTTTGAGCCATCCTCTGATGCAGCTCTTGGAAATGTGCATTTCAACTGAGGATGGATATTTATGAAGTTGAATGTGTGTAGCTGACCAAAGCCAATTTCAGGGGAATGTTAAAAGATACGTGCGACCTGCCACTCCACTTGACTGGAACTTCTGGCTGAGTTTTAAATGGGCTGACACAGGCACTCCCCCTCTCCTTGATAGGTACAGTAGGTTTCATGCATGCAAATACTGACCTTTTTAAAATCCTTCTCAACCCCCTCCCCAGTGAGCTGCTGCTGCTGGGAGTGAAAGGAAGAGTTGGCAGGACATGAGCAGTCTGAATATCACTCTCCTTAAACAGCTCTGAGATGTTCAGGGGCATAAAACCTTTAAGAGCTCTGAATGGCATTTTTCAACGCACTGCCTCCCTCTCAAAAGGTCAGATGGGAGTTAAACTGGAGGCCGCTCCTCTCTCCATCTTAATCAGCCAATGCTCACGCTTATCAAATTCCACTCCAGTCTCCTGACTCTGATTAAATTGATTACCTGGTCTGAATAATCCCAGCGCTTCACTGAAGGAAAACCAATGACTGAAGTGAGCAGCCGGGCAGTGACAGCCATGGAGAAGACACTGCAATCGTGCATTATACAAAGTGCCTTCTCTCTGGTCACCCTTATAATCCAACATGTGGTTAAACCACACCAGAGCAAGGCTGCAATGTACTTTCTTTTTCTTATGAATAAGATTCTGCTTTGATGGTGTTGCAGCTGCCTGCTCATGAGTCGCACTGAACATCTCTGCGCCTTGCCTCCCGTTCCAGTTGAGAAAAGAGACTCAGACTTTTCTCTTTGCCCATTTTTCATTGCACAAGAATTTTACTGCTTTTTAATTGGCCAGTCTTCAAGGAAAGAGCAACCAGAGTGCGGCGTGGCTGGAACGTCAAGGAGGGTGTTGGAGCAGAGAGAGTGCAGGGGGGAAACTGGAGAAGGCTTAAAGAAAGGAGCAAAGCAAGCTGGGTAGTGGGGGCAGCGGGAGGGTGGGTAGAAGAAGATAGAGGGAGGGAGACAGCAAGAAGAGAAAAGGAGAGGGAAGACTCAGGAGGAACACAGAGAATTTGAGGCTGTGAAGCACAGAGAAAAAAGGGATCTTCGGAGCTGAGAGAATCAGGCCCTTTGAAGCAAAGAGACAGTCAGAGGCAGAGCTATAACTATATGCTAGGGTGAGATGTCTGTGTGTTATGACTATCCATTACAGCCATACACTATGGCAATATAGCTACACACTCGGGCTATATATTATGGCTGTACAGGCTAGAGCTGTGCTCGACGTTATGGTTATCTGGCGACACACCTAAAGCTATGGAACAACCGTTCACAGGAGATTAGGTGACTCTAGAGTCTGACCATCCTTAGGAAATGCTGTAAAAGCTCCCTCTTTGGACAGACCTTCCCACAATGAGAATAATACTCCCAGCGTGGGCGCCCCTTTCAGCCCAGAAGCCCCAAACAAGGCCCCCACCAAAACCCAAAACCTTGAAAAACCCAAAATAAATCAGCCTAAATAACCAAACAAACATTAACAACATCTAAAAACAATAAAAAAAACCACAAATCTGCCCCCAAGCAGAGATTTTACCCTTGAAAGGGAGAAGAGTCAGAGCCTCCTTGAAGACCACTAGGGACTTCACTATTGATATTGATTTTGCATGGAAGAAGTTCAGATTCAGATGCCAGGGTGAGGGTCAGTGGTATCAAGCCCTGAGACAGACAGACAGACAGAGAGGGCCACAGGGAAAGGGAAAGGATTCATCCGACCAATGCAAATGAGTTGTGTGAAAAAGAGAATTTGCAGATATTCTACCTGTGAATCAGGATGTTTCCTGCTGGCCTCTGCAACCTAGGTGAGAGCTCCCGCGGTTCCTGCACACAGACGAGTGCATACAAGACGGCAGCTGACTGGCTCAGATCACTGCTACAGCCGTGCAAGACTCAGCGACTTCATTTCCCAGAACATCGGGGAGCGATCTCTCTCCCCCTTATCCATCCCCTTGCACTATCACTTGACCCCTGTCCCTCCCCACTGTCGTGCTGTGTTCCTGTCCCACTCCACCTTCCACTTTTCCAAGATCTTCCAATACAAACCAAACCAAACATGGCTACTAATTTTTAAATTCTCACTTGTGCTTAACAGACCCCACAGCGTATTATGCCCAGTGCTTCATTTGTTAGGAAAGAGGTGCTGGGGCTCAAGCAATTTTTTTACATTCATAAGTAAAGCAGCAAGCCCAGCAGTGCCGGGGCTGTGAACCGCCAGGCCCAGCGGTGCCGGGGCTGTGAACCGCCAGGCCCAGCGGTGCCGGGGCTCTGAACCGCCAGGCCCAGCGGTGCCGGGGCTGTGAACCGCCAGGCCCAGCGGTGCCGGGGCTGTGAACCGCCAGGCCCAGCGGTGCCGGGGCTGTGAACCGCCAGGCCCAGCGGTCCCGGGGCTGTGAACCGCCAGGTCCAGCGGTGCCGGGACTGTGAACCGCCAGGCCCAGCGGTGCCGGGGCTGTGAACCGCCAGGTCCAGCGGTGCCGGGGCTCTGAACCGCCAGGTCCAGCGGTGCCGGGGCTCTGAACCGCCAGGCCCAGCGGTGCCGGGGCTCTGAACCGCCAGGCCCAGCAGTCCAGGGCTCAGCCCTGGCAAGCCCCGGCACAAATTAAGCTCTAATTATACTTGATGCTTTCGCAACACTGCTTGTCCAGGGCCGCAGACACTGGAAGTTTACTTGATCTCAGCAACATCAGGGTAGGACCCCGATCCCACAGCACATACGCATGGATTAACGTCACATGCATGAGTCGTCCCAGTGACTTCAGTGGAATTATGCCAAATTGCACCCACTGACAATCTGGCCCAGTGACATCAGCGGAATGGCCCACATGCATAAAGTGAAGCAGGTGCATGAGCACTTGCAGAATCAGGGCCTTCCTGCGCAGCATCAAATTAACTAGAAAAATCATTTGTGGTTTGCAGATAAAGAGGATTCTGTGCAGCTGGTTTGATGCATGTCACCTTGTGACCTTCTTTTAGTTTCCCGTTAGATGTCCTAAGCATTCAGTATCTTACGTGCAGAGTGACCTCGGCATGAGAGAGCCCACCGCTTTGCAGCTGAGGCACAGTTTATGCACCATGCACCAACACTGCAGATAGAAATGCCGCTCTGGATCTAGCCTGAAGGGCTCAATAACACTGGGGTTCCCCAAATCTTATTTACTATTTCTTAGTGCACCTGAGTCCTTTGTCAAGTCACATCAGGGTGAGGTGTCAGGCAAAGTGACAGAGCTTCCGCATACTCGCTCCTTTCACTTCATGGATATGTTGAGAGTAGTCCAGCAGGGAAGGAGTTAAACTTTTGGCTCTCTTTATAAGGAGAGGATCTGGCTTTCTGCTTACCCTGCTCACTCCAAGTCTGCGCTGATGCCCGAGTAGAGCTACATGTGCTGCAAGCAGATGTCTTGCCCAGATTTCTCCTGCCTCTGCATCTCAGCTGGAGCTTGGCAGCTCTGCATTGATTTAGTGTCTCTTTCTCTCGGTCATGCCATCCTTCCACAAAGGTGAGTTGGCCACATCTCCTGTCAGGTGCTGGGTTCCTATTTCCTTCCTGTCCACCACAAATCACATTGCTCCTCCTCATGAGGCATATCAATTAAATGAGGGGAAAGGGAGGAGCCCCTGGTAAAATATTCTGTGAGCCGTGCTTTTGTTCTTTGCCTGCTTCGGGGTGAAATCATTAAATCTCTCACCACGGAATCAGGCTGCTAAATCTTTGCCATATTTCTGAGCACTCATTTGCTCTTCAAATCCCTGGAGGGAAGAAACCGCAAGAGCATGTTGCCTAAGAAGACACACACACAAACTGGGATGCCTTTAAAATAGCTAGTCAGGCAAGTCTTAAGCAATTCCTGCTGGTAGCTCTCCTAATTTACTGCATTCATGGTTTGTTGGAGGAATCCATAATAACCGTATTGGTGTCTGTAATATTTTAAATGTCAGAAAGTTGCATTATGTGTCACTAGTGGTCAAATTAAGTTAATTTGACCTTTAAACTCCATTTTTTTATCTCTTGCTTTGGCATCCAGTATGATTTGCATTCGGCAACACTGACACTCAGCCTAACAAATGACTTTCTTTCCAAACTGCCTTTGAAGTATCTGAACTTAATGGACTATAACATTTATGAACATCTGAGTTCTTCTCTCAGCAGCTGCACTGCGTTATTGATGATCTAATTGAAATGCTGGCAAATATATTCTAGTAGTATATGGAAAGCAACAGACTACTCAGCCAGACTCTAGAGTCTTGGAAGCCTATGTTTCGCATGCTATTCATTAGAAGAATGCAGTATATTTTCAGCTATGTTAAAACAACAACAGTATCTGAACTAGAGAAACTAGAGGGGAAAAATCCACACTGCTATGTAGGCATAAGGCTGGGATTTGTTGCTCCTTTTTGGGTCCTTTTCATCTCACAGCACACAGAGATAGCAGCCCGAGTGTTATAAACAGGTTTCTATTTGACACCTGTAATTTGCTAATATAAATAGCTGGGTGCAGTTTAGATCATTTAGATGTCTAAGGGTGAGATTTTCAAAAACACACATCTTGGACCTAACTCTCCTTCTATTGAAGTCAATGACAAAATCCCCATTGACTGCGCATATGAAAATTCCATCCGAAGTAACCAGCTGTGCATGACAAAGAGTTGCTTACAGTAAATGACAACGGAACCTGAATTGCTCCTGCATAACTCTGCATGCAAAAACTGAGGCTGGTCTGGAAATTTGGCCCCTCATTTGCAGAGAAGAGAGAGAGTTGCAAGGAATAATATAATAAGATATTTTAGTGCAAGAGCAAATCTTATTCTGGACCCCATTCCCTGAATATTTGGCAGTCCATGAACTTTTAAACTGTCTAGTTGCATGAAAGAAAAATGTACAGGTGGTGGAGATAATTGCCACTGATCCAGAAAAACATGTAAGCATGCATCCTCTGTTGGCTGCAATGGCACTGTTCAGATACTTAAAGCTACCGACTTACTTAAGTGGTCTGCTGGATTGGGTCTAATGTGAAAATAAGTGTGATAATGTGAAATTGATCGCTTTTCAGAATGGCACTTGGTCTCTCACTTATCCCAGCCCTCAGGAACATTTTTTCAGCTACCCAAGACTCTATTACTATTATGTATTCATAAATTAATAATGACTGTATGGATACACCCACTGAAAGTTTTTAGAGCACTCAGCATGCATTTTTCAAGGTATGTGCATGACTCAGGTATCAATGACCATTCATCTTTGCAGGAAACCTTGAAAAAATTTCCTTCTGGGAGAAAAACTCCTCCTCTAAAACCAGAACTGCTTCTGAATAAAAATTCAGTTTGTGGGTATTTTTGTACCACATCATGAATGTTGTGTGAAACAAGGGTGCTTGTGAGCAATGCAGATCACAACAGTTCTAATGGTAATTTCATACAGGGAACATTTTCCAGAAAAATTCCATGAGATTTCAACCAAAACTCAATACTTTGGCAGCCCTGATTCTCTCCTATATGCCTGAGTTTCCATTATTGTCTTTTCTACACCAGTAATAGGGGTTTTTTTATCCCTCCAACATCACTTGAAATCCATGGGGGCTTATATAGACCTGGATATGTTCTAATTGGCCATTACATGCCCCCATTGCTCCATAGAAAGGCAAATGACATAGATTCCCTCTGACAGTTAACTACCTTGAAGTTTGAAAATGCCCATTTAGGTTCTTGGTAACGTCTTTAATTCCATCTCACTCAATATTTATCCAGCAGTCAATTGATAGCAACTGCTTAGCTTTACACTGATTGGCACATAATTAAGCACAGGAAAGAAAGTCATAATGTTTAGCAGCAGCATAACTTGAATATTCAACAATAACAGGAAAGACTTGAATGTTGTGCTATTAAAAATAGATAGAGGATGTCTTATTAGGTGTTTTTAGTTCCCATGCAATGACTAGCTGCAGGCACTCCATTACATTTATTTCCTTCTGATGGTATCCAATTTATATGGGAGATACAACAGAACAAATCAGGGTTATAGAAAAAGGGGAGAAAAATTAGACACAAAAATATAGATGCGAGGAAATCAAATCTGTATCTTGGAGCAGATGGAGGTTGAGCCATTTCTAGCACTGTCCACACAGCTGGATTTGCTCCACTGGCCCATGCTGGCTAAAAGAAACAGATAAAAATGAAAAATGAAAGTTAATTTTCTACATCTTACTGGACATGCATAAATGGAGGATGCCACTCAAAAGGCAATCTCCCCAAAACATTTAAAAAACATTGTGCAATTTATATCTTGTGCTTGACAGAGCATCCAAAAGTAATTTCAACACCGTGTACCATGGCCACAGCTATTTGCCGAGGGTGCCAGTCAGCGCTCTGTGATTGCGTTACTGCTGTATAATTTCCCTTTTCTATCCAAGCTGCAGTGCTTTAAAATGCAACACGCACTGGCCACTAGCCTCTTGCTTCTGCTGGAAAATCTGGCTGGGTCGACACGACTAAGGTCAACAATGCAGACTGCTTATTGACAGTAAAGCTGCGGGATCTGATGCCAGAGATGAGCTTTCGGTCTTTGTGAAGACACAGTAAAAAGCTTCAGGAAGATGGCTCGCTATAGCGGAAAATCAGTTATAAGTGTATTTTATTGACTCTCTCTTGCATGCATTTTAGTCTACCAAAGTATCAGGCACTATGTCTGTCCTAGCAGAGGAATGGACACACAGATCTATTAGGTCTTTATATATATGGTTATGCACTGAATCTTCACTCCTGTAACTCTGGGTGTTTGGATTATTCATATTAACTTCAGTTACAGTTCTGGCTGAATTGTATGACTAGAGCAACTGATTTCTTTGGGGGAAAACAGCGAGTTCTCCCATTTGCCTCCATCTTTTTCCAACACCTATTTAGCCCATCTTAAATTTAGTGCTGTGAGAGAGTGATTTGAACAGGGAAGAAACAAGGCTTGATTTGCTCTCCTACCACTAAGCAAGAAAACAGAAGAATTTACACTTAAGAATTTGAGCCTGAGATACTTCAGCGGTTGGGCACCAACCCAGCAAGGTATTTATGCACGTGGCTAACTTCAAGCACTGAGGAGTCCTACTGGAATCAATAACGCTTAAAGCTAGTCATGTGCTTTGGTAGCTTGCTGAACTGGGGGTTAAGAACAAAGCTATTTATTTTCTAAATAAATACTGTAGAAGTCGAAGACAATTCTATTTAATTACTGTTTAAGTAGAAAGTCTGGAATGTGGCTACATAAGAGCAATCGCTGGATTTTAACAAGCAACTTGTCCCTGATTCTCTGAGACATTCTCACTTTATTTATTCTCAAAATTCTCACTTTATTTTCTAGGCAGAATGAGAGACAGAGCAATAAAGCTGAATTACCAATAACACACCACCACACAGAACAGGCAACGCCGTCAAACCGAACCACCACTGTTTATGCTTAAACACCCTTTTCACACTCTTCTCACAGGCAAAATAGTGTTATATTTTTGCCACACTTCAACTTTCAGCCTTTTTTTACCCAAATTCTCTTCCATCCTCTTGCTGTGGTGATATTTTGGGGAATAGACAATAGTTCACAAAATTAATGTCCCCAAAAATATCAGTTCCCAACAGAGGTGAAAGGTTTTCCCCTTTTCATGAGAAAAAAAGGCCATTAAAACAACCGTATTCCACTAATTTTGCAAATGGATTTTGGTTAGAAAGATTAACATTTCCACTCCTGGCTAATGTATCATGTAAATTCTAATGATAATACAGCTCCCCTTCTCTCCCAAGCTGTTAAATGATTTCCTCAGGCTCTTCACAGAATACATGCTTCATTTAAATCCTCTCTCTTCTCTGTTGCAAATAATGAAAACCAGATTCATTCTGCAGATTTGTCACTTAAAATTTGTATTAAGAAAGGGAGTTATACGTTACAACCATAAGAATTTTGAACCAGTTAGAAGCTTTGGCAGTGCTTTGTAGGTTTAGTTGTTATACTAAATAGTTTCTTATACTGTCAACCTAATTAGCCTTCCGTTGTAAGAGGAGATAGACAGTGAAAACAATTCTACCATATGTGCTGGGATTAGGATGTATTTGGGCTGGAAGATGGGCGCACTGAAGGAATAACGCAGATTAATAATACAAAAGGGATTTCTACAAACCATTCTGTCACTTTGCATTTTTACAGCCTGGAGTTTTACTTAGGTTCAAAGGTACAGAAAAAACTCACAGTAGAATTCAACCAAAAGGGCTTTGTCCAGGTCATAATGAAGGGAACTGAATTCTGCCTGATTCCTTTCAAACCCTATAAACCATCCTAAAGTGACTTCAGATTGGTGCTCACGCTCCGTGGAACGCCTCCTAGAACATGGCAGCGTTTCCCACAAACCTGGCTTTCGTCATTTTTGTGTAGGGGAATGACACAAAAATGAAGCAGCTACTTAGACAGGAATTAAAGTGTAGTGTCACAAGAGTGAAATGCCTGCAACCTGCATGGAAACTTTTTACAAATGCTATAATTAGGGCCTCAAATTAAATGTACCCCCAAATTAAAACCCATAGTCAGAGGACCCCCAAGTGCCACCATCGCTAAACAACAGACTAAAAGACGCTCTAGAGGCAAAAAGGCAGCCTTTAAACATTGGAAGTCAAATCCTACTGAGGAAAACAGAAATGTGCATAAACTCTGGCAAGTCAAGTGTAAACATATAATTAAGTGGGCCAAAAAAGAATTTGCAGCGCAACTAGCAAAAGACACAAAAACTAACAGCAAAAACCTTTTTAAGGTACATCAGAAGCAGGAAGCCAAACAGTCAGTGGGATAACTGGATGATCGAGGTGCTAAAGCAGCACTCAAGAAGACAAGGCCTTTGCAGAGAAGCTAAATTAATTCTATGCAACGGTCTTCACTGAAGAAGATGTGAGGGAGTTTCCCACACACGAGCCATTCTTTTTAGGTGACAAATTTGAGGAACTGTCCCAGACTGAGGTGTCAGTAGAGGAGGTTTTGGAACAAATTGATAAATGGTAATAAGTCACCAGGACCAGATGGTATTCACCCAATCATTCAGTAGGAATTTAAATATGAAATTGAAGAACCACTACCTGTGGTATGTAACCTATCACTTAAATCATCTTCTGTACCAGATGTCTGGAAAATAGCCATTTTAAAAAAAAAAAGTTCTAGGGGGGATAATGGCAATTACAAGCCAATATGCCTAACTTCAGTACCAGGCAAATTGATTGAAACTAGTGTAAAGAACAGAATTACCAGACATATAAATGAACATAATTTGTTGGGAAAGAGTCAACAGGGCTTTTGTAAAGAGAAATCAGGCCTCATCAATCTATTAGAATTCTTTGAGGGGGTCAACAAGCATGTGGACAAGGGGGATCCAGTGGATATTGTGTACTTGGACTTTCAGAACGCCTTTGACAAGGTCCCTCACCAAAGGCTCTTACGCAAAGTAAGCTGTCATGGGGTAAGAGGGAAGGTCCTCTCATGGACTGGTAACTGGTTAAAAGACAGGAAACAAAGGGTAGGAATAAATGGCCAGTTTTCAGAATGGAGAGAAGTAAATAATGTTGTCCCCCAAGGGTCTGTACTGGGACCAGGGCTGTTCAACATGGTCATAAATGATCTGAAAAAAGGGATAAACAGTGAGGTGGCAAAAATTGCAGATGATACAAAATTACTCAAGATAGTTAAGTCCAAAGCAGCCTGCGAAGAGTTACAAAGGGATCTCACAAAACTGGGTGACTGGGCAACAAAATGGCAGATGAAATTCAATGTTAATAAATGCAAAGTAATGCACATTGGAAAACACAATCCCAGCTATACATACAAAATGATGAGCTCTAAATTGGCTGTTATCACTCAAGAAAGAGATCTTGGAGTCTTCATGGAAAGTTCTCTGAAAAGATCCACTCAATGTGCAGCACCTAACAGAGTGTTGGGGACCATTAGGAAAAGGATAGATAATAAGATGGAAAATATCATAATGCCACTATATAAATCAATGATACATCCACATATAGAATCCTCCGTTCAGTTCTGGTTCCCCCACCTCAAAAAAGATATATTAAAATTGGAAAGGGGCCACAAAAATTATTAAGGGTATGGAACATTGTCTATACGAGGAGAAATTAAAAAGACTGGGACTATTCAGCTTGGAAAAGAGAGAGGGGGGTTATGATGAAGGTCTATAAAATCATGACTGGTGTGAAGAACGTGAATAGGGAAGTGTTATTTACCCTTCTCATAACACAAGAACTAGGGGTTACCCAATTAAATTAGTAGGCAGCAGGTTTAAGACAAACAAAAGGAAGTATTTCTTCACACAGTGCACAGTCACCCTGTGGAATTCATTGCCGGAGGATGTTGTGAAGGCCAAGACTATAAGTGAGTTCAAAAAAGAACTAGAGAAGTTCATGGAGGACAGGTCCATCAATGGCTATTAGCCAGGATGGTCAGGGATGCAACCCGATGCTCTGGCTGCTGTAAATCTTGGAACACTAGGCAGTTCCAGAAGATTGGAAGAAAGCAAATGTTGTGCTGAGGTTTTAAAAGGATAAACAGGATGACCTGGGTAATTATAGACCTGTCAGCCTAGCACTGGTCCCGGCAAAATAATGGAAGGGCTAGTCTAGTACTCAGTTAATGAAGAATTAAAGGAGAGCAATATAATTCATGTCAATTAACATAGGCTTATAGAAACTAACTTGATTTTTTATGAGATTACAAGCTTGGTTGTTAAAGGTAGTCACGTGAATATAATATACTTAACTTCTGTAAGGCATTTGACTTGGTCCCGCTCATCACTGATTAAGAAATTAGAGCAATAGAAATAAAACATGGCACACATGGCATAGATTAAACACTGGCTCACTGATTGGTCTCAAAATGTAACTGCAAATGGGGAATCGTCATTGAGTGGGTGAGTTTTAGTGGGGTCCTGCAGGGACTTGGTCCTGCTCTATTGACACTTTTATCAATGACTCGGAAGAAACCATAGAATTATCACAGTCTAAAAGGCAAGAGGTGACAGGTGAATGAGGCAAAACAAGCAGTTAGGGCTGGTCTGTGGGGCAAGATGGGGCGACAAACAAGCATCATAGGATGTGCACTGTTCTCCCGCGGTCCGTGGCAGCAATCACAGCTCTTTGCCTGCCAGTGGCTCAGGATGCACTTTGTGTTACAGAGGAAGGAGCCGGGTTCAGAGGAAGAAGATGACGAGTTCAGAATCTGCCTCTATTGGAGGTACTTATCTGGCCCCCATAATATCCAAACGCCTCACAATCTTCAATGTATTTGTGCTCACAGCACCCCCGGGAGGGAGGGAATTGCTGCTATGTCCATTTGACAGATGGGGAACTAAGGTGCTGCAAACTAAGTGACTTTGCCAAGTAGTCTGGAGCAGGACAGGGAACTAAATTGAGGTTTCCCAATTACAGCCCAGCACCCTAACCACTGCACCCTCCTGCCTTTCCATCAGAAGGCTGTTCTTGTGCCATTCTCAGCCTGATTTCTGGTAAGGGATTCTGAGGCCTGAGCAGATTTGTGGAAAGCTCTGAACCTCCGGAGGTGTCTCCCAACCAAATGTCAGAAACTTACAAGGCTCCCCCATTGGTGGTGCAGGATTTACATCACAGGTTTGTGTGCTGGAATATCAGACAATTATTTTTTTACAACAGTTTTTAGTTCCTAAGTGAACACAGCATGTTTTATTATCTGCATTTCCCTGCTTTGATCACCCGTTCTGCATATCAGTTTTCATGTTTAGTGGTACAAAAGAATACGTAATGAATGCAAATGTCATGCCTTCAGAGATAAATGTCTAGACTTCAGAGCCTAATCCTGTCCAATCTTACACCCCAATACAATGTTTTCATATTTAATACATTCTGAGGGATTTTGCTTTTATAAATAATGGACTAATCTCATCTTCAATGCCTTGCCTTGCAGTTTAGTAGCAAAATAAAGCAATACTCTCAGAGCTTGAAGAAATCGATTTAACCAGCATTAACCACCTCCCCCAGAGAAAGGCTTTTCAGGCTGGACAGTGGTTTCTTTCTTAAACAAAAGTGCACTGCTTGAGTGACTTACAGGTAGCTGAAGAGCAATAGCCCTTGAAGCTGCTCTGCATGGGAGCAGGCGGGAGGGGAGGGGAGGGCTGGGGCATGGGGAACAGAGTCCTTCTGTAAACATGTGAACTGCTGCTCATGTTGCAGTGTGGGAAACTCCACTTCCCAGTAGAACAATCCAGGAAAACAGGGTGGTTTTAACTGAGTGTTTTGTTTTGAGTGTCTCACATTGGATAGTTGCAAAACCAACGAATCAAGCCAAAGAGAAGGAGCCCCTTGCAAACGGACGCTCTCATTTGGATCCATATCCTGATTGCCAAATCCCTGGGACAGAATCTGTTCTCACTTATACTAGCATGAAGATTAGGGGCATGGGGTTGAAACCAAGCATGTGCATAAGAATTTTGCTGGGTCAGGACTTTTGAGAGAACTATTGTACTGACCCAGCCCCGGCAGAATATTACAACATGTTAATTTCATGATGATGAGTAAAACAAAAACCACACCAGACCCTTAATGTTCATTTTTTAACAACATTGAATAAGAACAATCTATTGCGTGGCTCTGCTAGCTGTATAAAGATGTGCAAAGCTGTCCTGAATTATTACAGAATACTATACCGTCAGCCGTATTGCAATGGATAATAATTAACAGCTCTAAACGTAATGCTGGAATCACTATCTGGGTTGCAAAAGAAATGAGGCAGAAAGTAACCTTGATTGCTCAAGACCATCTGGCTCCATATACAAGAGCTTCACATAGCCGCATGGGGAGAAGGTAGAGAAGGCAGGATAGATGTTGTGGAGAGCCACCTGCAATTCCCCTAACTCCTGAGCAGAGAAATGAGTAAGAAGCAATACACTGTACCTGAAATAACTGGGAATAAAATGCGTTTGAGTGGTAAATTGGACCTGCCATGTGTCCAGCTCTTACCCTATTTATTTCTAGAGAGCAGTGGAGTGAAATGAATTTTTGGGTACCCTCTGAATGCTCCAGGAGGAGGAGGATGCTCTTAGAAAGTGTGGTCCGATGCTGCTTTGCAACCTCCTTCTCATTCTCCCCTTTTGGAAACAAACAAAATATTAGAAACAAAATTAGCAGGTGCAAAATGCCTGGAATTCCTCCATGTGCCTAAGTGCAGGAGGATGCAGCATCCTTTATGTCAAAGTCCTGTTGAATTTCATAGGGATTAAGGCTTTGATTCAGCAAGATACTTCAGTACTTGTAAAAAGGACAGGACGACTTGTGGCACCTTAGAGACTAACACATTTATTTGAGCATAAGCTTTCGTGGGCTAAACCCCACTTCATCGGATGCACGCAGTGGAAAATACAGTAGGAAGATAGATAGAATATATATATTCACAGAGAACATGAAACAGTGGGTGTTACCATACACACTATAATGAGAGTATGATCGGTACTTGTGTAAATCTGAGGATGTGAATAGCCCCATTCTGTCAAGTATCAGAGGGGTAGCCATGTTAGTCTGTATCCACAAAAACAACGAGGAGTCCGGTGGCACCTTAAAAACTAACAGATTTATTTGGGCATAAGCTTTCATGGGTAAAAAACATCACTTCTTCAGATGCGCGGAATGAAAATTACATGCATGTGAAGAAGTGGGGGTTTTACCCACGAAAGCTTATGCCCAAATAAATCTGTTAGTCTTTAAGGACTCCTCGTTGTTTTAATAGCCTCATTGACATTGGTGGGACTAACCAGTTTCTTAAAGTCAGGCATGTTCTGAAGTTACTCAAATCAGGGCCTAAAGCAGCAGGGTTCTACAGAAGCTAAATGGCTTTTTGTAGCAATGGCTTTAAACAACCTATCGAATGTAGCCGAGAATTCTAGAGAAGGTTTGGAACATTCTGTAAATAGGGGATTGCTCTGTTAAATGTCCCTGGCGGAAGGAAACATCGAGCTAGATGAAGACATTACCATGTGTCCTTAAATAAAGAGCAATGTGTAATTGTGCTGCCCCAGGAGCAGCCCAGAAAGGAGATTCTGACACCTGCTCAACAAGTGCAGGGGGGGACGGGGACCGCTCTGCATTCTCGCAAAAGCATCTTCTATTTGTCATCTGTTTTTATTTTTTTAAGGCATCACTCACTGTTCCTTTTATACCCTTCATATTCCACAGATGAGGCCTCCCATCTGGCTTCCAAATTTATGAGTCATTTCACGCAGGCCAGCTTTAAACAGCCATCCACCAAAGACACGCTGGCCAGAGAGGAAAGTCATTTTCTTGACTCATCTCACTCTGGAGTGATTAGCCCAAACCTGAAGGCTCAGCAAATACTCACACCCAGGCTTAGCTTTGCCTACGGGAGTCCTCCCATTGAGTTCAGTGGCTCCTTCAGGAACTGCGGTGCCTCCATGGCAGGTGAATAGTCTGCCAAGCTGTCACTCTGCCACCATCAATCTGCACCCACACCAGAATGAAAAACTAAAACGGAACTAATTTGTTTAAAAAGAAAAGGGTCACTTTTATCTTCTTTCATAGACTTCTTTGAATAACCAATTTTTACATTTATGAACATGTTCTAATTATGTGTTTTGTTTTTCAAAGACCATGTTTCCCTGTGCACAGGGTTTTCTTCCTAGGAAAGTCAGACAAGCGAGCTAATTTGTTGTGAATACAACACTGGCGTTATTTTTGTTTCTGTGAAAGCAGGCAGAGGTTCTGCATTTCCTTCCAGCTACGACTTCCCTCTCGGTAATTTCAAATTAATGGAAGGCAGGCATCAAACTTGTGCTGCATTAAGCCCGGAAGCTCCCTGACGTCTGCATCTTGTTGCTTTGCCCTGGGAGTTGGGGCATGTTGGAACCGAAAGGAATCCAAGCAGTGGAGAGAGAACTCGCCAAAGTCGGAAGGCTGGATGCAGTACTGATTTCCAGCTGACAGCCTGGAACAAAGGCTGAAGCGAAGGGAAAGAATCCCAGTGTTCCTGCTGTAACATTTGTTATCAAGGCAGCAAGGAAACAAGCTTCAGTACAATGGGCCCTGGAACGTAGCTTCTTGAGTATCTCAGGACTGACCATTTCTTAAGGAGGCTGCTGACAGAGGATTTCCTGTATTTCTCTCTCTTGCACTCCTAGATCTCACCAGTGTCATGCCCAGAGAGGCAGGAGCCTGCTGTGTCACATTTCTTTATGCTGGCCTAGTACTGTTCCTCTTCTTCCCTGCACCCTGACCACAGCCCAGCCTACTCAGGGGATGGAGGGAACAATGTAATTGATCACAGCAAGAGAATACTTTTTTTTTTTTTTTATAAAGAATCCCACAAGCAGAAGCAAATCTGAACTGTTTCCAGTTCAGGAAGAAAATCAACTTCTTCCCAAGAACTTTTCTGAGCAGTTCTGCCCCCAAGCAGAAGCATTGCTATGGTTGGTTTTCATGAAGACCAGTTCTACCACACCTCTCTGTGCCAGACCTGCTCGTGATGGAAAAGAACCAAGGGTTCTGCTACTTCTTCCACAACCTTTCCCCCCTCGTAGCCTCCCATAGCGAGAGGATGAGGCTCCCCTGGGGCGGGGACCCAAGCAGGCCTATGCTCTGTTCCTGGCTCTTCCTCACACTCACGTGATCTTGGCCACATTTTCAGAAGCACTCAGGGCTGGATTGCCATGTGCTCGGTCCCTGCACTCAGGGCCAGGTTTGCAGAAAGAACTCAGCTCCATTCAGGAACCAGAATTAAGACTAAATTCTCAGACGTGCTCAGCACCCACTGGGATGAGCTCTAGCCTTGGGCCTGAGCCAAAGCCCATTGAAATCAACAGCAGACTTCCACCGACTTCAGTGGGCTTTGGTCCTGACCCTATAATTCTCTGCTTCAGTTTCCCATCAACACCATAGGAGTAACAATACAAACCCACCTCCCAGGGGTGTTGCAAGGACATGTTAATTCATGCTTGTGAGGCACTCAGCAATTGCAGTTGTGAGCACCACAGAAAACTCTGTGCCTGCTGCTCTTCCACTCAGAGCAGTGATGCCTTTGGACTCCAGATCTAGACCATGACTGAGATCGGAACGCCCTTGGTAAGCAGAGCTAGTCAGGAGTTTTCCAATTAAATGGTTTTTTCCATCAGAAAATGCTCATTTGTCAAAACCAAAACTGTTCATGGGAAAAGGTCGGTCTCTGCAAATTGCCCCTTTCAAAAAGAATTTGAAAAAAAAATCAAAATAGTCAAAATGCTCCATTTTGACATTTTCAGAATGAAAAAGTTCTACTTTTTGGATTGAAATGTTTTAAAATTTAACTCCAATCCTAGTAAAATAATGCAAAAATTAAAAAAAAAAGTTGAAATCAAAATGAAACATTTCAATTGGCCCAATCTGGGGGGAAAATTGGCATTTCAGTTCATAAAAATTTTCAAGATTTTGACTTTTCGCCCTAGATTCAGTACACGCAAAACTTTTGAAATCACAAAGATTCTCCCAGGATGAGAACAGCGGTCCCTGTGCATCTCTAACTGTCAGTCCAGCCTCCCCTTGATTCCTCCAATACTGTTCAGCACTCATGGGGAAGACCCTGGGGGAGATTTTCCAAGGCACAACGGGCAGCAAGGCACCTATCTCCGATGGAAAGTGTATAGGAATTGGACAGAGAAGTCCCACTTGCACCTCTAAACATCACCCTGGCCTGGCAGCCCATTGTGCCTCAACGCCATAGATCCAGCGTGCTGGCAAAACTGCCATGGCCAAGGGCTGCAGGCAGCAATGTTGAAAGTAGCAACATAAACTATTTTCCCACTGCTGATTTTACAAGCGGCTTCTGTCCATAGCCTCAGGTCCCAGAACGTCCTGTAAAGCAACGCAGCATGACAAACACAACCTGATGTGATGCCAAACAACAAGGCATCCCCTGGGACAGTTGATAATGGACAGTGTTTGGGAACTTGCTTTCATAAAGACCTGTCAAAGAATGTTTTCGGCTACCCCAGGTTGTTTTCTGGCCTGCAGAGATAACAGGTAGTTTTCCAGCCATCGGCAAATCTAATCTAACTTTAGATATTAGAGATCTGCCCAGCTCCTGACAGCATGTTCTCTAAGCTCCGGGAGCTGTCGCATGGGAGGGAGTCACGGACAGGGATATTTCAGCACTGTGCACAATATGAGAAAGTTCTGACCATATTTTAGAACATCTGCTACACTGACTCTTCTTTCTAATAAGAGCAAAGCAGAACCACAGAAACATAAGGCACAAATACAACAGGCACTGAAAGATATTGGAACGTGGCTGCTTTATTGTCCAGAAATCTGGAATAAAGATTTCTTTCCTCAGAGAAGGGTGAGCCAGCCTAGGATTGCACCAAACCTCTTCGGCGGAGCTTTCTGCCTGGCCAGATGCAATGGGAAAAGCCAAGGTCCTGAAAAAACATGCTTCCCACAGAGCCAATGGCACGAATCTCCATGTCTCATAGTATACTCCCATATTCTGCACACAGCCCACCCCTCTTCTGATCCCACATGAACCTTAACATACTCACCTCCAGCTCCATCCATCCCTAGACTCCTAAGTGAGTCTAATACTCCCTTTGCTCCTGAGTGAGCAAACCATGTAAGAACATGCTACGTCCCAAAAGACTTCAACGGGATTTAAGCACGTTAGTGATGGCTCACTTGATGATCACCTGTTCTGTTCATCCCCTCTGGGGCACTTGGCATTGGCCACTGTCAGAAGACAGGATACTGGGCTAGATGGACCTTTGATCTGACCAGTATGGCTGCTCTTATGTTCTTATGATTCATAGATTCCAAGGCTAGAAGGGACCATTGTGATCATCTTGTCTGACCCTTTGTATAACAGAGACCAGAGAACTTCTGCAAACTAATTCCTGGAGCAGATCTTTTTAGAAAAACATCCAATCTTGATTTACAATTTGTCAGCAATGGAAAGGGCACCACAACCCTTGTTCAAATTGTTCAAATGTACTTATGAGTTTTGTTGAATAGGAATGTGATACTCACATGCTTAAAATTAAGCATGTGCTTAAGTCAATCCCTACTCAGCAAAGCAGTTAAGCACACACTTTACTTTAAGCATGAGCTTAAGTCCTATTGGAGTCCATTGGGATTTAAGCATATGCTTAAAGATCAGTAAATCAGGGGCTTAGTTTATAAAAATACTGGCGAGTTTCAGGCACAGTTAAGCCTTCGTACTCCTTGTCTGAAGCGGTTGGGGGCTTTTAGGGGACAAGTGTGAAGGGGGTTTAAAACCATGTGTGATATTTATCAGATTCTATCTCCAATGTATAAATATTACTTATAATTTGCCGGTGTAAGTGACTGAACTTAATCATAGTAGGAAAGTCTGGTCTGTATCCACTCTAAATGTGATTTGTAATAAATTTGCTTAATAATTGATAGTAAATTCTGGAAACAAAGTTTTGATTAATTCATTTGCCAAGCAATCCCTGTTCTTTATTCGTGGCTGATCAGTTTACACATAAACATAGTCATTGCTCCCTGGAAGTCATTAAACTGTGCTGAGTAATTTCCAAAAATGTTTATCACTTTTAAATAATTTACAAACACATGTAAATAAGAAACAGTGTTACTCTGCATCAGTGCTGTAAAGCTGCTGCGAAAGGGCCTTAGCCTGTAAACCCTTGTGTGAGTATTCTTCATTCACGCGAGTTCTTCTTACATAGTGAGTTCTCTCTACTCAGTCACGTAGCCCCTTTGATTTCTGTCAGGCTCCTCCTGTGACTAAATGTTTGCATAATCAAGCCAGAATTATTTCTCCTCTTTCTAGTGTCAACTATCCAGCATTTCTTTGTGGGAGGAATTGCTGTTTGCTCATTGGTGGGGCATGGGATTATACTGTAATTTTAGAGAGAACTGGCAACCTCTACTCCTGGCTGTCTGAGGCTCTCCTCTCCCTTAATCTTCCCCCCTCAATCACTATTATAAGGGAAAGAGAAGCCCTCAAGCCACACTGGGCAGAATCTTGGAAATAACCTTTTTCATCTCAAAGATCCTGCTGAATTTTAGATAAAAAGGCAGCTTCCCTTTCAATAATGCATTTCCCCCTCAGCTCCCTTGCTATCAAAATAAGTTTTCCAGAAAAGAAAGCTCAAAAGATGACACTTCACCAAATTCAGGCTGCAGAACGCAAGCCTGGGCCTCCCGGAAGCCTGGCTGGAGAGAGTGGAATGGAAACCAGTGCATGAATTTCAGCCTCTTTTTTAATAAAAGCCCATTTCTTACTGTGTTTCGGAGGCCCCTCAGGAGAAGCCGGGGCATTGGACATTGTTTTAAACCAGGACATTAGGAAGATGGGCCACCTCGCCTTGCTGACTCCAGCCTGAAGCTCGAATTACAGCTGAGCCTGTAGAATTCAATGTGCGGGTCTCGGAGGGAAGCTGAAAATATTCTATTGCATTGTGGGGCATGAAAGAAGGGAAGACAATTTGCATAATCCTTCCCTTTGGCGCTGCCTCTCTCTGGCTCTTGAAACCATACAAGAGAATTTGCTTGAAAGGACTTGGGCAGGCAAAGCAAACACTTGCTAGCTTCTACCACCTATTCGTATAGTAACATTTCTCTGGTAGCAACCTCCAAGCACTGGGCACCTCACAGAGGCAAAAAGGAAGGTGGGGTCCCCGCCCCCAATTGAAAAAGCCAAGCAAACAAACAGAGCGTCATAATTAGGGGGCAACTTACCAGTAAAGTGATCAAGGAGCAGATTGGTCTTGAGATTGCAATGTTAGCGGTTGCAGTTTGTCTTGTTTTGCTTTTACAATAAGATACGCTGGCTAACGGCAAGTGTGTGTGTGTGTGTGAGAAAGAGAGAGAGAGAGAGAGATCACCGCCACCCATCTCCTTGAACCAACACCCCTACAGAGCCTATTCCCAGAACAGATACAGCACAGGCAGCTGCAGCATGAACACCTCCCCCCACACACTGCCACTGTCACCATGACCATCGTAGGGATGAGAATGAAGTTCAGCTCCATGGCCCAGTTGGTCCTAAACCTCGGCTGAAATTGCCAGTTGCTGCCAATAGTGGTGGTGATTTGCTGGGAGGGATATCGAGGGGGAGGGTTGGAGGATGGGGTGCAGTGGGGGTACTTGTTCACTGGAAACTGGAATGAGAACCCCTAAACTCATTGCACAGGTGTAGACTGTGGAAGCTTATCTGTTGGCATAATGCTGCATAGATTAAGTCAAAGGGGCTACCCCAGTTTACACCAGTTGAGGATCTGGCCCAAGGACTTCAGAGAACTAATTTTTCCCCTGTAAACTTTCTGGGAGAGGATTTAAAAGCAATGGCCCTGCTGCCTGCTTGTTCCTGGAATCATAGGAATTAGAGAAACAGCATCTCAGGTCACCTTGACCAGCAGCAGGGTGCTCCCCAAAGCAACGCACAATCATTTGTTTACTGGCCCTTTCCCATCATATTAGCACATTCGAAACATCCCTGGCTAAGTGCTACTGCACTGCAACAAGCTCTGAAAGCCTGTAGTGATATGGGGGGGGGTGGTCGCACAGGCTCATTTTTCCCTTGGGAATTACTGTATATGAAATGGATACAGAAAATAAACCATCGATAGCATAAATGAATTGAGATAAAGTGCTTCTCTGCAAATGGCTTAACATATTATACACGGGCCTGTTGTGTTACTCAGCCCCCTCATGACTAAGTCGTTTCAGCACTGGCTGAACAAAATTAAAATTGAAGCTCTTAATGAATAAAATCCTGCCCTTGCTGCAAAAGAGAGCTTCCCTGCGTCGCCAGATTTATCTCACCTAAAGCATGCATCTTCGTGGCAAGTGCTACCGGTAATTTTTTTTATTAAGGTAAATTACTTATATGGGATTATATTTGTGTTTATACCTCTTATTTACTTAGCAACATCCTTCCCGGCTCCTCTCGCAGGACAAATAACTAGGCATCGCTGAGCCACTTGCAAGCTGCCTGCCTGGTGAGGTGACTGCGCTCTGTCCACATTGCTGGTATCTGGAGGCAATGGATTGGAGTTTATTTCCCCAGCAAGCTTCCATGTGCAAATTATCAGGCTATCTGGAAAACAACATCTCTGTGGCCTTGATCCAGAGCTGTCACTTCCTGACTCCCTCCCTCCCACACTACCTGTTACTATTGTAAATCTCAGGGACACTGGATATTTGATGTATTGCTACTTTGGCCACACCCTTTCCCACCCTCTATACAGGGGGGGGGGAGCCAGGAGGGCTCGACAGTAGAGCCAGTCACCTGCTCGCAGGAGCATCCCCCACACCTAGTTGCACATTCAAGGCAGCTTTATCGCCCCTTTGTATGACCAGAGTGGTACAAGGGTCCCTAGCACATGGCAGGATCTGGCCCATCGGCCCTGATCCAGCAATGCACCTCGGTATGTGATTAACTTTAAACAGAGAAATAGCCCCATTGTAATGACCACTAGGCTTGGGAACCTAGTTTGAAGAGGTGTCTGAACCTTTGGTCACTTATCCAAACCAAACTCAAATTCTAGACCTTTCCTGGTTCTCAGTTATCACCACCTCACGGTGAAAGTCCTTTTCACAGGATTAGATTCAGCCGTTGGGTTTTATTCATTGTTAAAGGAAAGTACAGCACACCTTCCAGATACCAGTAAAAACCTCCCAAAGCTGCATTCTGACAGCCCCCGTTTCCCCTTGACAGCTTAATGAGACATTATTCTGTTTGCTCTGATGTATTCAGAGATCATTTGAAGCAGCACATTCTACTTTGCCAGGCAAATCTTGACACTTCATATCAAAACTGTTTCAGGCATTCTGCCATTCAAACAACAACAAAAGCCCCTGCAAACTCAATTTAGAAACATAAAAGGATACAACTGAAAGGACGTTTCGTTGTAGTTTTGTCTTGTTTTGTTTATAATATCGCAATATAGTTTTCCTCTGTATTGAAACATGCAGCCGGGAAGAAAAAAAGGGAAAGTAACACGAGGTGGAAGATGTAATACTCAATCCAGAGAAGGGGAACCCTTAAAATAACGGATGTACAGGTATATTTGGAGCCTGGTTTTTTAGTATCACTTGCTGGGGGCAGCTAACTCTCAGACCGCTTGCATTATCCCAGCTAGTCAGTCAAATTAATTCTTTGGCAGCATTGCACGTGCCGCCACACCCCCAGGGGTTTCATGCATTTTATGGGATAGTCTGTATTTGTCTGGCAGAGCAGAAGAATGTTAACAAGCCCATGCACTGAGGCAACTGAAATCCAGGGAAGACTACAGTGCAGTGGGCAGGGATTGGTGTTAACGTCTATGGAGGATTTGTGGAAATTCCCCAAAGGGCTCCCTCTCATCATATCCTATCTGTAGGATTCAAGGTTGGAACTATCTTGGGGCCCCCTGCATACGTTATGCAGGACAACAGTCACAGACTCAATGGGCCCATTTCTCAGTCACCCTTCACCTCATGTAGCTCTTTGCTCTGGCACAAAGTGGCCGTGAAATGCAGCCCTTCTGATTGCGTGGCGTTCTCCAGCCACATTCCTGGGAATGGCTACACAGAAGGCAGGGCAGTGGAGAACTGGGTCTCAGATACACAGAGAAGGGAAGTGGCTCACAAGCAAGTCAGAGGAAACATCCAGAAAAGAATGAATCTGTCACTTTTGTTCCCCTTGGTCTTTCCTGGCTCACTTCCCTGCCAGCAGCTGGGACAGGAAAGGAGAGGGCAGAATTTCATCCCCCTGGCTCTGGGCAGCTCCTAGCTCTCAACATTCATTTTAATGCAGCCACCTTGGCACACAGTGTAGTTGAGCCAAAGCAAAGGAGACCCAGGCAGCCCAGAGCACAACAGCACATAACAGGGTTGCTCCCAGGGCCCCAGCAGTCCCGTACAGACTTCCCAAAGAGAGCTCTGTTCAGTGAGGAGTGTAGCACATGCCCTAGCAGATGAAACTGAAAGTCCTGCAGGACCCATCAGGCATCAGCTGTGGCCAATGGAGCTCAGCTTTGGGAGTGCTGTTAATAAGGAGCTGATTGCCCAAAGTGCTGAGGTCAGTGAGAGCTGCAGGTGCTTTGTGGCACTCCCATCACTCCCTCATTAAATGCTCTTCCATGGCTGTCTGGGGGCCCTGAGGGGTTTAAAGCCTTTGGGGACGAGCTGGAGAGAGTTGCAGCTGTTGGAATGAACACGGACTGGCTGGGGATTTGGGGAGACTTGCTGTTGCTGATTTAGCAGGCACTGTGGGTCGGTCAGGCAGGCAGATGTGTGACAGTAGGGCTTCAGCTAGCACACTACAAATAGCAGTGGGGACGTTGCATCTCCGGTGGAGACTCAGGCTAGTCACCTGAGCTCAGAGCCAGGGAGCTGGGTGGGCTTGAGCAATGTCCACACTGCTTGCCTTGCATGCTAAGCGCCTAGGGGACTGGGAGGCTGGCTCCCAGCTGCTGTGCAGACACACCCTGCTAGGTTAGGGCTTCAAAGCCTGGCTAACTGAGCCACCTGGCCAAATTCAGTCCTGCTGCAATGCCACCGAGGCCTGTTGTTTCCCAGGCATTTTGAGTGTGTTTTAAAATGGAGAGAAAATAAGCTTTGCCAGCCTGCCTACCAGCCTTTTATCTTCCAGTTTACCACATTCAGATAGCAGCATGCACATCCGCCAGAGGCTGCAATAGTCTCTCTTCTCCACAAAGGCAGAATAGGGAGCTTATGTGTTTATAATCCAGCGCACAGCAAGGAGACTGTTATGTCCTAGGGGCAGCCGGTGTAGGAAGCAATCACTTGAGGCCAGAGAGCAGACAGCTAACCAAAACCTCCATTTTATTTACAGAAACAGAGAGCTCACTCAGCCAGTTGAAACTGGCTGAGCTATCCCTTAATAGTCTAACTCAGTTGCCATAGTAACAAAACCCATGACAACCAAATACACAACAGAGACATGTTGCTTAGATGGCATGTGCATTGAGGAAAATATTTGTGACTTGATTTCATCTCAAGAACTCTGTTGCTTCCTTCAGATGTACAGACAGCAGGAAAGGTGTGATGGATGCTGTTTTCTTTGGGAGTTTGTTTTCAGTGGTCTAGTACAATATTAATTACATGCTATTGTGCTGCATTAATGTGCAAACATATTAATTTTGTGTTTAATGGGATGCAAAAAGATATCAAAGCAAGGGTTTAACTTTTATACCTAACCCTAAACTGTCCAGACTGCAAGATGAATTGATAATAGACAATGCAGATGATAATCATGTTTCTTTCTTGGCAAAGCATAGCTTTGACATAATGGCACCAGCTGACAATTTGCAACTCCATAAACTGGAGGCATGATTCTAATTTATGTATGGAGCTAATGGATCATTGCTCCTGTGATAAACTGCTCATGGTAGGTAGGGTTTACCAGCAACTGGGTTTCCTTTTGCACGTTTCTTTTATTTAATTTTACTTTATTTTGCAAAGTCAACACATTATTAAATCTGAGCAAACATTTCCTGGCTGAAGTTAGATCAAATTACCAAATCCATTTAAGAGATGGGATTTAATTGCTTTTGGAAACAAACTTGTATTTTAAATTAAAAACAAATATAAAGATTTTCATTTTCTAATACAAAGAAAGATTACAAAAATGTATCATAACCAGAAATCAAATCAATAGGCTTTAGTGGGAGGTGATGGATATGTTGGAGCAGCTCCTACAAACCTTTAGGGTCTATGTATGTTATAATTGGGGCATGTGATTGCAACACATGTGAACATACCCCAGCTAGCTTTAATCTAGCTAGCATGGGGACACACAGCAGTGAAACACAGCAGCACTGGCTTTAGTGCAGGCCATTCAGATCTGCCTGGGATCCTGGGTACGTCTGAGAGGGTCAGTTCCATGCTGCCACAGCTTCACTGCTAGGCAAAAGCTAGCTCAGATATGTCTACTCCTGCTGCTGTCAGACCTCCAGTTGCAGAGTAAGTCACACAAGCAGTCTCACCGGTAGCTCTCCTCTTCCTAAGCACAGTAGCCACCCTGTGGCTTATAGAGTGTCCCCCTGTATTAAGTCTCTCACCATTCTATGGGGATTTTGCCATGAGACCCCAAGATAGCAATAACCTCCCAGCTTCCATCTCTGCAGTGCAGCGTCCCCATGTCCAGATAAGGGTGTTACTAGTTATAGCAGCTTTTCAGGGCTTTTGTTAGCTCATATTTAGAGTGCAAAGCTCCATGGAACGGGGACTATGCCAGGGACAGCACCCAGCACAGTGGTGGTGTCTAGCAAATAATGACAATGAGGGCTGGTAATTATGAATAATGATTAATTACAATCAATTCCTTATGAATTAACATGTGGAATGTGCTTGGAGATCCTGGAGTGGCACACACTACGCAACTACAAACTCTGGCTGTAATTATTACTCACTCTGCCATGCAGCAGAAGCAGGACCAAAGCCAGAAAGGCACTTCCAGCCCCTCTCCTCAAAAGGCTAAGACCGGGAGCCTAGGGAGTGCCCTTTTCTAACCCCCTCGACTCCCCCGGCCCTAGGTGCCATCCTGTTCTGCCAGTGGGAATGATCCCATGCATAGTTAGCATCAGCCTCAGTCCAGCACTCAGGTCTTCTCACCTGGACCCCTGCTCCTGTGCAGGCAAGATCAGGGCCCTACTTTATTTCACACTATGCTGCCGTAGCTGCCGGAGCACCAGCATTTAAAATGTCCATTGCCCACACAGCTGCTTTTCTCTTTCGTTCTACCCAGAAGAAGAGCAGCGAAAGCCTTGTGGGGAAGGAGGGAGGGGGCCTTTCCAGGAGGAACACAAAGCATTCAAAAATCTATTGGCAGCATTAAGCAGTCCATTAAATTGCTCCCAGGAGTGCTGGAGATGCATTCTGTTTACAGTGGTGAGGGCAGAAGGCTAAAGTACTTTACTTGACAGACTCATGTGATTTAAGGCTTAGACTTCATCAGGTTGAATCACAAACCATGTTTGAGTTATCATCAGTCACTATAAATATTAGAGATGTGAGGGCTTGGAAAAACCCATCTAGCTCTGTCTCTTTCTCATACCCAGCACAGCACTTCCAGGCTGTGAACCTAAGGGGAGTTTAATTACTTGGACTGGCTGGACCTTTGGACTATGCTGCCTTCTAGACATAGCCCAGGGCTCATGATCCCACTTTCCTGAGTGGAAATTTTGGGCTGGCAGAATTCCTGCTTAGCAGCCGACGTTTTGAGTGGCTCCAATGTGTGACATTTTATGCAGATTATATAATGAACTAATTTTCACATTTACAAATCATTTGCATACGTCCATAAACTTTAGGTTATGGTCAACAAACTATGCCCCAAGCAGTGCGTGGGGAGGAAAGAGAAAGTCGGGGCTGCGAAGGTAGGCAAGCGAGTGAGCGCCAGATGGCGACTGGGGTAGATAGGTGGGTGCTGACCTAGGGTGAATGGGGCTGGGAGGAGTCCCTGGGACGCAGTCTGAGTCACATTGTTCAGACAAATAGTTTATTCACAGAAAAAGGCTGTTTGAGATCAACCAAACCTATTCACAAATTCCACGGAGGGTGGGGTCCCCAGATGCTGCTGAAATACACATAATGAAGAAGAAGAGGTGGGGAAATACAGATGATCTAGCGTTCATTGAGTCCAGGAGTTAAAACCTTTCTTAAGAAACAGATTTTGAATGCTAGGCACTTTGGTGACTTGAGTTTCGCTCTTGTGGTTGAGGCTGCAAAGATGACATCCTGAGGGTCTTGTGTGCTGTGAGGCAGGTGTGCAGCCCACGACCCAAACTAAATGGGCTATTCCTAGGTAATTAGGGATGTCCTGGCAGAGCAGCTCCAGGAGCATCGAGAGGGGGCTACTAGGAGGGAAGCATTTATACTGGAATTATCTATATCATGTCTTCAGTTCTACTTTCTATATTAATTAAACTCAATAAGCCCAGCTGAGGACTCAGCAGCTCTAGCTGTGCCAATGCTGCCATCTATAGTAGTCTCTCCAGTAGTACAAAATTTCCCTCTGATCTGGAGAATCAATCTCCAGACATTCAGGTCTCAGAGAAGCAGAGGGCAGAACTTATCAGACAAGGTGTGAGGATTTGTCTGAGATGAAACCTAGTAACAAAACACTCCCTGTACTGTGGAGAGAGAAGCCAAGGAATTGCCCCCAGAGTTCTGTCCGTAGGCATCTGCTGCCTTCCCAAACAAACTTCCTCCTTTTTCCTTCTCCGTAGGAATGAAACCCTGATTCTCCCATCTCTAGCCCACTTGGCCACCCTCCCTGCACTTCTCCAGCACTCCTCTCCCATGTCCAGTTGCACACTCACTCCGCGCTCAAGAGATGGCACAGCACAACAAGTGAGAAGCCACAGAACGTGAAAGTTTTGCATTCTGGAGTCAAGAAAGGTTATACTGAGAAGAATGGGAGTTTACCAGCTGGCTTGATTTCCCCGCAGTGATGGCTGTCTCCCCACTTCAGGTTAAACTTGGAGATATACCTATCTCATAGAGCTGGAAGGGACCCTGAAAGGTCATTGAGTCCAGCCCCCTGCCTTCACTAGCAGGACCAAGTACTGATTTTGCCCCAGATCCCTAAGTGACACCCTCAAGGACTGAATTCACAATCCTGGGTTTAGCAGGCCAATGCTCAAACCACAGAGCTATCCCTCCCGTTTGCTGTGTGGGTGGCTGCAATTTTAGCTACCAGACATTGTATGTTCATCTCCGATTTCCAGCACATGCAAAAACACCCCATAAATAGTGTGCTGGGTTTTGTTTTGTTTTTTTAATTTGAAGCTGTCTTGCAAGCAGTGATGTCTAATCTTTGGAACATCTGCTCAGAGCAGGCAGCAATCCCTTAAATGCCACTGCGCTCTTAAGAAGTTTTCTCCTTCTCTGTGGGGGCTCCTGGAAGAATTTCAGTGACATAAAGCACTTCCCACCGCTCCAGCTAATGATCACAATACCAATGGTATCTGCATGCTATGATATTCCTTTAGTACAGCCTGGGGAGGTGCAGAAGAGAATCGACACAATAACATCTATTAATCCCCTACAGCTTGATTTCCCTTCATTAGAAAATAATTTCCCAGCCCAGGTAATAACCAGTATCAGCAAAGCAGGCAGAGTCACAATGCTGCTGGCCCATCTACCTACACTGGGCAATATCTCCAGGCGGGAGGATTTTGCTAGTTTCCCAGGTTTAGGTGAGCAATAAATTACAAAGGTTTGGGGTGGGGGAGTTAGTTGCATATTTAAAGAGACAGGAGAGGTTTTGAGCTGTGCATTTGGGAAATCCTCTGCTCTGATTTTTTTATATATATATATATATATATATATACAGCAGGCTCCAAACTACAGCAGGTAGGTTGCTTCCTTGAGGTGGAGCCCTGGAGAATTCCAGATTCCAAAATGCCAGTGGAGCAACAAAAGACCCATATGGCAAACAGCCCCCGCACCCACACACACACACACACACACACACCCTCTGATCTCTCACCTTGACATCCCGATGCTGAGAGCACGAATGGGTCTGCTAGCCGGGTACCAGCAATCTGCTCCTCAGCTCATGCATAGGAACCCACAGCAATCGGTAAAAGGGAAACAAACCCAGCCTCATTTAGCGCAGTAGCCGATAATTTTATCCCACTCCAACTTTCGGGAGAGGGATGGTTGGGTGGTTTCCCTGCAATCCCCCGTCATGACAAAAGATTGTGGGCAGAGCATCACCCAGCTGAATGGGCGAACAGGCTGATCTGGCACCTGCTGATTGCTCCTGCCATCAGATCCCAACATTGGTCCGACCTGCCTGCAAAGAGAGCAGGAAGGCGATTTCAGAGGGGGCAGTGACAAAATGGGGCAGAAGGGAGGCAGAGGGAATCCCTTTGGGGCATGCAGTGTAGTCCCTTCCTTATTATTTTTTGTAACGATTTGGTTTCATTTAGGATTGGCATCCATCACTGTCTGGCACCAAGTGCGCACAGTTACACACCTACACTGGGAGCGCCACTGGAGTCAAGGGGCTTATGCCATTCGACACCAGCAAAGGATCTGGCCCCTTCGCTGTGTCAGTTCTTGGGACAGGGACCAGAGTGTCTTCTCATGCACTTGGATGGTGCCCCTCGCAACAGGGCCACAATCCGGACTGGGGGCTTTAGGGGCTCCCCAATGTAAAGAATCGTAATAATAAGCAGATATAGGGAATTAATTCAGGGTGAGCATCAGGCGTCCTGCAGGGATGAGCCAGCCAGAGACTTCAGCCGGGAGGAGCAGCTGCAGAAGCAGCCAAAGCAGGGACTGCAGCCCTAGGGAGCAGGGGGTAATTTGGGGCCCACTGGGGTTACCCCTCCACCCACCATCTGCCTGGACCGGCACTGCGTAGAGACGACCCACACACGCACTCCAGGGCTACTAGGGCCCAGCTGGTGCCTCCAACCCCCTCCTTGCCATATGGACCCAGCAGGGAGGAGCAGGTCAGCCAGTGGGAGCAGATTGCAGAAGCAGCCCAAGCAGGGACTTTCAGACAGCTGGAGAAATGTCGACACGGTGAACTGGACTTCCTCTGCCCTGTGCTGATTGGCTGTTTGCTCCAACCCTCTCCTGCCCCCTCCGCTTCACCCCACTGACTCCCTCCTCCCCTTCCCTTCAGTGCCCCCTCTCCCTGCCTGCTTCCTCCCATTCAGCTGATCCCCTCCTACCTCAACCCAAACTCACAGAACTGCTTGGCATTTGCTGCCATCCCATCGTTCACTCTGCCCAGGTGTTCTACCCCTTCTCCACCCGGGTCTGTCTGGTCTAATTAGAGTCTAAGCTCTTCGGGACAGGTACTGTCTGCTTAACACCAACAGACCCCGGTCATTAGTGGGGCAGGATCGAACCGGGGACCTCTGGAGCTTAGCGCATGAGGCTGTACAGCATGAGCTAAAAGCCAACTGGCTGTAGAGCAGACTCATTTTACCTCTCTCTTGGTGCCACTAGAGGGGACAGAACACCACACCCAGGAGGTGGGGGGGTTACATACTTCCCCTAGCTGAGGAAGGGTGCCCCAAGCTTCAGGGACTTCCCAGTTGAAATCCCAGACATGCAGCCACCTGTAATCCTGACAGACCTCGTTGTTGGGAGGCAGCATTGATCCAGGGACCTTTAGGGCTTAGTGCCTGAGCCTACAACCAACTGCCTCTTAGTTAGTCAGTTTCTCTCTCTCTTTAAGTGGTCTCAGTGCTACTAGCTGGGACAGAACACCACACCCAGAAGGCGTGTGGGTTACATTTGTACCGCACCTAGCACATTGGGGCCCTGTTCTCAGCTGGCCTTTAGGCACTGCCATGCTAAACATTAATAGTAACACTACTACTCACAGGAAAGACTCCCATTGACTGCCATGGGCTTTGGAGCAGCATTTGAGCCCAAAGGCAGGATGTCTGGGTATTTCAGCATTTAGAGCGATGCCAGCTAATCTGTGCAGCATGCGGGGAGGGCTGGCTGAGCTTTGGGAAGAAAGAAATCCCACCGAACTGAACAGGGCACAGACATCCCCAGCAGTGGGGAAGCTGCAATCAACACATGCAGCGTTGCTCTTTTGAGTTTCAAAGCTAAAGTCCCTCTGTTCCGCTGCTCCCCTCGCCGTCCCCCAAGCTGTGTACAAGACCAGGACCATCTGGCGGATGGAAATGTACCATATTAGAGACATATGCATGAAGGCAAAATATCCACCCAGCTCTTCCTTGAGCAACTGCTGTCACAAAGTGGATTTCAGAGGCAATTTCACCAGACTCAGAGCTTCTGAGCACAGCAGTGCATGGCATTTGCAGGGGCATCTCAATCCCTTAGCTCAAGGCCATGATATGCCCCACCCCAGCAGGCCCTCTCAAAGTCACAGGGGCCCAGCAAGTAGGCAGCCTGGTCATGTCAGCTGAAAACGTCCTGAACAGATGCAGCTGGTAGGGCGTGCACCTAGGTACTACTATCTGCGCCTTCTAGCAGCCTTCTGGTCTATGACAGCACTTCGGGTCCCAGGAGCTTCATAGAATCGTAGGGTTGGAAGGGACCTCAGGAGGTCATCTAGTCCAACCCCCTGCTCAAAGCAGGACTAATCCCCAGGCAGACTTTTGCCCTATATCCCTAAATGGCCCCTTCAAGGATTGAACTCACAACCCTGAGGTTAGCAAGCCAATGCTCAAACCACTGAGCTATCCCTCCCCCCAGCTTTGGGGAAACTTCAAATAAACACCAAGACTGAGGCAAAGCCACAGTACGTTTCACTGTTCAAACAAGCCCGCTGAGGACAATGGGATAATTCACTGCCAAGGCATTCATTTGTTTGTTTATTATTAATATTGAGCACGGGTGTGTGCATGCTGCGTCTAAAGTAATTATCGTGTGTGAACAAATCTAGCACATACGGGACACTCCACATGTATGTCAGCATGTGATGCAGTCTGTGGGCATCTGCCAGAATTGCAGTTCTCCCAGCTTTTGTGAAACACCAGAGGCATCAAAACCTGGCCCATCTGAAGGACATGTTGGCACCTTGGCAAAAGCCAGAGAGCGGCACCTAACGTGTATAGAATGGTACAGACTGCAGCCTCCGCTGGCGAATCCTGCAGAGACTGCAGGTCGCTGCACATGATGCTGCATCTTGATCCAATAAGGGCTAGAAATGGGATGACCAGAGATGGGCCTGATCCAGACTTCTGAATCTAAACCTCCCCAGAACATGAGGAATGTTCAAAATCCTTGTCTAAGACCAGAGCCAAACCCCCTCCCTGAGAAAACCCTTCATGCTTAGAGGAGTTTGAAATTCAGACTCCGAGCTGAATTCCCAGCTCTCAAAGGCAATGCATCATGCAGAGACTGCTGGTCCCAGCATGCTGTTCTGCACCCAGGGGCGGCTCTAGAAATCAGGCTGCCCCAAGCAGCGCGGTGCGCTGCGCCGCCCTTCCCCGGTCCTGCGGCGGGTCCCCTCTTCCCACGGCTCCGGTTAAGCTCCCGCAGGCATGCCTGCGGCAGGTCAACCGGAGCCCGGGACGAGCGAACCTGCCGCAGGCATGACTGCGGCGGGTGCCGTGGTCCCGCGGCTCCGGTTGACCTGCCGCAGTCATGCCTGCGGGAGCTCAACCGGAGCCGCGGGACGAGCGCCCCCTCCGCAGTGATGCCTGCGGCAGGTCCACTCATCCCGGGGCTCCGGTGGACCTCCCGCAGGCATGACTGCGGCAGGTCCGCCGGCCCAGCCTCCCGCCCTCCCCGGCGGCAGGGGACGCCCCCTACATTTTGCCGCCCTAGGCACCAGCTTGTTTTGCTGGTGCCTAGAGCCGCCCCTGTCTGCACCTGGATACTGGCAGCAGTAAGGAGTTTTCTGCAATGTGGGCCTCAGAGACTACAAGTCCCACAATGCAGTGTTCTCCGTTGCATCAAGCAGCCAGTTGCAGTGCATTCTGGGACCTGTGGTCACTATGGGTTGCACCGCTGCAGTGCAGGTGGAGGGCGTGTTGTCAGACCCTGGCCCTTCATCTGGCCCTCATGGCACACACTGCTGCTCTGTTTCCAACCCCGCGTTCCTTTCAGGGCTGATCTCAGCTTTGAATGGCAGCATTGCCAACCCCAAGTGTTCAAAAAGCACAAGTCAGGCTCACCAAAAATCATGAGATTGTGTAAAAATAATCTAGTTGGCATTCTTTTCATTTGCCTTCTGCTTTTTGAGCCTTCAGGGTGCACTGAGGTCACATTTTGAAGCTTTCCACACAACCTCAAGGGCTAGAAACTTACTTTTTCTTTAAGAATGAAGGCTGAAATCATCCCAGATCCACTTGATTCCAGGAGCTGGGGCTTTAAGGGAAACAATAATGATCATGAGACTCATGACAAAATTGCGAGAGTTGGCAACACTGGAATGGAGAGTTAGAAGGAGGAGATTTGTAGGGCTAGAAATTGGTTTTCCGGGGATGCGAAACATGTAGCGCTCAGTGTCCCAAGCAGGGGTTCCTCTGAGTAGGAGGACTGTCACCTGAGAGCACTGGTTATTATTGCTCAGCCCTGGGGGAGCCAGCCGCACGCTCAGCAGAATAGCAAGTGCTGCTCTGGGTGCCATTGCAGAAGGATGGAGCTGGCTGCCACCTCCTTAGCCGTGTCAGCCCCCAACCCTTTCCTGCTGCAGAAGCCAATTAATCTGCCCCATTCTTTGCCCTCCTCTCTCCCTCCTTCCCTCAAACGAGAGCCTGGGGGTTTCAATCAGGGAATTCACTTTCTCTCGGCACTGCTGTGCAGGTTCTGCTCTGTGTTTCCATCCATTTCCACACTTGGCAGGGGTGGGGGTGGCGGGGAGCTGGGTTTGTGTTTTAAACGGCTGGCTCAAAGGCTGAGTTTCAAGCTGTATCGTTTTACCTGCTGGGGATCCTTTTCTCCCCCAGCCCAGCCAGCTGAGGAAATGGGTGGAAAAGCTGAGCAGAACTCGGGCAGTGACATCAGCGGAGTTATTCCTGATTGACACTCCCGTGAGAGGCAAGTCAGGTCCAATATCTTTTCCTGGCAACTTCCCAGCTATTGTGAGCATCGCATGATGTTAGCAGCTCTTTAGTCTGGAGATCTGGGGGGATCTCCAACAGACCAACAGCACGATTTGGTTTGACCATTCTGCTATTAGTTGCTTTAGCCAAAACACATTTTTCCCCCCTTCCTAATATTTTTCCATCCTTAATTTTTTCTAATTGACGTCGTTCTCCCAGGATGCGACAGTTTGTGGGCAGGGAAGAGAGTTATATGTATAAAAATCCTAGCATGTGCTTATTTACCTTGTGGTTTCTCAAAGGGCTCCATCACTAATTTTTATTATGAAAAACCAATAATGTTTAAGCTGCTTAAATCCAAGCGACACAAAATCAATGGGACAATATTGCTACCCCGGATGACTTGTGTAAATATTTTGTTCCTTATTGTTTGCCCAATGAAAAAGCAGACAATCCCTCTGGAGTGGGAAGTGAATTAAAAGCTCCCGGCCAACAGCGTTTTGGTAATAGCATTAGCATCGTAAAATGCGTCATTAGGTCAGTGCCTGTCGGTATCACAAGGCATCAGGGAGACCTGTAGAAAGGCAGGAGGTGATGCACGTTTATTAAAACCAGGTTTACAAAAGAAGCTACTTTAAAAAAAAAAAGTTTGTTTAATGTCACTTGTTTCTGTTGAACAGTGTCCTACAAACCGCTGCAGTTTTATTCACCACAAGCCTGGTCCCACCCCGATCATGACTTCCCTGCTTTAACTCATTGCACGGCCTGTTAATTAGATGTTTATTATTTCTTAAATAATTGCTTGGTGCTGCTCCATTGCTCTAAGCTCTGCTCCTTAGAAAGAAGGAGTATGAGTCAGAATGCCTGGGTTCTACTTCTGCCTTTGACCTGGCAGGATTCTTTAAGTGAGTTACTTAAGCTCTTGGGCCTATTGCCAGTGGGAGTTAGGCACCTAAATAACTTGGAGCATCTGGGCCTCTGTGTCTGTCTTTCTATCCAAGTATTTTTACTGGTCAGATAAGTCACAGAATGTTGTTTCTCTTCTGTGGCTGGATGAATGCACAAGCATCTCTGACCCAAAGTTTCATACACGTCCATTTCAAATTCTCTTTCCATGAATCCTCACACATGGGACTTTGGAATTCGCTATCTGTACAAGAAACTTTGTGGAAAGTGAACAAAAAGGCATGAATGTGAATAAAGAAAATAGTTTTAAAATTAAACAAAGATTTTGAGGAGGGCTTTTTGTTCCGTGCTGGCTCATGAACTCTGCTAAACTGCAGTTTTCATTATCATCTCTTCCATCTCCTGCCAGGGGCTAGTTCAAAACTGACTTTATCTTGTAGATTTCTTTAATAAAATCCCATTGCTGGAGATTCTGAGCTCAAATTGCCTGGAATTCGAGATCTGCTCAAGCTGACAGAAGCTTTTAAAAACACTGTCAAGCACTGGAAGTGCCAGATTTGGTTAGGGTGATGGCCCTGGCTCTTGGGAATACAATTGCTTTGTTTTCTCCTCCCAGGTAGCCTGCAATCATTACTGTAAAAATAAACAGCTTGTTCCTGGAGGGTCAAAAGTTGCATTTTAGGCAGTTTCCGAGGTTTATTGAAATTTGGGTATGAAAGTACACTCTAAACTTACATTTACTAGACAAGCTCTCAGACTGCATCAGAGCTCTTGTGCATATACTTATTTAAGTATGTTGGGGGGGGAGGATTTCAAATCAGACTGTTGAGCAACCACTTTGCATCTGACCTCTCAGTCCTCCTCCTCAAAGGAAACCTGCACAACACTTTCAAAAGACGAGCTTAAAGTCATAACTCTGCTGGACACTAAAAATCATGGACTGAACAGAGACACTGAATTCATGGCTCATGACACCAATCTGTAAGCCACTAACTCCCCTTTTGTCCTATGGCAGCAGAAGTGTTAATGGGCCACTTCACCATGAATGCTCCCTTTGAACATGTGCTAACCCCTTATACTAAACAATCGTTCCCCCTGGCAGTTAGCTGTGAGGATCCCCAGACGCTTCCCAGACCTGAAGAAGAGCTCTGTGTGGCTCGAAAGCCTGTCTCTCTCACCGCCAAAAGTTGGGTATCACGGTACCTCACCCACTTTGTCTCTCTAATAGCTTGGGACCGACAGGGCTACAACAACACTGCGTATCACAAGACAATGGTATTTGTGCTCCTAAATTAGTAATGCAGTTCTGGAAACCACACACACACACACACACAACAGACAGTAAGTGCTGGCCCAAGGCCACACACTGGGCCTATGGCAGCACCAGACTGGAGCCCAGGTCTCCAGCTCCGCGCCTTAAACATCAGACCAGCCCTCCCCTGAGGTGCTGAGGTGAGGAGAAAAGAGCTCTTCTAATTCTCCTTTCGCTTTGTTGTAACTTCACTGGCCTCAGTGGAGTCACTCCTGATTCACACACCTGGACATGAGAGCAGATCAAGCCCAGTGTTTGCAAATTTCATGACCAACAATTTCTCTCTCTCTTTTTTTTTTTTTTTTTTTGCTAATCCACCTGATGAATCTGCATCCTAAATGAGAACTCAGAGACTGGATTAAATAGGCCATCAGTGTCATAGACATCTCTATTACTAACAACACAGTTACAAAAAGTGGAAGAGTCTTTCTTTTATTAAGAGAAAGAAACCAGGGATTTGAATCAAAATAACAATTAATCAGCTGGTTTTCAGCCTGAACAGACCTGCAAAAAAGAGAGAGAAAGAAAAGAGAAATAACTGTGAGCTTCATCTCTGCCACCTGTCATTGAACAGGGCTCCTGTAAAACAGCCAGCAAACCAGATTTTAATGGAACTTACAATTTAGGGAGACAAGGGGAGGGGTGGGGGGAAGAGAAAAATTGAATTAAAAATGCTTCCAGAGCTGGGCTGCTCGACAAGATAAATAGAGATCATCATTTCTTCTCTAAGGGAGGGAGCTGCTGCTGTATAGTTCACCTGAGGAATGCAGGAAAAAAATTAATGCCTTCTGCCAGAACCATTAAAACCACTCATTAAATATCCCATTTATCTTCTGTTTCCCCAGGGTTCAGGGCTCAGGACAGACACCTTCACCCAGTATCTCAGAACCAGGCTCTGCAGTGGAAGCCTTTACTTTTAACTCCTTTGTATAGGTTACTGTTCCTGCCACCAAATGTTCACTGTGTGGCTCCTGGGACTTTTCAGGGAAACTGATCGCTGTTCGGGTGTGAAAGGCGCGCACGGCCGTTATTGCTCTCTGCCACCTGGGAGCGGTAAGATCCAGGAAGCCTTTTGCTGCTGTGGACTATGGAGTGACCACTGTCCTCAATGAGGAGAGGCAGCTCACCTGCCGTGCAAAACACCACGGCATCTGGGAGGAATCACACCCGGCTTTACAAGAGCCTTCCTACCCACAGAACTTAGCCTCTCTCTGCACAGACCTCTCCAGAGCTCCTGCACAAGGGCCCGGCACACGCAGAAGACCATGAAGGTCTTTATAAGTGACAAAAGCCTTAGGACTTGATGCCAATCCCACTGAAAACCATGGATATCTCTACACATGTCGCAGGGCTTCGGACCAGGTCCGGACCAGAGCCAAAAAATGATTGGATTGATTAGCAGGAGCACAGCACACCTGCTGATTTTTCAGCAGAAATCAATGAGAACAAGCAGAGGCCGCTTGCTCTAGCAGTAGAAAGGAAAACAAACCAATCTGCTCTCCCATCCAATGTTTCCCTTGACTTTGAAAACAATGCTATGGTTACCACTGCCCATTTCCCAGCCGGCCCAACCAGAATTGAATGGCAGACCCTCCAGACACAAATTCAAACTAGCCCTGGATTTGGTCTCCTTACATTTACCTACTTACCCAGGGAGGAGTATATCCTCAGCTAGCTGTCAGCAGAGAATATTAACTGTTCATTATTACAGCACCTGAGAGCCCCAGAGAGATGGGTTCTGTACAAACACAGAACCAAAAGACAGTCCCTGCTCCAACGAGCTTACAAGGTAAGTCTAAAGCAAGAGGCAGATGGACACAGAAAGACAGGAGAGTACACGGAAACGCCATGGTCAGTGTGATAGCTCGCAGTGGTTTTTAGGCCTCGCAGCAGAGGAAAGTTTTCAGGAGGGTTTTGAAGTAGGTTACTGAGTTAGTTTTGCAGCCGTTTACAAGGAGCTTGTCCCAGGCATGCGGGACACCATGGAAGAAAAGTGCTTGTTTGTCAAATCTAACAAGTGGGTGACAGAGGCTGACACCACAGGCCGGTGAAAGTCAACATTTCGGTACCGAATGAGAGACGATGGGTAGAGTGGGGACAGGCCGGAAGGGCCTTGAAAGGGAAGACAAGTAGCTCATGTCAGAGACAATAGAGAAGATGGAGGCAGGGAAGGATTCACAGACAGGGAGTGACATGGTGAAAGCAACGGGCTTGGAAAACGACCTTTCCAGCAGTATTCTGGCTGGATGTAAGCAGGGCACAGCAAGTAACCCCCAAACACAAACAAACACACACTACAGACAGTCACCTACCCCACAGATGCTGTATTTGCTCCTCCTTCACCTGGAGAACTCCCTTGCGAAACTCCCTGTTAGCAGCCCCTGGTCGCTTACTTACTTTCCATTTCATTGAATGTCCCTTTCTTGTGTCACAAGGCAACTTATACTAACAGAGAAGGACTGTGTGTGTGTTTCCCAGTTCATTCCTGCCCTGTTTATTCGTGGCTTTTTCATTTTCAAAACAGGGAAGTGTTTAATAAAGAGCAGAGCCAAGCAATCCTAGGGAGAAAGGGCCAGGGAGTGCTAGCACCAACCGATAAACAATATTAAATATTGACTTGGAAATGGCTTCAAAAACACGGGGTGGATAAAACAATGCGATTTCCAACAGAGCACCAGTGTGCAAGATGAGCAGTTGTGTTCCCCCGGTGCTCTCTTGCACCTGCCACTTTTCTCATGCCACCTGCTGACCTTTCTCCCCAATGAACTGGTCTCTTGGGATGTCGAATTGTGATCATGGCTTCTGCCAGGAAGGATGCTCAGGAAAAGCATTCTCCCCATTCCTTTTTCTTTCCCTCCCTCGCCGCCAGTCATTCCTCCGCACCATCTGTTTGCATTTGCATATTTAATATTGAACTGTCCCTTATTATCATTACGGTGGTGATATCTGAGTGATAGCGCTGCCTGAGGGAAGCTTCCCGTCTCTGTCTTTATCGTTTGCCTTGTGTCAGGGTGGCACTTTCCTTTCTCCTTGGGATGGGCCTATGTCTTGTTTCAAATTCCTTCTTCTGCTACCACCCTCCAAAGTATCTTGCCATTTTTGATCTCATGCAAACAGGTTTTTAACAAAGGCATCTGGACGCTTGAACAGAAGAATAAATCAATACATGGGCATTCCCAGAAGAGCCAGTCGGGCAATGATTTCTGGGAGGGGGCAGATGAAAACCCAAAATATATTGACAAAAACTGACGTTTCCTGTGAAAAATTCCATTTAATCAAAAAAAAAATCCATTAGGGAAAAAAAAAGATGGAAAATGTGAGACCAGCTCTAATTCCCCCAGCACTAAAGTTGAAAGAATCACCAACTGCAGGTCTTGGGGGGGAAGGAGATGGCTCCTGTTGCATCCTACAGCAAAAGGCGTTGTTGTTCAATGTCTATTTCTGCTTTGGACTGAGCCACTGACCATTTTTTCAGACTTTAAGGCCATGTCCCGCACCCTTCACTTGCACAGCAATGTAAAGCCTTTGAAGGAGAAAGAGGCCAACAAGGGGACCTCAAAGCTCCAGGCTCAGCTTTAAATCCCCTGGGCACCCTCCAAAAATGCACAACAACAACAACAACTAATAATTGTCATTCCAAAGCATCATCCCTCACTGCGGTACTGGAGGTGCTGCACAACGCAAACACTATTAACATACAATCAAACCATTACATCATATTGTCACTTTCCATCTAGCCTCTATCACGTCACCCGCTCCATCTGCCAGCAATGCCAACCTTGATGCCCCGGGCTTTTCTCCAGGCCAGAACCATCTTCCATTTTCTAGTCTGCCAAGCCACTAATCCTCCAATGCCCAATCCAGCACCCACAGAAGTCAATGAGTCTTTGCACTGACCTCAGTGGGCAGTGGACCAGGCTTCTCCGCTATCCATCAATTATTGTATCATTCTCCTAGCAACAGAGCTTTCACCTCTTCTCTTAAGAAACTGTTCCACTCTCAAGTGCATCTCTCTGTTAGCGTATTTCTCAGCTACTCGGCCTAAATCCCCCTCTCTGAATTTCACCTCATTACGCTTAGTAATAACCCTCAAATAATTCCCTTCCCCGCTTTGCACCCAAAACCCTTCACTATCTGCGGGAGGTATCATGTTCCCCTTTTAGCCACTGATGTTTTAGATACCAAGATGGAACTCGCCTGCCAAAAGAGAAACCCTTTGGTAAATCACAACAATAGTTGACCCTGAGCAGGAGTTTATAAAAGGATGGAAATAAAGGATTATCCCCCCATGTAATAGACTGCAATGATTATTCTATTGCCTCCTGAGTATATAGGCAGCAGTAAACAACCCCTCCATACACACTGTGTACTCAGCTTCTCAGTACATGGGAGCTGCAGCGGCTTGTAAACTCAGAGGCCAGTGAAATTATCTCTAAACAAACATTAAATCACAGCCCTGGGGAACAGCACCAGAGAGGCTGCACAAGCACAAACGTTGAGCTTTACAATTCAAAAGGTAAATCAGCTTTAAGACAGTAGCAGTTTTTTCCCCCTGCTGGTTCCAAACTAACCTGCTCAAGGTGGGCCTGAGAAGTAGCAAGTTAGACATGAAAAGACTCCTGGACTATTACCAGCTCCTGATGATTTCCCTGCTGAACAACACACTGGAGTTTGTGTGTGTGTGTGTAAACAATATTAAATATTGACTTGGAAATGGCTTCAAAAACATGGGTGGATAAAACAATGTGCTTTTCCAACAGAGCTTTTCCTATATATATACATATATGCACACACAGAGATCTATCTAGCTACCTCCACTTCTACCTGTCAATAGAAAATACCTTATTTCAACACACAGTCCTGCCCCTTCCTACATTTAGTAGGTTACTTTTTCAAAGGAGGGTGTAACAGGTGCACTGGAAAAAATGGCATGTGTGTTGTTGTTATTTAATATTCTTTGTATTGCAGTAGTGCCTGGAGGCCAGAGTTGGGGTGGGCACTCATGCTAAGTATTACACGGGCACTGTCCCTGCGCTGAAGAGCTTGCAGGGAGTTGCACAAGAAAAATCACTAAACGCACTTGAAGTTTTAGTTTGCAAATGCAGTTACTGGCTTTCTGTGTTTACACTGAGCATTTGCCAGGAGTGATGTGGTCACATCTGTTGAAACTCTTACCCATAAACCATGCTGAAAAGTCCTCACAAATCATAGATTTACACGGCCAGGCACTGGAGTTACACAGCACCTACAAGGCCGAACGTTCGTTCCAGCATCTTGAGCAGCAGCCTGCTCTGCCTCACGGACGGTACTGGTAGAATCAACAAGATTCAAGATAGGAAAGGCTCATTGGCTCCATGCAAGCTGGTTCCTAGGGCCAGTGCTGGCTTGCTCCCTATGGCTCCTCTCCACTGTCCGGGCGGAAGGCTGCGCAGAGAAAACCCTTTTCCAGGGCCACGCAGGGCGGGGGAGGGGTTTCTGCTAAGCGATGCTGATTGCATCTGAAAAACACACAAGCAAGACAATGCTGCTGTCAAAGAATATGCACCTCACCTCATTGCCAGGGCCCCTTCCACTCCACCCTGCCCAGCTCTGTGCTGCCACACAGTTCAGATTCCCCTGCCAGCTCTTTTAAGAGTAGGCGCTTCCCTTCTCATTGCTATGTGAAGAAACAAAATATACCCAGTCCCAGAAGAGGAGCACAATGACCCCGAAGAACCAGGGCCAACGTAACCATCACCCCTTCGCAGCCCTCCCACCGCTTCGCTGGCTCTGGTGCTTGTCAACAAAGCCCTTGACTCTAGTCATGTGCTGCCTCAAAGCTAGCCCAGTAGGTACAATGCATTCAGCTGCTTCTTCACCATGCCACTTTCTGTAAATGCAAAAACAAAGGTGCATGAGACACAAAGACATGGATATAGTATGAGAAGAAAATCTTTAGCTGGCCCAGTGCCCACCACTCGCCTGCACTGCTATATAGCCTGGCAGGGCCTTAACCTAGAAGCAGAACTCACAGGGCGGGGGAGTCTGAGGGCCGGCCACTGGACAGCGAGGGCTACAGCTTGCCAAAGCAGGTGCAGATCAGGTCCGTGGCTCTCTAGCTGAGCATCTCCACCTGCAGTTGATCTGTGAGCACCACAAGTGTGCATGTGATTTTTGCACTTGCAAAAAGAGGGGCCAGGCCAGAAAATGGCTCGAGAGTGGTTGCACACTTGGCCCTGAATTCTGTAGGATGCTCCAAGCAAAGCAATATTTGATGAGACCATCCAGCTGAGGACATAACCACCTCCAGTGGTGATGTTAACAAGGGATTTCACTACATTCCATGCCCCAGGCTTCCTTCCTATGTCGTCTCCTTAGACTGCCAGCTCCTTGGGCCAAGGGACTTGAGTTCATATCTCCACTCCATTGCCCTGCGCAAGCCGACAAATGGATACACGTTGGCTTCCCCAAGAACCTGTAGCATTCTTAGGCTTCTCCCAAAGCAAGGGGCTGTGTGTGTCAGGTACACAACTTGAAATGCCTCAGAAGGGCCTGAGCTACAGGAAGTGAATGCTTGGCACTTTCTGGGCGTTGTAAGGGATCTCAAGCTGGGCCCCCAAAAGCATTAATCACTTTTTAAAATCTTGTAGAGAGTCATTTCCAGAGAGAGAGAAGCAGCCACAATTTAAGCAGCAGCAGCAGCAGAAAGCCAGCACCTCCTGCAGCACTGCAGCCATGTGCACCATGGCAGGGCACTGGGCCACTACGGAGAGAAACACCTGCCCTGAGGAGTCACCAAGCCTGCTTCCCGCAGCAGAGTCACCCTTCTGCAGTGGGCACCCGAATTCACAGTGCGCAGTCCAGGACGGCAAGAAACATCATCACTGTGCCTCAAAGGCTCCTCCGGACTGTCTCTCTGGGTCTGTCCTGCGGGTCCCAGGTGCACGTGCCCCCGCTACCCACCTGGCCAGTTTCACCCACTGCTGTACCCAGCACTCGCTGAGGCACAGGGAGAATGTCTCAGGTCTGTTACAGACTCACCAGACTTTAGGGAGAAGTCATCGGTTCTTTGGAAAAATCCAAAAGGCAAAACCAAGTGTTTGTGAAAACAGCTTCTGCCTCTGGGTGTTTGTGTACACGTGACGGTTAAAAAAAGAGGGAGCGAGAGAACAGATTGCTGCTGCCGGCTGCGATGCCGAGCAGGAGAGAAGCACGTCGCATGAGAAAATCGCTCCTGTGGAAAGAATTCCTGCAGCGGGATCCTTGCTCCAGGGTCTTGCTCCGCAGCCCAGGCGTGGCGGGGAACAGCGCAGAGCCCCGGGACACGGCTCTTGTCAGTCAGGCCCACATTTTTCAAAGTAGCCTCTGGTTTTAGGTGCTGACTTTTGGGTGCTCAGTTCAAGACACCTTGAGAGGGGCTGACATTCAGGCAGTGCTGAGCAGCCACAGCTCCCATTACAGTCAACGGGAGGGGGGCTAAGCACGTCTGAGAAGACGACCCAAAGACACTAAAATGGGGTCAGAATTAGAGACCCCTTTGGAAAACGCAGGTCTTACCGTCCCCCTCTGGGCAGCACCAAGGGGAGATGGTCAGTGGCACGCACTAGCTTTATGAGCCCAACGCCCCCTGACTGTCCAAGGGCGTTGGGTGCTTAGCTGCCCTCTCTGCCTCGGAAAATCTCCACCACGGTGCCAAACTCCACAGAGGGTGAGGCCGGGCCTTCCGCGGCGCAACCATAACGTGGAGCCCTAGGGTGATGCTGTGAGGTACTATAACAATGGTTAGTTTGCAGTGCCCGGCAGTGGGCGAAGTGCCTTCCAGGGCAGAGAAAGAGACACGGTCCTTGCCCCCCAGACCTTGCAATCCTTATACAGGATGAAACAAAGGTGGCCAAGAGACGGACAGGAGAGGACGGACAGGCGCGATGGGGATAATGATACCCAGCTCCTATCCAGAATTCAGCAGAGCTGGGCGCCAGCCTGCGGGAAACACTCCTTTGCTCTGTGGATTTCAAAACCAGATAAATAAAATCAGTGTCTTTGTTGACTCCATTCTGCCATGTGTCACTGAAGCAAGGACTGGAATTAGGGGCAAGATCAGTGGATCAGTCAGTAAAAGGAGAAACCCAATGGGGAATCCCAGGCAGCTGGGCTCCAACGTGTCTGACCATACCATGCCCTGGATTGGGCTGTTTGTTTATTTTGTTACTGGGTGGGGGTTTGGGTGGTGGAGAGGAAGGAAATTGAGTGTTGTAATTTATGCTCAAATAAATTTGTTGGTCTCTTAGGGTACGTCCAGACTACATGCCGGATCGGCGGGTAGCGATCGATCTATCAGGGATCGATATATCTAGACGCGATATATCGATCCCTGAACGTGCTCCCATCGACTCTGGAACTCCACCAGGGCGAGCGGCAGAAGCAGAGTCGACGGGGGAGCTGCGGCCGTCGATCCCGCGCCATGAGGACGAGAGGTAAGTCGAAATAAGATACGCTTACATCAACACACGCCCCTGCCCCCAGTGTAGACCAGGCCTAAGGTGCCACAAGGACTCCTGTTCTTTTTGCAGATACAGACTAACATGGCTGCTACTCTGAAACTTTTTCAGTGCCATTCTTTGGCTGACTCCCCAGCCTTCCCCGTTATTACCCACAGAGCACTGTGCCCCAGATAATCCCTCTGCCTCTGCATTTAAACCAGAGGGTGTGGAAGCAAAAGTGAGACTTACTCAGGATTCTTTTCTCTCTAATCTCTTTCCATCCGAATACTCTTAGGTGTTGTTTGTACCAATAGTAGGTAAACCAAAATCAGATGGAAATGTGATTTGTACACTGACAGTGTCCCTGTTGTGCACAGGGGGAAATTAACTTAAAGCATGGGCTGTTAAGAGAGTTAATTAGTTAATGCTTGTAAAGTGCTTTAAGATCCTAATGGTGGAGCTCAGATGAGGCTCTCTCTATGCAAAGCAAATTTCAGACTGAAAGTCCTTACTGCTCAGAGACAGGTATTAAATGCAAGAACTTCGAAAAGAAAAAACTCAGAACTGACCCCTACATACATCCTTGTGAATAAAGGCAGAACACCAGTCAAGGGTATCTTATGTGTGCATCTGTGCCCACTAATTATTCTGCCTGAAACCAGCCTTCCTGGCAGTTTCCCAAAGCCAATGCGTCAAGGACCTCGGTGTCAATATTAGCTTTATAGCAGACAGATAATAGGCGGTAACTACTCAGAGCTGGACTGTGCCAGACGACATAATGGCAAATATTAAGTTCTTCAACAAAATAGCTGCTCTCTGTGCGCGTTGGAACAAAATGCACTCAGGAGAGGAATGTATTGCAAGGCAGAACAATTAGAGAGCAATTATAGGCGTGAACTTTCCCGGCTCACCCACGTGACACCTTCCTTTTGTTCCCTCTCACTCGTGTCAAGCCACCAAACATTTTCTTTCTTACTGCTGGCAGTAACCAGCTAAATTATTATTATTAATAATACTCGGCACATCTATAGCCCTGTAGACACCCTGGGCCATTTACCCTCACAAGCCCCTCTGAGGGAGAATGGCATTACTGCATACTAATCTGGGGCTGAAGTTTGCAGACCTTACTCAGGCAAGTGGTCCAATGGAGAGAAATTCACTCCAGGGCCAGCACTAGGCTTAGGCCCTACTTCAGCCCTACAAGGCCACGGAACCACGTAAGACCCACTCCAGCCCTATGGGTGCATAGACCTTGGATTGGCTCCTTGCACAGGGATGAATTTCATCTGTTGCTAGTAAGGGTTACTCACGGGAGGGAAGACTCAAGGTTTTCTATGATCACTGATTCCCCAGGGCTGCACACTTCTCTGGTTGATGAGCTGCCCCTCTCAACAGGTAAGTAACTATCTTGATTAGTAGACAGTGAAGCTGGTCGGAAAACTGTATTTTCCACAAAATAATTGGGAGCAGAAACAAAGACAAACTTAGTTTGGGGTGTTTTAAATGTTCATGGAAATGTTCCAGTTTTGTGCTGAAAAAACAAACAAACAGATGAACCAATGTAGTTTTTTAATGTCAACATCTGGGAAATGTTGAGGGGTTTCACTGAACAAATGGAAAATTTAGAAATAAATGATTTAGTAGTTGTTGTTGTTTAGAAGAAAAGACCCTTTTTCAACTGAAAATATTTCCAAATGCAAAATTCTGAGCCGCTCCAGCAGCCAGGCTGCAAAGCTGGAGCATCAACTCTGGGGAAATTCCTCACCCACAACCCTCTCACCTCGCTGTCCCTTCAGGAGTGTCGAACGGAATGGGACAGGAACGCAAGCCTCAGTCTTACGCAGTTCGGAGAGATGAGGGTTCGCTCACTGCTCTGTGAGACAGGAGGCATTTAGGCTGGTATTTGCAAAACCTTTGAAGGAATTTGGGTTTGGATCTGGGCACTCAAATCTCCTAGGCCTGGTCTGCACTAGAAAAGTTCTATCAATATAACTATGTCGGTGAGGGGGTGGTTTTTTTACCAGCACAGCCCCTCGCATGGGGCAGTTATAGGGGTATAAAGGTGCCCTGTGCCTAGTCTACACTTAAAATGTAGGTCAGCGTAGCTATGGTGCTCAGGGGTGTGAGAAAGAGTGAGAAAGCTGTGCCGACCTAGCCGCCAGCGTAGATTTTCTGTGCACAGAAAGTCCCCTCTAGGCATCCAGTCTTGCTGTCTTGGTGGGAGAAGTTTATGTTTCTCTCTGCCCAGCCCAGGAGGAATTGTATCCACCTGTCCCCAGCTCGAACAGTGGGAATCGGACAGACAGCCAGGGAATGGAGGGAAGTGGGGACAGGGAAATGGGTTTTATTCATCACCCCCTGGCATTCCCCCTCTCACTGCTCCTCCTGCTTCTTCTCTCCTGCTGTCAGCCACGGGGAGTGAGATAGCACTCTGTCCCAGCAGTTATCGCCCCGGCAAAGCTCTCCAAGCGTCGTTATAAGCAGGGAATCATCGCCAAGTGGGGGCGTTTTCAGCACAGTCCCGCAGGGATCGGTTCTTGGCCCTGTGCTGTTTAACACTTTTATCGGTGACCTGGAAGAAAACATAAAATCCTCACTGATAAACGCCAAATGAGCCAATGATTAGCGGAGAGATAAATAATGAAAAGGACGGGTCACTGATACAGAGCAATCTGGACTGCTTGGTGAGCTGGGCCCCAGAAACAATGTGTGTTTTAATGGCTCGATGTAAATGTATCCATCTAGGAACGCAGAATGTCGGCCATACTGACACGGTGGGGGACTCTGCCCTGGGAAGCAGATAATTAGCTGGAGGTGAGCTCCCCGTGTGACACGCTGGCCTAAAGAGCTAATGTGATCACTGGATTCATAAACAAGGGAATCTCAAGTAGCAGCAGAGAGGTTATTTTACCTCCATATCTAGCACTGGTGCAACCACCGCTGGAATATTGTGTCGAGTGCAGTATCCACAATTCAAGAAGGACGATCAGTTGGAGAGGGTTCAGAGAAGAGCCGCAAAATGATTAAAGGATTAGAAACCTGACAGATTCCAGGAGCTCCATCTAAAGAGAAGGTTAAGGGGCGACTTGTTCACAGTCTATAAACACCTGCATGGGGAGCAAATATTTGAGAACGGGCTCTTCAGTCTTGTAGAGAAAGTTATAACACGAGCCAATGGCTGGAAGCTGAAGCTAGACACATTCAGACTGGAACTAAGGTGCACAGTATAACAGCGAGTGAGGGTAATTCACCAGTGGAGCAACTTACCTAGGGTTGTGGTGGACTCTCCAGCACTGGGAATTTGTCAGTGAATATTGGATGTTTTTCTGCTCGAGTTCAAACAGGAGCTAACTGAGGGAATTCCTGTGGCCTGTGTTACACAGGTGGGCAGACCCCAGAGCTGACCTGCCCCACTGACCTGTTTGCTCAGGGGTAACCTGCGTCCTTGGGACTTCCAGGTTCAGCAAGGCAGAGCTTCCAGGGTAGGGGAGCGGCAGTCCCTCAGATCCATAACTCAGCCGCTGAGTGCACTGAAAGCACCCGGCAGCCTCTGGTGTTCGGGCGCTGCTTTACCGCAGCGTACCCATAATCCCTTGCGTGCACCTGTTATTTTTCAGCCCCACAGGCCTAGGTGGACAGCAAGTCTGCCACTAGAAGTGCCTAGCCAGCTTTCCACCCATTGTACTGCAGGCTGTTCCCTAGCTGAGAGCTGTGTGTGAGGCTAAAGCCATCCCCAGCTCTGTACGTCAGCCTTCTCCTGTCGCAAGGGCTCATGCTCCTCTCCTGACAATGAGATGAAGCAAGTTTTGACAGTGTTTCCCACCCACTCAGGGAATCTGCTAGTGGCAGTTGGCAGGTGAGCGCAGCAGCAAAGGAAGCTGCAGACTTGGCTGGGAGAAACAGGATCAGACCATGGACTGGAGGAACCACCCCCCCCAAAATCAGATCCTGCTGTGCTTTGTGCATGCATAGGCTGGCGTGGCGGAGAGACTTCTGGCCTGTGTTGCTAATTGTCCAGGGCCTACGTTTTCACATGCCGAGGCCTACAATTACTAGCTATTTAGGCTCAACATTTCAATCTTGGGCACCTCAATCCATAGTTAGGGACCTAACTAAGTGTCATGATTTTTAAGAAGCTGTGAACACCCTCAGCTACCATGGATCACTGCCAGAGTGGTGGGAGCTGACTACTTCCGAAGATCAAGCCACTTTTATCTGGGTGCCCAAATCTGAATTTAGATGCCCAACTTCAAACCTCTGCGCCTACGTTTCCAAATGTGGCTAGTGATTTGGGGGGGGATGGGACGGGGTTCCATTTTTGGCTTCCCAGCTGATGATGCCTCAAAGAGGCCAAATTTTCAGCCATGCTGAGCATCCGCGCTCTGCAGTCCAGGCCCTTTTAGGAGTCTCAAAAAATCTCACAGTCACTTTGGAAAACATAGACACCTACGTGTGAAAATTTTGGCCAAAACACTTGCTAACTTTTTGCTTCGCCGTAGGGTGAAGGTACAACCTGTGCCTGCAGTTCTGAGCCCCTTGGTTCAGCAGCTCCGGAATGACATCTAAGAAGGCAACTTTAGAGATACTGCGAATGCTGAGGTGCATTCTGGCGTTAAATGTATGAGATCAGATCCTTTCCCCCTCTCCTGCCAGTGAGCTTATGGCCCAAATTCCAACTTCCACTGAATGGATTCATCAAGTTTATTAAAGTGAATCGACAGGAACTGTAAATATTCTTTCCCCTCCATTGCGCTACATTGATCATGGGTCCTGTAGACCTGAGATAAACTTTCGCCACATTTATTTTAATAACTTCCCTCTCTTTGGCTCTAAACGTGAGCAGACTGTTGATGAAGAGACCAATGTGAAACCAAGAAGCCGCAGCTGTGTCTCTAGTGAGATTAATAAACCAGGCAAAGGGGCCAAGGATCTTACCACTTCATCCCCTCCAGACAGCTCCGTTTTCCTATCTCCGGGACTCTCACCTACCGGCATGCTAAATGTTCACTCCGGGCTGAGGCTGTATCATTAATTCAGAGCGAATGCTAAGTCCTGCCTTGTGCTGTTTGGACATCTACCCAGACAGCACAAGCTGATGCAGGAAAGGTTTTCATTGTGTCAAAGAAAGGCACTCTGTGATCTGTTGCATGGCCTGAACTCAATACTCATGTGGGGAGTGGGGGTGAGATGTAGGCTGAGAGGTGTGTGCAGTGCTTCCTCCTGGTGTGGCTTTCACCATAAGCTCAATAGTGCCAGTCTGGGGCTTCTCCACTCGCCTTCAGTGCTGTGCAAATCCAGGCCTCCCGCTTGCTGTGAAGACCCTGTTGCAACTGCCTCAGAATAGAAGAGGCTGCCCCAGGTGCTCGCACTAGATTTGGACTTTGGAGATGGCCAGGCTGAGCAGTGACCAGCTGATCAGGATGGTATATTCGGGTCTGTGTCCCAGCCTGTCACCCAGCCAGCATGGGTGCTGCCATGTTTATTTCTTCATCCCCCCTAAACACCTCGCTGGGTGCTTCTGAGGTTGGTTTTGCAGCATCCATAGGGCTAGAGGGTGAAAGTCACCTCTCCGGCACAAAGCACAAAGCCAGGGCAGGGCACTGCACAGGAGCAGGAGGGGTGGTATTCTCACACGCACCAACTGGCAGCCAGAGCACTGGGCACAGAGGGAGGCTGAATCACTATAAGTGTTCGGGAGCTGCTGGTATCACCAGGGCACCTGGATGGCCTGGGGAAACTGGGGCTTAGAGTTCTTGCAAAGAGTAAATTCTATTTATTGGAACAAGAAGGAATCAAACCCCCAGTTGCTGTGTGATACTCCCCGCTTCCCAGCTCAGCAGAGACGGCTGTCTCAAAAACCGCAGGAGCAAGTTATTTGAGGAAATAACCGTGGGGAGAAAGGATAGGTGCTGTTGATCTAGGCTGGCAGTGGGTTTAGTGGGGAAACAGACTTAGCTGGTGCAACATTCTGGTCTTACCAAACTGCCGTAGCCAGGCATGGAGCAATGTAGGATGTCATCCTGGGTGGTGCCGTCTGTGTGTGTGTGCGCCTGCCCATGCATGCTGCTTGTGCATGTGTGTGTGAGCATGCGTGTGCATGCCTGCTTGCGTGTGTGTGCACATGTGCGTGTGCACATCTGCTTGTGCGAATGTGCTGGCGCCCTGGGATTTCACAGTGGTCACTATCCTGCCCATCCTGGGCAATCAGAATTTCACAGCTACATCAGGGATAAAGGTCATGTTCGCCTACCTGGAAGCACAGGCCCCTGCCGGCTCAGCTAAAGTAAACTCTCTCTTGACTGTGAGCAGCGCGGGGGCTATGGCACACAGCGGAGCATTACTGACTCCATGCAGTAGCAGGTGGAATGTACACACACATAGATGCCTCTGCCCTGCCCTTTCCATCCCTGTCTCCCACCTCTTTCGCTTCACTCAACCCTCCCTCTCCTGCTGGTCTCCCTGCTGCCCTCCCCTCCCTCGTCACTCTGCCATCCCCACCCACCTGCCCCAATCACGGCGATCACACAGGAACCTAATTCAAGCCAGGGCAAGAAGTGCCAGTGCAGGATGGGTCATCACTGCATGTATTTGTTATTAAGAGAACACGGGGGGAAGTCACTAGTGTGTCGTCTTATCTGCTGGCGGTGAGTGACAGCTCCCATTAATATTCCATTTGATGGGATGAATGATATTTCCACATGGGCCAGGTTTTCTTCCTGGCATTAGAGATAAAAACACAATAAAGATGAGGGCTGACAGCGTATGGCTCGTGCCTGACCCGCTGGCGTGTGGGCACAGCTCTGAGTTCTTGCTACCTCCGCCCCCAAAGCTAATGGGCAGAATGCTGCCAGCTCTTGTGCTGTTTTCTATTTCTACTAAAGCCCCCAACTCTTGGAGTTATGTGATCATGCAAGAATCTCAGTTTGCATTTCAAAAAATAAAAAGATTCTACCCCAATGGTGGCGGTGGAAAAAAGCTTGAAAACAGTTCGTGAAGCAGAAGGCAAAATAAAAACTGCCCCACGCTGGTTATTTTTTAAAATCTCGTGATTTATAAGCTGATCTTGTGGTTTAAGGGGGACCTTGCTCTTGATGTTTGAGTGGTTGGGGTTGGCAGTACTGCATGGAAATCCCAGATATTGCAGTCATTGCAGGTCCCCAGGGAAACTGATGAGTCCAAAGAAGTTTAGGAGATGAACTGGGGATCACAACTTCCTGACTATCACACAGCTATAAAGCCCTTTGGATAACCGGGCAGGGGGACGCAGCTCTTGGTGGGCGGTAGTTTGAGCACTGAGTAGGTTTCATAAACTGCATGCTGCTTTGTTAAACAGAGCCTCGAGAGTCTGAGACCAGTTGCCTGCACGGAGGCAATTGGCAGATGTACCTGCTGCCTTGGGTGAGAGGGGATTGTAGGGCTGGGATTCCCGGGACCTGTACTTCCCTGTGAATGAATCCTAGAAGTGATCCCAAGCTAAGCCATACTGGGAGAGTACAGAGCTTGGATGAGGGACTGCTATGGGAGACTCAGAAATGTGTGGTATAGCTTATTCAGTAGGCAGAACTTTGAGGTGCTCCATGACCATAGTGCTGAATGGGATAGACGAGATGTTTCTTGGAAAATACTAAGTGCCAGATCTGATGCCCAATAGCTAGACTCCTATTGACCTCAGTGAGCCCTGGCTCAGGCCCCACGAGAGGGGGGCGGGAATTCTGTGGCCTCCAATGTGTTGAGGGTCAGATTAGATGATCACGATGGTCCTTTCTGGCCTTACAGTCTACGAGAGCAAGCCCTGTTTTCTGAGCATGCCAACCACTTTTCCCAGGCACCTTCCAACTCACCACCGTGAGTTCATGACCTCGTACAGTAGGATGGAATTAAAATAACAGGGATGCTTCATCATGCTTGGCACTGTACAGCACTTTCCATCTTCAAAGCACTTGGCAAACCCTAACGATCCCTTGGTCTGAAAAGACAGCCGGGCTCAACTTGAAAAAGCCAACGCGCATCGTCGCCTGTCAGCTGCAACCAGCTTTTTTCATCATAATATGATTTATACTAGTGCTCATGTTCCACTCTTGGTTGGTGTTTTACCCAGTGACCTTGAAACTGAACTCTGAGACTGAAAGTAATTATCAAGCAGCAATTACGCAGCACTAAACTTTGTCTATTCTATGGAGTGAGGATGTTTATGTGTGTATGTATTTATTAAATATCTTTTATTGTGAGTGCAGCAGAGGGTAATGGGAGTTAGGAAGATCATCCCTAAACTCACACCAGTCAGTATTCAAACCACACGCCATGTAACCACCCTGCCATTTTGCTCGTACAGGGGGCTATCATCTGGTCTTATTTAATTACTGTGACATTTAAAGTGGCAACACATACCAGCTTGCTGCTCCCGTTGACTGGCACACATAGGAAATCAAGGTGACAGTGATGTATAAGGCTTGATCTACTCTGGCTGCTCTGTCTAGCACAAGGTATAAATTGGATTATGTTGTGAAATTTTCTGTGAGGGGAGTTTTGCCATTTGAGTGGCATTTCCATATTCTGCTGAGCGATGCACATGCCCATAAAATCGGATAAGTTTTCTCGGTCATCACTTTGTGTGTTTTTATGAGTCTATTAAAATGTGATTTACATTTTTTCAATTCCCCCCCCCTTTCCCTTTAATATGCCCCAGGGATGGGCAAAGGAGATTGGAGGGAGACCAGGACCATCTGGCCAATTGAATTAGACTCGGCTAAGTGTTCCGCAGAAAGTAATCGGTGTTTTAAACTTGTAGCCTGGATTCTGGATGCTCATCTAGTCTGAATTGCAAAACAGCTGCATTTTTAAAAGTCTCTTTTGCCGTACTAAAGCTGCCAGTGTAATGATGGAGGGACATCTGACTGACCTAGTGGCTAAGGGCTTGTCTATAAATTGACTGGCATCACTATTCTGGAACAACTGTGCCACTACAGGTATTCTGGAGTAAGAGTGTCCACATGGGGAGGTACTCCAGATTAGCTCTAGGGCTTTAAATGTACACTCTACTTTATTCCACAATCGCTTCTCTGTGTAGACAAGCCCTTAGCTCCCCAATAGCACTGTGAGCACATGACAGAGGTGCCACTAGGTGGCCTGGGCCTAGGCAGGTAAATATTGGCATTGTGAAGAGGGGAAAGGACAGAGCTCCTGGCAGCGTTGCTCGAGCATTTCCTGACTGACCCAGGGAGAGCAGTAGACCGGAAGAAGTGTACTCTAGCAGGGAGGACACTGGGCTAGGAGTCAGGGGTCCTGAGTTCATATTCTGGCTCCACCCCCAAGACTTCCAGTGTAACTCTGGGGAAGTCATGAAGTCCACCCCGTGTCTCAGTTCCCCATTTAGGAAATGAGGATAATGCCTCCCGGGGGCACTGTGAGGACAAACCCCACTGCTTGAGAGGCGCTCAGACACTATGTGGAGGGGAGGGCCAGAGAAGCACCTAGACAGAATTGCCAGACTGGGTTAGAGGAGCGGCTGGCCTGTCGAGTCGCCCTGCAGAGGAAGGGCCAAGACACGCTGCAATAGCAGAAAAGTCTCTTTTTAACCCTGTCACATGGTGGATGAAGCAGAAGGACCCATCCCACCTGGCCAGAAGAATGTGCTTCCCTTCACCCTGCGGTGGCCCTTACAGGCTTCATTCCAACGCTGCTCTGTCCCCTAATGCAGGGCCACATGCCACCAAGGGCAACGTACTGGTTAACACTAGAAGGAGCATTAACGATGATAACACTAGAAGGAGGGTTAACGATGATAACACTAGAAGGAGGGTTAACGATGATAACACTAACACTTGCTGTTTGTGAACCAGCAATGGGATGGACTCCCCCAGCCCCTGCTCTGCAGTTGCAAAATTAATTACCAGTCCATCTTTCAATGTGGAGCTCTAGTAAAAGGTATTGAGGGCACTTCAGGGTTCACCTCACAGAGATGATTTAACTCATCACAGTAGCCAATTCACATAGCCACTAGCTGAGCAATTCGGTTTTAAATAATGATCTCTCCGCGTACATTTGTAGCAATGGGTTAAAGTCCCAGAACTGCTGGAAAGGCCATTTGGCACAAAGGGATGCAACAGAAAACACGTCTGGGTCAGAGCTCTGCAGAAACAGGATGTGTGCAACTTCCTGCGATTACTGAATAACATTTTATGGGCAGGGAGAGGTTCTCACCTTCCTACAGTCAGTAACTCTTGGTTTGCAGGTTATCCACTGAGAATATTTGCAATTCAAAATTCATGCTGTGTTGAAGTGTTACCTAAGTTACATGGTATTGCTTCTCACTCTTGATTGGATGACACAGAAAAGTCATCAATGCAGTGCAAATTGTAAATTTGTGAATTTTACAGTGGAATAAATTTTGCCCTTCATGAATGTTCCAGCTTAAAATTTGCTTTTCATGCATATTTGTGCTTGTAAAGAGCAAACACTGGAATGCTGGTGGGGAGTTAGCACAAAAGAGATGCACATGCTGCCAGCTCAAAATTTGCTTTCAAATTTGAAAGAGTATTTGCAGAAATGTCTTTCTCTGCTATTTGCTCAATTCTGCTAATCACATGTTGCCAACCAGGTTCAAAGACAGATGAGCAAGCAGACCTCCGAACAGCCTCTGTAATTCCCTTCTATAAAGAGATAGAGGCAGATTAACAGACAAAGAAGCAGCAAGAGAGAGACTTTGCCAAAAAAAATAATCATTTTCAGATAAAGGAGGCTCGGTGGCTGATACTGAGGAAATGGCAGAGATAAGGAGATTTGAGTTCCTTCGCCCCACAACACAAGGGAATATTTACAGCATCTTTGGTGCAAAAAATTATTACATCTGGACTATTTTTCTCACTGCCCACCCTTTTATCAGAGCCTCTAAGCTACTCCATGTGCCTGGAGCCTGTCGTCCTTTCTTAGTCTCCATTTTGCTGCCCAGTTGTTAGGTGCATCCACACAACAGGACTCAAGCTTAATTTATAAGGAGTGATGCATCTCCTGCTGCAGCTGTCTGCAAAGCTGTTGAATGCTGCCATCTATGGAGAATGAAACATGGCCCTTTCAGAGCTACACGGCAGCCAACCAGCATGGGTGACATGAACGGCCCCGGGTAATTCAGTAGGCAAGTCAGGCCGTGCAAGTAGCAAAATGGCAGGCGGTTTGTTTGAGCGAGGAATCAGAGCGCTGCTGAAGCACGGCGGGCTTTGCGCCTTAGTCAGGGATGGCTGGCGTCAGATGTTGCTCATGCTTCGGGTATTCCATTTCCCTCATCTCTGTCCTGGGGTGGGAGGAGCTAGACACATCCAAGCACTAATGAAACCTCCCCCCACAAGGAAGGAGTGTCATTGTCCCCCTTCCGCCCCCCCGCTGTGGAAACTGAGGTGCAAAGAGGGATAGGATTTGCCAGTAGCACAGCCAGGAACAGAACCCAGGAGTCGTGACTCCTGTATGCGCTAACTGCTAGATTCAGTGGAACTGACTCGTCCTGGAGTAACTCCACTGACTTCAATAGAGACACGTCAGGGCTGAGTTGGGGACAGAGCCTCACAGCTGGGTGGTGTTTATTCACTTCCCCTGCCTACTCGTTAGTTTGGCACTGAGTAATCTGTGTGAAGTAGCACTACTAGACTCTGGAAACCGCAGCAGCTCTGAAGTGGGAGAGGCATAGAGGCCTGTCCCACCCAGGTAGTCAGATAGGCCTAACAACCAACTGGGTTCCCATCCAGTCTATCCCCTGAGAGCAAAGCGGATTCTCCCTGTTGTCTACCCTATGGACTTTTGGTCCAGTCTAGTTTTAAATTCCCCAAGCGATAGGTTCTTGGCCAGGGGGTTGTTCATCATGAGGACGCTGCAGGGAGTCCTGCGTATGTTGCTTCAGCAAGGGCCCTGAGAACTTGTCCTGGGAGTTGGCATTTCATCATTGGACGCGATGTGCAAGGAGTGCAGCTTCCAGGTGCTCCAGGCAGATTCCACCAAAGACAGGGCCCTAGGAATGACACAGGTTAGAATTTGAAAGGTGTGTGTTTGAAAGGTCACACACGTTGCCTAGTTGCTAGAATTGCTTGTAAGGAGCATTGGCAGCTAGAGACCCACAGCCCTCCATTCGGGCTCACTTCCAGTGCTGGCTTTCTCTTGTCTCCTTGTGCAGCCAGGGCAGGTGGGGACCAGGGAGTGGAACCCTGATTTCTTTGCATGAGCCACTCTGAGCATCACGTCTGATATTAAACCCAGACGAAAAACTGCCCAAAGCTGTAAAGTGTGGCATTTTTAAAAGCACTTTTAGTTGTGATCATTAGCACAGCCCTGATTCCTCCTACAGCAAAAGCCATCAAACAAGACAAGGGGGAGCTGTAAAGTAAATATGGAAATGATCAGTTAAGGCAAAGCGGGACCTTTTGCAGTAGGCACACGGGTTAAATTAGAGCAGCTGCTCTTTCATCTTGATTATTTGTGTCTCATTATTAAGGCATTTAAGAGCTTGCACCTTCTCTCTAAGCTGGATAACACTCTGGGTAGATGCTGCTGATATTGTTAGGAGCCTCCCAGAGACGCACAGCGCTGAGTTTGGAGCACACACCAAAGAGGAGTCCTGGCTAGTGAAGGGCAGGTCTCTCCAGATGAGAGGTAATAAATACATAATGCTGTAGCAAATGCTCAGCCGCTAACCACTTCCCCATTGTATCTCCTAACCAGGTAGAACTTCCCAGCAGCAATGGGGATAGCACTCACACGCTTCCACTTCAAAAGCACAGGGCCTTGTCATTTGAGCTGAAAGAGAATCTCTCTAAGCTGCTTGCATGTTAGGGCCTATGACACTCAATTTAGCAGTTCTGATTTTACCCAGCAGAAGGCAGTATTGCACACAGACTAGCCTGCTCATTACATTCCCTGGTACCCAGACAGCATAGCACTTTACGTTGTCAAAACATTGTACCGACACTAACTGCCCATGACAATAGCCCTGGAAGGCGGGTAGTGTTTACTAATGGAAATGCAAGGCGCACATAGGTGAAGTGACTTGTCGAAGGCCACACCATGCGTCAATGGCAGAGAGAAGATGAGGACTTGGGCGATTCTGGATTCTCGTCCTGTTCTCAATACACAATAGCCACACATGCTAGCACTCCCTGGCTTTCTCCTAGGACAGATGCACTGCGAGGCTTTTCACGCCATACCTCCATCTGCCCTACTCAATATCTCAGACAAAAGCCTATTCCTGTGTGAGCTCCAGCTGGGTTTGCAAGCCAAAGAGTTCAGAAACATTTAGTTAAGCATTAGGCCAAAGCAAACTACTGAGCCTTTGGAGGGTCCCCTGCCTCTGAATTATTGTCGCCCTACCAGAAAGATACCAGGGGAGCGATTGCAATTCCTGCAATAAAATCCCCTGCCATTAGTCTTTAGGTAACAGCAGCAGAAGGACTTTGCCTGCCACCGAAGCAGGCGAGATATAACTTGCCTCATTCATATGGCGCAATAAAACATGAACAACTGGAAATGAAAAATACAAAGAGATTCTGCAACATGGCATCCACTGCCAAAGCCAAGCGATTGCAGGGAGGGGTCCCCTGGGCACAGGGAATGGCTAACCAGCAGCAGAGCGAGACAAGGCAGAACTGATTGAAACGGGAAATCAAATGGGTTTTGAGAAGAATACACATGATAAAGCAAACTATCTCCCTGAGTTCCCTGGCTGCCCCTCATTGAAATGCAGCTGGAATCTTGCAGACGACTAGGCCTCTCGCCTTTTGTTCATAGATAAAGTGCTGAATTACACCAATTACGGGGGGTGAGAATAATCCAGTTTCATTTTTCATCTCTGTTTGTGTGGCACGTGCCCGCGATTTGTTCAGCTTTATTCTTTAATAGCCTTTGCGTCCCTTGGTGGTTTTCTGCCTGTAAACAGTTGAGCAGCGTGTTCCAGACACGAGAAACGCGGCCAAGTACAAACCTGAAATCCAATTTTTTTCAGCTGTGCTGCAATTTCAATTAACATATGCCTTGTTTTGCCCAGGGGAAGAAATCCTGATTTAGAGGGACTAGGAGGGAAGATTAAGAATAACGAACAGTGTGGCAGATAATGAAGGACACATGCTCCTTTCTGCTCCGATAGATAGCACGTGTGCCCGGTAGATGCCAAAATTAATTGTTTAAATTATTTTGAACGGCATTTACAAAAATCACCTTGTCAATACAGCCAGGCCTTTGGTTTCAAACACTCTTCCTGTATTATCTGCATCTGAACATTTTACAGCCAAGCTTCACTGCAACAGACTCATTTGCTCTGCAGACACAGGTTTTTTCTTCCCCTTATAACACTGCCAAAAAACATGTGGAGAAAATGCAGATGGTTTGGGTTTTTTTCCCCTTTAACCACCCTGCTGAAGCTGCATGGCCTCCCTCTTCAGTTGTGCTAACATTCTTCCCATAGAGAAGTGTCACAGAGACAGTATGGGCCCTGGACTGCATGGGCCGTAACAATGGCCAGCTCAGGTCAGGTCTCAGAGGGCCCCTGGGATGGTGAGGGAGGTGAAATTCATCCCTGTGAGGGGGCAGCACAAAGACTAGGCATCCATTCAGCCCATAGGGCTGACCCAAGACCCCGGAAGCCGTGCAAGAAGAACTCGAACCCCCTGGCACATGAGCACAGTCGGAATCTAGTCCTTAACCTCCCATCCCTTCTTCTACCCCCAGCACCTTCTACAGGGCGCCTCTATTTCCCACCAAGCTCTCTGCCTGCCCTTCCACTCCCTGACTGGCACTGTCGTTAATAAGAAGTGCTTTTCTTCTATTCTACTCAGGGCTGTGATGGAAAATACTTCGGCTGGAAGTGAGACAAAAATCAATACTCCATTCCATTTAACAGGGCGACTGTCACAGTAACTAGATAAAAGTGGATTAGGTACCTGCCGCTTGGCAGACCAGCGCAGCCTGGCATTTCAAGTCAGCGCTGAACGCGTGTGCGTGGCTAGGGGATTCCATCTGTTCTTATCTATTAAAGACCAAATGCACAGAGCTGCCCTTGGGGCTGGGGTGCTGCTAGGGCAACCGGACAGCAAGTGTGAAAAACTGGGACGGGGGTGGGGGGTAATAGGAGCCTATATAAGAAAAAGACCCAAAAATCAGGACTGTCCCTATAAAATCGGGACATCTGGTCACCCTAGGTGCTGCCCTGCCAGGCAGAATGGCCAGGGGAGCATTGGAGGAGCCTGGGTTCGTTCTTCGCTTTTGCAAGGAGTCCCGGGCTTCAATCAGCGTGAATTGTTACTTGTCTTTCAGACTCAGTTCGGGGGGTGCAGCCAAGCCCTCACCCTTCAAGGTTTATTTCAATAGGTTTCTTCCACAATGGCCCATGAACTGAATTGCTTCCTTTACACACAAGGATATGAACGGGAAGAGCAGAGGCTGGTGGGAGTTGGAAGAGAAGAGAGGGGCTGGATGGGCCTGTGCCCTCGGGAACTCAGGGTTCAGTTCCTGTCACACGCTCCTGGGGCATGTCGCGTGTGGCCAGGTTTTCCATGCTCTCAAAGGGCGGAGGGGACAGGAGAGAGGAATCCGGTGGAGTGGCTGGGTTTGGTACTACTCTCTACCCTCCCGATAAAGCCGTGGCTAGTTGCAGTCCTGTGGCGATGGGGGCCAGACAAACACCCAGATGGCTAGGGTCTGGTGGGCACTTTTCTGTACTAGAAACCACTCCTTGATTTGGCCTCATGGTCAGGCCCTGCCCCAGGAGGCCCTGGAGTGGGCAGGGCTGCTGCAGGTCCGGAGCTGGCAGAGGAGCTGCACTGGCACAGCAGTATGGGAGCTCAGGCCTTGGAAACAAAGGCACATGGGTAGAGGATGTTGGCGGTGCTTGGCAGAGCTGAGCAGGGCGAGGAAGGTACAGAACTGGGAACAGAGCCTGCAACCTGCTGTCCAGAGTCTCCATTCACCCACACATCCCTTTGAAGGCACTGGGAAAAGCGGCTTCATCATGTTTTGCTCTAATCGCTCCTTCCCTACTCAAAGCTCAGTGTCACTTTGCACCAGAAATAAATTAGCTCTTCTGTTCGCCTCTGAAATTAGCAGGCCACAGGGGCAGCACTTAGCCAATGCAATAGAAGATTGAGTGTTCACTGGCTCCCAAGTGCTGCCATCAGTAGAGACCAGTCCCTGCCAGAATACCAGACCCATTTCCACAGTGCCCAGAGCCATCCCAGAGCCTCTGGTGCAAAGGAAGCAATGAAGCCAAAACGCATACATGCAGGATGGAGTCCCAGGCCAGGGGGAGAGGGGCAGCTGTATGTCAGTCACCATAAATGCTGAGGGAGACGACAGCTGTCAAATAATATAAAAACCGAGTATGTTAATAATTCTTACAATTGTGCCAAAGACTTAATGCTCGGCCTGTCAGCAGCAGTGACAGAAGCTATTATGGAGACAAGATTGGAATATTTCAGAGGCAGCATTGCAGCTGGTAACAGCCCCCTCTCAAACGCATGACATTGACGTTATGGAACCAGCAGTGCTGCCGGGAACAGGATCTAGCATTGCAGATTAGATTAATTCCCTCTCTATAGATTTTCCCTTAGTACATTTTAATTAACTAATGCAGGTATCAGTGAGCTTTCCCAAAACATCAGGTCAACTTTAAAAAAAAAACAGGAGTACTTGTGGCACCTTAAAGACTAACAAATTTATTGTAGCATGAGCTTTCGTGAGCTAAAGCTCACTTCTTCGGATGCATCCGAAGAAGTGAGCTTTAGCTCACGAAAGCTCATGCTACAATAAATTTGTTAGTGAGCTTTAGCTCACGAAAGCTCATGCTACAATAAATTTGTTAGTCTTTAAGGTGCCACAAGTACTCCTGTTTGTTTTTTTTTGCGGATACAGACTAACACGGCTGCTACTCTGAAGGTCAACTTTATTCATTCTTGTTATTATTATTGCATTTCTTCATGTCTGTGCCGTGTTCTGTCTCTCTCTCTCCCCTCTCCTACATGCGTGTGCATTATTTCTTTATGTGTCATAAAAAACAGCTCTTAAAAGTACAATGCCCAGTTTTCCAGATGGGGACATGCTCCCCCACCTCCTGCTTTCCTCATGGTGAAATTCGCTCCAGGGCGCAGTGCAGCACCAGGCCCTGGAACCACTAATCTCCACATAGCCCCTTCTCGGAAGGTCAGAGCCCTAGACCTGGTCAGGAAAAGATTTTTTTTTTTCCCCTCAAAAATGGTTGATGAAAACTGAAGGTTTTCATTTGTCTAAAAATATTGTTGACATTTTTTGAATTTTCATTGAAAACCCACTTTTTTTTTTTTTTTACAGAACTGAAATGTTTTGTGACAATTTCCTTTGGTAAAAAAGTTTTTTTAAAAAATAAAAAAGAATTAGACAAAATTGTTGAACTGCTTTATTATGCACCACGTAACTCCCACTAAACCCTGGTCTGAAGCTCACCTGGAGCCTCGGACTTCTGCTGGCCCCTCTACCAAGGGTGAACTTGGAGTGCGACCAAAGGAATGAGGCTTCCTGCAGCTCTCATTGGCCGTGAGCGACGAGCCACGGACACTGGGAGTTGCAGGTGGCCGTGCCTGTGGACGGTCAATGTAAACACTCTCTCGTGGCCCGCCAGCAGATTACCCTGATGGGCCGCGTGCAGGTCGCCCACCAGTGAACTAAAGGAACTCATTGACTATATTGTTTGTAATTATGTTGTTAGCAGGCTGTAGAAATAAAGCATTCGGCAACAAAGCAACGCGATGCTTTTTAGGGGGTTCAACTGCAATGAAATGAAAAGGATAAAATAATAACAATAATCTCACGGGATTTAAAAGCGGCACCTCTCGGAGATGAGATTGTGTGATATGGACAAGGCAGATCAAATACTTGGTCAGCCAGAGTTTGGTGGCAGTGGAAGGTAGAGGACAGACCTGGCTGCAGACTGGTCTCTGTCCCTGGAGCAACCACTCTGCAAGCGGGGCCAGCCCCTGAATCAGATGGAGCTCCTCTGGCACCTCCAAGCAGTGCATTCACTTTCCTTCACGCCCCTGCCGAGATTGACAAGTAGACAGCCTGTTGGGCTCATAATATGGGCACCTGTGTGCCAATAAGGCCAGGAATCAGACCCCACCAGCTCAGTGCACACAAGCTGCCCGCAGCCAGCAGAGGAGAATGCCTTGCTGTGATTGAGTCATCTGGGCTCAAATGTAAACATGTGTCCTCGAGGTCAAAGGCTCCGTTTCCCAGAGCTAATCTCCTGAGTACACGCCTCACGCATTGACACTGGGTTAGACAACTCCAGGCTTGCCGTGGTCACTCGCTATTGCTGCCCACGCTGCCTCTATCTGCTTGGCACCCTAGATTATCATGTCAGGTTCACGGTCTCAGGCCTTATCTTCAAGACACTGACGGACCTGGGCCCAGGACACCTAAACAAGCACCTAAAGTTCCGCTAGGAGGACCACAGTCAGTAACTCCATCCCTCTAGCAAATGGAGCTGCCAACTTGCTTAGGCCAGAGCGAGAGCTTTCCCAAGGGCTGGACTGAGGTGGTGGGATGAACGCCAGCTAGGGTGACCAGACAGGAAGTGTGAAAAATTGGAACTGCCCCTATAAAATCGGGACATATGGTCACCCTAACTCCAGCAGAAGCCACACACCACAGTGTGCACCTCCCACCTGCCTTTACTAATAAAAGCACAGAGCACATCATGCCTAAAAACACTGGGGTTTTTAGTCCACGCGTAATTTTTCCCCTAGTGAGAGAAGGAGAGAGAGAAGGAAAGAGCCACTCATGACAGGCTCTCGTCACATCGCTTACAGCCCTTCTGGGATTTGTTCAGACGCCCTAGTGCTGGGCATAGGATAAGAACCAGAGGAGAAGAGAACTCAGATAGTTAAATAAAAACTTCATTTTGGAGGGTAAATAGAATTAGACCAAAATGCTTCAAAAAAGCTATTGCTCTCTTTGTCCATCTGATCCTTCTGGAAAGGGCCAGAGGATGCAAATCCCAGGATCCCTGAACCCTTTCACTTTGCTATTGGAGGCCACGCAGAGCACAGCTAAAGCTGTCACTAGCCTAAACATCAGCAGCTGAGTTACAGGTCCTGGAGGCCAGTTAAGATGAGCAGGGCTATTAAGTGCCTGCAGCTGAGGCACTGGCAGCTTATAAAGGGTGCACAGGGCTATTAAACCCTCGCAGCTGAAACACTGGGGGTCAGGAAGGGTGATCAGGGTTCTGGTGTGTGTCTTTCTGCTGAAGTGCTTCTCTTCAGCTAATGGAGATGCCATATCAGAAGGGGTTATGCAGGGCTTGTAGCAGGCATTATGGATGGAAGCATTCAAGCCATCTCAATGAACGTTTGTTTTAGGTCAATAATGGAGTGTAAACATTTCCTGCCATGCTGCTGCAGTGTTGATATTATTTATGTGTTGACACTGAAGCAAGGCTAGGCTACAAATCTCTATAAAATACATTTCCACCAGGCAAAGCCTGCAGGGCCTGATAACCTCAGCAAAGTTTGTGCAGCACCAGCTGCTGTGTGAACTAAATTTAGAGGCTTACACACAACCTCCAAATGCTTATGGTGCATCGATTCCCTTCTCTAAACAGAAACTGTGTCTTAGTCCAGGTGTGGCTGGCTACCAGGATGCAACAAAAGAAGCAAGCTTGTTAGCCTTGGGCATTCTTTTCTTCTTAAAAACACATTTTTTAAAAAATTAGGATTTTTTAAATGGTTAGATGGAAATGTTTAAAAATACACAACTTGGGGACTTTCATAAGCAAAACAGAGCATTGGGCAATGATTTATCATTTCTAATGGGCCTTTTATCCAAAAGGGGGGATTCCAAACTAGCCTCTTTACAAGTTATCAGCATACTCACAAGTTACGTGTGTGCACTGGGTAGGGAAATCTTTTTTCTCAACCCACCACTGAAAAGCAGCCACCTCTAGGGTGGAACATGGAAGCTCTAGGTCAGGGGTTCTCAAACTGGGGGTCAGGACCCCTCAGGGGGTTGTGAGGTTATTACATGGGGGGTCACGAGCTGTCAGCCTCCACCCCAAACTGCGCTTTGCCTCCAGCATTTCTAATGGTGTTAAATATATAAAGAAGTGTGTTTAATTTATAAGAGGGGTTACACTCAGAGGCTTGCTGTGTGAAAGGGGTCACCAGTACAAAAGTTTGAGCCCCACTGCTCTAGGTGCATATAAATACTGCATCATTGCTTAGGGTATGAACAACACTGCCACTGTTAACTACAATAAGAGACTTTGAGGCATGTATGTAAGTTTCAAATTCCAGTTGAACAGGAAAGTAACTATTTTTGGTTTCAAACCCATAGCTTAATGTTTCTCTCTCTGATCTTTATAACTTAGTGAATAGTGAAACTTTTTTCTGCAAATGTTCTTTTGAAGATGAAGCAAACTTAATTCAGCCGAATTCACAGACCTTGTTAGTATTTTCATTACAGTAGCATGTAGAGGTTCTAACCTAGATGAGGTTCCATTGTAGAGACCAGAACAAGAGACAGTTGCTGCCCCAGAGAGCTTGTAGCCTAAACACACAAGCCAAAGAGTGGGAGGAGACTCAGAAGCACAGAGAGGGCAAGTGACTTAGGTGTTAGGCCCAGATCCTCAAAGGTATTTAGGTGCCTAACTCCCATGGCAGCTTAGTGCCCAAGGTCACACAGCAAGTTAGTAGCAAAGCCAGGAATGAATGAAACGCTGACTCCCATCCATAGACCTGCTGCTTTTGGGAAGGCCAGAATGCCCAGAAGGAGTCAGGCACCTGGCTGATCCCTGTGATTCCCAAAGGCTGACTTAGCCACCTAGGCTCCTGTACAATGAATGGGGAGAGGCAGGCGTCTTGGACGACAGTCCATTAAAGCTGGCAGGCCGGGCATGGAGCCGCCTAAGCCAGCCCGTGGGAGATGCCGACCAGAGGGTTGTGTGCTCAGTCCCACCCCCGACACAAACAGGTGCCTACGTGTGGGCTTATAACGTATCCCAGCAGTTGAGCCCTGGCTTGGGAGCCCTGGGTTCATTTGCCTCCCTCTGTACCAGGAGGGGAGAAAGGATTTGCCAGGGGTCTCCCACCTCGCAGGGGAGTGCTCTAACCACTGAGATATGGGACTCCCTCATCTCTGGGTGACAGAGACATTCTCTTTCCCTCCCTCTCTCTGGCCCAATGACTGGGTAAGTACATACTCCACAGTGGAACAGCCATTGGGCCAGAGAGAGACAGAATATGGGAATGACCCTAGTCCACAGGTTCAGGTCCCCGCCTCAGAGAGGGATCCAATCGCTCTTCTGTTATGTAGCCCCCATGGAACAGCGTCAACAGCAGAGATGGAGGGAGGCATCCCCACCCCCGCCATCCCATTAGAATGTCCCATAGCTCAGAACACTCTCTTGAGAGCTGGGTGACCCCTGTTCAAATCCTTGTCTCCCCCTCTGGTAGATAAGAGGTGATGGAACCTGGGTCTCCCACACCCAAGGCAACTGTTCAGACCATCGTGCTAACAGTTCGATGGTGGGCACAACTGCCACCTCTCCCTCCTCGCCAGCCAGATTTTGAATGGGACCTGACCCGGGAAGCAGCCTATGAGTCCGCCTGCCGCATCAGGCCCCAACTTAGCCAGCCAAACACCTGTCTGCCCCTGGCTTGTGACTCGCCCTGGGGCTTAGGTAGGAGATGGGCATCTAGGTGCCTAGAGGGAGGCAGGAGTGGACATGCCCTGAGGCACCTAGGGAACATTTACCCTGAAAACCCAGGTGCCGAGTGACTTAAGGAGCCAACAGGAGTTCAGCACAGTGGAGCCTCAACTGGGACTTAGGCACCTCGAATAGGAATTTAGGTACCTAACTCCTTTGCGCATGCGTGTCCAGCCCAGAGTCCTTATATTTTACTAGCATGAACAGTGAATTTTAAGTTCACATATTCCCTGGGAGCACGTTCTGAGTCAGATAGTTATTTGTGATATTCCAAATTCACAGCTCAGGCTTTGCGCTGTGTTGGCAAGTTACATGCCACCCAGAGAACAGGAAAATCGCCATGTGACTTGTACAACTCACCAACAGGAATAGTAAAGTTTGAACACAGGATCTTCTACCCCAACCTGTTGTGATCCATTTGGAGGGGGAAGCGGGCTGCCAAGAAATTTGAACAATGGTGAAATAGTAGAATCCTGCAGCTGGCTCAGAACCAGTGAAGGTGGTAACATTCAGTGATTCCATTACTCATTGTGAGTGATTGGGTCAATGCTGTCCTCTCATCTCAGTCACAGGTTTTGCTTCATAAATAACTAACTGTACTTCGAGCAATTCCCCAGGGGCGTTTTCTTCTTCAACTAATTTTGTGAAAATTACTTCCAGGTATATTTCATATTCACGGTAACTAAACATGGCAGTCATGAAAACCTTTGTGTCCTGACCATTGAAATCTACCTCTTTCTTAGGGCTTAAGCGGGACTTGTGTCCAGGGCTGAGTTTATCTTCTGGCTTTGGCTAGTTATTTTCACTTGATGGAGTTTCCTACCTATACGGAACTCCTTGCCCATGGATTCCATTCAAATTAGAAACCAGGGCTTTAGCAGATGCTAATTCAATCCTTTTTTCATGCTGAGATGGGGGCGGGGGGGTACTCTACAACTGCTCATGCAGAAAGGCTCTAAGTCCATTAATTGAAAATTAATCAGGAAAATAGGGGTGTGAGATCCACGCAGGTGTCGGAGAAAAACTCAGTTCTCGCTTTTTGTTTGGGTGCAGCAGAGTCAGATACTTTATTCTGTTTAGCAGCTACAACAGGGAGAGAGTGCACTAGGACATAGGGTGTCCCCTTCCTAGACAGGTCTCTCAACAGGTAAACAATTACAGCAGCATTTATACTATTGTTACAGACAATAATAAGCAACAGCTGCATTTTGTTTATACATAGGTCATCCTGATATCTTGTTTTCCTCACTTCTAAAAAGACACCAGTCTACATATTTTGTTATCAGTGCAAGGTCGCAACAACTTCTCACACAGTTCTTTTCCGCTCGCCTCACACAATCCTCACTTCTACAAATCTCGCGTTATTAGGGTTACAGTTAGCCTAACTCTTGCTAACAAAGACTGTCATGCATTAAGATCCCCTACAAATCCTTGTCAGTTCTTTCTGTACTTCCACACAGGCGTGCAGACCAAATGTATGTGGCCTCGGTTAGAAAGAGAAACTGAGCTTGTCTCTTTCTATAGAATTAGACATTTATTGGCATGTATAATTCCTAACAGGGATGCTGTTCAAAGGCAAAACAAATTGGAACTACAAAGAAGCTGAATGCGTCTATGTGGTCAGCTGACCACTGAACCATGAGAAGCCTTTTTGTGATGTTAGTTATGACTAGCTGAGATCGTAACCACCCTAAGACCAGCCTTCTCCAGGAACCTCCCTGTGAAGTTGGCTACCTGTAGATACTCATGACCCACGTACCAGTCTGAGCCAGTTATTGGTGCAGAACCGAGGTTCTCTAAGTATGGTCAGCACGGAAATTCTTAGTGGTCCCCGGGGAGCCAGAAATGTCACATGTTGCTGCTGCCCCTAGATCCTTGTTTTCAGCAGGAGGAAACAAAATAGCTGGGAGGGTCCAGGCCCCGATGCAGCAAAGTACATAAGACGTGCTTAGGTTCCGTGGCCTTAGCCACATCTCCAGGCTCCCGCAAGGTCCTGGCCGTGTGGAGGGCGAGCGGCACGCTGCGATTTCTCTCCGATCTGAGATCGTGGGGAGACCAGTCACACGCCCAGTCTGTGGTTTATTATTTCTCCATCAGGAAGAACAGTTCCTACAAATGGCTGTTCCTATGACTGGTGTTAACGTCCAGGTTCTGCCATTCGGCCTCCCTGCTGGAACTGGCAGGAAGGGTCCTTATTAGCCGCAGACATTATGATCGTATTGATGATGTAGGCACACCCTGTCCCACTGGGAACCGGATCAAGGCAGATGGCTGTGAGCATGGCATGGCCTGGTGTAAACATAAACAGCTTCCTAATTAATCAACATGGCAAGAGAAATGAGGATTGTAGTAAGTGCAGGCCCTGATAAAGGCCCAGTATGAGGCCTGAGGCCTGAACTAAAGTAATGGTCAAGACTTTGCTAACATAAAGCAAAGTTAAGCTGTGAGCCAGAGGTAGGCCCTGCTCACAGAAGCTGGCACGAAAAGGGCTGATGCTGCATAAACATATATTCACGTAGCATAAACACAGCACTAGAACACACTATACTGAAACATTCCATAGATAACAGGAGGACAGGCCGACCCATCCCAATGACAGGGGCAAAAGGGTAAAATGATGGATAGAGTTGTTTTAATCAAACCAACATGTATAAGGTAGAAGGCGGTACCTTAATACGTAGAGGGGTTGTAACTTGCTACGTAGAGAGGTTGCACCTCAATACGTCAGGTGTGATGTGTAACTTGTTTGTATCTGTGTATAAGAATGCATCCCTGGGGAGGTGCCTTTGTCCGGCCGTAGGGGGAGTGGAAAGTCCCGCCACTAAGCCGGGTCCTTGCCAAGAGGCACTTTCTCGTAGTATGCCCTGAATTAGGCTAAGAAACCTACAGGGAACTGCAATTGTGTCCGAGGTCGCAATAAACCTAGCCCGATGTGGCTTTGCATCTTACTGGACTCTGTGGTCATTGGGGATTCTCGTCGGGTCTGCTGTGTCAGCTTCTGCAGAGCTGGGGCAGCACACAGAGGGACTCACACACGCAGCCGAGTGATATCAACAAGGAGACAGCAGAGCACCACACCGGTACCGCTCTGACAACAAGGATGAACATCTGAAAGGCAAATGAGCTTCAGGAGAGTTTTGTACGAGTGATTCATTGGACTCAGCTCCTCTTTGAGGATTAATATTTATTTCTTATAAATTTTTTGGTGTAATGAAAATTTGATTTGTCATGAATTAGAGATGAAAACATTTATAATCTTACCTACTGCAAATGAGAGAGTCAGGCACCCATCCGGTTAGCAGAACGGCAGGTGACAAATACAAGAATCTGGGTCTATGGACAGAGAAGAGAGATGAAAAGATTGCTCCCTTTGGAAGAAGAATTGCTCTCCCTGTTGACTGAAGTTGTGGGGCCTGGCACGTATATAAATAATTGTATAGGAGCCTGTCCCTTGGGGGTGGGGAAGAGATGCGTTACAGCCTCGTGGTTGAGTCCATTGGGCTGCCCCTGGTCTCGGGGCTCAGGGCTCCATGGCCTAGTGGCCAGAGTCTGTAGCCCAGTCCTTGCTCTCAGGGCAGTGTGGCCTAGCAGCCAAAGTCCATAATACTGGTGAGCAGGATGGGGGGACCCAGGCCTGCCCTCTCCACCGGGTCCCAACCCGGGGCCCTATCCGTGGTGAGGCTGCCCGCCACCAGCTCGGTGGGGCTACTAACAAAACACGCTGAGCCTTGGTTCGGTTCTGTAACCATTTTCCCACAAAGCTTCCCTCGGTCACTTCCTAACCGAGTCTTTGGCATTCTCCATCTCTGGGATTCTCCAGTCTCTCCACTCTCTGCAACATCCCGAGCTGGTGTGTCAGGGTCCGTCTCCGTCTGGCTGGCCTCCGCACCTTGGCGTGCAGGTGGTCCTCTCCCAGGAGCTATCGATGCACCTCCTTCCCCACCGGTGGTCAGCCCAGACTGAGCTGCTCTGCTGCCTTTTATAGCCTGGCTCCAGCTGGAACACGCCCACCAGATCGGGAGGGGGCGTGGCCTCCTCAGCCAAGAGAGAAGAGTTAACCCCAGCTGATACACCCCACCACAGAGCCCCAGAGATAAGACAATGTATGCATGGATGGGAATGGTCTGATCAGATAGAAAACTAGGTCCCAGAGATGAGGAGTGTGATAGGGAATCCATTAGCGGTGTTGATAATGATAAGCACGCAGCTCATCTTTGGCAGCAGAAAGCCATAATTTCCAGGCATGAAAATAAATGGAAATGTAAAAAAAAAGTCTGGATAAAGATGGGGACTTTTTGCAGCTTAACTAGCAAAAGGAAATATTTTCAAACAAACTGTATTGCCATTAATTGCAAATGTAAATGAAGCCAACAAAACTAAGGATTCCAGTGGTAACATGCATGAAATGCGTTCTCCTTAGCTCAGTGGTCTGACTCCAACGGAGATAACAAAGCTCCTCATGCGTATTTCAAGATTCGTTGGTATATGAGCTGGGAATGGCAGGCAGGACTCTGGGCTGCCAGGCCAATGACCCAGTCACAACATTGTTGAATGCTTGGGTTGGCAATCATGCACTGGACCCCTCCAAAATCATAAGCAACTGACTGTAGCCATGACATGAGGCAACGTTTGTGAGGGACTGACTATGCTAACCCAGCCATCTTGAGCATCTGAGCATCCCCATGTGGATGACATGGCTGTAGAAGCAGAGCAGACTTGGGCTGAGCTGGGTGCTTGTGTCGTTATGAAGCAGTGCTGGGCTGTCTCGCCAACCAGCCTGTCGACTAGACATAGCGCTCTTTGGTATTAACATGGATTCACTTCCTTGTAGCTGAAGAACATAATTCTTCTTTCTTTGCTTTTCATTGTTCTCCATGCATCCGCTGCTAGTTATCATTAATTATTCTCCTCTTTAAAATATTTATCATCCAATCAGGAAGCAGATGCAGTACCACATGACTTCTGGTGGCCAATCACACACCACAGATAGAAAAGTAGGGCGACTACCCACCCACAGGTTGAAAATTGTTCATCCAGATTTTTCACTGAACACACTGCTTTGGCAGAGACTCACAGACAGAAAAAAAAGTGGTAGATCCTCAATGAACCATTCAACCAGCTGTAGCTGTAGCTGTGGCCCTTAAAACAGGCCCTCATTCCAGTCCCAAAGTTACCCATGTTCCACAAAATGTAGGGTCCCATTGCCTTTACCACTGGCAATTATTTACATCAGTAATAAAGATTTACAAGACTAAGTTCCCAGGAGGAGTTAATCACAATAAAGGAAACGAGCCCACAGCCTTTTACATTTCCTTCATGAGTAATTTTGTGGGTGTCGCACATGTTGGGTCTTTGACAGATATCGCATTTGCTATTTGGGCCTCGGCAGATATATGAACACAACAACAGCATCAGGCTAACTCGGAAAGTGAAATTTACGAAAAAGAGAAAATGAAACAGATCAATCTGTTTTCATTGCCCCAAGTTGAGTGAATGCAATTGATAAAAAGGCACAACAGACAAAAATTAAATTAAACTTTCCAAATACTTTTAGTTTTATTAGAGGGAAGGATTTTTTTAATGAATTTTGTTTATCTTAGCAGCTTGGTTCCTTTATACAAAAAATTAATAGGTTCAAAATAAATATGCTCTACCAATAAGCTATTTGCCACAAATGGGGCCGTTTTTAGATTTATAGCTCATGGCTGATTGTGACTGAATCACGACAACTTCACTAGCGGCATTAAATCTGAGATTAATGTCCTGTGTTACCTCCATATTCAATTTCTTCTAATAATTCGCCCATTTCCAGGAGACGTGCAATCGATATAGCATAAAGGACAGAGGGAAGCTCCAGAGAGGTCATCAAGTTCCAGCAGGGCTGCCCTCTGAGGATGTAAATCTAAGATATTGATCTATTTTTATTAGATGTGCATTTAGGAATTGATCTCTGCCTTTAGATGTCGCCAGCTGGGCCAAGGCCTATATTATCCCCTGGCATCTGAATTCATCCCTGGGTAGAAAACTTAGCACCACTGTGATTTTATGACGTTTCCTGTGTGTGCAGCATGCCAGAGTCAGCTTTTAAAAGAACTTCCAGCAAGTTACATGACTCTTAATACTGTTACCTCTTTTAACCCAAGCAGTTAGCCGATTTCGAGGATCTTGTGGATTGTTCCCATTAGAAGGAACGTTTTGTTATGATAGGGTCAGGTATTTCTTTGATGCAATCCTGTCTGTTTACAAGGAAAGTACACAGAGTGCTCTTTCCCTGAGCACAGTAGGAATCAAACAACAGGAGACAGTTTCTCCAAGCTCCAAGACTCTTTCCAGCCACCACTCTGCCCCGGAGATCACACTCTTTGCTTTCTTTCATGGCAATGATGCCAGTTTTCTTGGCTCTTTCTTTGGCTTTTCTGTTGCCTTCTCTGTGCACCTGTGCTCCCACGTGGGCTCTCTCTCACACACATACAGAGCTGCAAACAAATCAACCCCCCACCCGCCCCAGCATTTGATATCCGATCCCTGGGAAACCCCTTGGATTGCTTGTCCCAGCAGTGCCCAGACTTGCATGTGGTCTAGTCCTTGGGTGGAGGTTTTCCGTTGTTTCATCTATCCCTAAACAAAGGAGCCTTTAATTGTTCCCTCCTTTGACCTGAATGGAAGGGCACTGAATGGAAGGGCTTGCAGGAGCTGGTGATGACCTACCCCCCAGCGTAACAATACTTGGGAGCCAAGTGTGGCTTGAGCCCAGACACCACTCAGGCAGGCACTGTGCAAGCTTCTCCCACCCACAACCCTATCAATGCCCCCTGACCTCCAGGCACCCTGGCAGCTCTGCCCAGGCCCCTCATCCTATCCTGGAATGCGCCCTACTCTTTTAGACCTTGGCATCTCCAGGAAGCAGAGGGTGCCTCTCTTGCACAGCTGAATGATACACAAATGATACACAGCCTACTGGGGAATAGGCTGAATCTGCCAGATCTGCTTCTAATGCCTCACTGTGTGTGTGTGTCTGTGTCTGTGTCTCTGTGTGTGTGTGTCTGTGTGTGTGTGCACAGCAGAGAGATGGTTTTGGAACACTAGCTCCTCCACGAGGAGTAGCAGCATCTGTCTACACAAATACCAAGGTCTCCACCCCTTCCAAACATCTATTTTCACCAAAGAAAATGAAGCTTCAGGATTTCCAGCTACCCATTTGCTAATGCTTCAGGGGCTCAGTGGGGGCTGGCGTGACAATAGAGGGTAAATAGGGAGCCTGCTTTAGGTAGGTCATTCCAGACATTACATTTGCTCAGGAATACAAGCTATAGCTTGCCACGACGCAGACTCCAGTCCTACAGGTTACTTTGAAGTAGACGACCCAGTAAAACTCAGAGACCCCAGTCCCTGTTGAATCTGATCTCATCAAAGGAATCATAAGTCAAGCACACACAATTACTTTCCCCACCTATCGTTGTGCAACAGCCATATTTGCTCACGGCAAATGCATGAGCTCCAAGCCTGCTCCTTTGAAAATTGCTGTACCAACACAGACCCGGGTCCAGCTAGTGTGGGACCCTGTCTCCAGTGACGATCCATGAAGTGGTGGATGCACCAGAGGCATAATGCACCCAGTTGTGAAATGCTTTAATAGGAGGAGGAATTTTGCTCCTGATTGCAGGCAGTAATCCTCCTATGCCCTGAAGCCAGAAGATTGAGAGATTTTGAAATATTCCGCCCAACTAAATAGACTCTAATTTAAAATCACATTTCTGTTTTGTTGTTGTTCCATTAAGGTTACAGGAAATAAGAGACCTTAGAAATATTTTTCCCTCTCTCTCGGTCTCTCTTCCATCCCTCACCTGTTTCTTTAATTTGTACCTTCCACAGCATTTTCTGCACATTCACTTTCACTGTTTCCCCTGCCAATCAGTTTCCGTTGTTGTTTGCCTTTGGGTCTTTCACACAAAAACAAAGGGAAGGAAAATATTTTCAAAAATAGGAAACATTTGATTGCAAAACCACAAAAAAATTGTCAGAGCAAGATAAGGGCCAATTAACACTTGGAATTACTTTTAACTCTCTTCTGGAAGCTGACAAGAGTTCAAGTCGATGGTATCCCATTAAAACCATGCACTGAAAAAATCCAATTTCAGCTGGATCCGTGACACATCTGCTCTGGCAGATGTGTTCATGCAACCTTTGAAGCCAGCCTTGGTTTCAATTCAACCTGGTTGGTAGGTCACACTGCAGAATGAAGTCTCTCATTTCCAGTTGGGTGGAGCTGCTCTGGGCTGCCATGTTCCTTGGGGGATGGAAAGTGTCTCTTCAGATAGACGGGAGGCTCCTCTCTTGCAGATGCTCCGGGAAAGCTGGGGAATAGGAAATGGAGCTGGTTGTCTCTTGCAATGACCTGCAGCAGACGTGAACTGTCAAGAGGAGAAAGATACAAGGGGCCTGAGTTATTGCATGCAGAATGGAAACATCCAGTTCTCAAGTGAAATGCCTGCCTCTTCTGGCTTGACACCATGAAAACGATTAGATAGATGCCCTCAAACTGATTCATAGCAGTGGCCACAAACTTAGGGTAACAAAATGCTTCATTATGCAATTATTGGCCCACACCTTACAGTCTACATTAGGGTGACTCTGCACTGGTTTGGATCATTTCTGCAGAGTACTGGGGGCGGGGGAGGGTGTTATAGATATACAGACAGAGTCATTGGGCAGGATGAGGGCAGCTAGACGGAAGGGGATGGAGAACTTTAAAATAATCTTGTTGTTTTATCTGATCTGAACACCTTAAGAGATTTCTAGTGCTGCTCAGACACAGTTCAGCTTTTCCTCCCCAGATCGGTTCATCTAACCCCAAGTTTGTGCTTGCAAATTTCACCCCGCACAGTCCACATGGGATAATGCAGCAGCCACAAAGAGAGGCCGGGTTAGCAGACGTGCACTATAAATCCATGCGAAACAATGCCAGTCTGTCTGAAGTGTCCCCTCTTGCTATAAATCTCTCTCTTCAGAGGCGTTAGCGGCTAATTCAGGAGCATGCAGAAAGCACTTCAGATTTCCCTTTCACAGGCACTGCTGCAGGACGGTTTCAGTTTGCAATGGCAGAGACTGGAACCACTAGGGCACCTTGGCAAACTGAACAGGCTTCACCTGCTCTGGTCGGCCTCTTCATCAATCTAAATATTCTGCTGACGGCTCTCACTTCCTTGCCGTGACATATGTCACGCTGCTCAGGGTATGCCATGAAGCAGAGCCCACGTCTCGATAAAATTATTATTTCTATCTCACTGATGCAGAATCCTCTCCTGGCGCCTGGGTCCAAATTCAGTCTCCAGTGTCTTGCTACTTTATTGCCAGTCTTCAATGTCCGACGTTCTACTTACAGCCTCAGTTCCTGGAGACAAGTGCTTATGGGAGAATCGCAGCTGTCGTTTCCTTTAGACAGAGCAAGTTTCTAGACCCCAGTAGTTGGAGAGACAGTCTTGAAAATGGGTGTAGCTGGCTTGCCTCGGAAAAATTAACAGAAGGGTAATGAGCCCAGGCCAGGGGTGGCTCCAGACCCCAGCACGCCAAGCGCGTGCTTGTGGTGGCATGCTGCGGGGGGGCGCTCTGCCGGTCCCCGGGAGGGCGGCAGGCTCGGTGGAGCCACGGGACCAGCAGACCCTCCGCAGGCACGCCTGCAGGAGGTCCACCGGAGCCGCGTGACCGGCGACTGGCAGAGCGCCCCCCGCGGCGTGCCGCCGTGCTTGGGGCGACGAAATGGCTAGAGCTGCCCCTGGCCCAGGCAATGAGTAAAACAAATGGGCCGGGAGACAAGGCTCAAAGATACAAATAGAGAGTAAATTAAAGCCTTTGAAGCATATTTATTATTTGTTTTACTGTAGTGCCAAGGAGACCCGGCCACGGAGCAGGACCCCGCTGTGCTAGGCGCTGTACAGGCACAGAACACAAAGACAGTCTCTGCCCCAAAGAGCTTCCAGTCCACGTATAAGACAAGAGACACCAAGAGATGGGGAGTGCAGGGAAACAATGGGCCTGTGCTGGTCACCCTGATAGACAGTGGTCTTGGCAGCCTAGCCATGGGCAAGGAGACTTGTGAGAAAGGAGTTGAAGGAAGAGAAGGAGTTAGTCGTGCAGATGTTTACAAGGAACTTCTCCCATGACGGTCTCGCTCCTGACTGCAAGGATTTGATTCTCAAAACGAGACCTAACCCAAAAGCCCCTGCAAAACCCTTTGGCCCGTCTCACTTTTTAAGGCGATGTCACTGCAGTGCCCAGCTTGGACTGGAATGATCAGGATTTGCCTTGTAAATAAATAGCACATAGCCCCCATCTGCACTGTGCAGCTTGCTAGGCAAGAATTCACTCAACACGAGGTCCTTCCCGAGGCATTGGAAAGGAAGTGCCTTCCACCCTGTCAGCGCTCTTCTGGGGCTATCCTGTGCTAAATGCTGACAACGGGATTAGTGATACTAATGACACTCACCTTTATATAGCACTTATGCTTGAAAAATACTTTGAACATGTGTATGCCATGGCTGTGAATTAGGACTTCTTCTCCAGCCACCTGGGGTTTTCGCTATGTCCACTAACAACTTGTACATAGCCCGTATCCCTGGCCTAGTGTGTGTGTACCACAGATGGCTCCCTGCACTGAGGGGCACCGTACACCTTCTCTCTGAAGATGTGTTCTTTTTCCCTGATCACATTTCCATTTGGGAGCCCAGATGTGCACCCAGGATCTGAATGTTTCAGCCTACGCTTGATGCATCCCTCTAACAGCTGGACCCTTTTTTTTATCAATGGCCCATTTCAAGAGCCTCCGTGTGCTATTTTTCAAAGTAAAATAAACAGCGACTCCCCTTGGGGGAGGGAACAAGAGTATTATTTTCTCAACTTTTGATAAAGGCAGCAATTTTCAGCTATATTACATTGTGTACTTGACCTCCTGTGACCTTTAATAATTTCACCTTGAAACAATCATAACAGAGCTATTTAGAGGCGGCAGTAAAGGCTGCTATATTTCAGGATTGATTTTCTGCCAGTCCACCCAGTGCACTCTACATTCAATAACAGAAACTTCAGTGATCTTTCAACACTCTCTCCATTCTCAGGATTCAGGCTGCAGCTCACCTTCAAAGCGCTGCAGGCAGCAAAAGGGAGGTAGCAGAACAGGGGCTCTCAGCTGGTGCTTCGGTTCAGCCTGGGAAACTGCGGGGGTGGGGCATTTCTACATCCGTTCGGACCCCTCCCTTCAATGTTAGAAGGCACATTCACGTGGCCTCTGGGCCGAGTTCTCATCTCAGCGTCCATAATGCAGAAGCAGTGCGGTTTATGGCTACAGACGTTTCCCTATTAGGGCAGGGAGGTATTTGAGCTCCAGGCTCCAGATCTCAGCCTTCTTATAGCGAACCACAAATCCTGGCTCCTCCCAGGAGTCCTCCATGATTTTCTTTCCTGAAAGGGGCTGGACCTGACAGCCTCGGAAGCTGAAAAAGTGCAAAATTCAGCCCGGAACGTGTACGGCACAGGCTTCCAGCTGCCACCCACGCCACCTTTGTGCCAGGCCCTGGAAGGAGCATGAAATCATTTCCCCGCACGCCATTCGCTCCTTGGTCTCTTTGCCATGACTGCCAGTCGGGATAGCAGGTTATGTGAGATGAGCACATGAACCACATACGTAAACGATCTTCAGGGAGGCATCAGTTCTGATCACGACTGAACTTCTGACCAGGATGGCAGTGGGAAGCTCTGTAACCCATCACCCATTCCCTGACCCGTTACGCTGCTTGGTTCATTCCTTGCTGGGTATCCTTCTCCTCTTGTTCTAACCGATGGCAGGGCTCACACACATGTCGTGCACTGAGCACTGCTGTCAGAGACATTCAGGGAATAAATGACATTCCTGGAAAGCACAAAATTGTTTATTTGGTCTGTTAGAACCGAGTCTATTCCAGAATTAGTGGGTCTTGTCCAGCACTAAAATGCATGTGCTCTCACCACATCCCCAGGGAGGGATAGTGGCCTGATGATAGAATTTAACCAGAATCTACCTGTCTGTCTGTCTATCATTGGTCGGTCTGTCTTAGACATTTATAATGAACCCAGCATTTTATCTGGGTCCCAAGGCAAGAAGGGGAATCATCTCTAAACAGAAATTTTTTTCCAAGTTTTACAGAGAGTATCAGAGCCTCTTTGAACAACTTTATCCTTAATTCTAAAGTCGATTTGAATCACCAGAAACTGGGTCAATATGGAAGGACTGGGAGATTCAACTCATCATCTGCTTACCAGACAGCAAAAAGCAGTAATTCCTTTCCATTCAACTCAATTATCCCCTGGCTCAGTCTTTGGAGAAACAGCCATGATTGCTTTTCTGCCAGCTCGTGGCTGGTAAGTTAATAACATTACAACCTGCATTTGATGCACCAAAGAAATTCCTCCGGGGGGGGCGGGGAAGGAGGATCCGCTGCCCCTAGGCCCAGGGTTTCTTTTCCATCTCATAAAACTTTCAGTCCCCGAATTTCCCGCTCCTGTGCTCTCCCACCAGGTCTGGAACGTGCTACCAGAAAAACAATAGGCAGAGCAGTGCTCTGCTTTGGCATGGTCCCTGGGCAGCCACCATCCTAAACCCCTGACAGACAACTCACTCTTTACAGTGCCATTGTCCAGAGGGGCACGTGGACTAACGTGCATTATTTCATGCTCAGAGTTATAGGGATACTGCTGGCACCATGGCAACACCAACTCTACCTGCCAGTGGCGATGCCCAAGGGTCTAACGGTGACTGCTGTACCGCGATTATTACCATCAGTCGTACTGTAGCAGCCCCGAGAGCCCCAGGCTGGGATAACGCCCATCGTGCTAGGCGTCGTACATACACATCGCAAAAAGACAGCCCATGGCCCAAAATGCTTGTGGTCTAAATGCACAAGTAACCACTGGAACAACTCACCCAGGGTTCTGGTGGATTCTCCATCACTGGCAATTTTTAGATCAAGATGGGCCACAGGTAGTATTGTGAGGAAGTTCTCTGGCCCGTGTTATACAGGAGATCGGACTAGATGATCACAATGGTCCCTTCTGGGCTTGAAATCTATTAAACCAGGCCACTGTTCTGCAGCCCATGTAAGGACACAAGGGCCCCCCTTCTCTGGAAGTTCCTGGTGCCCTCTATTTAGCTTCCTTCGACATTCCTGTGGTGCCATCACTGTGGTATCTAGGCATTGTCCCGCTCCATCAGCATTAGCATTCAGCACAGCCCCTTTGCTCCTATGCCGCGTCTCTTCCTGACTCCAGGTATTTTGGTCTGTGTGTTTTAAGTGCATTTCTGACATGGATACCCGCCAGCAATTCACAGGAGAACTCCAGAAGAGCAGAATCTGGGGCTAGCCTAGAAGCCGTCTACCCCACTGCTTTATGGACGATCTGAGAGGCCAGGAGCTTGTAATGCTTGCGTCCCGTTGGGCTGTAACCTCAGGAGCCCTGCGTTGCAGGCGGGACATCACACTGGGACCCAGCTGACTGGGTTTAGTGCTGTCCCCCACCCTCCCTTGGGAGCAGGCCCGGGAAAGGAAACCTCCCGCTGCGACACCAAATCCAGAAGGGAACGCGGGTTAAACAGACTGTGCAAGCAAACACTCAGTAATTCATTCACCTCTGAGGAAACCCGGAAGCCTGGTCCTTCTGGGCCACTGAAAGAAGCAGCATGCAATGAATGGCAGAGGCACTGCCGAGATGAGAAAGCGTCTGTGCAGCCCAAGCAGTGCCAGGCACACGGCACTTGTGTGCACTGAACTAGATAAAGGGAGAAAAGAGAAGCTCTTAAATCCTGCTTTCTTCTCCCTGCAGAGTGAGGCTCACTCTGGAGCTCAGTGCCGGGGACTGATGAAAAAAAACATGTGGTCAAAAAATTCTCCACTAGCTTTGTTGCCTGGGTCTTGTGCTGGCCCCTCTTCAGAGGGGTGAATTCCCCCCTCTGGTAGAATGGCTCCCAGACATCTCCATCTCTGCGCTTTCAGGCCGCCTCACTGAGACGGTGCCACACACTTGCTAGTCACCCGCACTGTGTGGGGCACATCTCCAGCACTGTTATTTATGGTGTAATATCGGTTGTTTGTTGTAAGTCAATATTGCCTCCGGGGCCCCGGGAGCTTGCCAGGCATTGGGGTGCAGGGGCTTGGCGCACACACTCCCTTCTGTCAAGTGGACATAGTTAGGTTCAGCTACAGATTCTCATTAGTTTTTGCTCACTCCGCTGCCTTATCGATTTCCTCTCAGCCTCTTCATTACTAGTCTTGTCACATTGTAGAGGCTCTTCGAAAAATTTACAAAACGGGAAGGAAGGAAGGAAAGAAAGAAAGAAAGAGGCCTCCAGGCTCAGGAAGCCTGTGCCAAAGTTCTGCATGAAAGAAAAGAAACTTCACTATTAACCCTGCACTTCCCACTAGGGACCAGGCCAGCAGAGACAATGGAGCTGTTACAAGCAGCTGGCTAAGGAGGGTTGAGTACTAGACAGCATGGGCAGCAGAACCTATTGAAACTGCCTGCTGCAGTGTTGCCAACACGTGATTTTATCATGGGTCTCACACTATTTGGTGTTTCTATTAAAGCCCCAGCTGCTGAGGCAGGTCATGGGGGCTATGTCTACACAGCAGCTGGGACTGTGCCTCTCCGTGCAGGTAGACAGACACACGCTAGCTCTGCTAAGCTAGCGTGGTAATAGCAGCGTGGTCACTGTGGCACAGGCGGGCAGTGGCTCAGGCTACCTATCCACGCTGGTATTTATAGCATGCTGGCTCGAGCAGAGCTAACACATCTCTCTGCCCATGCAGGGAAGCATGCTCCTAGCTGCAGTGTAGAAATGCCCTAGGTTGGAATCTCAGGTTTCATTTAAAACAATAAGTAAGTCTTTAGCCCTCCTGGTTGCAGAGAAAAGCTTGAAAATGTGGCCCAAGGGTCCCTCAAAGGCTCAGAATCCAGAGGACAAAGAACCCACAAATTATTATTTTATTGTACTCGGTATTATTTATGCATTAAAATCAAACAAGTTTTAAGCCAACCTCCTGAGTTTGGAGATTTGACTCAATGCTTGAAATGTTCAGCTGTGAATCCTGTTTCCTGTTGCAATTCCTGGGACTGGGCTACCAGCTGGCGGGTTATACCCCCTCGTGGGCACAGCTGGTCTATGCTAAAAGTGCCCTTCCACCCACCAGCCGTCCAAGGCCTATGCACCACGTTAGTCTATCTTAAGTAGGGCCATAGGTCGGACTTCTGCACGGGGGGAATTTCACCCCCAGAGTGACGTTTCACCCACTTGTTACCGCTTGGCTTTTAGTCTCAGATCCTGCTGGGGCCAGAGAGATCCCAGCCTTATAACTGCAGTATCACATCCTAAAGCCCCGAGTCACCAAGCTACGAAAGCAGGTGTCTCGCTTTAAGAACAGGAACTGTCCCTTTCCAGTCAATAGGAACAACTCAGGTGCTTCAAGTGAGGCAGATGCTAAAGTACTTGCTGACTCGGAGCCTCAGTTAGGGTGGCGAGGGGGGAGGTGGCAGATAGCAGGGCTGAGAGGACGGGGTGCGCTGGCGGTGGGTGAGCAGGCCGGGCTAGACAGGTTGTTGGGAGTCGAGGTAGGCGGTGGAGTCAGAGCACAGGCGGCCATTTCTAACATGTTTTTAGTTCTCGAGATGACGAGCTCTCTACAGCACGAGACATTTTGTTGTTATCCTTGTCCCTGGGCAGAGTCCCTTTGGAAAGCAAGGGGGGGGGTGGGGGGTTGCCTCATGGTTTGCCACGGAGAGTCAGACATGTCAGCGCCCAAACTGCATGCAAATGCTGCCCTGACAAAGCAATCGCCCACCGCCCATTCCGGTCTGGGAGCGTTGGCTGAAGAAAACACATTTGTGAATCTGACAGACATGAAATTGCATGCCAGCTGCTGGCCGGTCAATGACATCTCAGACCCCAGACACCAGCGAAATAACTGGATCCCCGTAGGCCGAAAGAGGAAGGAAAACTCTTGCCTTGTCAGGTGAGTCACCAAAATGCGTGACAGAGAGAAGCTGTCCTGCCCTCCCTTGCTTTCTGCTTCATGGGAGAAGCGTTGCGTCCCCCTGCTTCTTTTATGGTCACAAAAGAACCCTCTCAAGGGAATGTATTGCCATCGGCACCGACGAAAACCCCTGCCACTGAGGCAAGTCTGTGCTACTCGGGAAGGAATATTGCCGGGAGCCTGCTCCCGATGCAGCCAATGGAAAAACTTCCACAGACTTGCCTGGTGTGAGATCAGGCCCCTCACACAAGCACAACCCCCTAGAAATAGCCAACGACCCACTGCTGCTAGTCGATGGCAAAGGCCTGTTGAGGCAAACCCGGCTTCCCCACCCAGCTCCACCTGCTGTGCCCGAGACTCTTCTTGCAGTTCCCCGAGGCCAACGTGTTCACAGCGAGGGTGACTCAGAGCAAGCCCGATAATCCAGATTCTGGTTCTGACCTGATTTCCAGAGATGCTGAGCAGCCACCACTGATGTACTGGAGGCCGCAGATGCTCCTTGCCTTTGAAAATAAGGCCACTAAAGCCACCCAGGCTGGGACTTGCTTCCTCCTCTTTGCTCTTCCTGGCAGGCACAAATCTCCCCCGCCCCCCTGCTCCCCTCACAAATGTCAGTGCATTGAAAATGAAACTTTTCGGGGGAAGGGAAGGGAAAGGGAAAATGAAAGGGTCACTTTCAATCATTTTTCTTGACTTGAAAAAAAAAGTTTAGAAACTGTTTCAAAACATTTCAGCTGAAGTGGGACTCATGGTGCATCGGGCAGGTACGGGCTCTTTGCACAGAGGTGAATTTCACCCCCAGAGTGAGTTTGCTTGGCACATGCTCTAGAGCTGTGGTTCTCAACCGGGGGTACGGGTACCCCTGGGGGTAAGCAGAGCTCTTCCAGGAGGTACATCAACTCATCTAGAGATTTGCCTAGTTTTACAACAGGCTACGTAAAAAGCATGAGTGAAGTCAGTACAAACTAAAATTTCATACAGACAATGACTTGTTTATTCTGCTCTATATACTATATACTGAAATGTAAGTACAATATTTATATTCCAATTGATTTACTGTATAATTATATGGTAAAAATGAGAAAGATAGCAATTGTTCAATAACAGTGGCTGGGACACTTTTATGTCTGATTTTCTTGGCAAGTAGTTTTTAAGTGAGGTGAAACTTGGGGGTTCGCGCGACAAATCAGACTCCTGAAAAGGGTACGATAGTCTGGAAAGGTTGAGAGCCACTGCTCTAGAAGGGACTAAGGATCAGGACTCCTGGCTTCTATTCCAGGGTCATTCACTGTGTAAACTCAGGCAAGTCACTTTATTGTCATCGCTGTGTGCCTCAGTTTCCCTGTCTGTAGGCAAAAGGGTACTAATTTATCTGCTGTGAATTCTAATTAGTGAGAGCTTTGAGATCCCGGGATGTGAAGAGGTGGCATCACAGTGCAGATTAGTATTACATAAGTTAAGTCATTGCTGAGCCAAAGCATAGGGACAAATCTCTCTGCGGGGCTTGCAGTATTCTCATTGTAACAAAAGCCAGGCACACTTGGTAGGCAGGGAGATAAAATAAATGCAACCACTCCTAGAATCACAGATATTCTTCTCCTAATCCCAGGTCCTCTGCTGACAATACACAGGGACTCGGCGAGGTTTTGAAATAGCATCAGGTATGTAAATGATAAGACAAGGAACGTAGGGGTGTGACTCTTTCTCTCCTTGAAGGCAGCTCCCGAGTGAGCAATGTGGAGGACTGCAATGTGGAGGCTGGGCTGGTTTCTGGGGTTTGTGAAAATCTCAGTGCCGGCTCATCTGTCAGGAAGGCCTGGTCTCTCATTTATTAGCTGCGTTAAATAGGAACGGGAGTGTAAGAGAAATGGGAGGTAAATAATGAAGTGGGGGAAAGTGTTTATAAATGGCAACAAGACAGTGGAGTTACACCCCGGTGAATTTGGCCCTCCATTGTTAAAGGGGCATTGTCGGCATGAATGCTTGAATTCTTCTTTTAAATACCAGGCCCTGACTTTAATACATACTAAGGGTTTCTCTCTCTCCTACTGAAGGGTGATTTGGGCAAAAGCAAGACAAGTTTCCCCTGCCTTCTCCCAGCCCGTTCTCTGCACACACTCCTGGCTGAGTGATACCCCTTCGGTTTCAGCTTTGATGCTGCCTTATGGCTAAGAGGCTCCTTGCAGAACCGGCGGAAAGGCACCAACAGAACAGAGAAGCTGGCTGGATATGCGCAGTGCCGTCAAATGCCCAAAGCAACCAAACTAAAATTACACAAAGCAAAATATTGCTCCGTATCTAGTGATATTCTGGGTTCCTCTTAACAAGAGCAGGTACACCACTTTCCCCCATGGAAATGCAGCCGTGTCCCTTTCAATCTCATGAGGTTTTAGGTGGATATTTTCAAGCCAAGTGAATTCACGTCTTCTTCAAGGAAAAGCAGCACCTGAACATAAAGGAGTCCCTACAGTGCCTGACTGGGAGACACAAGGGCTGAGAGCCTGCAAATAGCTAGTCTGTGTGGCCACATCTTCCTATCATCAGTTCACTACCCTCATCCTCCCTTCCCCTCCCCTCCTGTATCTTGTTTGTAATGAGCGCAGAAGATCAGCAAGGCGGGATGGCTCCTTACATTGTGCTTGTGAAGCACGCTGAACAACAGGGCCCCAGTCCGGAATCTGGCCGGTGGGTGCTACCAGACTATCAACCAGCATCACCATTAACAAGGAGTCAGAATCTAAGGATGCAGATGAGGTGCCAGGTTTCCGGGTCTAACTGGAGAAACCATCTTTCCTTTGGGTGACACTGTGACCTGGGGACATAGGCCCTGAGCCCACGAATGAATGCATGTGAATTGTCCCATGAAATGAGTGTGCATAGACCAGGCAGAGTAACGATTCCTATTGCTCTGAATACACTCTCCAGAGCTCCTGCTGTAACAACCTGACCCTAATTGTGCAACCAGGAGCTCATGGGCCAATCTGTCCAGGTCTCAGCTCAGAGGGGAACGCTCGGTTTTATTTACCATGACAACCCTGGAACTACAGAGGAACTCGGGAGAAAATCATGGGGTCGGGGACACCGGTGATGGAGAATTGCCCTAGCAAAGTTGGGAAGTTCCTGTCGATGCCGACTCTTCCTCTTCCCAGAGAATCAAGTCTGAGGAAATTAAATGCAACTCACTGGAACGTTGAAACTCTTGTCATTTATATCCACTTCATGTTTTGCCCGTTGCTGGCTATTTTAACAAATGAACAGCATCAGTGTCGTGCTTACTTAAAACCCTCTGCTCTTGCCTGCTGGTAAGAGTGTTGATTTCAGTCATTCATGTTGTACGTTCAAATCCTGCTGGTGCTTTCTTTTCATTCAGAAATACAAAGGAACCTCTTCTTAATGACCATTCACCTTTGGGTGCCATGAGGTGAATAAATTCTCCACACATTGCTATTTAGAAACTTAACTGCTTCTTTTTTTTTTTTTTTTTTTATGTCAGATCTAAGGTATAACAATGGCCAGATATGCTCCCCAAACACTTACCAGGTATTCTAGTGTTGTCTAATCTAGTCTGTCAGGAGTTTTGAAGGTCACCCGTTACCATGGTATTTAAGGGCTTTCCATTAAAAATAAATACACAGGACCAGGTCCTCAGATGGTGTAAATCAGTTTACATAGTTGAAGTCAATGAAGTTACGTTGGTTTATACCAGCTGAAAATCTCTCTCTCTTTTCCAGGAACAAGTTTAAGATTATTGTTAGGATTTTGTATAAAGAGTGATTATGGGAAAACTAAGAGGAAATGGATTTTCCATTCTGCTCTGAATGCAGCAAGGGTGATGTTCACTCTTATTTTATCTGCATTCCACTGTCTAGAGCTGGCTTCTCCTGCCGATGCAAGTCTTTGCCTGTTCGCCAACAACCTCCCATTTCCAGTAAAGTGAAGCTGTGGAGTGAGGTCATCCTGGTGGAAGTAGAGGCAGATTGAAACAGCCATGCTGGATAATGCCCAGAATCCAGTTGGCTAGAGTGGCTAAGTTAAACAACCCTGTACATTCATGTTAAGACAGTTCACTCCCTGGCTTCATCCGCCTCCCCCTGGGAGCGAGGAGGAAGGGAAGGTGCATTGTAGGAGACTGAGACCAATGTGATACTCCCGAGGGCCTTTGTGCTGGAGTCCTGTTCCACATCTGTACATTTCATTGACAGGGATGTACCAATAGGGTGACCAGACAGCAAGTGTGAAAAATCGGGATGGGGTGGGGGGTAATAGGCACCTATAACATCTGGTCACCCTATCCAACATCAGGATCCCACTGCATCCACGTGACTCAGCACCGAGGAGCCTGGAATGACTAGGAAGAGAAGCAGTAAAACGAGAAGCTCTAAGACTGATTCCTTCTACAAGGCGGCTCAAGGCCAGCACCAGCTGGGCCTAACAGCAACTTGGGAGACGTTCATTGATAACTATATGCTGGAATCATAAGCAGCGGGGCTGGGAAGGACATCTGGGGTCATCCAGCCTGATTCGCCTCCTCCACCCCCTGATGTTTACAAAACCACTCGCTAACTAACCCCACCCTGGTTTTACTGGATTCACGTCTCCTCACCACGGTTGTGGAGCTGTTTCCAAACTGACCCTTTGGTGACAGGTCATAGATGCCAGGATCCCACTCGCGGGGTAAGTGAGGCTGCTCAGGGTGCTGCTAACTCCAACTTCAAGTGAGGCCGAGAGGCCAGGGCTTGAAATGTAACAACAACCCCTAGCGGCAAGCGAGGGATGCAACAGGGCCCACATGCCTCAGCTGCAGGTGGAACTCAGGACCGGGTGCCCACCCCGGGCCACGCTGCACAGTTTTGCTTTGTTTAGGGGGTGCCCTGCCCATAGAGATCCCCAGGGCAGGAGAACATGTCCATTTCTGCGCACGTGGGCCCCATCCTCATAGCATCCGAGGGCCTGATCCAAACCCCACAGGAGAGTCCCATTGGCTTGGACGGGCATTGCATCGGCACCGGAGTGCACAAGAGCAAAGGGATATAGGAAGCAAGATTTGCCACCAGACACCACTAGCCTGTTCCCCTTCCCCTTTGCTGGAATGTCTCTCCCAACTCAGGAGAATATCGGTCAAGCCGAGTTTCTCTCACACAGATGGATTCAGCTCTGTCTTGATTAGAAATTCAAATCTCTCCTCACATTTGGAGAAGGAAAAGAAAAGAGTCTCTTCTTCCTCATTAAAGAGAGGGAGCAATGTTGGGAGTGGGGGAGGGAGTTAATCAAACTTGGGCAGGCATTTTCCACTCGGGTTCCTCTCCTCCAATGGCACCACTCTCTTTGCTCTGCGGCACTTCCCCAGTAATCATAACAATAAGTGGAGAGGATATGTTTCAGGGTTTAACTTCTTTCTATAGTTAATAAATGTCGAGTGCTTCTTTATCTCTGCCTGCTCCTTTTTGATTCCATCCTTTACACCTTCTTAATACCTTCCCCAGCTTGTCTGACAAAAGCATTTTACAAGATGGATATGTTCTGTCTCTTGCTATAAAAACCAACGTGGTAATGAAAATGATAGAGAGCGCCGTGTGGATGAGCTGAGAGTGTGACCTCTTGGCAGGGATCTCTGGGGAGAAAGCAGCTTAGCCCTGCACAAGGCATTCACTGCAGAAATAAGTCACCCAATGGTAATGATTTAAAGTAGGGCATTGTGTTTGCATAGGCAGGCCTGTGTGGTGTTGACCCTATGATTTTCCTGTCATGAAGCAAAAGATCCTTGCAATGAGCCTCCTACTTATTATGACTGTGACTCTTACAGCCCAGTGAGAGGTCAGGCCCAGAGACATAGAATTAAACTAGGGGAGCTGCAGGGGATTTTTAAAATATCGTGCACCCTTGTTTTGAAGGCCTGGAAGGTTCCGCGGTGGTTATTACTACTGTAGCTGTATTGGGAGAGAGTGTAGAGGCCCCAGCTAGAATGGGTCAGAAATGACCATTTTTTGGTGTGGAAAATTTTGACTTTTTGTCAAAAAAAATCAAAACCAAAAATGTAAAGCTCAGCCAAGCAGCCCAGCCCATAGAAGAGAATGGGCACATGAGGGAACAGAACTACACTTCCCATGAGGCACTATGACGGAACCATATTTTGGTTTCTCAGCCGAAAAACAAAACCGTCTAGGTTTTTAAGTGTTCTGTTTTTATTTTATTTTTAAATCAATTTTTTCTGACAGAAAAGTTTCAACTGTCTCTCATTTCAAGAGCGACTGGGCCTTGCACATACACAAACTGAAACATTCCCTCCCGCCACAACTCTCACTGTACTAGACACGACAGCCAAGAGAGAAAGGTCAACGTCCCGGTTCTGCAGATGAGAAAAGGAGATCCAGAGAAATTAAGTGACTTGACCAGAATCACTCAGGGAGTCCATATGAGATTCAGAAATTTGACCCACACCTCCTGAGTTCCAGTCTAGCAACTTCACCACAAGACCAGCATTCCTCTCTTGACTGTGGGTTTTTTACTTTTACTTTTTTTAGGAGGAACTTCTTAAAAGTCTGTTTTTCCTATTTGTCTTTTATTATTAATGATTACAATAATTATGATTTAGCATCTGCACTGCAGTACCACCTACGAGCCACCATCCTGGACCAGGACTCCATGAACAAAGAACACAGACATACATAGTCCCTGCCCCAGAAGGCCAACAACTTAAACAGAAGACAACAGCTCTCACCATATTAAAGAACCAGGATGGTGGAACTAGAATTAATCTAGGTGCCCTGGAGTCAAAGCTGCTTGAACCAATGTAACCTAATCCCCTCCCAGTGTGACCCTTTGCTCCTGATGTATCCCCAACTCTACCCTAGTGATAACCCTTCCTCTGGCCCAGTTGCTGGCTAAAATATTGCCCCACGGTGCGGCCGGCAGAATGCAAGGAATCAAGACACTTTTCTAAAACAATCAGGCTTTATGGAGGCTGTGGCACAATTATATTGAGCAGCCGTGAAATTCATTGACAGACTAAACCCTGTAATCTCTTTTTAAGTACCTTTGTAATGACTGGATTAGTTAGAAACTCTTCTGCTATCCAGAGCAGAATAGCTAATCCAGAAAAATCCAATACTCCAACATTACAGTGCTCTGTGTCTCCTCCCCAAACTGGCTACAGACTGACGGGCTGATTTCGGCCCATTCTGGGTTCTGACCCCAAGACACATCCGAAGCCAGAGCGTAATTAATTAAGGCCATTTAACTAGTTACACATTCATTAATCTCAGCATCAATGTGCTGCTTTAAGCTCTAAAGCTAATAAATGGGCTTCATAGGGGAAGCATCTTCTGGCAGGATGCTTGTGGCTTAATATTCTAGTGAGATAGCACAGGACTTCTGAGCTAACAGGATGCTTGGGCCAGGCACGGTCACAGGGAGAAAGCAGCAGCTATGGGACCGGGGTGCTTTGCAGCAGATTCTTGTTGTTGTTGAAACTAGCTGAGGTTAAAAATGATAGAATACAGTAGATCCAGGGGCGGCTCTAGCCATTTCGCCGCCCCAAGCACGGCGGCACACCGCGGGGGGCGCTCTGCCGGTCGCCGGTCCTGCGGCTCCGGTGGACCTCCCGCAGGCGTGCCTGCGGATGCTCCACCGAAGCCGCGGGACCAGCGGACCCTCCGCAGGCACGCCTGTGGGAGGTCCACCGGAGCCACCTGCCGCCCTCCCGGCAACCTGCAGAGCGCCTCCCGCAGCGTGCCACCCCAAGCACACGCTTGGCGTGCTGGGGCCTGGAGCCGCCCCTGAGTAGATCTATATAGAAACCTCAAAAGATTCAGAATTCTGCAGACAGGATCGTGCTTCTGCATGTACCCCCCAGGCTTCTGTGAAGCATGTCTGTCTATTTCCAGACACACCCTCTGTCTATCACCATCTATACCCCTCTATCTGCGCAATTTTGGATCTCGCTATCTTGAGTACTCATCTGGGTCCCATTAGCACCGTATCTGAGCCCCTCGAACTTTAATGTGTTTATCTTTGCAACACTCTGGTGAGGTAGGGCAGTGTGATCATCACTGTACAGGGAGGAAAATGAGACTAAGTGACTTGACAAGGTCTCACCAGAAATCTGTGGCAAAACAGGGTCTCAAACCCATATCTCCCAAGCCCAGTGCTCTGACCACTGGACCATCCTTCCTCTTAATCCCATTCTGCAGAGTGCTGGGCACTTTCACTTCTGGTTGATGAAGGCGATTGCTTCAGATTACAGTTACCAGGGATTACGGCCCCACTGCGCTAGGCACTGTGCAAATGCATTTTTTTAAAAAGCAGCCACAACCTCAATGAACTTAAAACCTTGGTTTATGACAAGATCCAGTGGGTGGATGAAACAGACAGAGGTAGAGAGGGCCGGGAAGCGAGCAGGATGCGGTAACAGTAAAACAAGCACAGTTTTGCATAACGAGGCAGCACCATCTGCATGTCTCTTACCGGCTGGCAGGTTCTGTAGGCACCATGGCAGAAGTGAGTCTCCAGGAGGATAAGGTCCTGGCACTGTGGATTTTTTCCATGGCGTTTTCCCGTGCATGAGGGTATCAGGGGAAAGGTCAGTGGGATCAGATCTCTCCTGTGCTTATCAGCAAGGTGGGTGGCACCAGTTTAATTCTAGTGAGAAACAACAGTGGTGGCAGGACTTTGTCTTATATAGACCCCTATTGCCCTCCGCCCTCTGTCCCTATTTTTCACACTTGCTATCTGGTCACCCCACCCCAAAGCAAGTTGCTTTTAGCTGAGTTTCCCACCTCTCACTGATTCCCTCTCATAATGCCATAGACATCTGGGGTGGGAACGCCCTAATGATGCCCACCTCATCCAGCCCAGGCGGGAGGGGGGCAGTGCCAGAGTGTACCCCGTGCCTCTCACCAGGGCAGGGGAGTGGCAGTAATTAGGGATTTGTTCCTCTATCAGGTGACTCCTGATGTTCATCACATTCTCTGTCTGTTCTCAGCTCATGCAGCAGAAGAAAAGCGTGTCAAACTCAGAGTCTCATTTTACACACACACACACACACACACACACACACACACACACACACACACACACACACACTGCTAGAGCTGCCTCCGAATGGGAACCTGTTTTCACATCAGCACGTTCTAGCATCTGCTATGCCCTGGCCGTGCAGATACAGGAGGAGCCGCTCTCCCATGACCTGGGCATAGAATCTACAGGCAGGGCTGATGAGAGACAATTGGACCTGGGCCCTGCGCTCAGGGGACCCCCCAAAACACCCGTGTAAATGCAGTAAAATGGGAGACGGAGGAGCCCCAGTAAACATGATGTACTGGAGCCCCACGTTTCTCTCCCTGGGCCTGCCTGCAGGCCAAGGAGCTCTGAATGCAGATAAGCCAAGAGGGCAGGGTAGATGCTGGAGGAATGGAAAGCACAGTCTTCTGTGGAGCTATTTTTAAGCTTGTGTATATGCCAGATACAACGTTGCATTAAAAATGCATCAATGGGTGGAGAAATTAGGGGACTAGGTAACTAGAGGTGGCTTGGAGGGCCCCGTGATGTTCAGAACAGCAACCCACGGAAACACTCACATCTGGCAGGTTGTTTTTTTTCCTGCCAACTTGCCCCCAACGGTGTCATTGTCTTAAAAATGTACAGCTAAACCCCCGCGTATTTTAAAGTGAAGTTAAATAGCAGCGAAGTCTGGGCCTGATTCTGCTCTCACTTTCCGTGGTGAGGCACCAGTGGTGATGTCAATAATGGTGCTCCTGATTTGCAACAGTGCGAGTGAGATCAGACTCAGGCCCTCCATCTCCCCACTACTTCCCCCACCTCTTTAACATATTTATTTTAAAAAGACAATAGCATCTAACTAGTGATTTTATATTAGCTGTAAGGAGACAGCCAAACTCAGTGGCAAAACTCCCCTTGAGTTAAACAGCCCCCAGATTTGGCCTTGATTCTAAGGGGCAGTGTTGAACTTCAGTAAGGTTTCTGTTCTTGTAGCTCAGGACGCTCCTAACATTAAATTCGAGTCATTTCCTGCTGCAAAGCCATCCCTGACAGTCTCTGAATTTAATTCTGAAGTGGGTCAAGCCCCTTCCTCCAGCCTCATCTCCAAGACCTTCCCCCTGCCTCCTAGGTCCCGATGGGGGGAGATTGTGGTTTTCTGAGCTTGACTTCTTTTTCAGCCAGCCCCAGAAATAGACTCCTCACCCACAAATCTGAGTTGCTTTTGGTGTCTTTGTTCTATAGCTAATCGGGAGCAGCCTTTAATGAAATTAATGCTGCCACTTCAGGCACCAAAGACAGCTCCGCCAGAACAGTAACTTACAACAGTCTTCGAATCTACCTAAACCTTTTTGTGAGGTCCTGTGGAGCTATTATTTTTAATGATGTGCAAACTCATGTGGGAAGCAGGAATCAATGGTGGGTTGAAAGGCTCTGTGCAGGGGGTCTCACATGGACTTTCCAAAGAGAGGAGCTGCCTGGGGCTTGGTTTTGTTTAAATATAAAAGTGGAACGAGGATTCTTTTCTGATGTTTCCTGGGTGTTTCTTCCTATTCTCTAGCTAACAGAAGAAATTGATTTCAGATTGTGTTTCTGTGTTGAAGGCAATATGACAATCATCTATTTCACTTGTGGGCCTGAGCACAGAACTCTATTATTCACACTCTGACTTTAAGTTATAGCAGTTTTTGCGTCGAATGTACCAATTCCAACAGATTTAATGGACCTGGCCTCTGCACCCCTTTCTATGTGGTAGCTGATATTTTCTACATAGATCAACTGTATCTACAAGCAGAAGAAAAATCTATTACTCCCATGACGATTGTTTTAGAACAGCGTAAAGGTTTCCTGCTATCGTCAGCTGAAAGTCTGCACAATGTGTACTGCTGTGCATGTGTGTGATTGTGTGTGTAGATGCTTGTAGCTGTGAATGTTGGTGGGTTGTGCATGTGATGTGGGTGTGTGATTGTGTGCATGCACGGAGACCCAAGAATGTGTGTAACGGTGTGTGTCATGTGTGATTGTGTGTGCGCATGTGTGCAAGCCTGTGAGACTACGTGTGGGCATGTGTCTGTGTGTTCCTGTTGGTGTGGTTGTGCACATTCATGAAGGTGTGTAACTGTGTGTATGATTATGGGTGTTTATGCACAAGATTCACACTCTGAAATCAAGTGACTGCGTTTTTTAAATTACATTAAAGTAAGTGGCCAGTTATTTGATGTTGTCTGCAGCTAGCTTCCCTCTACTGGCTCTGCTCCCAGCATCCTATTGTGTTTGTGGGGATATGTTGTGAACCTATGGGAGGTAGCGGAGATGGGGCTCCCGACACCCGGTGTCAGACACAGGCAATGCTCAGACGATTCCCTTGCTGGAGGAGCAGTTTCCATGTTCTCTCTCCTGTGTAATGATTAGAGGTGGGTCACACTAGGCAGGCAGGATGGTCTTGCGGCGCAAGTTAGCGTTAAGCTGATGCTGGTTCTATTCCCAGCTGTGCCTACAAGCTCCCTGACCACTTTAATCTCTCAGGGCCTTGCTGATAGGGTGAGGATAGGATGTTTCCCTCCCTCCCATGCGTGCTGTGATGATAAAGAGATGAGACTAGATGGACCCTGGTCAGATCCAGCCTGCGTTTGCCCAGAACAGCTGAGGTTCTTACGCAGTCACTTGCAATGATTTCAGAAGAGTTTTCTCGGTGTGTGTTGCAGTCTGTTCTCGTGGCAATGACAGTATTAAGCATGGCAGCCAGACTCCTGCACAGCTGTCTCTGAGTGACATTCTCTGCAAACACAGATGACATATGCAGCATTGAAATTACTTGAGATTTTCAAATTCAGGCTATAAATCACAGGAGGGTTTTTTGTAGTTGTTGGTTGTCGGGGAGGGAATGCAGGTACTAATCAGGGCAACCAGCGTCACAGAGCTCTCCTCCCCCATCCCCTGCTCCAGGCAGCTCAGAATTGCCTTCCTAGCTTCTAACGTTCTCACAAGACCGTCTGGACCATGTCTCCATCTTCCCCATTCCCTCGGCTCACCTGTTGGGGGAAGCTGACGAACAGATGGGATGTAACAGGTTGGATGTACTGTGCGAGGAAGACAAGTAAATAAGAGGATAAAAGCCCTCTGCACTGAGGATCTGATCCAAAGCCCATTGAATAAATGGAACAACTCCCACCATGGGTTAGGCAGTTAATCGGGCTCCAGTTTCTAGCACTTCCCACCTCTCTGCACACACGTATTTTACCGCAGCAATTACCAGATAAATGTACCAGGAGGAGGAGACGGGGAGGAAATACCGTAAATCCTGTGACTAATTAGTGAATTATTTCCATGGCTACAGCAGCAGCTGCCCATTGATCTGGCCTTTTGCTGGACAGCAGTGAAGAGGGGAGGTGGCCACGGTGCCTGATAAACGGGGAAGGTGGCAGCAGGATTCCGAACAAATTTAACACAACTCATGATGTTTAAGCCCATTGGTTTTGGTTTGCGTTCCGTGCAGCAGGTACAGGCCAAGAGGCCGCTGGAGGCTGCTGGAAACTGACCTTAATACATCAAACAGAGGACTGCGAAGACGGGTTTGAAAGGAATCTGCCCTGACAGCTCATGGCTGAGAGCTTGTCTCATCTGCAAGAGAAGGGGCCACAGGCGACTCATCTAGAAATACTAATATGGAAATTTAGCCAAAGGGGCTTTTGCATGGACTAGATCTGCATGTGGGTAATGATTGCTGCACATGTTCACGCCAAGCCACCCTCCGTATCACTCCTCAGGAGCATTCCTGGGGAGACTGGGGCTGGCTTTTTAAATTTCAGGGATATTTTTGCCAGAGAAAATACACAGCAGCAGGGCAAGTGTTAACACTCCTCGCTACGGTCAGCAGCTGGAAGGGAACCAGCAACCCGCAGAGCTAAGAGCATGCGCCTCCACAGCTGGAGCTAAAGGGTTAAGTCGCCTCTCTGGGCGTTGTAACAGACTCATATCCTCTGGCTCAGCGGGCGGCCGTGCCACACACTGAACAGTGGGTGCAGCAAGTTCACACGCCCACCTTAACCCTTCATGGATGGGACGATCCAAAGAAGAATTCGTTCAGTCTCCATGTCCCACTCCATCTTTGGCCTCTTGCTGTGTAGTAAGATCCAGTGCCTCAAAACAGGCTTGTGATTAGCTGAAAAGGAGATTTCTGTCCACAGAGCCACTGCTCCTGTAACCACCTGGCAATCTACTCACCTCTTAATTTTTACAACAAATTATCTCATGTCATGAATAAGCCAGCATGGAGATAAATAATTAATTGGCATGGTGTAATGCACCAGGCAATGGGCCCCGAATGGCTTGCTCACAATTGCAAACAACCCTTTTCCCCTTAACCTCTTTAATTTGCTCTTTCATTAAACAAAAACAGTGAGAGATACAGAAAATCTGAGAAATCGAAGCTCATTATTGAGCCAGCCCTGGGTAAAGCAGGTGAATGTCTGTGCAAAGCAGCTAGTGTCGACCATATCAAGGTGTGACATTATCTGATTAAAATATGACCATATAGATCATTGTTGCAACCATTGTTATATATTTGCAACAAATCTTGTACAAAATGTGGCATGTAAGGTGTCTATGAGAAGGTTATGATTTGCTGGTTAGGATTATACTGTCTGTGTTCATGTATCATTTTAGTATTTGAAGTTATGAGTATTGGCTCCATATTAGGGCTGTTGATTAATCACAGTTAACTCAGGCAATTAACTCAAAAAAATTAATTGCAATTAATAGCACTGTTAAACAATAGAATACCAGCTGAAATGTATTAAATATTCTGGATGTTTTTCTACATTTTCAAACATATCTATTTCAGTTACAACACAGAATACAAAGTGCACAGTGCTCACTTTATATTATTTTTTATTACAAATATTTGCACTTGAAAAAATGATAAACAAAAGAAATCGTATTTTTCAATTCACCTCATGCAAGTATTGTAGTGCAATCTATTTATCATGAAAGTGCAACTTACAAATGTTACATAACTGCATTCAAAAACAAAACAATGTAAAACTTTAGAGCCTACGAGTCCACTCAGTCCTACTTCTTGTTCAGCCAATAGCTAAGAGAAATAAGTTTGTTTACATTTACAGGAGATAATGCTGCCCGCTTCTTAATTACAAAGTCACCTGAAAGTGAGAACAGGCATTTGCATGGCACTTTTGTAGCCAGCATCACAAGCTATTTATGTGCCAGATGCGCTAAAGATGCATATGCCTCTTCATGCTTCAGCCATCATTCCATGCTGATGACACTTGTTAAAGAAAATGCATTAATTAAATTTGTGACTGAACTCCTTGGGGTAGAATTGTATGTCTCTTGCTCTGTTTTACCCGCATTCTGCATATATTTCATGTTATAGCAATCTTGGATGATGACCCAGCACATCTTGTTCGTTTTAAGAACACTTTCACAGCAGATTTGACAAAATGCAAAGAAGATACCAATGTGAAATTTCTAAAGATAGCTACAGCTCTCGACCCAAGATTTAAGAATCTGAAGTGCCTTCCAAAATCCGAGAGGGACGAGGTACGGAGCATGCTTTCAAAAGTCTTAAAAGAGCAACACTCTCATGCAGAAACTACAGAACCTAAACCACCAAAAAAGAAAATCAACCTTCTGCTGGTGGCATCGGACTCATGATGATGAAAATGAACATGCGTCGGTCTACACTGCTTTGGATGGTTATCAAGCAGAACCCGTCATGAGCATGGGCACATGCCCCCTGGAATGGTGGTTGAAGCATGAAGGGACATATGAATCTTTAGTGCATCTGGCACGTAAATATCTCGTGACATGCAAAACATCTGTTCTCACTTTCAGGTGACATTGTAAATAAGAAGCAGGCAGCATTATCTCCTGCAAATGTAAACAAACTTGTTTGTCTGAGCAATTGGCTGAACAAGAAGTAGGACTGGTTGGACTTGTAGGCTCTAAAGTTTTACATATTTTGAATGCAGGGGGCGGGGTTGTACACAATTCGACATTTGTAAGTTCAACTTTCACGATAAAGAGATGGCACTACAGTACTTGTATTAGTTGAATAGAAAAATACTATTTCTTCTGGTTTTTTGCAGTGCAAATATTTGTAATAAAAAATAAAGTGAGCACTGACACTTTGTGTTCTGTGTTGTAATTGAAATCAATATTTGAAACTGTAGAAAATGTCCAAAATATTTAAATAAATGGTATTCTATTATTGTTTAACAGTGCGATTAATATTTTTAATCGCTAGACAGCTCTACTCTATACCTGTATTTCAAATGTTTGCTCCTGGGGTACTGCCCACAAGGTAGTCAGCCTGTATATCTTGGAGGGACTATTCAAATTAAGTAGCTCATCAAGAAACACTTCTGGGAGACTCCCATCTACCCTGAACGGACTGTCCTGCAAACCTGCTGTCTGGGGTATCGGTAATGATTTCCTGCAATGACTAGGAGAAATGCATGGACATGTGACTTGTCCGTGTGACTCCAACCACCATCTTGTTACTGTAATTTTCCACAGTAAGAACAATGGGATTCCCTCCACATGGCAGAAGCTATAAAAGGCCCTGAAAACTCCTCCATTTTGCCTCTTTCCTGCTCAAACCTCTGGACTATGGATTTATACTAATGGGCGCATTCTACCAAGGGACTGAGGTCCTTCCAACTATTTGGAAGCAACCAGAGACTTGACTTAAGCCAGCAGTTTATTCCATCACTGCTACAAACCTGAACCAAGAACTTTGCATTTATTGTATGTATTTGATTCCTTTAACCAAGTTTAACTCTCACCTTTCTTTCTTTCTTTTTAGGAATAAGCCTTTAGATTTTAGATACTAAAGGATTAGCATCAGCATGATTTTTTAAAATTTTTAAATCCATGGTGCATCCACAGCTTGAATACTGCGTGCAGATGTGGTCGCCCCATCTCAAAAAAGAATTGGAAAAAGTTCAGAAAAAGGGCAACAAAAAATATTAGAGGTATGGAATGGCTGCCGTATCAAGGAAGGTTAATAAGACTGGGACTTTTCAGACTGGAAAAGAGATGACTAAGGGGGAATATGACAGAGATCTATAAAATCATGACGGGTGTGGAGAAAGTAAATAAGGAAGTGTTATTTACACCTTCTCATAACACACAAACTAGGGGTCGCCAAATGAAATTAATAGGCAGCAGGTTTTAAACAAACAAAAGGAAGTATTTTTTCACACAACACACAGTCAACCTGTGGAACTCCTTGCCAGAGGATGTTTTGAAGGCCAAGATTATAACAAGGTTCAATAAAGAACTAGTTAAATTCATGGAGGATAGGTCCATCAATGGCTATTAGCCAGGATGGGCAGGAATGGTGTCCCTAGCCTCTGTTTGCCAGATGCTTGGAATGGGCGATAGGGGATGGATCACTGGATGATTCCCTGTTCTGTTCATTCCCTCTGGGGCACCTGGCGTTGGCCACTGTCGGAAGACAGGATACTGGGCTAGATGGACCTTTGGTCTGACCCAATCTGGCCATTCTTATGAGTCAACCTCTTGAGAGTAGTGAGCACAGTGGATGATTCCTTCTTTCTCCTCCCCCACCCCCACCCCCGCACACACAGTACATGCACTGGGGCAAACTCTGGTGTTTTAAACACAAGTGGCAAACACTCTGCAGGACATGAGACATGGAAATGTTCCATAAGACCGAGGCAAATTTCTTCTTCTTAAACTATTTTGCTCCAGTAGCCCCCGTGTTGTGCTTGGAGAAGAGCAAGCAGAAAAGAAGGGTTTAGAGGTTGAGCAGGCAGACAGATCAAGAGCTTTAAAGGGTATGGAGCAAAGCATTCTAGGAAACCCTAATGTCATGCCATCCCAAGGAGCAGTTCCTATTTTTACCATTTTCTGCTTTCACCATGATCCAAAAGCTCAGTCAGGACTCGTGGGTTCTAATTCTGCTTCAGTGTTTGGTGTCACTCAACCTCTCTGCACCTTGCTTCCCAGTCCATAACAGGGGATAATGATATTTGCTGTTCCTGCCTCACACGCGAGTTGCAAGGTCTTGGAGCTCCTCAGATGCAAGGCTGTACTAAAGAGCAAAGTGTATCCTTTCTATTGCTACAGCCTCAGGGGCCAGGGAAAGGAAAGCCTTGACTCCTTTGTCCTCAAAGAAGGAGGGATTTAATTTCTCCCAGAATCACAGTTGCAGCTGGAGGAAGGGGAGGCTTAGAGACACATCCTGCCTTATTTGAAGTTAGGAAGATAAGGCTTCAATTTTTGTATTAAAATAATAAAGTTATCAAGAGAACAGCATGGTCTCCCGAGGCTGACGAGGCCAGAATTGGCACCTGCTGCTCCAATTCAGATGGCCCCTTTGGCTAATCCCTCAATCCACAAGGTGGAGATCTGCTGTCCGGAAGCAGAGCCTCTGCAGGATTAGCACTCTTCCTGGATGCCACGCTGCTAGGCATTTCTGCCGGCATCCGTTTCCAGCGGAGGGAAGCCACCAGGTGCCAGCCAGCCAGCTCATTCGGCAGGAAGGAATGTCATGCAAAGGTTATTGCGGAGTTAATGGGGTACTAGACGGGTCGCTTGCTGTGCTGGCTCAAATGGCAGCCGGAGTGGGCCAGCTGTCCGAAGAGGTTTCTCTCTCGAAATGGTATCCTCTGACATTCTCCTCAGTCTGCGTGTGGATTTAACCTAGTGCCGTCCTACAGGCAGACAGTACCCACTGCAGCATTTCTCACAGACAAGAGAGGAGCCCATCATGCAGCCCAGCCAGACGCTATTACCCAAGTAGCGTTGGCTCAGCACCCAAGGAAATCTACGCTTATTGCACCCGCTACCCCCTCTTCTTACCGACTGCACCATCCCTTGAAACCTGCCGCTAGGAGCGATTAACAGACCGACTGCCACGACCACAGATATGGGTTTCTTCAGTCATTCATTCTTCGGCTGCTGGCAATGGGGACTTGTCTGAGCAGAAGAGTTCTACAAAGATGGGTCCCAACCAAATCCCCAGATCCCAAACACCCCTTGGATTAGGGGAAAATCTGGGTCTGGGTCTGGCTCTGAAGTCTGTATCACAGGCCCATGTCTAGATTCTCCTGATCTGTAAATAATGTTCCAGATTCAGCGCTGCCAAACCTAAGCTGTCAAAAATCCTGAGTCAGTCCCAGAAAATTCTCATGAGATTGGTTCTAAAATCATGAAGTGGCTTTGCTTTTGTTTTGGTTTTGTTCTTGTTGCGGGGGGGGGGAGGAGGAATTGTTTTTTAAATAGTAACTTTGGGGTTCTGCTTACTTGTCTTCTGGCCTATGGGGATCATATTTCCACACTTTTCTCCACAACCATGTGGGTTAGAGTTCCCAGGAGCATTGCTGTTTTACTGAAACTAGCCTGTTCCACACTGGAAGCTGAATCCATGCTGGAAGCTGGGCGTTTCTGATCCCACTTCGCTCTCACGGTTCTGCGCCCGGTATGGGCGGAGGGCGGGCGAGGGCCCTGGCTCAGCAGTATGGCGTATTGCCTGGGCTGCTAGCAGACTCGCCAAAGGGATTTCCACCTCCCTCCCTGGCAAGGGGCAAGAGAAGCCAAGGGCTGATTGTGCCCACAGAGAGAGAACTCCTTGCCCCTTGACAAGCTCCTCCTTGGGCTGAGTTTGAGACGCCTTGGAATGGCAAGATGGCACTGCCCTTGGGTGCCCCTTGGGTCCTGCAGATGCGCTCATGACTTGACGCTGTGACTCGAGTGCCTGCCATCAGAAAAAGACCCATACTAAGCTCGTTCCTTTCAGGGCTCGTGCATGTCGTCCAGCTGGGTGCTCTAGATAGACCCGGTGATAAAAAGAAGGTGGACAGGCTTCGGCTTCGAATCACTCCTGCTGATGTCGCTGCTCTGCAGACAAGCTGCTTGGGGAAATACTTCCTCCCTGTAGCTTATTTACTTCTTGGTTGCTTGTCCAAAAACTACCACCAGCCTGCACCAGCCTCCCTTTGAGACTGCATGTCCAGTGGAGAGTGAGCCCACAAATGCCGCAATAAAAGAGTGAGACTGACGAGCACAGACATTAGCCTGACCAGTAATTTTCTTGGCTAAATCTTCCACTTCCCAGGCGTTGGCAGAAAGCTCATCACGGCTAAACACTGGCAGCTCTATCATTACATGACAGTGACATCCTCCAAAGCTCTCCCTCTCTCTCTCACACACACACCCTGACGCTATTAATACCCTGATAACACTGTACTAATTGTATTCTATGGATGATAACACAAGATTAGCCCTCCGACACACCAGCGGAGCAGCTCCCCGGTGAGCATGTGCTGCTCTCTTTGTGCCGTGACTGCAATGTCCCATTATTCAGCTATCTGCTCCATTCGCATGGGTCCTTCATGGGGTGTGTGCACTGAGCCAATAAATTAAACTGGAGTGGCTTCACCATTATTAAGTTCGATGATACTTTAAAGAGAACCTGAGCCAGGAAACTGAACTGTCTGTTAAAAACAAGAGCAACTCTATTAACCCTGAACTTGTCCCACTTGTGTCTGTAGCAGCTCCCAGGATTTAGAGGTTACTGTATTATTGCCCTTGGAGCAGTGGAGTGAGATCTGTTGCAGGAGCTCTGTCGGGAACTGGACACCAGATCTGAATCAGAGGAGAGATGTGGCCTGGCACAGTTTGTTAGGGACTTTGGGGCAGAATTACCAAGGTATTAGGCTCCTCAAGACGCCAATGGGGGTTTACAAAACAGATTAGGCACCTAACTCCCACTGACTTGTCCGTTTATTCAAGCCGAACGCAGATCCCGGTGAGCTTGCAGACTTCTAAACGGGAAAAGGATTCTGGGTGTGAAGCTGCTCCAGGCTTCTGGGCAGGAGCTCCGTCAAAACACAACGTCCAGAGGGCTGCTTTCTGGATTGCGGGCTCTCTCGGAGAGAAGAATTGGCAGCTTTGGCAAGTGCCTATTGATTTACAAGCCTTGTTTCATGCATCCACAACTAGCTGGCCCAACAGAACATGGAGCAGATACCATGGAATAAATTGTCAGTCACCAATCCCTAAATTTCATCCCTCAGCACCTGCACGAGCATGGTCAGCTTTGTGGAAACAGGCATGCTCACATGAGCAGCCGTTGCCATGAGCCCCATGCCTGTTCTGTGCACAAAATTACCGGTCTGCCCAAGCCAGCATAATGAATCCAGGTGGAATCTCTGTGCCATACCAAGTCTGTTCATCACTAATTACAATGCCATGCTTGAGGCATGTCCACCCACAGCGTGGAGGCCGTCATTCAGTTCACTAAGCCTCAGGCCTGCAACATGAAGAACCTGCAACCCAGGTTCAACACAGCCTTCCATCCTTCTGCTCTTGATCAACTGAGTCGTTGATAACCTGGGGATAACCAAGATCCTGTTTGCTCTGCGTGGGTGTTAAATGTCCCATGATACTTTTCCTTTAGGGTGACCAGACAGCAAGTGTGAAAAATCAGGGAGGGAGGGGAAATAGGAGCCTATATAAGAAAAAGACCCAAAAATCAGGACTGTCCCTATACGATCAGGACATCTGGTCACCTTATTTCCCTTCCAATATTATTCTGGCTTGCAAAGTACCATAGGAGTGCAGAACGCTTTGAATATATGTGGGGCCAGATTTTAAAAGGGCTTAAGAGTCTACAAGTCCCTGACAGTTTGGCCCCTGTTCCCTATCCTGCTAAGCTTGAGATCTAAGGCAGTTTAGCTCCACTGTTCCTGACAAAATCTTCCCTCCCATTGCTGTGGTGCGCTACGCTGAGGGCTGCACTCCATTGATGCTGGCACACACACCTCATTACTGACGTCCTTTGGGGAAGGTCCGTTAGACTAGATGATCACAGCTGAAATTAGAATGTCCTATATTACTAGTATGTTATTGTGATGTCCACTCACACCTGTCCTGCCTGAGGGGCACAAGCATGGCTCATTGAGGGGCACTGATTTATACCCCCGGGTAAGGGTTTCCTGGGGCGTGGCCTGAGCGGCATATGGACCAGGTGGAGTTGGCAGGCGGTATGTGGGCCAAGTGACGCTGACAGTCACTCTTGCTATTTTTTTGGTTCTCTGGTTTCATGTTTAGTTTCCTTTTAAACCTTTAGCTGCCAGAGGGCAGCCATCACTGGATACCTCCACTAGCAGGGAGATCTCACTAGCCGGTAACCCCGAGCAACCCTGAAAAGAACTAACTCCGTCTGCATAGCTCAGCAACCCTACAATAACAAACCCTGTGTGCAGCTCAGCATTCTCTAGCAACCCTACAATAATAAACCAGGATTAGGATGTGCTCAGTGAGGGTTGGGGGAAATCTGAAGGAGGAAAATATCAAGTGTCCCAAGTGGTTTTTCTATACAACAGAATATGGGAACTCCCTAGAGAGTGTCACTGAATGTGCTGCCGGGAGACACTGCATCCCAAACTCACTGGACATCTCAGGTAGCTCTCTTCATTCCCTTGGACAATAAGATGTCTGAACGTCCTAGTAAATGTACTTCCTTCCACATTTCAGTAACAAGACCATGGTAATATGAGACACCATTGCAAACTCTGCTCCTAATCTTGGTTGAGAGGTGGAGAGAGGACGGGGTTGTGTGTGTTTGTTTGTTTGTTTGTTTGTGCAGATTGTAAAGTGTCCTAACAATGCATAGCTTAGTGAGGGTTAAGAACATAAGAGCGGCCGTACTGGGTCAGACCAAAGGTCCATCCAGCCCAGCTTCCTGTCTACCGACAGCGGCCAATGCCAGGTGCCCCAGAAGGAGTGACCTAACCTAACAGGCAATGATCAAGTGATCTCTCATATGGGTTCTAGGTTACTAGCAGAACAATGTCTCCTTAGAGGATTAGCAGCTTAGAACCCTGGACAAGAACTCTCCAGCAGAGTCATTCTGCAGCCCAGGCGTCCTCAGCAGTGCCGGGACTTCAGGAGGTGGGACGCACATGATGCGGGGTGCAGATTCGGACTCTGCTGAGCCAGTCGGGCTCTGCGTGTTCTGTCCAGTTGTTCGCTAGAGTGAAAGGATGTGGCAGGCTGAGCTGTTTATTACTTTGTTTGCACATCAGCCCCAGCCTGCTGGGATGCACATTTCAGGTTCAGTGACATTCGTTCCGATTTCACAAGCTCACGGTTCAAAGATCTGGTGCAAGCTCCGGCGGATGTCGGGTACGTGAGCAACGGGACTGTGATGGCAGCAGTGGAGTGGGGGTTCACTGACTGTATTTACACAACAACACAGCCACACTAGTCAGCTAGCACGCTCAAAGCCTGCTCCCCCAGCTCCTTTCCAAGGACCTCAGTGACACGTGGTCTGTGTGCCAGCCCTTCCACAGAGCTGGATTTCATCCTCAGCCTAATGGCCCTTCTCTTGCAGAGGCTTCACTTCATGGCACCTTCATTTGCACGTGAGACCCAAACAATTGCACATAAGCTCTAAAGCTGTGGAACTCTTATTGTGAAAGGAAGGAAGAAGAAGAAGAAGAGATCACAAGAGAAATTTTCGGCAGATATGACGCTGTGCTTCCCAGGCAGAGGACATCCTCCTTCGGTAGCTTGCTGCGGTTTCTCTGACTCTCACATAGCCCCTTGCCCTCTGCAGAGAGAATCTCTCCTAGTGTTATGCCATCTCGGTACCCTCTTGTCCCAGTCTGGCAAATGGAAACATGCTCAGCCAATGAACTGAGCGCAGAAGGAGTTAGAAAAGCGGTGAGCCTCCTCTATGTTGGCCACTGCTCCCTCTGGCCCTGAAATCACTGAGTCAGACCCTCCTGAAAGCACCTCCCACGCCTAGGAATGGAAGCCGGAGCCAGACCCAGGGTAAGGCAGGGGAGAGACGGAGAGAGTTTTAAAGGCTTCCCTGACACAGAAAGGCACATCAGGGCTGAGGGACCCAGCAAATGTGAAAACGGAATGGTTCCTTCAACTGTGAAACTCCCCGAATGGCTGATTGAAGTGACTTGATAAATGTAGGGTTTGCACAGCTCCGAGAGGGATGTAATTTGCAAGGTAAAGACTCCCATCCGCGGGGTCAGGGAGAGTGAGCGCCCCATTGCAACCACTGCAGGGAAGGAGTTTGCTTGCTAGGAAAATGGACCAATGCTGCCATCTGCTGTGTTTTAGTTGATTAGGCTGGTTCGCGCCCTACATTGCTCTGGCTCTAATTAACCCTTTGTTTCACCGAACCCCGATGGGAGCCTGAACCCTTGGAGGCAGTTGGCAGCAGCAGGAAGGGCTCTGATTTGCTCTGATCACAGGTTTTCCAAACCAATTTTCTGCCCACAGGAATGGATTTGCATGGACTGAGGCAGTGCAAAATGGAGATGACTTATTCTGCTGCATTGACAACTCCACCAAGAATGATGCTGGCAGCCTGGTGCCATTCCTGGCCCTTTATCCTGTGCATCGTGCAGGATCCGGAGAGATCATGGCACACATCTCAACGAGCTCCTGCTAAGGGGTGTATCATCAGTAACAGACCAGTGATCTGGACTGCAGTTAGCTTTCTGCTCCTCAGCATTTGCAGGCCAAATGGGTGTGCTGCCTGCTGCAAAGGGATGCAGCTCCAGCAGGGCAGAATAACCTTAAACCGCACTGCAGCCGCCTTCCAGCCCCACCCCTAAGTCTAGCCCAGGGACACCAACTGGATCTTCCCCTCACACTTGCTCAGAGCCGCAATGGAAATCAGACATTGATTTCTGATTTCAGAGAGCCCAGGACATGATCAAAACCCACAGAAATGCAAACATTCCCTCCCCAAACACATCTGCAGAAACACACATGACATCAGCTGATCTGAGTATCCTGTAAAATTCCTGGCTGGTAATTTAATGCCATGAGATCCCAGATTCCCTTTCAAATAACAGCAACTAGAATCACTGTATCAGTCAGTGAGAATGCCTCCTCGCTACAACTTTGGCAGGAAAGCGATTTTGGACCTGGTTTTGAAACATGCCTTGCAATGAATTGTGAACACATGCTACCTAATTGCACCCTCAAAGCAGGTAGTTAGATGACTAACTTGCATAGTTTCACGTGCCATAAAGCAGTGGTTCTCAACAGGCTACATAAAAAGCACTAGCGAAGTCAGTAAAAACTGAAATTTCATACAGACAGTGATGTGTTTATACTGCTCTGTATGCTATACGCTAAATGGAAGTAGTGCAATATTTATAGTCCAATTGAATTATTTTATAACTATATGGTAAAAATGAGAAAGTCAGAAATTTTCACTAATAGTTTGCTGGGACACATCTGTATTTTTAAGTATGATTTTGTAAGCAAGTAGTTTTTAAGTGAGGTGAAACAGGGGTACACAAGACAAATCAGACCGGAAAGGTTGAGAGCCAATGCCATAAATTAGGGGTGTAAAAGTGACCTCAAAAAATTTGAGCTGATTTTAAAATAGAGAGCCGGATTCTCAACCGGTGTAAAGGGGGCTCAGTTCCATTGACTTCAATGTAGCTGCCTCCCTTTATACCATCTGAGGAAATGGCCCTGTGATGCATGGCCAGAAAGGGTTAAACATCCTGCAACATAAATAACCCTCAAAAGACATGTGAGGAGATAATGTTTGTAGTATATTTACATATGTATGAGTGGGGACAACAAAATGTAATCAACAGCCCTTGTCTATGCTGTATTCTGATAATTCAAAGGTCAAAAGAAGATCCTAGCATTTAAATGAATTTTAAACATGGGAAATCTCTGTATTCATCTCTCTTTGAAATGTACAGCAAATAATCTGTGAATGGTGGAGGAACAAGCAAATGGCCTTATGTTAATTCTATAGCTAAGTACCAGTGACTGGGCCTCCTTCAAAGTCATCCTAACTACCTTTTGTTTCCAGAGGAAATCCCAACTTGTCAAAGAAGATATGAAATTGTATAAAAGATCCTTGGGTCCTAATTCTGTCATCTCAGATCTGCTTAGGCTTCATCAGAAGTTTGAGTCACAAAACTGAGATATCAGGTATGCTGGTTCACCCTGACTATGATATTTGGACCTTGGACTATAATCTATGAACTATTTCTGAAAGAACTCTTTGCAACTACAAAGCTCACCATCTCTGCTATGAATCTGCACCTCAGCGAATTGAACTCGTGTCTGTATGTATATTGATCTTTTAACCATATTGTCTCTCTTTTGTTTCTTAATAAAGTTTAGTGTAGTTAATAAGAATTGGCTGTAGCATGTATTTGGGTAAGATCTGGAATATTCAATAACCTGGGAGGTAATGTGTCCAATCCTCTGGGATTGGTAGAACCTTTTCTTTTATATGATGAAATAAGATTTACAGAAATTTTCATCTTATATTACATGGGTACCTGGATGGAGGCCTGAGGCTCGATCAGTTTGAGGGAACTCTGTTGGTTGGATTTCTGAGTAACCAGCAAGGTAAGAAAGAAGCTGTTTTATGCTGGTTGGTGAATCTAAGTATTGGAATATCCACAGCTGGCTCCCCACTAGGATCCCGGTCACAGACCCTCAGCCCTTTTAAGTTCCCAAGACGAATACGAGCACATACTAACCTGAAGGAGAAAAAAATCCACTTCCCATTTATCCCAAGCAAACATTTAAAGGCCAGAACTGACCTTTGTACTCACATGCAGATAGATAGATAGATGGATGGGGTGTATGGGGATAGGTAGATGGATAGATAGAGGGGGTGTATGGGGATAGGTTGATAGATTAGTATTTGTTTATTTATTTTGCAATCCAACTACACCGAGGCCAAATCAGTCCCAACCACTCTTTACTCCCCAGTATTTAATACAGCAATGAAAATCGAACTGATTGCTTCATCATGGGGGTCTGGATGACTAACACAGATCTATGGGCAAATGTCCTCAGAATGTTGTGAACTAGGCAGATGCTTCAGCCCAGGAGCCATAGGAAAATGCTAGTAATCTCCATGCAGAAGTCATGACCTGTAAACAGTATTACTCAGCAATATGTCTCATACCAGATTACTTCTCTCTTATTACAAATGGGCTAGTAAAGTGTCAGGCTGCAACAATATTCTTGTGCTAGCTGAATATTAAGATTCTTCTTTATCCATCTCTCTTTTCATGCTTCACATTCAGATTTTTCTCCATGCAGTAATAAGCAGTCACAAACTGCCATGATCACAAACAATGCAAGGAAGTATATTCTGAGCTCTTCAATAGCAGAACATTCAATTTCAGACTCATCACATCATGAGTGCCAATAGTACTAGGAACCAGAGATGGGAGCCAATCATTTTTGGCAGATTTTGGTTGTCATATTTTTTGCTTACTGCTTGAAATGATTGAGTTGCGGTGCTGTTGAAACAGCTGCCATGCTGTGCCCCAGAAGTGGCTGCATTACCCAGTCACTCCTGTATGCTTTGCACTATCAAAACATTTTGCAAGGTATCTTGGGAACAACCTGGATGGAAGATACTATCCATAACATGAGAAACATAAGCATGTCCATACTGGGTCAGACCAAAGGTCCATCTAGCCCAGTATCCTGTTTCCCAACAGTAGCCAATGCCAGGTGCCACAGAGGGAATGAACAGAGCAGGGAATCACCAAGTGATCCACCTGCTGTCGCCCATTCCCAGCTTCTGGCAAACAGGGGCTAGGGACAATCCTGGCTAATAGCCATTGTTGGACATATCCTCCATTAATTTATCTAGTTCTTTTTTGAACCCTGTTATAGTCTTGGCCTTCACAACATCCTCTGGCAAAGAGTTCCACAGGTTGACTGCGTGTTGGGTGAAGAAATACTTCCTTTTGTTTGCTTTAAGGTGATAATGACAATAGGACTAAGCAGAGAGGCTAAACTTAGGGTAACCAGGTAAGGCTGAGAAACCCAGGGTTGTGAGTTCAATCCTTGAGGGGGCCACTTAGGGATCTGGGGCAAAAATCAGTACTTGGTCCTGCTAGTGAAGGCAGGGGGACAGACTCGATGACCTTTCAAGGTCCCTTCCAGTTCTAGGAGATAGGTATATCTCCTATTATTATTATTAAATAAGGCAGATATCTGGCAAATCAGACTAACGAAGCCCAGAAAATGTTTGCAAGAATAAACCGGGGAAAAGAGATTTCCCCAAATCCTGACTCCGTTGAGCTGTCTGCTCAGCACTCGGGCGCTGCACTCTAAGATCCCTCGCTTGGGAGCAAAGGCAGAAAAGCACTTAGAATAATGGAGTATTCATAGCTGACACCTTTTAATTCCTCCAATGATTAACGTTCAGTGGATTAGAACCAGGATGGCTATTTAATTAACAGGCATGTCAAGCTTGCTTATGAGTCATTAAAAAAAGAAAAACACCCTGGTGATTGACTTGTTAATACGGAGGAAATCAATTACCTTTTTTTCCACTGAAGTTTTCTGGCTTCAGCCACAAGGGTGGAGGGAAAAGGAGCCCAGGTCTAAACTGAGCTTTATTCTTTGTGACAGAGGCTCCTGGGAATGCTCGAATCCCAGAGACGTGAAATCTCTGGTTCCTCCCGCACCCCGTGGCTCAGAGGCTGCCGGGTAGACTCAGGGGTGCGTGCATGTGGCCATGAAGCAGTACAACACCTGTGCTCCTGTCACTGTTAATTACTGTTACTGGAGGCACAGGGTGGGCCAGTGGCTAAGGGCAGCAGCCTGGGACTCCTGGGACCTCAGGCAATTCCCTGTTCCACCACAGACTCCCTGTGGGCAAGTCACCAAGCCTGTGCCTGAGCTCCCCATCTGCAGCAGGGGGTAGGGAGCCCGAGGCCTGGGAGGCACACGCTGGTGTGGGAGCTAGGAGAAGTAGATTATTTATTTGTGTTGTGGTAGCACCCAGGGGCCTCAGTTTAGGATCAGGGCTCCCTTGAATTTTCTTTAGGCAAGCTGCAGTGAGCAGGCGTAAGAATTAGATGGCAGGAAGGAGCAGTGAAGGGAGAGCGGGAGGGTACCGGTGACGGGCGCATGCCGGACAGGGACTCGCTCTCTGCTCACCTGGTTGGTCTTGAGCCAGTTAATTTTGTTTTAATGAATCACTGGAACCGTTTACCAAGCCTGGAGGTGGATTCTCCGTCACTGACTCAAGATGGGCTGTTTGTCTAAAAGCTCCGCTGACGGGATTAATTTGGGCAGGTCTCTGGCCCACGTTCTGCAGGTCAGACTAAGTGAGCACAATGGTCCCTTCTGGCCTTGGAATCGATGAATAAGACATAAATAAATCCCAGCACAATCCCTGCTGGCCACCTCGCTACACTCAACAGGGATCATTTTGTGCGTCATTGTCATTCCTATTAGAGACCCCTTGTGCGACAATCGAAGGGATTGGAAATCAATGGAAGGTCGGAAGATATGGGCCAAAGAGCTTCCAGTCTAAACAGTCAGGGTGTGAAGAGAAACAGAAGCACTGAAAGCAGCCACTCAGCCACGCCTAATGACTAACACTCAGGTGTCCTGCCTGCCACCCAGTGCCCTGCCGCCAGACCGTGCTGCTATATGGGATGCATTGGGGGCGGAATTCCGGTCCTGAAAGCATTTTCCCTGTGAGCTGTGACAAAGTTTTAGTGCCAGATATTCCCATTGGCTTAGGTGGGCTTTGGATCAGGCCCCTGGGAGTAGGGCCAAGCGGGTGGTTCAGATCACCTAGATTATGAGGTATCCAGTCCTCCGTGCCCCAGAATTCCCCTCCCTAGTTTACTTCTCCCTCCTGCAAACACAGCTGCCAGCCCAGAGGTGAGGGTATGTGAGGGCGCAGATTGATGGCTGGCTGCAGATAGAATAGCAGATTCAATGGGCTGTAATAACAGCGTTCCCGCGCAATGGGCACTCGTACAAAAGCAGCCTCGCAGTCTCTGCATGCAGGCAGCAGCATACCTGACAGCTCAGGCCGCTCGTTTAGCTGCCGCGCTGCTGTGCGTAATGGGGGCCTGTAGAAAGCAGCTTGCTGGGAGCGCCAATGGGAAGCAGCAAGCAGCCACTTTAAGAGCATTTATGTAGCTGTAATGGCTGCGCCGTTCACACCCACTTCCCGCTTCACTTATCACCCACCAGGCTGGGTTGGGGAGGGACAATGGGTGTGATTAGTGCGAGTAATTTGGAGCAGCAGAGGGGACGGTATAAACCAGATGGGGTCACCCCCATCAGTCGGCTTGTATTTGAACACAGGGACACAGTGAGCTGCAGCTGCAAATGGGCAGAGGAATTGCAAATCAGCGTGCGGCATGCGCTGGGGAGAGGACCTGGCTGCTGCATCACAGTAATGCACAGGCTGGGCCACATCCAGGGTAATCCCTGTTTGCTAAAACCGAAGGCCTGATTCCTAGAGGAGCTGGGCGCCTGCACTAGGGGCAGCAGGACTGGAGCTGTGGGGAGTGCTTGTACATTTTATTATGTAGGGCCAGAAAGAAAATGCCAGGGCTCAGAGGGAGGCTGACTTGCAAGCACTTAGCAAATGGGTCCCTCTAGCCAACCCAGTGCCTGCCACCAACCCCTTCTCCTTAGTCCCTCGCCCCGTTCCTCAGTCCCCCATCACTGCCCCCCAGGCCAGCGGAGATATCCCACAAATCCCTTCTGTCACTGAGGTACGGTCATTTTTCCTTCAGGGGTCGGATTTAGTGCTGGTGTAATGCTGGTGACGTTCCAGTGAGCTTGGTCACCATTTGTAGATCACCCTGCCTGCTGTCTTCCCAGCACCGTGTCCGCCCGCCCCCCCAGCCCTCTTCTAGCTGCAGCCCAGGAAGAATCTCTCGTCCCTTTTGCCATGGCTGGAGTTCTGCAGGGCCAGACTCTCAGCGGGCGTAAATCAGTTTCTATCTGAGGATCTGCTGAGCTGAGGATCTGCTGCTGGCTCTTCAGCTCAGCAAGGGAAAGGGTCTGCTCAGCCCCTCTGCTCTGCAGTTCTCGGCTGTGTTCCTCTCGCACCCGGGATTTTTCGGGTGGTGCTGTGTTTCCCATAGCGGGTCAATCCCGACCCAGCAAAATTTCCCCCCTGAAGTTGACTCGCTCCACAAAAGTTCCTGAGAGCTGGGGACACTCTGAGATCGTTTTCCCCTGCAAGGAGTGGGGCAAACACGGCTTGTTTGGGTTCATGGAGCTGCTGTGTGATTTCTCCTGTATGTTAATATGTAACAAACACAGCCTGGCCCGACAGCCTAGGCACAGAAGATAGATGAGGCCACCCAGCCGACTTAATAAATCAAGCTGCAGAGTGACGCCAGAAATACAAATGCTCCTCCGGCGCCTGAAGTGGACTCCGAGTGACATGACAATGCAACACAGTTTAGTCTGGCTCTGGGAGTTTACTGCGTCAGAAATAGCAAATAGGATTAATTACAGCCATTGTTGGAAGGTAACAACGCCTCTCGTCCTGTCTGCTCAGGTTAGGAAGGGTTTGCAGCACGCTGCGTTCGTGGGTACATGGCAGCTCTTGGTGCAGAACTGAAGCCCACACAAGAGATTTGGCTGCTGGGTTAAGCAAAGGCAGCGATTCCTGTGACTTGGCTCAGGCTGGTTCAAGGCCTGTGTTCGCACTGAAGAAAGCACTTTTAAAGATACAGACCAAGATTTTCAAAACTGGCTCATGATTTTGGGTGTTGAGCATCCACCCACTGAAAACCAGGTCCCTTTCAGGGGTCTCCGTTTGGAACTCCTAGTCTTGTCCACGGTTTATTAGCAAATGTTTGGGTGCCAAGCAGGGGAACAATGAAACAGGAACGACCAAAGCCAATCTGGGGTGCAGGCCATAAAATGCCTGGTATTGTAGATTCAGGGGTGCAGGTACTGCCAGGTGCTGTGTCACGGTATTGCCATAAGCCAGGTGATAAAATAGTAATTTCCTGGGGGAGGGGTGATTTTTAACATGCTACCAGCCCTCTCAGGGTGCTGTACCCCTGGGATTAGAACTGGCTGGCCTGTCTAGGCCTCTCTTCCTTGCAAGGCTGTGGGGGGTGGGGGGTTGCCAGTGGCTTAGTCAAGGTATGTACCTATTTCAAAATGTCCAGCTACCCCCTGCAAGACAGATTGCTGTGTCGCTGGCTGAGCAGCCCTGGGGCTTTAGCACAGGCCCTGCCTTGCAGGGGGAATTCCACTGAGTAACCCTGAGGTCCTGGAGAAAGGTACTTCCCTTCCAGGACTGCACCCATCAGCCCAACACCGCAGAATGCCTGCATGGCACACCAGACTCCAGCATCCACAGAGGGTATTGCAATGGAGAGACTCACTGTCGCACCCCTTATGGATCGGGGCAGGGGCGGCTCCTAGCAGTTCTGAGGCTGGGATTTTTGGTTTTATACTTCAAAAGTCAAAGAGGGGGGAAAGCCCGTGGATCTGGTGGTGACAGCAAGGGGCTAACGGAAGCCTTGTTAAAATGTATCCTGCAATTTGCTGAGTTAATGATTGCAACAGAACAATGCACCGTGCCTCTTAGCAGGCTGCAAAGGGCAGGGCTGAGCAGTGGGTCTCGAGGAATAGCTGATGAATTCCGGGGACAAAGAGGAGCTCATGAGAATGTGGGGGTAAAGGTTTGCCTGGGCTGGGGGAGAGGAGAAAGTGACCGGGAACACTGAGCTCAGCCAGAGATGTAGAGGAACCACCTGGCACTGATACACAGGAGGGTGTGCTTGAGAGCTCCCTCCCCAGGCAGTTTAACAGCACGTGTGCCATAACAGCTGGGTTGTCACATGTGGCTACTGCAAGGAAATTTTGCAGACAAGTCACTTTCTGGGGTTACCCAAAAGTCCTATTTATCTGTTGACAGGAAGCATCTTCTGCCTAAACAGAGCAGACCCATTGCCCTTCTCGTCCCAAATCCTGCCTCTCACAAAGGGTAGTGCTGAGTGCATCGGAGATGGACAAAACCTAACCCAGGGTACCAGGGTCAATATTCCTTAGTATTGTTATCCAATACAATATAATATAATCTACCCCCTGTTTCTAATACCGGTATTCCACAGTCACACCAATGTCAATCCTCTGCTGAATGGTAGCAGAATCCTGGGCCAAAAAGGTGGCTTCCCAGTGGAAAAGTAATCAGTAATATAGACTCTGGGTGTATGCTACATGTCACTTGCTTTATTAACATTATAAACACCAGTCCTGGAACAGAGGTGGTCACAAAGCATGTGCAAACAAGCTCCTTTGCCAGAAATTTGAGCCTAAGCCCAGTTCCCAGGAAGCTATGCTGTCTCAAGAATTTACTCAAATATACGGAATAAAGAATTTACTCAAATATAAGGAATAAGCCAGAGAGAAAACTGCTCTCTGCCATGGTTTCTTTTCAAGGACCACTCCCTAATTAACTCACAACAATACAGCATTCCTTCAAAGACTAAATATTTGCTCACACACTAAGAAACAGAACTTGTAAGTCTATATGAAACAGTATCAGAGGGGTAGCCGTGTTAGTCTGGTTCTGTAGAAGCAGCAAAGAATCCTGTGGCATCTTATAGACTAACAGACGTTTTGCAGCATGAGCTTTCGTGGGTGAATACCCACTTCTTCAGATGCAAGTCATCTTGCATCAGCAGATTCTTTGCTGCTTCTATATGAAACAGCTCTCTCTGGTGATTCCTGCCATAACAATGTAATATGATATCTTCTGGCTCCACTCCTCTCCTCCTCTGAACACATCTTAAGCGCCTGATCCTGTGATATTGAAATAATAGAATAATAGAATATCAGGGTTGGAAGGGACCTCAGGAGGTATCTAGTCCAACCCCCTGCTCAGAGCAGGACCAATTCCCAAGTAAATCATCCCAGCCAGGGCTTTGTCAAGCCTGACCTTAAAAACTTATAAGGAAGGAGATTCCACCACCTCCCTAGGTAACCCATTCCAGTGCTAAATCAGTGGAAGTTTTGCCATGGACTTCAGTGGGAGGAGAAATGCAGCCCTAAATCACACTCCTCTCTCAGTCCTGCCAGCACAAAGCCCCAGGCAAAGATGTGCCATCTACTTTTTACAGGAAGTTTTGAAGAATCCCCTTTTTTTTTAAACGGACTTCACTGTCTGGCCACCCACTGTATTATGCCTCTTCTCCCCCTCCCTAAAGTGCTTGCAGTTTTAGAGCAAAGTACAACTCTGTCACATCCAAACCCTGCCTGTGTGCGAAGAAAACGCAGCCTCATTGGGTCACTAATGGCGATTTAATTGCGGGTGCTGCAGTAAGATTGCACTGACACAGAAGAAACAAACTGCAGTGCTGCAGGTGGAGAGGAAATCACTAAAATGAGGCCACAGCAAAATGTGCGGTTGTCTAGGAACTGTTGTGTAGGGGAGCAACCCACCACTAGGAAAAGGATGGACTGGGGGACCTGATGGGTCATTTCTAGTTCTAGCTTCTGTGATTCATAGATTCTAGGGCTGGAAGGGACCTCGAGAGGTCATCGAGTCCAGTCCCCTGCCCTCATGGCAGGACCAAATACTGTCTAGACCATCTCTGATAGACATTTATCTAACCTACTCTTAAATATCCCCAGAGATGGAGATTCCACAACCTCCCTAGGCAGGGCCGGCTCCAGACCCCAGCGCGGCAAGCACGCGCGTGGGGCGGCATTTGCCGGCAGGGGCGGCAGGCTGGGCCGGTGGACCTGCCGCAGTCATGCCTGCGGGAGGTCCACCGGAGCCCCGGGACGACCAGACCTGCCGCAGGCATGACTGCGGAGGGGGCGCTCCTCCCGCGGCTCCAGTGGACCTCCCGCAGGCATGACTGCGGACGGTTCGCTGGTCCCGCGGCTCGGCAGGACCTCCCGCAGGCATGACTGCGGAAGCTCCACTGGGAGCCGCCGGACCAGCCAACCGTCCGCAGCTGCGGGAAGTCCAGCCGAGCCCCGCGACCAGCGGACCCTCCGCAGTCATGCCCGTAGATTGCCACGGACTCGCACGGGCGAAAGAAAATGCAGGCCTGTTATTTACCAGGCTGCACGTGGCAACAGACTATATTGGTAAGGGATGCAAGGAGAGTGTGGGTCACGATGCAAACTGCAGACACACACACACACACACTAAACTTAATCAATTTAAAAGTTTTATTGGGGATAATTACAAGGGGTAAGGGAGCAGTGGATGATTAGCTAATAGAGTTAATGAAACTTAAAACACACAATGACTAAAATATCTACTAACAATATTTATAAACAAAGATGCAGCATTTAGTAATAACTGATACTTACAAATACAAACCAACGCATAACGACCGGCAAACGTAGAAGCTCTGTTTGAAACACATGAGCTGAGAGAGAGGCTTCGAGGTGATCAGGCTCGGTTACGGGCATATACAGGACACACGGGTATACACAGGATAAACGGGTATACACAGGATTCGTTTTTCTTTCTCCTCTCCCTGCCTGCACATGGCAGGCAGGCCATAAAGTACCCACTGTGACATCATAGAAGTGTCATAGGGGACGGGGCCCAAAACCTGTTTGTGTTCGTTTCTGATTGGCACAAGCGAAGTTAACACCATGTAGGGGAGCAGGTGCCTTAAAGTCTGGCTTCGCCCCCAAAAGGTGAGGAAATGCATATTGTCTTAGAATGCGTTCAACACTGAATGACAAAAGAAGAGGCCAGGGCAATACCGGTATGGGCAAGTTCTACAGGATGCAGACAGGAACTCATCTCAACAGCCTGCGGGAGGTCCACTGGAGCCCCGGGACGACCGGACCTGCCGCAGGCATGACTGCGGAGGGGGCGCTCCTCCCGCGGCTCCAGTGGACCTCCCGCAGGCATGACTGCGGACGGTTCGCTGGTCCCGCGGCTCGGCAGGACCTCCCGCAGGCATGACTGCGGACGGTTCGCTGGTCCCGCGGCTCGGCAGGACCTCCCGCAGGCATGACTGCGGAAGCTCCACTGGGAGCCGCCGGACCAGCCAACCGTCCACAGCTGCGGGAAGTCCAGCCGAGCTGCGCGACCAGCGGACCCTCCGCAGTCATGCCCGCGGGAGGTCCGCTGCTCCCGTGGCTCGGGGGCGCCTCCCGCGCCTGACTGCTTGGGGCGGCCAAATATGTAGAGCTGCCCCTGTCCCTAGGCAATTTATTCCAGTGCTTAACCACCCTGACAGTTAGGAACTTTTTCCTAATGTCCAACCTAAACCTCCCTTGCTGCAGTTTAAGCCCATTGCTTCTTGTTCTATCCTTAGAGGCTAAGGTGAACAAGTTTTCTCCCTCCTCCTGATGACACCCTTTTAGATACCTGAAAACTGCTATCATGTCCCCTCTCAGTCTTCTCTTTTCCAAACTAAACAAACCCAATTCTTTCAGCCTCCTTCCTAGGTCATGTTCTCAGTCATTCTTGTTGCTCTTCTCTGGACCCTCTCCAATTTCTCCACATCTTTCTTGAAATGCGATGCCCAGAACTAGACACAATACTCCAGTTGAGGCCTAACCAGCGCAGAGTAGAGCGGAAGAATGACTTCTCGTGTCTTGCTCACAACACACCTGTTAATGCATCCCAGAATCACGTCTGCTTTTTTTGCAATAGCATCACACTGTTGACTCATATGCTCTTACTGATGCTCTTACTGACTCCTCATGGAAGGCTAAAGGCCCCTGGGTTAACAACACTAATTTGGCCCAGGCTGGAATTTTCAAAGCATCCTGTGGATCTAGGGCGGGTGCTCTTAGTTGTGTGTGTGAGTGGGAGACATGCACGTCAGGGGACAACCACCCCTTGCAGACAGGCCAGCACAGGGCTGATGCGACAGCTACTTGGAGATCTTGAGGGGGACTTCAGTGGTTCATAGGCCTCGTGCTAGCCCTCTGCACAGGGGTGAATGTCACAGATAAGGACCAGATTTCCAAAGCAAATATGCATCTTGGCCACCTTTCGACAATTCCGATGGGAAAGAGGGTGCAGAATAGAACAGAATAGGCCTAGGAATAGAATAACAAATGTAGGTGCTCATGTAATTCTAAACATTCTGGTCCAACTCATCAGAACCTCCAAAGGCACCCGCTGGGCTCCCCAATGCCCCACAGAAATGTTGGGGCACTTTCTTGAGATGGTGGATGTTTCATGCTTTTTTCATTCTCCAAGAGGCAGAGCACAGGGGGTTAAAGTGATCTCTTGCTTGACATTATAAATTGCATTCTGCAGAGCCTGACTTTGGGAGCTGAAATTCTGATTGCTTAAATTGTAGATTGCCTCTTGACATTAATTACTATGTAAATCCGGCAGATTAACATTGTCAGATGGTGAGTGGCAAGTTTCTCTTGGAGACAGTTTCTCAGGTGCTCGACTGTTACATAAGTTGCCATAGCAATCGTCTCTTAAAAAAATATAATAAAATATTGGAACCAGCACTCTCCAGCCCCACCCACTGGTAGTTTGCTGATGTTCACGTGGTCCTGGAGCCAAGCTGCAGCCTGAGACAGTCGCCAGCTGAGACAACCCGCCCACAGCACGTCTGAATTGAGCTGAAATAGGTGACGGCGCCTGAAGACTCAGGCCAGGGATTAAAGATCAGGCCTCTCCTCCCAGCCTGGCGATCTAGCACCGGGAGAAGCTATTGCTTGTGAGCAACATGGTGCTGTTATCCTGGGCACACTGAGTCCAGCCCCCTGGAGCTGCACTCCCCCACCGCAGGCAATTAGCCCTTCTATTGACTTCAGTGAGCTTTGGACCTTCCTGCAGTAGCTTCAGGGAAGGGTTTTCTGGTCCTAGTGTCACTTGGGGGTCGCTCACGTTGGAGCCGAGGGGACTGTACCAGGCCTGTGCCTGCTGAGCAAGCCAGAAGTGCTGCCTACTCTGGAGCGGGCCCTTGGTACTGGCGCTAGAGCAGAGGAAATGAAGTGAGACTCGGGGCAGGTTGACAATGTAACTTACATCGCTCAGGGGTGTGAAAAAGACACACCCCCACCCCCGAGCGGCGTAAGTTACAACGACTAAGCACTGTCCACACTGGCGCTATATCGGCAGGTGACGCTCTCCCATCGGCACAGAGGGTCTTCACCAGCCGCGCTACAGTGGCGCAGTTGCGCTGATGTCACGCTTCTGGTGTAGACCTGACCAAAGAAAGAGACTGGAGGGCCTTGTCTACGCCAGGAAACTTCACGCAGCTGCACCACCGCTGCCGACAGTGTGCTGGTAATAGACACGGGCCTGGGGTGGGAGGTCCATCAAGTCGTGAGAACCTTGCTGCTCTGGTACTGCCTGTAGCAACAGAGGAGCGGCACCATTTTTTCCTAGTGCCGATACACTCAGAGAGACGGGGTGCGTGCACCAACGCCGTAAGAAAATGTTCTTTTAAAATTCAGTGAGTTGTTCATGGCAAAACCCTTGCAGGACTTCTTCTGTCCAAGCACCCTGTGATGAAAGCACAACCTCAGCCTGACGTCCCCCTGCACCATGCTCGGGCCTTCCCATGCACACGTAGGCGAAAAGAAGGGAGAACTAAAAAAAGGAGGAGGAAGAAGAGATTCACACACACACATACACACAGAGGGACTATAGCCATGCTGGCATGTCAGACAGAGTCAGCAGCACATGTACACTTGTGTCTGACAGGCGGGAATGTGGGTATCTTCTGTCATTCGATGGCACTTCTGTACCAATAGTAGCCACAGACCCTCTGTCCCTCATGTCCCTCTGTCTCAGCTTTCCGGCCCAGAATAAAAGCTCCGGAGGTCTGCAGGAAAAACGGGTTCTAAACTGCTGCCAACCATCCCTTCAAGTTCCAAGACATTTCTCCACTTCAGACTCAGAGCAGAAGATGAAATCACATTTTGACCCATCAATGGATTTAATGCTCCTTGGAATATTGTCTAGCTGCTCGCGGTGCTTGGTGCCTGAATGACCTTGATGGGAGAGATTATTGCCACTTCTGCAGTCACTGCAGAGCACAACCTGCTTCCTCTGCCTGGCTGTGCATGCTGCCCGTGTGCCAGCTGAGTCCACGTGTTGCAGGGCGATAAGGGTTCCTTTGGTGGAGAGGAGCTGCCACTGCCTCCTTCATGACTGCTTGAGAAGGAGATTTGATTGTTATCTCTGGCTCAGAAACCGAACTATATAAAAAAAACAACGCTGTTTTTCACTAGAGATCAAAGAGGCAGGCGCAGAATTGAGCAGAGCTACTTGTCACAACAGAGAGCTTTTAAAGGTGAGCTGCAAAGCTCACTAAAGAAATATATAAACTGCCTTAGATCCTGTATCAGGACCGGAACACAGGGGAGGCTTCAAACTTTGACAAATGGGATGACACTTTAAAAGAGCAAAGCTTTAAAATTGCCTCCGCTCACCTGCAAATCCAGACGCCGTCACACCATCGAGCCATTGAGATCTTTGGTCCATGTAGGATTGTCCCCTCTGCACTATTTCCTGGGGCTTAGCCCACTCTCATTGTAAATGTACCAACTCATGGGGCTTCCTCCATGTTCCCTGGGAGATTATTCGATTGCCCAGTAGAGTGCATAGGTCTCAGTCAGCTAAAAGAGATTTGCTTTCTTTGTCTTGCCTTGTTCAATTCAACTTCTCTGTGCCAGGAGACGTGCCTCTTGCTATGTTTGCAACGTTTAGTGCAGAGTGGCAATGCTGTGACCCAGCCCAGAGTTGTTAATCTTCCTGCAAAGCCCATCTTGTAATGCAGGAGGCTTGTAGATCAGAAATGGGGCGAGAGAAGTATCTCCCAGTGAGGGGGTTAGCAGGTGGGGTTCAGTGTCTCTGGGCCAGCCCATTTAGTAGGGAGCTTTGGATGTGGATTTTGTACTAGGCGTGTGTTTAAAAAAAAAACAGGAAGAGCTTAAATCTCAGGGCAAGAGCGGTGAACACTTAAATAACGCTAAACATGAATAGAATAGACTATGGATTTGAAGTCTGAGGGTGTGAGAAATAGATTCCAGTAGAAGATGCTGATACTGACAATTTTACTGTGGCTGATTTTCCCATTGCAGCGCAGTAGAATTTGCCTCACTGCCCCACTAGCTCTGGAAGATCACACGCGTCTGTAAGCCATGGTGCCTGTGTGTTACTGGTCCCCACCCCATCCTGATCTCAAAGGTAATAAGATGTCACACCCCCCAACTGCAGGGCCTTGGCTCATTAGCTCAACCTGTAGCAATTCATGGTTTGAGCTCTGGAGGTCCCTGGTCGAAGCCCTGCTGTGTTGGCCAAGAAGGCAGCCATCACACTTCCCTCTTGGTGAGATGGTTTTTACAGAGGCTCCCTGGATTTCCAGCCTTTCTGGGGGAATGGGCATCTCCAGTACAATCCACACCCCATACTCCTTCTGGCAAAGCCCTGACTCTAGTTAGGGCAGAAGAGGAGAGAGGAATCCATACACCTAGTTAGCTGATGCCAACAGAAAAAACGAGGCAGAGAACAAAGGATGCAGGAGGGTGGCAGCTTCTGAACCTTTGCATTTGCTTTGAAACCACTCCGGTTGGTGGCATGAGACAGAGGTGGAAGGGGAGGGGAGGCTCCAGATGGGGCCTCCTGTGGCTTTCCAGAGCTAGTCAGCATTAGGACGGGACTGTCTCTCAGGCTTCTGTGTCTCTTGGGAGAACATTTTCCAGCTTCACCTGCCCTGCACCCCCTGCTTGGTGGAGCATCCAAAGCAATTTCAATGTGATATTTCATTGTCATGTTTATTTGCCAGGGGTGTCACTCAGTGGCAGAGAGTGATGAGCTGCTTTTCCCTTCTCCTTCCCAGCAGCTAACCTGATGCTGCATCCATTACCAAAACGACAAGAGTTTTCTTGAGGGAAGAGCCAAATATCTGTTATTAGATTACAGGAGTTTAAAATAAAATGTGACAACATTGTGCCTGGCAGTCAGTGGTGTTTGCAGCAGAATGGCGTGTTTAAAGAAGCGAGGCTGTGCAGGGGATAGTGCAGTGCAGCCAGTGGCTGACGGGGAGGTACCTGAGACTCAGTCGATGCCTGTGTCCCCACTTTTTCTGAAATTACGACTCCCAGAGGCAATATCAGGAGAACCACATCCATGGAATTGCCAAACTGGGTCAGATTCATGGTCCATCTAGCCCAGTGTCTCGTCTTGGACAGTGGCCAGCATCAAATACTTCAGAGGAAGGGGCGAGAAATCTCATAATGGACAAGTGTGGGCCAGCCTACCCACAGGGACAGTTCCTCCTGACCTCTGTCAGTCACTGGTCGGTTTATTCCTAAAGCATGAGATACGTGCTGATACGGCAGCAACTGGAGCATTGTGTCCCGTTCTGGGCGCCACGTTTCAGGAAAGATGTGGACAAATTGGAGGAAGTCCAGAGAAGAGCAACAAAAATGATTACAGGTCTAAAAAACATGAGCTATGAGGGAAGATTGAAAAAAATGGGTTTGTTTAGTCTGGAGAAGAGAAGATGGAGGTGGGGCTGGAAACGACATGATAACAGTTTTCAAGTATGTAAAAGTTTGTCACAAGGAGGAGGGAGAAACATTGTTCTCCTTAACCACTGAGGACAGGACAAGAAGCAATGGGCTTAAACTGCAGCAAGGGCGGCGTAAGCTGGACATTAGGGAAAACTTCCTAACTGTCGGGGTGGTGAAGCACTGGAATAAATTGCCCAGGGAGGTTGTGGAATCTCCATCATTGGAGATTTTTAAGAGCAGGTTAGATAAACACCTTCAGGGATGGTCTAGATAATACTTAGTCCTGCCATGAGTGCAGGGGATGGGACTAGATGACCTCTCGAGGTCCCTTCCAGTCCTATCATTTTAGATCCCTTACAAATTTTGATCCTCTCTTCTGTTACTGTTCTCACTATTCACACCAAAGTCTAATCCATTTTGAATCCTGCTAAATTCAAGGCCCTGCTGCTAGGAGTAATCTAGGAGACTGAGACAAATACCTTCCATTAAAAGTAGTGCAAGCTCTGGGTCAGATGTCTTTCAACTGATTTTGGAAACTCAGCCATAGGTCTTGTCCATGTCTAACGTCTATGATTCTTTCAGGTCGTCTAGTCCATTCCTTTAGTTTTACAGCCAGTGACAATCCAGACCCCAAGCTACCTAGGTGACCTCCCCCTGCATTACCCCTTGTGCCTCCAGAGATCTGGCCATGTCATCAGTGCTATCACATTACCATTTAGTGCCTCCACTTGGATTCTGGCCAGATAAGCAGAGTCTGTTCTCCACTGGTTGAGTCGGGTATCTAACTCCTGCTGAACCTGCTGCCATCAGGCTGTAAAAATGTCTTAATCTTATTAACACAAACCAATCCATTAACTCTAATTGCCATGCTTGTTGGGGAAAGGGATTTTAATTAACTCTCCTGGTTTCCCGTGTGAACGCAGAAGGACACAGTGCACGTGGATGGGGCTGTTGTGACTTTCTTTATTGAATTGTGTATTTGCCTAGATATTCTCTTAGCATCTGTTTTGCATCTCTTACCTCCCCTGCCCAGTTACCCATCACTCCTCTCCTGGGCCAGCCTATGGAACGCAGGTGCCACCAGCTGCTGTTTTGGGAAGTTGACAGTACAGGGGTAACAATGAGCATAGTAGAGGCACGACACAGGAGGAAGCAACAGTCAGGAAGGGAGTTACAAACTGTCAGGCAATGATCCAGCAAACTGGGTTTTGCCAGGTATAAATGGGAACGTCCAGTTCTTCTCACTGAAAAATCCAGGAGGTCAATCGATGGCAGAGCCCGTCTGCTGGGGAGCGAAGATGTCAGCAGTCCCACTGAGCTCTCAGGATGAATGAGGGCTCCTCAGCCCAGTGGGGTGAGTGTGGTTTCAGTGCAGGTGGACAGTAGTGATGCTAACACCCAGCTGCCCAGCATCCCGGCCAGTCTGGCCCCTGTCCCAGAGAGCGGGGTCCAGTGGCTGAGTCTGCAGGTGAGCTAGCGCTAGGGACAGAATGGCCGGACAGGTGCCTAGCCACCCGCCACACTCCCACTTTGCATCACCCTGAACGCTGCTCTACGCAGGGGGTGAAGGAGCCGCCAACCCTTGGCCCAGTGTGACTAAGTGCTAATCAGTGGCATGGCGCATCCCCATCCCTCCACGACTCCCCTGGGGCCAGAGGGCTGGGGCAGCCCCATTGTGTGTTATTGGGTTTACTTGCACTGCAGTAGTAACCCCTCGGGCTGGGAGCTGCACAGACACAGAAAGAGCCAGATGGTCTCTGCCCCGGAAGCTTGTGTTCGAAGCAGCAAAACACAGGCCTTTCAATAGCAGAGAACGACTGGGCACGTAAACGCTGTGGTTGTCAATCTTGAGGAGCAAAGCGCATGGATGGATAATTACAGGCCCGGGACTTTAGCCAGGACATAAGAGCACAGGGGATAAGCAGATCAGTCCCCGCGCAGGTAGCAGGACAGAATCCCATGGCCGGCAGGAAGGAGAGGCCTACATCTGTTGTCTTTAATGAGGCCAGCTAGACCGGATGTGTCATTCTGGCTCGGGTTGTGCAGAAGGCCTTGCTGCTTAACCCTTGAGAGACGCAGGCTCCCGTTTGCATGGCAGGCTCTGGCCCTTTCCCTGCTTGTCTCCAGACTCGGCCATTGCACTGCTTTGGGTCTGTCGCCCAGAGTGAGTGTGAACAGGATTCAGCAGGGGGCTGGGCAGTGAGCCACAGAGCCCAGAGTCACTAAGGATGCCGGAAAGTTGCCTTGCAATGACAGCCAGAGCAAAGCGGATGCATTCTCCCTCCAAATGCTCTGTCCCAGCCCCCCAGGCAGCCAAGGCTGGTGATTTTAATGGCTCCTGTGGCACAGCAGTGGTAGGACTTGGCTGTGGTCATTGTAAAGGGGATTCTTTAATGAGGCTGCTAGACACAGAGACACCCTGTGGTTTTCTCTGGCTTTCCAGCTCCCAGCCTGCATAGCTTCGTGTCATCACATGGGGTCTCCTGAAGTCCTGGCCTGGACCGAGCGGAGACTTGATGGGTCACAGTCTGTTCCCTTCTGGATTCCCCCACCTCTTCATTGCAGCCTCTGCATCGGTACAGGCACCTGGGCATTTAACCATGCTCACACTGAGAGTGCCTCTCGAGATGGGTCCATGTCCAAAACAGAGCCATAGTTCCAGGGATCAGCTGAGCTGGGCTGCAGGTGCCTCAAATGCAAACACACCCACAGGGTCTGCTTCACCAGTGTCAGTTACACCAGTGCAAAGTGGGTGCAACACTTTGCCACTGTGATCGAGAGCATTCAGTTTGCACTAGCACAAGAGATGACACAGGGCACTGGAGAATCAGGCCTGTCAAATGAAGGTTCTGAAATGTACCTACAACTCCCCCTGCATTATCCCAACCATAGACCCTCTCTCCACGACACTGGCCCAAGGAGAGGCTTCCTCCTGCTGTCAGGGAGCATGCAGGGTGATTGGGAAGGGAACTCAGGGCTGCCAGCTGGGTATGGTTGGAGTTCGGCTCCTCGATCCCAAAATGAACCAGGAGCTGTCATGATGTCTCTATTATTATTGAATCTTCCATCATTATTATTTCATCAGCTAGTCCCTGGAGGAGTTTGCCTGACAATGGGGATCACTCAGGAATAATGTGGATTGTCTTGTAGCTCCACAATGTAATTCAGCATAAATTAATGTACCATAGAAATAAAGTGTTCCCAGCTCGCTCCTCCCTCCCCGCTCACGTCTCTCCCTCCCCTGGTCGCAGCTGCCTGCGTGCAAAGCAGCGCTTGAGTTCTGCCAAACTGCGAGAATATTTTTACTCCAAAGGCCTGGGAGAGAATTCAGCACCAGGATGTTGCCAGCTGCCACCCAGACGCGGGGCCTGATCCATGACTTCAGGGGACTTTGGATCAGGTCCTAGGTTCGTTCAGGTCAACCCCCTGCTGGATTTATCCCAGCCCAAAGAGCATAGCGGGGCTGCCCATTGGTCTGGTTTTGCTGGCCCCACTGGGCCGCAGTGTAACAATATCCAGGGCCTTTCCCCCCAGCACAGCCAACTGAGGATCTGGTGCAGTATGGACAAGAGTTACAGCGCGGGCCGCTATTGGCGTGTAACGCTGTGTTCACGTTAGCTGTAAATTACAGCTGGAAGCTTGTGCAGGGGCCATGGGTAACATCCCAGCTGGCTCCTTCGCCAGCAGAGAGGCCCAGAGCACAACAGGCGATGAGCTCCCCGCATGCGGGGTCTGGCTCTTTGGGGGAAGCTCACCCTGCTAATGCCTGGGCTGTGACTGGTGTGGAGAGAGCAGCAGCCAGGCCCCAGGGCTCTCGAGCTGGGACATTTCATCAGCCCTCAGTTTGCTGCGCCCATTTCCTTGACCCCTGCTCATCCGTTGTGTTTTCATACACTCAAAGAGCAGGCTCCTGAAAGCCCAGAGCAGCCAGCTCGCGCCGTGTCCCAGCGCAAGTCAGATCCCCCAGAGGTGGCATGAGGAATGTACCTGTGACCGTTCACTCACAAGAGGGTAGGAGCTCTTTGCAGGGCCACTACCCCCAGGCCACCACAGCCACCTGCCTCTCTGCAAAGAGCTTCGTGCTGCTTGCAGGAGTTCAGCTCCAAAGCATTGCAAGATGGGGAGGCAACTAGGCCAGAGAGGAAAAGTGACCGTTGCTGGGGCACCTTTGCTAGGTATGATGCAGTGGAGGTGCCATAGCAGTGGGGTGGGCGTGGGCCCACGCTGGGAAAACAGGGTATGCTGCCAATGAGAATTGAGGGGCGTCGGCCGAGCGGCGTGTGTAGACCCCAGGCTGGAATAGCAGGAGCTGCTGCAGGGCAGGACTGCAAAGCTTTGACAGAGCTGGGGAGGGTGGTAGGAAGGAGGTGGAGCGATGCACTGGCAGAACTGTTCTTGGGTGCAAGCATGAGCTAGCAGCGGGGGAGCGGAGGTGCAGGGGCAGACCTCTGGATGGGCAGTGGCAGGACCAGACCAGCAGGGGGTGCTGTGTAAGAGATGGTGACACAGCACCTGCTGCATCATGGCCCTACAGGCTTTATTAGCTTAAAAGCCTGGCAGGCATCTGCTAGCCAGGCCCTCCCTGGGAGCCAGCCTGTGCCCTTCCCCTTGGCATTCATGTCACTCCTGAAAGCAGCCCTTCTACGAGTCATGTGACACCATCCCAAAGTGCTGATTGGCTGCTTCTTCACCCTCCCTCCCAGGGGATGCTCTTTCCTAAACCGGGTACCACAGCACCCTGGCGCAGGGCCCCACTGGGCACACAGAGCTGCCTCCTGCAGGGAGGAGGATTTTACCAGCTTCAGGCAGAGCCTGGCTTGGGCCCCACCTCTGCACTGTGCATTTCTTAGCGAACAGTTTTTCTCTCTGAATAAAATTAGACTCTTCAGATCAAATCCGGCACGTTGCACAGGGCTCCTTAATGTCTGGATTACATGCACCCCAGCAAGATTTACACTGAATCTGAAACAACTTCCATTTCCTAATGACTCTCCTTGGGCATAGCGCTGGGGGAATCTCTCTCTGAGCTCACTGGACTCTGACCTTCCGAAATTCAGCTCAGAATAGAATCATCTCGCTTTGCTGGCTAAATGCCTGTTGAATTTCAATGGGGTGTTGATGCCATTCGAGGAATACGCAGCCGGTAGCACACTGGGTTTCAGCCTGGTTAAAAAATACGGCTGATGCTTTTGTTGCTGGAATGAATCAAGGCGGGGTTGTGTTCATTTATTTTTTGAACCATAGGATTTTCAAGCACAAAAGGTGATTAAAAAATGATCCACCTGACAGAGATCTTCCAGGAAGATAAAAGATACAGTGCTACATGAAAACAGGGTCCTGAGTAACTGGGATGGGCTCCAAAGCGTCTACTCTTTCATTCACATGTACATCGTACAGCGAGTTGGAAGCAAGTGCATGTATAATTAAGCATACAGTATAAGGCAATGCTCGCTGGTCCTTCGCAGCTTTGGCTGGGTTTCTGCTCTGCCGTGTGAACAGGAAATGTTTTGCAGTCAGCAAATGCCCTTGGAATCCTGATGCACGGAGCGAGTCATTTTGATCAGTGGGCAGAGGGAAACATTGGCTAGGATGAAATAACTCGGCCGGACGTTTGTTACAGGGAACGTTCAGAGATGCTCCATCAGAGACCAAGGGAGCTGCAATGAAAGTACCCTTCGGGATGGTTACACTGAAGGAAAAACCCCTGCGAGTGCAATCGTTCTGACCAAGAAAATATTGAGTTTCTGCCTGAGGTCAGAGCTTTAACCACAGGAAGAGAAATGTGCTCCCCCTACCCCCAGGTCTTTGCAGTCTGGGAAGGAGGTTTGCAAACTTCCCCTTGTCACACGGTGCCTGTTGAGACACTGAGCTCAATACTGGCGTTGGTGCCTCTGGCCAGGTGTGAATTTTACTCTGGATGGGAGTGACACTGCACAGATGCCTTTCCATCAGCTTGAACCCCTGTCTCCCGGCTCCCTCTCCTAGGGAGCTCCTGTGCTATCCACAGCCCCAGCAGGCCAGGACTCAGGGCTGCCTTGGCCCTGGCAAGAGGCAGCACCTTCTTCGACACCGTGAGCTCATGCAGAGAACCGTCCCAGGTGAATTTCCAGCAGGGCCACGGCGCTTTTCCAGCTCTGCCGCCCTTCCCCCTTCCAGGAGCTTCTTTCCATCTCGCCTCCCGCCTGAGCTCCAAGAGTCATTACGATGCCAAGCAGAGCATGGAGCAGGCAGACATAAAGGCAGCACGGGATTCCCCGGGGAAAGCGTGTGTTCCCGGGGAGGGCAGAGAGGAGAATGAAAGGAAAAGATCCCAGCTCCGGCTGGAGCTTTCGAGTTGGCGGAAGGTCCTGGGGCCTTTCAATGAGATCGTTGCCATTTCGGTTGTTTAGTAAGAGCAGGCGGTTTGAGCTAACGCTTCCCATTCACTCGAACTGCTCTCAGGAGAGGATCCCCCAGCACTCTGGGCTCCTCCCGGTGCCATCCCCAGCCCATCCGGAGGGGCGGCTTATGACAAAAGGTGACCTAAAAACACTTTCTCCTTTCAAGGTTGTGCTTGTGTTGTGCTTCCCCACCACAGCCCGGTTCTGATCTTTGTGGGAAGCGGGGGATCGGCCTGCTGGGGATGGCAGGTATTTCAAACAGCTCGGGCAGCCAAGATGTGGAATATCTGATGCCGTGATTGTGAGAAGCCACAAGGTGTTACTGAAAGGCAGAAGGTTTCCTTTGTGCCCTGGCTGGTCCTCAGGCAGCCTGCGGAGGAGGTGATAATAGCATGTCCGGGGAGAGGCCATGGAGTTCAGTGGACTTGGCTGGGAGTCAGGAGACCTGCATTCTCCGGCAATGCCATTCTGCATGTCCTTGGGCAAGTCACTTCATGCCTCTGGTTCCTCTCTAGACTATTTAGACTACGAGCTCCCTGAGGCAGGGCCTGGCTCTCCCTGTGTGTCTGTACAGCCCCAGGCGCGCTGGACCTGATCTCAGCTGGGGCCTCTAGGTGCTAGTGTAATGATACTAAGAGTTTGTGTGTGTCACTTGTAGCTGCACAGAGACACCCACCTGAAGCTCCTGATGTGATAGGAACCTAATATCAGAGGGAGTGACGGCACTGAGTGGGGTAGCCCGGGGGGCTGGCAGTTATTGGGAGGCTGCTGCAGAGAAATGGGGTTGGGTGGGGGTGTTAAAATGAAGGGAACTGTTGCTGTCAATTTTCTGCTCTGGTTTCCCTTCATAACGATTTTGTTCATGTCCAGCAATGCAGCCTCCCTGCATCAGTGTCTGACCCAGGGCCGGCCCTCTGGAAATCCCTGCGCTCGGACTCCTCCATTGGTGTGTTCTGCAGGGGAGCCAGCCAGAGCTGAGAGATGTTCTGAGCGAACTTTCCTACACACCCACTCAGCAGCCTCCTGGGACGTCCAGCGGCAGGTAGACAAGGCAGCTCGTCTTCTGCAAAATCAGAGCAGTTTTCCCCTCTGTCGTGCTGTGAGCAAACTCCTAGTACCTAAACCAGAGGCTGTGAGCAGATAGATCTAGCATGTTCTCTCCAGCCTGCAGGTCAGGTGTGCTGGAGGAGTCAAGATGTCACTGCCCTGTAATCCAGGGAGTCTCCATTAGTCGTGGTACATTTCACTTCAGTAAAAGGCAGCAGTGCTCTCCACATGCCCTCACCATGGGGTTCACCGGGTCATCTTGTGCAGGGTTGTGATGGGGGAGGAAATAGGTTGGTCACTGCCTCACCTTGCCAGCTCCTCTCAGCTAATACTGTTCAGTTCTGTCCCCCCAGCTCTGCCAATGGGCCTCAACTCTGCAGCACCTGTTCCCTCCAGCACAGCCAGTGCAGCTCAGCACCAACCTGCAGCGGCCCCAGCTTTTCCAGCCGGGGGGTCCCCACCTCAGTTCAGACCTGCCCACCTGCAGCCACGACAACACCTAGACCGAGTCGGCCCAGCTCCAGCAGCAGCTAGATCTTGGCACAGTTATTCCAGGAGCAGTCACCCTGTGAGTCTGCAACAGCTCGGAGCAAACCACTGTTTATTTTGGAGTCTGTTAAAACTTTGACGTTCAGATCGAACTTGGTGGCATTTGAGAAACTGCTCATGAAAAGGAGTGCGTGCCGCCTGAATCCTGATGTATTGTGCAGCCTTAAACGGGAGTCAGCCGGGGCCGGGGAGTTTGACTGAGCAAACAATTCAGCTAGAACACAAACCTCTTGGGAAGTCATTTGAACTGACACTACTGAAACGGCACAGAGGCTTGACAGATCTCTTGTGGAAGCTGAAAATGTGCTACATCGAGAACCTGCTGTGAGCGGGCCGGGGAGAATGAAACAGCTGCCCAATCAACTGGGGACTGGGGAGTGAGTCTGTTCTGGTAATGACAGGTGAGAAGCAGCCGTGGCAGAATGCTCGGACCCTGTAATGAGCTTGAACACTGCAAATCCTGGAGCATGTGTGTTTACTCTCCAGTTCCAGATCCACTGGGGAAACTGGATCATCACGAGTTCATGCCAGAATTCTAACTGAGACTGATTCCCATGGACCGTGCTCCCCTCTGTGTGACGTATTCTTCCCTTTCATAATACTTTAGGATCTCAAAGCACATCGCTAACATTGCCAAAGACTCACAGTCCCCCTGCAAGCTAGCGTGGTATTATTCCCATTTTACAGATAGGGAAACTGAGGTATGGAGAGGGAAAGTGACTGGCCCAAGGTCATAGAGTAAGTCAGTGGCAGAGCCAGGAGTAGAACACAGGAATCTTGGTCACCTGCAATAACCTTAAGACCACACTGCCTCCCAAGGCAGCCATTAGCACACTGAGCTGGAGGCTTATCGGCTCACTAAATGCCTACAATATAAATGCAGGCCGTGAGCCGTCAGGTGTGAGAACTGACTCAGGAGTCTGCCTCAGGAGAACGAAGTCACATTCAGTATCATCTTCAAGGCTTATTCTGCAATCACCATGCCACTGTGTAATGCACACGGTGCTACGGGCTAAACCTTCTCGCTCAGGGAAAGGCTGCCAAAGGCATTTCATGTGAACAGAACTAGGGTTGTTCTGTGCATCCTAATGCCACATAAACCTGGGGAGGATAGTCGACTCCAGCAGCCTGCATGTGCCACCTAGAGAATGACGCTGAACACGAGTGGGGTTGTTGAAATACACTTGCAGATGAGTTCATGTAACACTTTCTTAATAATAGACCTGTTGCACCGTCCAGCCTTTCTCTCCTGGGCTAATGACAGCTGAAAAGCAACATCTGTATTGTAACAGGAGAGACACGCACTCTTCCAGGCCCCCAGACACGCGCTGATTTTATTATTGGTAAGTTCCATTAAAAAATGCCTTGTGACACAAAGTAACATTAGTGTCAGGAAATCGTGGCAAGGCCCCTCTGGGGAGCCCCTGTGCTGTCACCCTGATTAAATTAGAGTGTATCTTTTTCCCTTGCATCCAGATGTTCCATCAATATTCATGAGGAAGACTGCTTGAGTACACAGCAAGTGCCCTGAGCTTTTCCAGGCAGGGAAGAGAGAGCGACGAGAATGAGCTCCTTTCTAGAATCAGCATCAGCACCATTTGCCAGTTGTGCTGCCAGTCCAGAAATTATGATCACGGATGATTAAAAGGTGGCACAGGTGGAAAGAATGCTCTGCATTCCTGAGACACAACGTGTCTCTGCCCTGAGGAGGGTCTGAATATCCCGAGGCGAGTGGAGTTCTTTTTGCTAAGTCAATACTCACCTATGCTGCCCGCCCAGTGGCACCAGTCAAAAATCACAAGTCTGCCCCTTGGACGCACATGTACGGGGCACATGTCCAAGCTTTCCTTCACAACCATGAGGGCAAAAAACCTCACTATTAATCAATCAATCAATCCATCAAGTAAAGATTCACACATGATCACCTGACTCCAGGAGCTGAGGCTTTAAGAACACTGCCAAATATCACCAGACTTGTGGGAGAGCTGGCCATGTTTCTGACCCCTTGGGCAGGGCTGAGACTCCGAGCTTGGTTATGCCTGGAGGCACAGCCCTGAGCCAGAGAGGCGCATAAACTGCGTGGTTCCTTTCCGAGGCACAAGGCCTACCCTCTTGAGTAGGCTCCATGAATCCCCCACTGCTCCTCGTCCCCTCCTCGGCTGCTCGCACTCAGTGAGGAAACCCAGAGAGCAGGTGCTACGCTCCTCCCCAGAGCTGGGTCACACTAGGCCAAGCCTGGACTGGTAAATTCATTCCCTCTCTGGTTAATTCCACCTCAGGTTGGCAGGCGCCAGAGAAGAGCAAGGGGTTAGTATAAGCTGCCATGGGGGTGTTACGTTTGCAGTAGACACCAGTCCATACTTGCCTTTTCCAGCAAGCAGGCTATTTTGGGTGGCAAATGTGCCTCTTTTCCTAGTGGGGAAGGCATCTGGAATTCTGCGTATTTGGCTCAATATCACAGAGAGGGAGGGAGGTGCAAATATTCCCACCAGTCCCCCTTCATTTCCTGCCCAATCAGCGAGATGTTATAAGTGTGGTCCCCTCCCACAAACCAGAGACATCAGCTCTGACCCCAGGAGGAGAGGGACCAAAGAGCCCAACAAAACCCTCAGTGAACTCACTGGAAAGGCTCCTGTTGGCTCCAAGCAAGTTGGATCAGGGTCCAAGTCTCTGGCTTGCTCCCAGCCCTAATGGTACATCTACACGGACAGCAAAGGTGTGACGGTAGCATGAACAGGCTCAGCTTTGCTAGCTTTCATCACAGGCTAGCAACCCACAGGTGTACCCAGGCCCCCAGCAGGAGGACAGCCTGAATGCAAGCCCCTTTCTCCACAAATACACTATTACTGATGAAAGCTAGCAGGGGTCTGACTACCTGTGTTACAACCATCACACCCTTACGTTGCAGTGCAGACGTGTATCCTAGCCTGGGAACTCTTTGGAGAAAGGACTGTGTGTGTGTGTGTCTGAGTGTGTGCGCATGTGTTTCTGTGTGTGTGTGTCTGTGTGTGCGTGCATCTGTGTGTCTGTGTCTGTGTATCTATGTGTGTGTGTCTATGTGCATGTCTGTCTGTGCATGCGTGCAGCTGTGTGTGTGTCTATGTGTGTGTGTGTGTGTGTCTATGCGTGTGTGTGTACAGCACCCTGCACATTGTGGACCCTAATGAAACACAGATAAGAAGCCCTCCTGCTAGCGGTGGAGCTGAGCTCAGAGCTGTCACAAATGGAGGCTCCCTCTCCCAGAGGAGGGAGAAGAGCACCGGAAGCTGCGCACTCTGAACGTGCCTTAGCCGCAGGGCTTTTGAAACCAGGAAGCCTCAGAGGAGGTGGTGGATGGAGACTGGCGATGTTATTTTCATTAGCGATTTCTCACACAACCACATCCCTTTTTATAACCCTGGCTGGGCCAGGACAGTAGCATCTCAAACCCCTGGGCCGGACTGTTACCACCTAATGCCAGCAATCGAATGTCAGTCAGAGATGAGCTGGCCCCAGCGAGTGACTCGAAAAGCCAGTCCATTCGTTGGCGGGGACAGGGAGAAAGTCTCCTTGCAATCTCCACATCAGTCAAAACATCAAGATCTTGCTCAGGCTTCCTGCAGCTTCCAAACTGCCCAACGAAGTGGAGGGGCTGCTGCGCTGGGCCGTGCCCCTGCCCAAGGGCCCCATAGGGACGGGGCTGTCTGCCCCTGTGAATCCTTTCCTCCCACAGGCAAGCACTCATTCGTGTGCATTTCAGTGCTCACCAGGGGGTGCAACTCACCTTTGTGCAGAACGAGGTCTATGCACCATTTAAGGGCTGACGTGCCAGTGTTCTCACCAGGCATGAATTTCACGTAGTGGTGAGCCCGTATTCACGTGTGTGTGAGTATGTCTACACTGCAGTTAGACGGGCGTGGCTGGCCCATGCCAGCTGAGTCGGGCTCACGGGGCTTAGACCGTCACTAAGGGGCTCTTTAATTGCAGCGCAGACGTTCGGCCTCAGGCTGCGGCCCCGGCACTAGGACCCTGCGAGGTGGGAGGGGCCCAGAGCTCGGGTTACGCAATCCTAGTGTTGCTCTGACCCCAAACTCAATAGTCAGGGAGTCAAAGTGTTTCTGGAGCGATGAGGCCAAACTCATTCTCCTGTCTGTATTTTTCATTCTTTAGCTAGCTCTAAAACAGCCTTTCTTACCCTCCCCACCTATTGCATTTTTAATAGACTTGTTTAGGGAAAAAACAGTTTATTCCCCAGCAAATTAAAGCTACAATTCAATTCTCTAGCTTTATTTAAGAACACAATTAAAGTGGTCTGATATTTGCAGAATTCGCAGCTGTAAATTTCCCTCAGGGGAGCAGATACTGTAGCCCATGAAAAATCAAAGTGCCAAATTGCTGCTAAAGAAAGGTAGAAACGTGTTTTAATTGACTAAACAAGTCAGCAGCTTCCCTGGTTTCACAAAGACTCTGCATTTTCTGGAACCTTTTTGTGCTTTTTCCTTTGACATCTTGGTCCAAATCCCACCCTGGGGTAGCCCCACTTAAGCCAGTGGGGTTGCACCAGGGAGCAGGACGGCTGCTTTTGTCATTCCTTCCCAGGACTCCTGGACATGACTCTCTCTTCACCTGTTTTCAGCTCTGCTGCCAAGACGCTGTGATCCAAGTCCAGTTACAAAGGCAGAAAGGCATGGAGGAGCCTGGCAGAATGCTTCCCACGTGCCATTATTTCCTTAAAATGCTGGGGTTGCTGCATGCTTCTGTCTGTGGCAGGGATTATAAACTCAGGGTTCCGGGTCCCTTCTCCCCATCTGCCTCTCAGTATAAATACAGCCGCTTGGGGGTCCTGCCAGGTTCCTGGGATCAGAGACCTGGCCCAGAACTCCTCTCTCCATCCTCTGAGAACCCATCCAAGCTCTGCTCTGCCATTTGTGCTCATTATGCTTTGTTTAGCAGCACACAGTCCAAGCCCATAACTTCTCCTGGACGTAATAGCAGCATTTCTGTATAGCTCAGTGAAAGCAAAGCCCAGGCTAACCGGCCACCAGGGAGAGGTGGGGTATACTGCAGGCATTACCAGCTGTTGGGACCATTGTTAATGCTGGATGATTATTCCATAACTCCGTGCACGGCTCCAGCGGTGATCAGTTCAGCGAGTGACAGCGCGCCCAGGACAACACGGAGGGAGCGCTGCAGTGGGAGCCAGAGCAGACTATGAAGGCCTGGCAGTCACTGAGGTTTATTGGGGTCATTGTCTGTTTGAAGGTACTACCCCAACTCCATCAGGAATCCAGGGGATGAGAAACAAGGATCCCCCCACCCCCAAGTTTTTGGAGCCTGGGTGCCATTCTGACTCCTTATCACCCTGCTGATTGCCACCCACACGCAGAGGTGCCAAGGAGGATCCTGGCCAAAGCACCAACCCAGTGCCACAGCGTCAGGCACTGCATCCCCACTCCACCAGCAGTGCCAACCTCTGTGCCCCGTGCCCACTCCCAGCCCAGCCCAGCCCACACCCAGGAAATACTGTCACCTCCTTTCTCCCAGGATTCAAGTCCCTCCTAATCCTCACTTCTTCTGCTGTGCCCAGGGGATGGGAACCCAACGAAAAGAGAGAGAAACCTCACACACACACACACACACACGATTCCTCCCGCTGGGCTCCCATCTTCTCTCTTATTGTGGGTCTGGCAGTAGCACCTATGGGCCCCATTGTGCTGGGTGCTGCACAGACACATAAGGAGTGCCTGCCCCAAAGGCTGACAGACAGAAGGAGAAACTTGTATAGATGGGGAAACTGAGGCACCCAGCCATTGATTTTCACATGAAAATTGAATCCAGATCTTCTAACACCTAGGCTGAGGGCTTCACTCCCGGACATCCTTCCTCCGTCTTCTTCTAGTTCTGTGACTGTGGTGCTGGGACAAGCTCTCTTGTCTGTCAAAGGCAGTGCTAAGCTTGTTATCTGCTCTTAAAGAAAGAGCAAAGAGCCTTCGGAGGGGGCGCTGGGATCTAGGAAAAGTGAAACCGGGGCTCCAAGGATTCCCATCACGCCTGCCCTACCACACAGCATCTTCCAGGGGGTACCTCTTATCTAATTTCCCAGAAACAACAGCCTCCCTGTCAGGTTCCCCCCACCCCCAATATTTTGAATTCACAAAATGATCCCCCGGGTTTCCTTTGAGCTGTGTTTGAAAGGATGCTCACCTTGAAGTTGCAGCCAGGAACTGTTTCATTCTGCCAATGCACCAAGGGCAGCTGCTGCTTTGAGACAGCAGAACAACTTTTAAACACACGCTTGTGTTGTCCTGCTCCCCGTGAAGGCAGCCAGATTCCCTTCAGAATTACAGCTCTTGGAGCGAGATGCAGGAAGCATGAAAGGCTGCGGCAAAGCTTCAAAGCCAAAGGATTGTATGACTGGCATTAGCTTCAACCCGCAAGTAGTTACCGACTTTCCCTTGCGGGGTGCTAGGCAGAAATGGGCTGCTGGGAAGGCACACACGGAGCACCGGAGGGGGGCTGGAGAAAGGACAACGAAGCTGGCTGTGAGATACCGTCTTTCACCCCCAGATTGCGAGTTCAGCTCGGGGCTGGCCAGTAACACCTGGGAACTCTTCTCCTACCAGCCAAGGAGAAGGGTGGTGCCTCCCCTGAAATGAGCTGAGGGGTCTCAGTCCAGTCCCTGTTGAGCAGGTCACACAAACCAGCATCACAGTCGGCACCGTTGTTGTGGAAAGATGAAGACTGAGGATACTGAAGACCCCCAGGCCCATAGAGGTTAGAGCTGGAGCCAGTAACAGGAGACAGGAGTGACGGCTGCCTGTGCTGGAGACACAGATCTCTTTGCTCCCAGGGCTGTCAGGGCAGCTCCTTTCAACTGAACAATATTCCTTGAGCCCATCACTCAAAGCACCTGAGCAGTTCAAGTCTGAGTGTTCACACGCTCCAGCTCTGACAGAGCTCCCCCAGCAGGTTTTCCCACCCATCTCCTGGGGCAGGTGGGAGAAGCCATTTGGCAGGGTTCTGTGGAGTTCCCAGCTCATTGGATCCTGCTATTTTAACACCTTCCTCGGGAGATTCCAGTGTGGTTTTCCAGGGACAACCTGCACTGCTTTTCTCCATGCAGTCAGTGTAGTTCTAGAGAAGATGCACCACTCAACACATCTGCCAAGAAACAGCCTTTGAAACATACAGTGACACAAACCCAACCTTAACAGGCACCCAGACTATGAAACAGCCAAAAGCTCAATGGCTGACACCTAAACAATTTCAATTCTGCCCCTCAATTTGGGTTACCATTTTAAGGCCTGATTCATCTTCCATTGCCAGCAATAGTCTTCCCTTTGGCTTCAGTGGGAGTTGGGCAGGGCCCTTACTGTGCTTGTAGCATTACTGATGTGGATAAAGGAGTACGCATGTATATTATTTGTTCCTAGTGTCAGTTTGAAGGCTGCATGAAGATCCAAACACCTGAAGTTACTGCAAGATGTGCTTTAGCCATCATTTGGTAGGTCATATCATCATCGGTGGTTGGGGCTCATGGATGTAGAATCCCAGCCCTTTTGAAACAAGATGTGTTTGTTGTTGTCAGTAGTTGTGTGTTTTGTTTAATAAACAGACTTCCGCACATTTCGTTTTCCAACCTTGTCTCCTTTGTTTACCAGAGGCCACTTCTTGGAACTCTGAGCAGCACACAGAGTCACCTAGCCGCTGAATAATATACTTCAAGTGAACACACCATTGAAACCAGTATCAAGTTTATTACTGCTAACAATGGATATGCTTCAGATTTCCAACTGCATTTCAAAGGCAGCACATCACCACATATTTCTGATGTCCAGAAAAGATTTAGGGCTGCTCTAATAACAAAGAAGCAGGATGGGAAAGGAACAATGAAGTTTAGGTTTTGTTTTTTTCCAGTTTAGACCTAGTTTGTAAGAGGACAAAAGATGTTAAAAGCTTTATTCAAAGACAGTAAATGGTCCCCTCCCCTGCAGGGTAATATGCGATTTCGGCAGTTTAGTACAGACAGAAAAGTGTGTTGAAGGAATGTGGCATATTGATTTCCTTTTGTGGGGATGTGTGATTCCTAATGGAGAGCTGTAATGTCTTGTCATACTAGTCTGGGAGGCCTATTTACCACCCTCCTGAAAGCAAAGGTCCCTGTCATTGATTTCACTCAATGTTTACATGCATTTCGCTCTTTTAATGTAACAAGGACAGTAGCAGCAAAATTCTCAAGACCTCTAACACCAAGAGATAGTGGCTTCATTTGAGATAAGCTCACTCAGTAATTATATGATTCTAACGGCGGGAACGGTAACTCTCTCCCCTCATTCCCCTTTGTAAGTAGTTTGCATAGAGCTAGGCAAATAATTCACCAGCATTTGTATTGATTCAATTAATTTTGCTGTTTTTTCCCAAATAAAATGTTTCTTTTTCATTATCCACCCATCTCTACGTGTGACCAGACTCTGAGGTGGCTGCTAGAACGTGGTTGGGTTATCAGGAATACAGTGCGGAGCCTTCACCTCTAGGTTACAGGCTCCAATCCAGCAGAGGTTCCATTCCCATTCCCATTTTACAGCTGTTTGAAGGCCTCTGTGCCCAGACAGAGGCTAAACTCCCTGCAGGACCCAGAGGAGGGAGCTCACTTACATTATTTTAAATGTAGTTTAATTTTGTTTGTGAAACTACTGCCAGGGTTTGAGCCTCGCAATTCGCAGTACGGCTACACAGCCCTTGACTTCATGACCTAAGGAGCAACTCCATTAGCTGGCAGCGGTAGTAGGTTGTGCCCTCTACCTACTGCATTTGTATTTGTGAGACTCATGGGAAATGTGAGTCTTTAGGCAAGACTGAAACATTGTTTTCTAAGCTCTCTCTGAAGCTGTGGCCCTACCAGAGACCTTCCCCCCATGTCTGTGGGGACACGGACATTCGAATGGAGATGGATCTTACCCTGCACAGCCCAGGGAGCCCAGCTGCCATTTAGGCACCGAAATAGGCAGCCAGTCGGGTGCTGGGCTTTGGCTGGCCGGCAGCATCACAATGAGAGCTGCTAGGTGTGGAGCCCTTGCGAATCCAGCCCTGAGCTCTTGCGAGAACCTGGCGTCCCCTCTGACCATCCTGCCCCTCCAGTGCTGCCTGAGAATGAGAGGCAGCTGTGGTGGGCAAGAGCTGTCCAACGTCCCCCGCCTGGCAATCCGTTTGGGCTGGAGTGAACAGCCTAAGAACTGATAGCAGGTCTGTCCGTCCGTGTCACTGGGACAGATGTAACCAGCTGCAAAAAATGCAGCCATGGCCCCTTCCCTGGGCTCCCTGGCTTTCCAAACAAAGGGGTATGTACCAGAGGGAGGTTGAATCCCCCTGGCCTGTCACTCAACACCCCCCCATTCTAGTTCTGGGCTCCCCACACATAAGTCGGCAGATGCCCCTGAACCCTGAATCCCAGCTCCGCCTGCTAATCCAGCACTGGGCTCCCCAGACACTCTGCTTTGCTGATGCCCCCACCCCCCCAAAGCCCAGCTACAACCCCCTTGCCACAGTCCAGGCCTGGAGAAAATGCCTGTTGGAATGTGTCACCCCAAACTCAGGGGTGGTTTGGGGATGTGGCCAAATAGAGACTAACAGGAGAGCACCCTAAACAATCCCCCCCCCCGACCCCATGCACACAGATCGACAGGCTTTCCCCAGCAGGCAGGAATTCCCCAAGGCTGCCCCCTCCCCCCACTACCCGGCTCCATTCTAAATCACAGCGCACGTCTTCTACCCCATAAACCAACAATCAGAGGAAAACGGAGGGCAAACGTCTCCTCCACCTTCCTTTTATAGCTTCATTGGCACTTCCAAGCCTCTGTTGTTAACAAGAGTTTCATTAATAGGGACATTCGAGTCCTGTTCAGCCACTGTAGACACTGGGATGTGCCAGGCAAAGAGCTGCCTGCCTGGTTTAAGGTATAATTTAAAGCATCAGGACAGAGAAGTGTTGGGGACCAACATGGAGGCCTTGTTTTATGGCTGGTGTTCCCTGCGAATAGACCCCACCTGGACTGGAGCAGGAGATACACAGACGAGAGGCTGTTCCGGGGTATTTCAGAACTAGGCATAAAGAAAGGCCATTCCCTCACCGTGGAGGCTCTCAAATGTCATGGAGATGGCGGGGGAGGGCACAAGGACGTTTGTTCTCGTGATGTTTCCAACCTGATGCCAAACTAAAGAGTCTTGCGTAACCTTTGGATAAGCAACCCACCGTTAGCTCCATCTCAGAGTCAAGCCTTTGGAAATCAGTCCAGTCCAAGGAGATACCAGTGCAGTCACGCACCAGCCCCAGGCCAAGTCCCATTCTGTTCACCCCACTCAGCTGGGGTGAGGGATTTCTTTTGGCCAGTGGCCAAAATAGCTTTAGGTTTTTCACCATTGCCCACCATGACCGGCGGTGAGCGATATGGTATCCAGGCAGATAAATATTTAGGAGTTGTCCAGACTGCTTTTCGTTTGTAGGAGCAGGATTTGAATCACAAGAGCGTCCAGAGGCTGAGATCAAGGAAACATCCAGTACAAAAGACAGCCCCTGCCCAAGGAGTTTACAATCTTAGCATATGATGAGAAACACCAGAGGGAACGGAAGCAAAGAACAGTGAAAGGATCGTATCTAGTATTGCAGATAGTGGTCAGAGCACACCAGCCTCTGCGGTGACACTACAGGTCTGAGTTCGTTGCTTGGCTGGTTAGGTTAACTGGTCCGCAAGATTTTGCCACTGCAGGCTGGTGAAAACAGGTAGAACATCTGCAAATGGACGATGAAGATGCTTCTTCTTAACTCCGGTGCGACTCAAGGGCAGCAAACGCTCCAGACTGACTCTACCCACTCGCATGCAGATGCCTGCAGCCTGCTAACGAGCAGCACTGATTTAGTGACTCATAACAAGCCCCACTTGTTGCTACCGAGCAATAACATTAAATCCGTCCCCTCGCAGGGCGTCCCGGAGTGTTGTTTACAGGGCATTCGATAACTTTTGTAATTACAGAGCCGTACGCTGCGTTATCAATTGTACCGGGCGAGCTGGGATCCCTGGGACACTGCCAGCAAACTTTACTTGAAGGGATAAAGCCGGGAGGCTGTAAAATAGTTTTATGGCCCCAAGGCTGAGCCTGCCCCTGCCATCTGTCCCACCCAGCTGGTGAAATATGGCCTGTTTCCCAGGCCGCCCTGGTTGTTGATTCTTCCAGCCCAGCGCGTGTTTACAAGTGACCGAGGGAGAGCGACTGCGCCAGGTGGTGTTGACTTGACCCAGGATCCAAGGCTGATATGTTTGCGTGAAGGGCCCAACGCGCCTCCTTGATGCATTCGGTGGCTCAATGACTGTATCCAGTGGGGAACAAAAGGCAGAGCAGTGCCCCAGCCTCTCACAGAGCAACGTGTGCCACTGCCTTCCCGGCTCTGCCTCGGCACCCCCGTCTCCTGTGAGACGAGGCCTCAGCGGGCTCTCCCCAGCTCCCCTGTCCAGAGCCAGGCTTGACGCAGCCCTGCCGGCCGTTTGCTCTTTTCGGGCCTGACCCAAAGGCCACTGCAATGAATAGAAAGGCTCCCAGGGAGAGCAAAGGCCCTTTCCGAGAGACTCAGAGCGCAGCCCCTCCGTAGCTGAGATGGGCTGGCTGGCTGGGATTTCCAGAAGTGCCCAACAATGGCCATTGACTTCAGTGCTCTGGAAAGTCCCACCCGCTACCTACAGCCACCAGCTTCCCTAGGGCCACAGGAATGCGCTTTGCCTTTGGGTGGTGAGTCTCCAGCACCTCCGTTAGCCTGGGCGTCCTTGCACAGTACTCTGAGCTGAGCGTGGCTGGGGGCAGGTGCTGAGCCCTCTGACCTCCACATGGCACCGCACAGGGTCTCAGCCTGCCAGACTCTGGGCTGAGAGCGGTTCCGCAGATTTCATAGCCACCTTCCCTTAGAACAGAATCACCTCCGGAGAAAAGCTCCCAGACTAGCCTCCATGTCCTGAACAGAGCCCAGCACAAAGCCAAGGCCTACCAGACACCGAGAGCCCAGTCGCAGGAGTCGGCAGGCGGGACATGCCATAGCTGCAGAATTACATCACTAAGCAATTATCATTGAGCGTCTTTCTATCGCCACTATCACTAGATACATATCGAGTCCAAGCCAGGCTCTGCTCATTGCCAGATGAAGGCAGGTCTCATTTCTACTCCAGGACTGGCCCATTGTAGAGGGGAACTGCTCACAACAGATTTCAGACAGTTCCAAGGACCTGGTCCCAAGCCAAGGGACGTCAAAGACTCCTGCAGCCTCCAATGGGCTCTGGACAGGGGGCCGAGGAGAGCAGCACACCAAGTGCCCTCCCATAGGCACATGACTGTAATCCCCATCTCTGCAGAGTCATTGATTTTTAAGGCCAGAAGAGACCTGTGTGGCCCTTGTGTATAAGGCCTGCTGCACGGGCCAGCCAGCCCCAGCCAGCGAGTTCACCCTCACTTGCACTGAGCCCATCCCCTCCGTTTGAGCTACAGCCGATCTTTTCGGGTTTAGCACTTCTCAGCTCGCTGTGCTAAATCCAAAGCATGTTCGGCAACTCCACGCAGCTGCAGAGCGACAGCAAGACTGCAGGGCTGGGGCTGGGCTGGCTAGAGAGCAGCTTTCCAATGGCGTCTGCGTTCTTCCTGGTAAACTGCCATGAACGTGGCTGGTTTTCCAAGCCCTTAATATGGCTCTGACTGTTGCTGAAGAGATTTAGCAGCTGGCACTGATTTGCTTGGTTTAAAATATAAACATGGCACCTTCCCAGCAGATGGAAGGGCCCCAGTGGGTGCTAGAAGATGTGTTCCGGTTGGCACAACGGAGGGGAACTCCTGGGCACAGTCAGGCCTCATTAGCTTCCTCTCCTTACAGAAAAGCGGAGGGAAGAGGAGCGCTCTCATTCCGGCTCCAGCAGCCAAGGAACAAACATCACAGCCTCCCCTCCCCAGCGTGTGCGGACACACACTCACCTGGACAGGTCGGGCCTGATTCACCATTTCCCTGTGCCTTGTGTGGCCATTTGCACCAGTGCGAGGCAGGCCCAGAATCCGGATTCCATTCCAATGAGGCACATTTCGCTCCTGTTTTGCACTGGTGTAAATGACTGCACGAGGCACAGGGTAGGTAATTAATGCTGAGGTGAGCCCTGGCTCTCTCTCACACACAGGAAATCATGTTTAGTCCCCACTGAAATGACTGTGAGGCACCAAGCGAGCTGCCAATCCCAACTCCTCCTCCGCTCCCCTACAGATTCGCACCCAGCGCTAGCTCCACAGCTCTGAACCTGGGCCTCCCTCACGCCTACAGGAATCCAGGCTTCCCTTGCGTGGGATATCCTGGCCCAGAGCTCTGATTTCACTGGGGAAATCACTAACCCGACACATCCCCTGCTTCCAAGGACAGGGACAGCCATTCTGAAATGAACGCCGCCATGCAGGCCACATTGCTGCATGTTCCAAGGAGCTTTATGGCTTTTTTCTTCCATGAACCACACAGCACAGTGATCCCCTCCTTACTCGGGCATTTCAGCTGTTACTGAGAAGCAGACAGAGCTGTCGAAGCTGGCAAGTGTTACTTTTGCTCTCCAGGACGGGAGTTAGGAATGGTGGACTGCGGGGGGAACAAACTCAGAGTACAAGGCTTGCAGAAGGTAATAGAACTGCACATTCAAGGTTGTCTGTTGTTAGCAGTATTTCAGTAGTGTCTAGCTGGCAGCAGGACGAAGGAAGTATCATTATCCATATGGGGAACTAAGGCCCAGAGACAGTAAGTGACTTGTCTGTGGTTACATATGGAGTCTGTAGCAGAGCCAGGGATTGAACCCAAATCTCCTGAGTCCTCACCTGCTGCTTTATTCACACACCATCCTTCTCCCCTTGCATTTACCCTACTTTTCCCGGAAACTTTTCCAAAGAGCAGCACCTTTTTTGAGCAAAACCAAGACTGTCTAGGGGCCAGAAATGTGTTCATCTTTCAAGGGCAGCCAGCTTTTGCATCTAAAACGTGCACAAAATTGCATTTCCTTCACATCTTTTCAATGCAGAAGTTATTTTTGAACATGCAGAAGGAGCAACATCTCCTCAGGAGCAAAAGCTCATGGAAAAGTCTGCTCTAGGCCAGAACCTCAGCCAGGGTAAAACAGTGTAGCTGCACCAATGTCACTGGAGCAACACTGCTTTACACCGAGGATCTGGCCGCTGGGAGTGTGAGCCATCCGCACGGTGCTGGCTGTTCCCCACCTGCTGCAGGTCTCAGCAGCTTCTCCTTTCATCTCACCGATATTTCTCGTTAAAATAATTTGTCTCTTAAATAAAACATGCATTATCTGATGGGGCGATTAGTGCAAATGTGCTTCCAGTCCGGTGACAGATGCGGTGAGTGTTCCTGGCAGGACAAGGAACCCAGCTGCTGTTAAATGAGGAAGGGGACGTTTTTATCCTGATGTGCAGGGCGGCCTGGCGCTAGCTGGTTGTTTCCTCAGAAATCTGCCCAGTGTGTATGGACTGAAGCAGGGCTTGGAGAGAACTCTCTGCAGAGACCGGGGGAAAGGCCTCCAGGGTTCCCAGGACCACAGCTCTCAGTCACCATGGCTGCTTCCTCCAGAATTTGAGACAATAGGCTTCTCCATCCCCTGCCAGGAATCCCTGGGCATTTCCAGGAGGTTGGAGACCCCGGCTAACGCTCGCAGGGCTCCCACGTCACACACCGAATGGGAGGCTCACAAAGCGGGGCTCAGCTGGAAGGATTTTCTAGATAAATAAAAAAGGAAACTGCTTTGGTGCTGGATGGTGCTATGGCCTCAGATGGGAACTTCTCAGCCTAGGAGACCACTGATAAGGGCCCTTTGACACAGACTCCTGCTGATAGCAAGTGATCTGAGACAAATGTATTTCACAGAGGCTTTAACTAGCCACCAGCAGGGACAGAGTTTTGATCCCTGCTAAACTAGGTGGAATTTGAACTGGTGACCTAGCAAGGGTGAGGCGTTATGGCCTATTTTCAGTCCTCTGAGCCATCTCACCCTTCTGCCTAAGGGTTTAATGCTTCACTATCCCTATTCATTTTAACAGGCAGCACCTGGCTGGAACCTTTGAAAACTGCGGATGTGCCTGCACAGAGCTCCCCAGAACAAGGGAACTCTGCCCTCACTCTCTCCTCCTAGCTCAGAAGCTGTTCGGCTTCCTCTGCTCCATAATTAAACTGCTTCATCTTTGTAGGAACCGAGACAAGCTTTTAAGGCACCTTTCATTCATTCCACTCCTTTCTATCGACAGGAGACGTTTCTTTATTCTGGTAGCTGTCTGTGAGCTAGACACACTCTCGTATTTGACACGTCTGAAATGAAGGTCTCAAGAGCTGTGATGTATCCAGAGACGGATGCCTGGAGAATAAGAGATTCTTTGGGAGAGGGATACAAACACACACTTATACTTCTAGCCTAAACAATTGTCTATATTTTCAATTTTCCACCAGATTATGTTTTCTTCTTAAAAGATGTTGTCTCCTGCTTCTTGACCTGAATCAACTGAAAGATAATGGAATCCAGTTGAAATATATACATGCATTAATCTTACACACAGAGTGTCTTTCCCAGGCTGAAGGTGGAGCGCAGGGAGAGGATCCAGCATGTAATCAGACAGCGACCTTTAGCTGGGTAATTTCCACGCTGCTTTAATAGGAGTCGGTGCATTTGTGCAATGCAGCCGCATAGGCACCTCCGTGAGTTTTCTGTGCTAATAGCCTAGCACTGGAAACACGATCTTGAGTTCAGATAGGAAGGGAGCTTAAACCTCAGAGCTGTGTCTCCCCACACACACGCCCCGCCCCATCTGCAGAGACCAAGCTGCAGCCCTGACCCTTGGGCAAGAACCAGGAGGCCCAGTGATGAGCTGGGATGGGCCATTTTTAAATGGCACTCACAGGAGAACGAGGCAGGATGGAGGGGAAGGGAAGCACTTTGGCTCCAGCTGCAGAGCACGTTGGGGCACCAACGGGCAGATGCTGCAGCTCGGATCCTCAGAGACCCTGCTGAAGCCACTTCCCTGGAATCCACCTCATCTGTTCTTCAGAGGGGACGGGAGCGAGGCTCCTCTCCCAATGAGTCCCCCTTACTCCCTTGAGGCCAATGCCGCTGGAGGAACCCTGCAGGGCTCCAGCTTCCCTCCTCCGCGGAGAGGACCTCCAAACCCTCGCCACTTCCTCACCTCTGCCCCGGCGGGTGCTGCCTCCCAGCCCTGGGGGGATCCCAGCTTTATCCCCCAGTGGCCCCAAATTGTTCTGCCTTCCTCCACAGCAGCGAGTGCTAGTCCCTGACTGAGGCAGGGTCCCGGACTAGCTGGACCAGAAGTCAGATGCCTTCAGGAGGCTGGATGGTCACACTGTGCTGATCGCCAGCCCTCAAAACCAGGCCCCTGGGAGGTGGGTCAAGCTGGGGACCCAAAATGGCCAGCCATTGTGCACACACGTGGCCACAATCTTTCTATTCTCCACTTGTCTCTCGCGCAGCGCTGCCAGGGCAGCTTTGAGGCAGGGTGGCTGGGCAGACGCTCTCCATACACCTGACAGCTGTGGCCATCTCTCCTCACATCCCCGGTCCTCACCCTTTGCCACATGCAGTTAGATTTATGCTCTTGGGAGGCGGGAATCTTGGCCCCAGTTCAGATCCATGACAAAACTCCCATTGACTTCGGTGGGGCCAGGATCACTCCCTTGGGATTTAAGACAAATGCCCCAGGGTTTTTTTTGGGGGGGGGGGTGCGGGAGGGAGATGTTTGCCTTACATTGGTGGCTCACCATCTCCCATGCACACAAATGTCCTTGAGCAGGAACTTCTCTGAGGAATCCCAGCCTCTCTGTCCGTTGTGAGGCAAACAGTGAGGCAAAGCAACTCGGGGCATCCTCCCTGCCACGGGATGGAAACGGCTCTGCCAACCACCGACCAGTTCAAGTGTAAACAATCCAGGTAGCTCTGGCAGTCAGCCGGCTGCAGCCACCTCTTTTGTGCGGTGGAAGAGGAAGAAATTGGATTCAGGGAAACCGAATACAGTTCCCTGGAGAAGATGTACTTTTCCATTATACTTAGGTGCTGAATAATTGGTGGTAATACAAGAGATATGGGCAGTATCATTATACTCCAGACTGTGCTGGAGATGCATTATCATCGTCTGTCATTATCTGGGCTTCCTTGTAGCTGCTAAATTGTAGAACATGATTTTAATAACCCTGGCAGGCAAAAATAATTTTTCTTTTGTCACTTAACAACTCGTCATCATTCAACAGTTCCTTTAAATAATAAAAAAAGAGAGAAAGAGAGAGAATTAATTTCTGGTGGAATACACACAGCCACAGTTTGCCATTCTCTGCATCTGTAAAAATGCCCCCGTGCAGCCAGACAGCATTCAAGGACATTGCAGATAATGACGGGTGAACTTGAGAACGGTCGGGGACTCGTACAAGCATCCAGATGTCTGGACAAGGGTGATAACGACAGCAACAACACACTCGACAGGGCCATGCTCCCCAAACTGTTTTGCAAATGAATGTCCACAGTATATACACTAGGGAGTCGCTACCTCCGCTGCTGAAATGCAGCCATCTCTAGAGTAGGAGGGTAGCAGCTGTTGGGAAGGGCAAATTGACGCCACACAAGCATTTGGGGAAGTTTTTTGGAGTTTTAGCCAAAGATCCTCAGATCTGCTTGGCCTGGAAGTCTAGTGGCCAAGGGATGGATAGACTCATTCCAGCAAAGGTGGCCCCATTCAGCTGTGGGAAAGGCTAACCTGACAGCCCAGGAGTTGCTTCCGGATCTGACACAGACACCACCCTGCCCTTACAAACGCAGTGCTCCGTAAAGCACTTGGGCTACTCGGCTCAAAGACTGGCCCAGGGCAGGAAATCTGGCTGCCGGCCTCCAACACCACATTCAAGATGTAGGGTGTGTGGCTGTGACAGGGGCTGCAGAAAAACCAACCCCTTTGCAAAGCTGCAGAGAAGTTCTCCCACACCGTAGCCAGAAGAATGGTCTTGCCACGTCCTGCAGCACGTCTCATTCACAGTGCTGGAATCGAGCCGCCTGGTGAAATCCCAGTTTGTTTGAATCACTTCAGATCAAATGACCTCAGAGGAGACAGGCTGGGGAAACTGATAAAAGGAAACAGGTTGGTGGGGAGACTGAGTGGAGATTGGCCCAGCATTGACTCTGACACCTTCAGCAGCAAACTCACAGAAGAGACTAGATTGAAGAGGAGAGTCCTTAATCTGTCTTGTCAGAAAAGCCTGGTGAAATTAATTGGAATTTGCAGACAACAAGCCAGCCCAGGCATGTAACAATGGTAGCAGTGATAAGTGTTCTAAGCATTCTGTTACCGGGATAAAGCCTGCCACAGTTGTGTCTACAAAATGGATTAGGTGTCACTTTGGCTGATTTATAGCTTTCAGCTGTTTAAAGGAGCAGACTTGCCACCTGACGCAACCCAGGGACTTTCACTTGGATACCAAGGTTGATGTGGGTTGGGGTTTGGTTTTTTTCTTTTCCTTTTTAATTGTATTGTGGAATGGAAGGTCTGGCGATATTAAATTCATGGGCCTGACTGGCTCCACAGCTGTGAGGAGCAGGAAGGAGAGTGGAAAGAGGCACTAACTTTTACCCTCTGATGTGTTCAGTCCTTTGATACAGGACACTTAAAGAAGCCTAGAGCTGTTAGGTGCCCAATTCCCACAGGAATTCAATGAACCCCTAACTCCCCTGAGCCCCTCTGAAGGCCCTAACCTCACGCTTCAGGCCTCTCTGTTCTGAAGATCCATCCCATGGAGTGAAACTCAGCCAGAACCAGGCAAGGCCCATGCGCTATTGCTGGATCCAGGGGATGCTGAAATCCTGGCTCTGTCTCCCCAGTGCTGGGGTGAATCTCCCCCTGAGAGAGATCAGCCCGCAAGTGCTCTCCTCACCCTAATCAGTGTTGTGATGCTGCACCCCAAATTCTTCATAAAAATATGGTTATGACATGAATATGGCCTAACTAAGATATATTGTATGCAAGAGGGGTCATGTAAGGCAGTGCTTCTCAAAGCCGGGCTGCCGCTTGTTCAGGGAAAGCCCCTGGCAGGCCGGGCCGGTTTGTTTACCTGCCACATCCGCAGGTTCGGCCGATCGCGGCTCCCACTGGCCGCGGTTCACCGCTCTAGGCCAATGGGGGCTGCGGGAAGCGGCGCGGGCCCAGGGATGTGCTGGCCGCCTTTCCTGCAGCCCCCATTGACCTGAAGCAGCGAACCGTGGCCACTGGGAGCCGCGATCGGCCAAACCTGCGGACGCGGCAGGTAAACAAACCGGCCTGGACCACCAGGGGCTTTCCCTGAACAAGTGGCGGACCGGCTTTGAGAAGCACTGATGTAAGGTATCATTGGAAAGGTTATGATTTGCTGAATGTGAGTATCCAGTTTGTGTACAGGTGTCATTTCTGTATCTGCAGTTAGGAATATTAACTATGTAACAATTTACAACTGTGTGTACGCTTGGTGGGATGCCCACCAGACAGCAGGCAACCAGCCTGAACGGGGCCATTTAAGAAGGACAATAGAACTTTGAAGATACTAATCTCCCACCTTCCTGAGAAGCTTCCTGGGATGTTGCTTTGACACTGCAGGGGCATCTGATGATGTCACCTGCTACAAAGTACCACCTTGGACATTGCTGGTATTTTTCCACTGGAAACAAAGGATTCCCGCTTTATGTAAATCCTACTTAAGGCTGGGAAGTGAGTCAATCAGTTTCTTTGTCCCTTCAGGTGCTTTCAGGCAGGGAGGCAATGGAGAAGAGCCCTAATTTGGGGAAAGTCATGGGCTGAGTACAGGCTGAGACAGGGGTCTAGTCTGTAAAGAGAAATAACGGCAACTTTAAGCTGCAGAAACTCTGCAACCTGCTTAAAACAACATTGAGGGTGAGAAATTACATTTTGTAACCGATTTCTTTAGTGAATTAAGTTTAGGTTGCATGTTTTGTTTTATTTGCTCAGTGATCTGCTTTGCTCTGTTTGCTCTCCCTCATAATCACTTCAAATTGACCTTTTGTAGTTAATCAACTTATTTCTTGTTTATTTCAAAACCCACTTTGTGCAATTCATATCTGTGGGGGCAAAGAGCTGGGCATATCTCCCTCATTCGATGCCTGGGCCCGTCTGGCTCCATAGCTCCCACATTGAGGGAGGGGGCGATTTTTGTGAGCTTGCGCTGTACGGATCTCGCTATACAGCGCAAGACAATATAATCTGGGGTTTACACCCCAAAGGAGGTGTGCACGTGAGTGCTAGGTAAAATCCTGAGCTGAACCCTCCCACACAGAGTTGATTTCAGTCTGTGTCTGCAGCTGGGTGTGGCCGTAGCTGTGTGGGCGCTGGAGAAGCCTTGAGGGCCTGGCACAGCAAGGACAGGGTGAGGAAGGCCAGGCTGGTGGAACGGGCGGGCTCAGTGGGACCCCAGCACACCAAGTGGCTTCCCGGACGGGGGGTCCAACCCGTCACGAGTGTAATTCTGAGCTGCCACGAATCAGCCACGCAGACCTCCAGCAGCTCCTGAGGGTCACTTTGGATTCTAATTCATGCCTCTGGCTTGGGAAACTCCTACAAGCAGGGCTTCTCTTGAGCTTTCTAGGACTGAGGTGGGACGAGCACTATAGAATCATAGAAGTGTAGGCCTGGAAGGGACCACAGTAGGTCATCTCGGCCAGTCCCCTATGTTATATCCTTGGGGCAGCCGGTGTAGGAAGCAATCACTTGAGGCCAGAGAGCAGACAGCTAACCAAAACCTCCATTTTATTTACATATATACAGAGAGCTCCTCAGCCGGTTGAAACCGGTTGAGCTAACCCATAATAATCAAACTCAGTTGCCATAGCAACAAAACCATGACAACCAAATACACAACACCCTACACTCAAGGCAGGACTAAGTAATAACTTTTACTAGACCATTCCTGGACAGGGGTTTGTCTAACCTGTTCTTAGACACCTCCAATGGCTGAGATTCCACAACCTCCCTAAGCTTAACTACTCTGACAGGAAGTTTTCCCTAATGTCCAACCCAAACCGCTCTTGCTGTGACTGAAGCCCATTGCTTCTTGTCCTATCCTCAGAGGTTAATAAGAACAATTTTTCACCCTCACCTTGTAACAACCTTTTACGTACTTGAAAACTGTTATCAAGTCCCCTCTCTGTCTTCTCTAAACAAACCCAGCTTTTTTTTCAATCTTCCCTCACAGGTCATGTTTTCTAGACCTTGAATCAGTTTTGTTGCTCCCCTCTGGACCTTCTCCAATTTGTCCACATCTTTCCTGAAATGTGGTGCCCAGAACTGGACACAATATTTCAGCTGAGGCCTTATCAGTGCAGAGCAGAGCAGCAGAATCACTTCTTGTGTCTTGCTTACAACGCTTCTGCTAATACATCCCAGAATAATGTTTGGTTGTTTTGCAACAGTGTTACACAGTTGACTCATTTTAGCTTGTCATCCACAATGACCCCTAGCTCCTTTTCCGCAGTGCTCCTTCCTAGGCAGTCATTTCCCATTTTGTGTGTGTGCAACTGATTGTTCCTTCCTAAGTGGAGAACTTTGCATTTGTCCTTAATGAATTTCATCCTATTTACTTCAGACCATTTCTGCAGTTTGTCCAGATCATTTTGAATTTTAATCCTATCATCCAAAAAACTTGCAACCCCTCCCAGGTTGGTATCGTCCACAAACTGTATAAGCTTACTCTCTATGCCATTATCTAAATCATTGATGAAGATACTGAACAGAACCGGACCCAGAACGGATCCCTGCGGGACCCCACTCGTTAGGCCCTTCCAGCTTGACCGTGAACCACCGATAACTACTCTCTGGGAATGGTTTTCCAAGTAGCTCCATCGAGAACAACAGCTCATACCAGTTTGGGAGCTGGCCTGGCAGATGCAGCACCAAGCTCTGTAACAAGTGAACCCAGCTAGTCTGAACCGCAGAATGAGCCCAGATTCAATTCCCTGAGCTTGGGGGGACGGTCCATGGCTCCTATTTTTCTAAACCCTTTTGCCCAATGGGTGGCTACTGCAGTTGCTGTGGCTGCACTGCTCTGTCATATTCCAGGGAAAAGACAGAAATACTGGGCTGTGCCCAGCGCTTCGGCAGACCCAGCTCATGTGTTCTGCATGGGACTCCCTGCAGTGTCTCAGGAGCCTTCTACCTGGATGTACCTGCCAAGGACAGCGGCACAGCTTTCTACCTGGACACACCCAGCCAGGCAGGGCACTCGGCCCCAGACCAGGTGTGTTCTGTGACATTCATCAGCACAGCTGATGCTGTCCTCCGGAACACGTCCAATAATACGGCAGCATGGCTGGGGCCTTCACTCTGCACGGACATTCGGAAGCTCAGCAGGTGCATTCCACCTGCGGGTATCTAGGATGTTCCAGCAGCACAGCTGATGCATTTGACCGTAATGTGCCCCAGATTGGTCCGTCCATGCTGCAGGGCTAGCATACACCACAGAGAAATGGGGCATTCAGAAGCACAGCAGATGTGTCCCGAACAGGTGACAGTACAGTGCACGCCTTGTAGCTGACAGCACCTGCAGTGCTGGCAGGGGCCCCAGGGTTAACAGCCTCGTGTTATTCTGCAAAGCGGTTGTGTGTTTTGCATTCTCATTACCCACTCCCTCCTGCGCAGCACGCCCTGTGCCACGATCTCTGCCTGACGTCTACCCACCAGCGACAGCCCATGCGGTCCAGCAGAACAATATGGGCAGGGCACCTGCGGTTACTGAGACGGGGAGGGGGAATGCACTCTGATGTACTCTCCCCACTCTCCGAGGCAGACGGAGCACTTATTAAACGGGACACCCTGTGACACCAAGAGACGCTTGTACTTTTAAGAAATATGCCTCTGTTTTTTAAGCAGTTGCTTAGCCCTTTCTGCAGTTGCTACAGGCAACAATCTGCCCAGGCCCCAAAGAAGAGCCATATACAAGAAACACTTAACAGGTCTGACACCATCAGGTCAGTCAATCTGTGGAGCCCACACTCTCCTGACAGGAAATCAGTAACACCACAAGTGATAAGGGGTATTTATGTGGCAACAGCTTATGTGCCGGCGATGGCACCTCACCCTGGGATGCTGCTTTCCATAATCGACTGTCATAACCCAGCCTCATCTCTTCGCCGTCTCCGTCGCTCCTTCCTCCTGGGCTGGATGACTTTAATTCTACACCAGCACGTTCATTAGGGTCAATTATAGACCGTTTTATTATCTGAATTATTTCTGGGCAACGTCTTAAATAGAAAATTCATATCTGCCATTTAATGGCCCAGGTGTCGCCGCTGGAGTTCACATGACAGCTCTGTTGGCAAGGAACCTCTCCCCTGTGACATCTGCTTTCTGCCAGCCACAGTGGGAAAGGTGTGAGGACAGTAACACTCGCTGCTGTGTGCAGCACTTCAGCTCTTCACCACACTTTGAAAGCATCACCCCATCTTCCTGGGCAGAGCATCAGTGTTATCCCTGTGCTGCAGATGGGGAAACAGAGCCACAGAGGTTCAGGGACTTGCCCAAGGTCAGGGAGCAAGTCAGTGTCAGAGCTGGGATTAGAACGCAGGGCTCGCTGGCTCCCTGGCCTGTGCTCAGAGCCCAGGCCGATGGGCGCTAGAGTAAGGTAAACCCTGCACGCTGTTAATGCAGCTCCTCCCCTTACAGAAAATGAGGCAAGGGGGGACTGCTGAGGGCATTGGAGCCTGTCGCCTCTAGGCCACCAATTCAGCTCCACAGCCAGGTGGGGATCGGGAGCACCTGGAATCCCAGGAATAACAGTATTGTCAGACTAAGAAAAGGGCCGGCTGGGCAGGTCCTGTGGTAAAACCCTCCCGCCACGGAAGCTGCACTGTGTCCCGTGTACAGAGAAGGGCAGTGGCAGCTTCATATCTGAGCTCCGTGTGGCAGACGCCTTCCAGGAAACAGGAACGTGCCTGTTGTGCCGGTCTGAACCCAGGACCCAGCAACGCCCCCAGTGGAACCCTGCTCCCACGTGGCCTTCCAAGATGCTCTGCTGATGCAATGGGCTGGGTCTCTCGTCGCCTTCAGCTGACGCAGCACCTGGTTAGAAAGCTCTGTGTTTGTGCAGCACGGCAGGGGAACTCCCTCTTGTCTCCACAGGGCATGGAGCCCTGGTACTCGGGACCTCATTATAATGTCACCTCGTTGTGTTTAGTTTCCAGGGAAGATGCCTCACGCCATGTGCTGGGCATGCACTGAAACGGGTCATGTGGTCAGCGCCAGCCCACAGCCCAGCTCAGTGCACAGGAGGGACGGCAGGGCGGGTGGGCTGCATGCTGCCCGCCCTCAGCTGAACTGTGGAGGGTTCTTACAGAAGCATTTCAGTTTCCTTTACCAGAGACATGTCCCTGCAGTGTTCCCGAGCATTATTGCCCGGCTCTGCCTTCTGGATTAGCTGTTGTATCTGCCCTGCTCCTTTGCTTCTCACATCCCATGGCTCTTCAGTGAAACGATCCCCTTGAAAGCTGCTGGGTTTCACTCCTCAGATGCTAGAAGGAGTTTAAGGGATCATCCCAGACAGCAGCAGCAATTCTCTGAGGACTCTGGGAACCTCCTGCTGCTTGCAAGTCACCGTTTGCATAGGGTTGTTTTTTTTCTCCTCTCTCTGAAAAAACCCATAAGCGCATCAAGGCTGAGTCAAGCTCTGCCTCCAGCATGGTTAGGCCAAGCAAGGGGTAGCTGGAGAAAGAGGTGTGAGAGTCCATCGCAAAGTCACAAGTGCACCACACAAACACTCACACACGTACACTAGCACAAATGCAGACACACACTCACCTAAACACACGTGTGATCACACAAAAGACACACTATGTCGTGTCAGGCACACACAGGTCTACACTCATACAAGCATACGGACACCTACTGTAGGTACATACACACACACAATCACACACACCTGCTCAGATCTCTATCACACAGTTACTTGCTGCATCACTTCCCTTAATCCAAGTAGTTTTTCTGCTGACTGACAATACGAATTCCCCCAATGTCCCGTGTGGCACAGGCAGGGTCGCTGACGGGGACAGTTTTGAAGGGCATAGGTGCCAGGTGCCCGTGCCTGCTGCTAGCTCCCTAGTTGAGACAAGTTATTGTTACAGAGCGATTGTGTCTCTGACACTAACCAAGCTGCTGGTCAGTTTCCAGCCTAGTTCAATGCTTTGTGTGAGCAAAGACAGCACCAAGGAATCGAAAAGCAGCACTGAAGCCCACGTACAGCTCCTGGAAACTGTTCTGCTCTCAGCGTGTGCGTGCACGTGTGTGTATGTGCGTGAGTGTGTGCGTACGTGCACTTAGGCCGAGGCGAGTGTGCAGCAGACGCAGCATAATTCAGAGTCCTTCCCACAAAGTGCAGCTCGGTGCTGTGCAAAGGGAGTGCAGATGCTGACACCGAGCACCGTGCCCGCCGGGTGGCCTGGCATGACAGTTCTCTGCCCTTGCTGGAGGGGATGGACCAACCCTTCACTCAGCCAGCCCGCTCGCATGGCAGACGGGCCACATCTTCTCCTGCACGCTCCAGCTCACACCTTCCCCGCCCAAACTGCCCCACATCCCTCCGGGCATTCACCATTGGTGTCGTGCCACAGCCCATTACAGAGCTCTCTTGCCATGGGGGGAGCTCTGCAACCCCCCGGATGTGAACAGAACAGAGACGAGTACAAAGCCCTCCACTCGGGCACCTCGGCCCCCTGACTGAATGGAGAGAACCCCAGAAAATGCTCCAGGTGGCAACACTAGCAGCTGCTCTGGATTCCCTGCAAACATCCTGCTCCCATGGGCCATCCTGTTCCCCCAGCACAATCCCCTTCCCACCGCACCCCAGGCTCTGCGGACATCCCTTGTGATGGTCTCTGCCCTGGGGACACAGCTACAGAGAAAATAGCATGCTCTGGAGGAGTGAGCGTAGTCCAGGGAGTCAGGACTCCTGGGTCCTATCCCAGCTGTGCCGTGGGTTCCCTCTGTGCAAAAGGGAGGGCAGGATCGGCCCCAGAGGTTCATGGCAGGGCCCTGGCATCATCCACAAACCCCTCAGGCTTTGCTGATGTCATTCCCATTGTCACCTGCACCCCTGGGGCCGTTAATTCAGCCGCCTGCAGGTTCCCTTCCATTGTAAGGATCCTGCCCGTGCCGTACTCCCTGCTGTGTTGCTTTCTCCCAGGAGAAATAGCACCAGGAATTCAATAAGCAGCGTGAATTCTCCAGCTCTGCTGCAGCTGGGGCTCTCTCTGCTACTGGGCATGTGGAGGCGAGATAAGGCCGGATCTTGGCTGGGATTCCTCCTCGCTAGCTCTTAGCCCTGTGCAATCCCCCCGCTGGCTGCTGGGCTGTGCAATAACCTTGGACCCAGCTCCCCGCTGCTCACAGCACAGCCCAGGACACGGCAGAGAAACATGCCCAGGCCAAGACGAGCCCAGCTCGGTTGCTCACTGCCTAGGAACACAGGCCGCCTGAGATCCTTCCCTCACCTGGGCACAAACCAGAGGCAAATGTAGCTGGTTGTAAACTCGGATCTGGCTGGCTGTTTGGGCAGCACGGAGTGCGACTTTCCAGAGCAGCTGCGTGGGCCTGAAGGGGCCAGGTGGGCACGGGCAGAGGGGGGGGGGCTTTGCTCCGACATCCCGAATCCCTGGGACTATTTAGCAGAAGCTAATGCAGCTCATAGAGCACTAGAGAGGAAGTGGGGAGCAGGACTCGCATTCCAGCTGGAAAGTGGCCACAGGGAGCAGGCTGCTTCCAGGGGAGAGAATCCCCCGGCTTCCCGAATACCGCACACACCGCAGATAAATCCCCCACCTCGCATGCTGCCTTGGCCACTAGCAGCTGCTTTGACCGAGGACGGGGATGTTGGCCAGGACAGCTGAGGGATCGTTGGCAGAAGTGAGGCAGGGCGAAAGGAGCCTCACTTGAATGTCTCCTCTGAAAACCAGCAGCCTGGAAGGCCCCTTGCGTGGCTCAGGCTGCAGGATCAGTATTAATTCTGAGCCCAAGGGCTGGGGTGAGCTCTGCCCCAACCTTGGGAGTTTACAGCTGGGCTGGGACAGTCACCAGCTGCTGCTGGAAGGGGCTAGACCAGAGCGGGTGTAATTTGGATAGAGACCTGCAGATGGCCACACGTTTGCTCTTTGCTGAAGGAAAACTGACGCCTGCTGGGGCAGGGAATCTGGGAACTCAACTCGTTTGCAGCTATGCATGCGCCAGAAATAGAGTCGCTCTGAGGTTCCGGTCCCAGCCTTGCCAGTGGCCTGGGACAAGTCCCTGCCTTTCTCTCTGCCTCAGTTTACCCAGTTGTGGGGCTGTCAGGATGCACTGGGGCTCACCGAGCCTCACACTGAGAGACAAAGAAAGCTAACTCCTGCCCCACTGCCTTTCATGGCTGCCGAGAAACGGGGCAGCCCCATGGACGCTTTCCCAGTGCAGGCCCTGCTGCTTGCTCCGGCCCCAGCAGCGCTGATGCAGAATGGGGACAGATCACAACAAAGGAAAGACATGAACGCCTCCCCCCACCCCGTTCTCTCGCCCTCTCCAGCCCTAGGGGTACGACCCCATCGCACTGTGAAGCCACACTGCCCCGGAGGCCATGTGTACGAGAACGAGCCCCGGAGAGGAAGCCAGAACCTGTGGGACAGGCACAGAGGTGGCCTCGAGACCGCAGGGGAGGAGCAGGGCTCTGGGTACATTACTGGGGTGTCAGCACCCACAGCTGTGCCGGAGGGCGGCCCCATTCCCTCCCTACCACCAGGATCCACGTAACTCCCCTGGGGAAACCAGAGCCCAGGGACCTGTGAGTTCCTGAGACATGCAGCTTAAAACATCCCAGTAACTGTCCCCCTGGCCAAGCCGGGGCCTCCATCCTGGAACCCAGTGGAGGAAAGAGGCTTCCGGTTTCCTCCCAGACAAAGGGCTTTTCAATCCCATTCGCTCCCTCCTCGCTCCCACAGCAGGTTTTAACGCCGGCTTCTCTCCTTTGTCGAGCTGCAGTCGCCCTGGTTAGACAGAACCGTCTGGGGCTGTCCCCCGTGTCTGCGGGAAAGCGCTGCGAAGGGACGACCATCCCCTTCCCTGGCTGGCCCCATCCGCCAGCATCTGACGTGACTATAAGCCCCCCCGAGCCAGCCGGCCGGCAATCTCGCTCTTCATTCCAAGGGTTTCTGCAGCAGGCCTGGAAATGTAACGGTGTGATTCAGTCCCCACCGTGAAAATCACAGCCGGGCCGCCCTCCCCGCTGTCAGGTGCAGGTGCAGCCACTGGTTTTGGTTTCACCCGACTTCCATCAGAACATTCCCCCCGCCCCTCTCCCTTCTGTCCTGGCTCATGACAAAATTCACCCGCCCTGGCCCTCTCCTGCCCAGCCCTCGTGATCATTCACAACAGTCTATAATAACCTTTTCTAAGGCTCTGATCTAAGGCCCTTGAGCGGCTTTCCATTGGCTTCACTGGGCTTTGGCTTGCATGCCTGCGTGTGCAGCTGGAAGCAAGCCCTCCAGCTGGGCAGACAGACTCACGCTAGCTCCGCTCAAGCTGGTGCACTAAAAATAGCCGTGCACGTTGGGGTTCGGGCTTGCCCATGTACCTTTGTACTTCCACGGGGAAAGTCTAGCTCCGTTTTTCATTCACTCCTGCACCGGAATCCTAGTGCACGGAGAGGCCGGGGTCTTCCCGGTTAGCGTGGTATTACGGACGGCTGGAGTCTCTCTAACCCCCTTGCGATGCATCAGATGCTCTGGCACTGCAGTGGATGCAATTTGCTGGTTATATTGTAGCTTTGCAGGTGACGATCTCCCAGCTCCCAAAGCCGGTGTAATAAGTGTGGCTGCTTTTCCCAACCGCCAGGAGGAATTGGGGGAGCTGAGTTGTTTTGTCCCACGTTGACATTTTCTGGTTTATTAACCTGAGAATATCCCATTTGTCCCTCCCCTGGGCCTCTGGGCAGCTCACCCGAGTCGTACCCCGGGGGGCTCTGAGTCCATACCCTGGGCCCTGACTCGGCAGTGCACCAGGAGCACAAGCAGCCAGCTGATGTGTGGAGGTCCCACCCACCGGCTGTGTTACCTGCTGTCAGTCACGGTGGGCAGGGTTTGATCCAAACCTCCTGAGACGGATGGAAGTTCCCCAGGCACCTAACTGATTCCCAGCTCCTCCCAGCTGCTCCTAATCCTGTGCCAGTGCTTGTTAAACGCAACTCTCATTGCATGAAGGAGCTGTCAAAATACGGCAAGTCTCCTTCTGAACAAAGGGAAAAACCAGTGTTTGGTTGTTAGAGCAAAGTATTTTGACAAGAAACAGAAAGTGAACTTCACAGGGTGAATAGCATTAGATCCAGTGCATCCAACGTCTAATTGGCGCTTGGCTCAGACATGTTTTATTCATCCCCTTCTAAATGGTTTCCAGTGTTTTGTCAGGGGCGACTCTCCTGCTACAAGTTACCTTGACTATTGATTACAGAGCCGTTGGGGCTTCCCGCTGGAACTATCGCCGTGACGTATTTCTAAAGATGTTTTAACCAAGGGGCGGAGCCACTGAGGTCAGCCAAAGGATCTCTGCAGTTCATACTGGACAGCATACAAGTCTCAGTAGAGCTAAGGGGCATTTTAACTCAGGCCGTTGGTTGGGCCTGTGATTATGGCCCCGGCCTTGGGTGCAGGTAGGGTGACCAGACAGCAAGTGTGAAAAATCAGGAAGCGGGCGGGGGGTAATAGGAGCCTATATAAGAAAAAGACCCAAATATCCGGCCTGTCCCTATAAAATAGGGACAGCTGGTCACCCCAGGTGCAGGAGACCTGGGCTGAAGCCACAGACTCTGTGAGCCTTGGGAAGGGCCCTGGTTTCCAATCTGCAAAATCAGGACAGTAGATGTGCTTTGCCTCACAGAAGTGCCAAGAGGATAAATACATGAAGGGTTGTGAGGCCATCTAAGTCCTAGCACAGACGAGGTGCTGAGCGCCTGCAATGCACGGAAGCCAGTGAAGAGACGCCGATGAGCCGACCTGCACGCTGAAAGTTAAGAAAGGGCTTGAGGGCTTTGCTCAATGAGTTTGGAGTGAGTCTGAGCCATTGGGGGTTTAATTAATGTCTGTGGCCCACTCTGCTAGGTGGCCTAATGCAGAATTTGCACCTGAAAGCTCCGGTGGCTGATTCTAGGGCTTATTCAGCAGGAGCTTCCAGCAGCCAGTTTACAAAGTGAAGTGTTCTCCACAGGATGGAAATACTGATAGCCCTGTGCAGAGAGCAATAGTGATTGTGTGTATATATAGCCACGCTATTGTGAGATTTTTAAAGCATTTCTACGAAATGGTTCTGTTCCTTCAAAAGAGAACCCCCGTCAGGCATTCGCGGGGGTTAACAACCTCGTTCTGCAGCTATTGACTAAGAGTAAATAATCTTCCGATATATTTTTTCCCCCGATAAAAGCAGAATTTCTCTATTATGGTTGGGGGTGTTTATTAGAGCAGAAAAATAATAACACTGCACTTTCAGCGTGATTGCCTGGAAATGTCAGAAATCAGACAAGCACCGACTGGCACTTTGGCATGAAATGTGCCTTTTTGTGCCTTAGTCAAAAGGGAAAAGGTTGGGGGTGGGGATGGGGGAATTAGTACAAAAATCTGTCTCTCCCAATAGCTTCAAAGAGGCCACATGGGACTGCAATGACCTCCTGGGTAGAGGGAAAATCTGGCAGGTGGATTTTCCGAGCCACCTGGCTGCGCTGTAGAACAGCAGACAGAAGGCAAGGGGGAGGGGGACTTGCATGGAGGGGAAGTTCGTCTTGCTTGGCTGTGGTTCTGCTGCAGCAGAGGGGAGCCCACTCGCTGGGTCTGCCGTTCCTTTAAGTCACTGTCAGCATCCGAAAGGGGGGCATCCCAGCTCTTCCAGGGTCCGTGCGCACTAGCAATGGGACTGCTGCAAGGAACACACCCGTAAAGAGCAGCCGGATTCCACCGGACTCACTCTGTCCCCGCAGAGGCTCAGCAGCTGCGCGACCTTCCAACTAGCTTGATTTTGAGCAGGGAAGGAAGCGTGAGGAAGGGTCTGAATTCCCCTGAATTCCCCTGCCCTGCTCCAGGGAGAGCTGCTCCCTCTGATCCAGGCTCTGCCCATCTCTGCTCCAGAGGCCTCCCTCAGTAACTGGGAGTTTTGCTTTAATCTCGTGAGGCCGGCACTGCCCATGTCATCCCAAATCCCGGCTCTGGGGAGTTAACAGCACGGCACTTGGAGCTGGATGACTGATCTTCTGCCTCCCACTGTACACTAGATGCAATTTCTCATTTGAGATAACATCACAGAAGCAACTAGCTCAGAAGCCTGCCGGCTTTCATTACCTGGCTAGTAGCAGGCAGGAAAAATGGCCAGTGGCATTTCTCTTTATAGTGATAACGGGAACACACCAGATATATTGTTACCTTTCCCTCAGTCTAAACCAAGTGTAGGCCTTGGCTTGCACTGTCTAAAGACGTGCTGTACTGATCGACTGCTGCTGAAATGCCTCGTGCTAAGTACCCTTGACAACTGCCTTGGGACCTGTTTGTCTGCTTTTGAGGCAGTAGGGATGTGTCCACGAATATTCCTTCGAACTAAAAAGGGAATTTACATTTGATCCCATGAAAAGAAATACTTTTTCCACACACTTATCCAGTGGAACTCACTGCCACAAGATGAGGCAATGAGCTGGTAGCCATCCACAGAAACTTTCTGTAGCCTGGCAGCCCCTCCGTCTTCCTCCAAGGCTGGAGCAGCGGCCTGGAGAATGGGTCTCTGGTTGTGTCTGGGGGTTGGGCTGCACTCAGCTTTCACTCTGCTGAGGCTGGGGCACCCAGCTGTGAAATGCACTGGGGAGGCCTCACTCTGCATCCTGGCAGATTCCCCACCCTCGTCACCTCCGAGGAAACAACCTACCCCCGCAATTCTCAGCAGAGTCTGGCAGCAGGGGCAAGGCAGAGGGCACCGTTCCCATCACAAGCTGCAGTTCCATTGTGTCCCTTTCACTGCTCAGGTTAGAGAAGAATAGTCCAACCCCAGGCAGCGACCAGCCCACTGGCTCCAAGGAGGGATTTCCTGGATCCCAGCAACAAGGAAAATTAATATTCCTTCCTGGTTAATTACAGTACCGTGTCGGAAGCCTTGTTCAAGGTCAGCCTCTTAGACCCCGTGTAATCAATTCATGCCTAATTTACATCTGCATCGTTGGCCAGGCCTTTGGCAAGGGAAGGCTTGCTGCAGCTCGGAGGTGATTAACTCCTGTAACGTGGGGGGGCTGGGAAGACCTCCAGTGCCGCTAGCACACAGCACCTGTCAGGTCCGTATTATTTGTATGGCAGTAGCACACAGAGGCCTGGGTGAGACACACTCCCTCCCCCAACGAACTCACTGTCTCAATAGGCCAGACAGACAGAGGGGGAAGTGGCTTGCCTGAGGTGAGTCACCCAGCCGGTCAGGGCCGAGCTGGGAACAGCAGCCAGCCGAGGTCCCCAGGCCACTACTGCCGAGTCCTACCCAGAGGGCCATGCTGCCAGGATTCGTACGTTCTCCTGAGGGCTGCTCCCTGCTCTAGCTGTTGGCTCCTATATTTTGTCCAGTGGTTAGGCAGGGCCTTTTTCAAAGCCTCCCTCCAGGGGGCTGACACCTTCACTACGATATTAAAATCCAAACCCAGCAAGACAGGGGAGAATCAGCACAGCAGGCTCCAGGCACGGCCAATGCAGCTGTTTCACATCAGTCACTAATGTTCTGCTGGCGCCTGGGCTGAGGGCACGAGGTCTGGCAGTGGATATGCTGGAACCACCCTGTGACCAGGAGCCGTGAGGGCTGCAGGGGCGGCTGACAGTGATGTATGGCTGCAGAACCACCTTGGGTTTGAGGAGAAGGCAAATGTGTGTATAAAAAGCTGTGGCAGGATAAATCGCTGTCGCGTGGCAGGCTCCAGGGCAGAGGCAAAGAGAGGAAGGTGGCAGGACACACTGGCAGGGAAGGCCCTTGGTACCCCCCTCACCCAGCAGAGTGAGCAGGAGAGGCCCATACCAGCACCAGGGACACTGTACACCGAGATAGAGAAAAATCCCAGCAGCAAACAGCCCTCTTGTGACCCCACCAAGAGGAGTCCTGCTCTCGGCATTGCCCGAAGACACTTCTCTTGGCAGGTGGAGTTTCTGGAACTAGTGTCTCCTCTGGATCCCCGCTTGTGGCACTGAATTGCTCTTTCCTAACAACACGTCTCTTACCCGCTTCCAGACTCCTTACACCAATAGCAAAACCTGCCCTTAAAGAGAAAAGGGAAAACTAAAGGGAGGGCATCATACTATACAGAGTCATGGCCCTTCTGAAACAGGAGATGTTATTTAAGGAAAATAGCTACAACCACAGACACAAATAAAAACGTTTCTGCACAGCTTGAGCCTCAGCTTTGTTTCCATTGTTCACCGGGGATTACATCATGCCTGGAACTCTGTCCTGCAAACAGGGACATCTAGTGGCTGAATAGTAAACTGCAAGTGAAGATATAACATTCCTGAAGGTGCTGCAAAGGGCAGCCTGACCTTTCACCCTGGAGCCTGGGTTTAGGGCTTGCTCGAGAGCCTGCCCATTCAGCTCTGTAGCCCCCTGAAATTTCTCCGCCTTTCAGAGAGACACACCAGGGTGTTTGATGTCCTCTGAGCCTGGGGGGACAGGGTTAGGGTCAGAGGTCGGGCGTCCTGCTACTCACCACCAGTTTCTGCTAGTGTCACCGAGCGAAAGATCTCCTGCTTGCCAGTGTCATGCCCAGGGAGGGGCTGTGACACGTATTGCAGCCACACGCCGTGTCTTGGCGGGACCATATTGAATGAAGGTTACGAATGGTTTATGTGTCACTGTGCGCTAGGGAGCGTGTGCAGCTCCTGGGGCAGTGGCCCACAACAGCACCGCCAGGAACTGCCAACAGTGGGGGGTGACTGAGATAAACACTTCCAGGGAGGTGCGACCCCTGGAGCGGAGGCCTTGCCGGGCCCAAACGGGGTTTTCCAGAGACCCACACGAAAGGAAAGGGCTTTTGATATAAATAGGTTTAAAGTGACTCAGGGCCTCCTTGCTGACCCAGCAAGCAGACAGGACCTTCTGTCCAAGGGTTGGAAAAACTTCGGCCTTCCGGGGCCCCATAAGACTGATGGGCAACAGCTGGCGAGCTGTCAGCACGCGGATAGGAACGTTTCTGGTTTTGATGTGTTTTCTCTGCCATGTACGAATGAAGGTGCTTGCTTAGCAAGGGCTGGGTGGTGACTTGTGACCACTGTGGCCATGGCCCTTGGAGAGAAAGCGAAGTGCAGGCACTGGCCATTAGGCAGTCTGGCTTGCAGGGGATATCACAGTGTAAGGCCGAAAGCCGAGCAGCTTTAAACCGCCCCAGTCAGCAAGGAGGGGGATAGCTGGAGACCTGGGACCTGGAGTGGACCACGGGGTGGGGGAACAAGCGCAGTTACCCTGAAACTGTGACCGGCATTAACAGTCTCAGGCTGGAGACACTCAGACACTTCCCCTCCCCCTCCCCCCCGCCCCCATGCCTATGCTCCCTCCTGACAACACTTTCCCCGCAGCCTCCTCTCTTTGAAGCCCTGCTCCTCTGACCCCTCGTTCCGGTTCTGAGGGGGACACGCAGAGCCGGTTTGGATGGAATCAAGCTCCGAGTCTCCTTTTAACTCTTCCTCCTTGTGATATCGGCGCCGCCGGGTACCCCTGCCGGGTGGATTAACACTGCTCCACGGCGCCTTGTTAGCAGGAGCCCTGGTGCTTCAGAGGAGCTCTCGGCTGTTTGTTGATTCCATTCGAAGCCTCCTGCTCAGGCGGGGCATGGCCCATTTCAGGCAGTTCCCTCCCGACCCAGGGGCTCCCCGTCTCCCCTCCTCCCTCCTGAGCCAGTCTCAGCCGCAGTAGCTCTCTGCCCTAGCTCCTCGGTGCCAATGAGCGCAGCATCTGGCCATTTAGGGCTCTGGAGGTCACCACCAGCGCCTGGACCGCCGCGTGGTGCCCGCCCCCCGACAAGGTGCCCTGACGCCCAGGGGCCAGGCGAACGGGGTAACACTGCGCCCTGGGCCCCAGCACAAAGCAAAGCCTGAGCCTTCAGGGAGTAGTTCCCCCGGCACTGCTGGTTCGGCCTGGGCCTGGGAGGAGAAACAGCCAAAATCCACAATTCAAGCTGCATTTTCCAACCCAGACAGACTGGGCAGGGGCGTGGGGGGAGAGACTCCTTTCCAGCCGGCTCACCCCCCGTTTACAGCCCACCGTGCTGCGGATAAGCTCACATTAAGTTTGCACCATCCGAGCTGAATCTTTCAAACCTATAGACCACAAAAAGCAAAACGAAGCACAGGAGCAGCCTGGCCTTTGGGGCTGTGAGGCCCTCGGCGTCGCTAGCAGCCCGTCGTGGAGCTGCAATCCTAGCCAGGCTGCTGGGGCAGATGCTCCCCGTACGGAGTGCCCGGTGGACGGACCTGCACCGTGACTTGCCGGGCCGGGACGCAGGGGTCTCTGCGGAGGGCAGCTACTTGCTGGCAGCCTGCGCGCTCGGAGGCAGGTGCAGGATAGAAATTGTGAGCTCTTTGCCCCGGTGCTTGTTCACAAAGGCTGAGGCCATTGGTTTGGGGGCGTCTCTGAGCAGATGTGCTGGGCCCTTTTGGTTGTCGTGGGCCACACATGGTTTCCCTGCAGCCTCCTCGGGGCAGCTTAAGCTTCCAGATGCTGGCATGCCCCCCTTCTTCCCAGCCTAGCACTGAACTGGGCGGCCAGACACCACCACCCTGTCTCGCCGGCGAGAGGTGCAAGGGGAGTTTGCTCCACATAAGTGGCTTGCTGCCAGTGGTTCTCCAGCATTCATTGCTGCCATATGGAAATCAATGTAATAGAGCAATAAACTCTTCTTAATGAGATTGCTAACCGACTGCAACATCAGCTCTGGGCACAACATTGCCGTGTAACTGAAAACGTTCCTAATTTCTAGGCTTCCGTAATGAGTCAGAGGTTTAATGGATGGATGCGACGGAGCCGAGACTGGGCGTTCTGGGGCAGCACAGACCAGAGACTGGCTCTCGAGCCCTGCCTGTGTAACCCACACACCTCCTGGGTGTGATGTTCTGTCTCATGCAGTGGCACCAAGATCACTTAGAGCGAGACAGAGAGGTTAATGAGTCTGCTGCAGCCTTAGCTAACGGCCAGGTGGCTTTTAGCTCCTGCACTAAGCTCCAGAGGCCCCAGGTTCAATCCCATCCACTGACACCTGCACTAGTACATTCTGCACCGCTCCCAGGCAATGGAGGCAGCTGCCTCCATCGAGCCCCAGAGGAGAGTGAGTACAAGGACCAGGACAAGGCTCCCTGGGGTGGGAAGCTTTGGGGGCATGGTGCAGGGAGGCCGTGGGAGAAATCTCGCTGTCTGTGGGCACTTGATTGCAGGGCTGTCGGGCCAGCACCTTAGCCACAGCTAAATTCACTCTTAAAATCCCTGTCACTGTAAACAAACGCCCCACATTTGTAACTTGTAGTGTTCAAAATCAGTCGCTCTCGGGGCCATTGCAGGCAGCAGTGCCAGCCTCCTGCTCATCGGGCAATCGCCGGGAAGGAAATCCCTCTCCTTCCCGGGGTGGCTCAAAACGCCAGCTCTCTGCTCTCAGGGGGTCCTCCCCAGGGGCCAGCAGGCACTTGGCCGAAGTGGTGGCCCAGGCGCCCCAGGAACGAGTCTGACTAGGTGACTAATTCCTCCATGGCGCCCTGCTACTGCTGCTTCCTCACACACCCTGCACACGCTAACCGGGACTCTGCAATGTGACCTGCTCGGGTCCTGAAGCTCCCACAGCCAAACTCCAGGCGAGAGAAGAAAACAGGACAGAATAACCCAGCGCAATCGGGGCAGGACAAGAGGGGCAGCTTTTCCTGGGTCTGCCCCCAGCCTTCGGAACTCGGCTCCTGCAGGGGAAGATGCCCTAGGTAATGGTAGGGGAGAATGAACTGAGCCAAATCATGACACGGGCTCAGCCCCAGACACCTGACTGCATTTCCCAGCCTTGGGGGAGCCGAGGGGCTCGGCTTTAAGTGAGTTGCTATTACTGCAGCATCACACGGAGATGGGACTAGAGATGGGCAGAAAGTGACTTTTTTCCTGCCAAAAATGTTGGTGAAAATGACCGTTTTTCTTCCAAATCATTCAGGTTTTCATAGAACCCTTCTACTCAACATTTTTCCATTTTAAACCCCAAAATTGTCTTTTTTTAAAAAAACCTGGACATTTGCTATAAAAATGGAATTTTTTTCACAAAAATTTCCATTTAATCAAAAAGCGACTTCCTGGCCAAAAAAAGGGCAGTAGAAAACTTTTGACCAACTCTAGAGGTAATGGATAAAATTCTGTTCTATGTAGGTTTTGATCCCGCGCCATCACTGTAGGGTCTGAGCACATTGCAGTCGTGCATTAAGCAGCGTGACTCGCATCTGTCCTGTGTTGTTCACTCTCCCTTCCTCTCCTGGGGAAAGAAGCGTGTGCAGTGGAGAGTCTTGTTTTGAGAGGGTTAAATATCCCTGTTGCTCTGTGTTTCTATTAGAGAAGACACATCAAAGAAACACACTTGCACTTGAAGCAGAAAGTGGTGAGGCGTGTGATCCGTCTTGGACCACCCTGGGGGAGGTTCTATCTCCTGCACAGACAAGCGTCACTCTTATTGTGGAGACCCAGAAACTGGAGTGAGTTTCTCTGGCGGTGGGACCCCCTACCAGCTCCCCCGCTTGCATCTGCTCTTCCTGCTCCATACACGTGATGCCCTCAAGATGGCGTTGGGCCCCCTCCCTGCATTTACTAACTTGTTGCGGATGCGTGTAAGTGCTCGAGACTAAGTAACGTTGAGCTTTAAGTGAGAGCACTCTTGTGCTAGACTGTTTGGGCCAGCGCCCTCTCGGTCGGGCGGCTGTGTCTCCACTGAGTTATTTCCTGACACCCCCTCGCACAGAGTAACCTTGCCAAGGCTGAAACACAAGCACATGGTGCCAGCACCCCCTTTGCTTCCGGGGCTCAGCTGCTCTAGCTCTGGAGCGCAGCACAAATTCCACCCAGCACGAGCCCGGGAACCAGGAGACTCAGGCCTTGAGACCCTGGGGGAGTCTGCCAAGGAGCAGCTACTGAGCCAGGGCCCCCAGCCTGGGCTGGTTTCCAGCTCCTGGGTGTCTTTAGATGGCAGTGATGGGGCCCGTGCGGTCCCAGGAGTAATGCAAAAACCTGGCACTGGCCCACTGTTGGTGTCACTCCAGCCTGCAGCAAGGCATGGCAGTAATGCAATCGTCAGCCCTAGCTTCACCTCGGACTCGGTTTTGTTCTTGGTGTCAGTCAGTGGCTAAGCTCGCTTCATTCAGCCATTGTTCCCAGCCAAGCCCTGAGAGCCTTACTCGGATTTTACTGAGCCCTGGTCCACACTTAAAATGTACCGCGACTAGCTACATGGCTCCTGAGCGCCATAGTTAGGCGACCTAACCTCTTGGGGAGCTGGATAAAGCCCTTCGATCGACGCGGGAAGCACCTACACTGCGACACTATGGCTGCGGCGCTTGCAGTGCCGACGTGCCCTTAGTCCTGACTCCGGCAAAGCTCCCCTTGGCTTCACTGAGAGTTTTGCCTGAGTGAGGGTGTCAAAACTTGGCCGTCTGTCTGGCATCCAGCTCCCCGGCTCTCCTGATTGGGGCTGAGTCGCTTTCCTCCTCCGCCACCCTCCAGGCGGGTTTAACTGATTGCACCAGGTACCACAGTGCAGGAGCAGAGACACGGCCAAGCCTCTTTGCCCCTCAAGGCCTTTGCAGTGCCGGTCAGTGTTACCCGGGCAGCCTCTCTATGGCCCGGGAGCACGTAAACACTCATCGATCGCATCAGCCCGGCAGCGCAGTCCCCAGCCCACCCGGCGACCCTCCAGCACAGAGCAGAGCGGAGGCCAGGGCAGCTGGGCGTTGCATCCAGCTGGCCATGGACCCGGCTCCGCTGGAGCCGGAGTGACTCGATGGGGAGCAGGGCCGAGGAGCCACAACGCACAAGTTCATCCTCCAGGGGGACAGCGCGGGGTGGCAAAGGTGGGGGAACAGTGCCATCTAGTGGGTGATGGCGGGAGGATCCGTGGGAGGCCTTTTCCGCAGCAGGCAGCTCCCTTTGCCCAGCGCGGTCGCATTCCCCCAGTACGTGGGCGTCACTGGGAAATAGAGCAACAGCAAACCGTGGCAGCTAGGCCCTGAGCTCCCGGCTGCGCTGCATGTGGCCCTTCGTTTGCTGAGACGCTGAGCTCGGCCGTATTTTCTGTGGGGCACCGTCAGCCACTTCGAACCGGGGGAGCCAGGGGCCCTCTCTGAGCAGCAGACAATAAATCAGACACAGCCAAGGTGGTGAATGGCTGAACACACACACACCACAAGGTTAAACCCAGCAGGAGGCAGATTGGACGGGATCTGCCAGCCATGCTGTCTGCCTGCGTGTCTCCCTCCTCCAGGACCAAAAGCCCATAGAGAAGCTGGGAAATTAGAGACAGAAAACCAGTCCCCGCTCTGCAGGTCTAGTGCAGAACTGATCCCTCCGGCAGTTTGTCCAGCCTAGTTTTAAAAGCCCCAGGCAATTGCCAGCTGCTCGCAGCACGTAACGGGGGCCGGTTAAGGCCACAGAGCTCCCATGAACCAGGGCCAAATACCCGAAGTGCAGATGCCCCCAGCGTACCCTGAGGCCGCTCCGTGCCCAGCAGAGGGGGACACTGGCAGGGATGCTGCCCCATGGTGGGAAGAGAGACACAACCCTGGCCACATCACGTTTCTCGTCCAGCTCGGCCCAGTACGAAAGTTGTAAGGTGCTGGGAGGAGTGGGACAGCTCTCCATAAAGGGTGTTTCTAGGGCAGGGGGCAAGGGGAATGGGATTAAGAGAGAGAGAGAGAGAGAGAGAGAGAGTGTGTGTGTGTGTGTGTGCGTGCGTGCATGTTTCACACCACAGCTACTCCCCAAGAATCCCTAAAGATACAACCAAAGTCTCTTTAACTGGAGCGTATCTAAAGCCTCAGCCCTTCTTTTCGGCCTGGAACAGCCTCTGGCCACCTACAGCTCCCTAAGCACTGTCCCTCTCCTGCAAAAATCTCCTTTAGATCCGCCTGTTGTTTTCCTTTTCCCCTTTGCAGCTGGACTGTTTGTCTCTGCGGAGCACAGTGCAATGCAGTGTGAATGAAAGCTGCCACCCAGGCTGGAGCTGTATGCTGTGTTTTCACAAGTAGCTATGGCTGTACAAGGAAATTAGCAGCTGTCAACCTTGGACAAAAGCAGATTAGCAAAGCCTCTGCTGCTCAGTGTCTCTTTGACTTGGTCTGTGATTTTCATCTTTAAAGGGCCAGGATAAATTTTTCATATTTTGCAAATAGCTCTGGATGTTAAGAAACAAACCCATTGCCTGCCTAGAGAAGTTGAAAATGCTCGGTGATTGGAACAGACAAAGATCTTCCCTTCTGCAGGGAACATAATTATCTCTTTGCAAATCAAAGGCCATTTCAAATCTGTCATGTTTTGTATAGATCACAATAGGAGCTAAAGTAATTGAGGCCTGGAAAAGCAACATCAAAATAAAGCAGAAGCAAGACTGCATCTTCCCTCCCACATTAACTAGCGGGTGTCGTTTATTATTGCGGGAGCCTCAGCTGAGATTGGGGCTCCTTGCGCTAGGTGTGAGAAACTCTCCTTGTTAGGGTGACCAGATGTCCTGATTTTATAGGGACAGTCCCGATATTTGGGGCTTTTTCTTATATAGGTGCCTATTACCCCCCATCCCCGTCCCAGTTTTTCAGACTTGCTGTCTGGTCACCCTACTCCCTGTCCCAAAGGGCTTACAGCCTAAAAAGACAAGACAAACAGAGAATTGGTGAAAGGAAGCATCATTATCCCTGCTTTATAAATGGGGAAACTGAGGCACAGAGAGATTAACGGGTCTGGTTTTCAGAGGTGCTGGGAAACCCACCACTCCAGTTGGAGTCAAGGGGCATTGCAGGGGCTCAGCATCCCTGGAGATCAGACCCTGCGTCCAGATTTTCCAAAGTACTCAGCCCCCATGTAGATACCAAACTCAGTAGCACATCGGGGGCACGTTGGGTGCTGAGCTGGTATAGGAGGCCAAAGTGTGCAGCAATAGGCTCATCAAGCAACAAAGCTCCGTTCTAGCGAGTGGAACATCTCTGGGCCACGCTGACACACCGACCACCCCGGGGAGGCGACGGCTTCTCCTGGAGCTGCTCCGAGCCACCTCAGCCTCAGGACTTTTATCCTCCTCTCGGCGGTTTTCCATAGAGAGAGGGGGAGGCCACACACTGGGGAGCCACAAAAAGCCTTCCAGCCCCAGGAGGAGGGCCCCTGGCCTGCTCTCCTCCATTCCGCACATCTTTCCAGGGGCTCTCCGGTGTGAGCTGATCCCGGTGATCAGGGCATGTCTGCCATGCCGGGGCTGCCAGCAACGGAGCAAGACTCTGCCATCCTGGTGGGCACCCTTGCCGAGCAGGATGATGATACTGGAGTAGACAAGGGGGCCAGACACAGAGGGGGGAGGACAAAAAGGAGGGGGCTGCAAAGTGTCCCTGCCCCCAACTGCTGGCCGGATACTTGCCAAAGGGGCTCTGGGGCATCTTCATTCAAGACCAGATTTTCAAGCATAATAAGATTAGATAGATAGATAGAGAGATAGATGGGGTGTATGAGGATAGATAGATAGATAGCTAGATAGATAGATAGATAGATAGAGAGATGGGGTGTATGAGGATAGATAGATAGGTAGATAGATAGAGAGATAGATAGATGGGGTGTATGAGGATAGATAGATAGATAGGTAGATAGATAGATGGGGTGTATGAGGATAGATAGATAGAGAGAGAGATAGATAGATAGAGAGATGGGGTGTATGAGGATAGATAGATAGATAGATGGGGTGCATGAGGATAGCTAGATAGATAGATAGATGGGGTGCATGAGGATAGCTAGATAGGTAGATAGATAGATGGGGTGTATGAGGATAGATAGATAGATAGATAGATAGGTAGATAGATAGAGAGATGGGGTGTATGAGGATAGATAGATAGATAGATAGATGGGGTGCATGAGGATAGCTAGATAGATAGATAGATAGATGGGGTGCATGAGGATAGCTAGATAGATAGATAGATAGATGGGGTGTATGAGGATAGATAGATAGATAGATAGATAGGTAGATAGATAGAGAGATGGGGTGTATGAGGATAGATAGATACTGTTCCCTTCAGTTGGATATAGTAACCTGCTTCATTTTCTGTCCTCAACTCACGCGCAGCGTTGCTATGTTGTTCTCAGTGCGGAGTGAAGTGGCCTCTGTTTTTCATTACTACGGTCATTTAGGAGCGTTTCTAAAGACCCCTGTGAGCCATCCGGATGACAGTTGCTGTATAAACGTACAATTATTATCGCTGTCACTGCTGCACAGAACCCCTGAGTAACCGAGGCAATTTGTGCCTGGAAAGTGCACAGCATAAACACACACCGAGGTCTATTTATCTCCTACTTCTCCATAGCTGATGAAGAATTACCAAGTGTCTGTCAGGGAGGTACACAGAGGTCACCCTGGCTGTGTCTGCTGAGGCTGAGGGCTGGAAGCGAGAGCCTGCTTCTCTTATGGCCTTAGCGCCGTCTCTAAGTGCAGTGGAGTTTTTCTTTAGCAGTTCCTAGCAGAGAATTTTCTTTTTATCTCCCTCCCTGACTGAGCCTCTTTCTCCCCCATCCATGGCGCTGGCGAGTCCCCTCCAGTGAGAGTAGCAAATTGCATGGCTTTGTAACACCACTTGTTTTGCCTGCCTTTTCTGGAGGCCCATTCACATCAATTGTCCTTCTGCTGGGTTTGATTTATGGACTGTGCTTTGCTGCACTCCTGCCTGGTGCTGGAAGTTGCCAATCCGTTTGCAGAGAGGAGCTGGCTACAGGGTGGACCCTGTTGTCTGCGATGACAGAGTGCACGCGCTCTCTTTTGCTGAAGGGCTGTAACAATATGGTTTGTTTGAATAAATCATGTTGGGTGGCAATTAAACATGTCTCCCAATACATTAGAGAGCCTGTACTAGGAGCGGCACCGGATTTTTACACTTAGATCTTCCATGTTAAGTGACTGGCAATATTTTAATTTTTTATGGAATTAAAAAAACCCTCTTTGGGGAGTCAGATTCTTGCAGGCAGCTGAACTGATATGAGCAGGCAAATGTACTTTATACGGCTTAATAGCAACGATCCACCCGAGGGGCCGAGGAGCATGCCTGAGGAAAGAAGAGATTGAGGAACATTTTGAGGGATTTTCTGTGCAGCTCTTTCCCTGGCTACTGACCCATGAGCAGGGCCCTACCAAATTCATGGTCCATTTTGATCAATTTCATGGTCACAGGATTTTTAAAATCATAAATTTCATGATTTCAGCTATTTAAATCTGAAATTTCACAGTGTTGTAATTGACCCAAAAAGGAGCTGTGGGTGGGGGAGGGGGGTCGCAAGGTAGGGTGACCAGACAGCAACTGTGAAAAATCGGGACAGAGGGTGGGGGGTAACAGGAGCCTATATAGGAAAAAGACCCAAAAATCAGGACTGTCCCTATAAAATCGGGACATCTGGTCACCCTAATCGTAGGGGGGTTGCAGTTCTCCTCCCCCTGCTTCTGCACATGGGTGGCAGGTCGCATAGGCAGGGGGAGGCGTTGCCTCCCCAAACAGTCAGGCGTGCCCCCGCCCCCTGCTGTGATGCTCCCTACATGCCGCTGCGGCACGCTTTTGGTGCTGGGGGCTAGCCGCAGGACTGTGCCAGTGGCCGCAGTGGGGGGGGTCTCTGGGCTCCGGCGGGACCTTGGGCGGAAGGGGAGGGGCCTCCAGCCGAAGGGGCGGGGCTGAGGGCTAGCCTCCCCCAGCCGGTGGTTCTGCGCTGCTGCTGGCGGGGCGCTGCCTTCAGAGCCGGGTGCCCGGCCAACAGCCGCCGCTCTCCAGCCGCCCAGCTCTGAAGGCAGCGCAGAAATAAGGGTGGCAATACCGTGACCCCCCCAAATAACCTTGAGACCCCCCGGGTCAGAATCCCCAATTTGAGAAACGCTGGTCTCCCCGTGGAAGCTGCGTAGTGTAGGGTCAAAGCACACAAGACCAGATTTCACAGGAGGAGCTCAGATTTCACGGCCCATGCCGTGTTTTTCATGGCCATGAATTTGCTACTCATGAGGAAAGCTGCATGTCGGCTGGGCCAGAGGCTCACAGGAGAGCCGTGCTGAGCCCTCACAGTCAGAGCTCAGTTCCTGCTTAGGGCACCCACTTCAAGGCCAGGTTTTCAGATGTGCCCCGTGCCCCGTGGGAGACTGGTGGACAGGCCTGGCAAAGAGCTCAGCGCCCAAAGGCCTGACCCCTTTTGGGAAGCTGATTGAGCCGATCGAAGCCCGCAGTGAACCCGGCTTCGCGCAGCCCCAGGGAGGAGGGCTGTGGATAACGGAGAGGCTGGCTCCAGGGGGCTAAAGGAGGCTGTGTTTGGGAAAGGACTAAACAGCAAGACCCCACAACGGGGGAGTTTTGGTTTAAGAATTCTGGCCCCTTACTCGTTGCAAGGAACCAAGAGGGAACCGGGGGCAGGGCTAAGACCCCCAAGCCGCACAAGACAATTGCAGCTCAGGGTTCGTGCTGGGTTCTGCGGCGGAGCAGGGCCGATGTTGCAGTGATGCCCAGTCCTTGCCTTGGTCCCGACTTATCCCAGGAACTCCCGGGACTCTGGCGGGGGACACAGCCAGCCCACTTGGCTGGGGGAAAGCTCGCTGCAACGTGGGCCCTTTGGGGGTCGGAGCAGCCACTCTCCCGTCAATGCTGGTAGCCCCTAAGGAGGCTCCTAGAATCTCAGGCCAGGCCGGGGCTCCGGGGGTCTGGCTCAATAGGGTCAACATACTGGCCCTGGGCCCTGACTCCCCCCTGGCATCCCAACCCCCCGGCTCTTTCTTCTCTTTCCATCACTTGTCATTTCCCTGCTGCAGTGAGGATCCTGTTCCCGGCAGGCGCCCAGGAGCCACTGATGTGCCCGCTGGGTATCCGGCTTGAGCGGTCAGGCCGCGCCTCTGGGCCCCCTCTGCACAGACTGTGGCCTCTCAGCAAGCTGCCCGCTGGCGGCTGGGAGTCCAGGCTCCAGCTGGCTGAATGCGGAGATGTTATTCATGGTGCTGTTCTGCGGGGCGGTCCTGATGTCAATACACTAGATCAGAGTCTGTCAGCTCCACGCTAGCCTAGCGGCGAGGGCGTCAGGGGAGCAGGGCAGAGATGGTGGGGATTTAATTACCTGCTTAGCACTGAGCAACGTGGCTGTGGGGAGCATGTTTACAGTCCCTGCCACGGCCAGCAGCCCAGCTGGCTCCTAGCCCACATGGCCCCTTCCAGACGTCGCCCCTCGCACCTGCCCTCTGCAGCGACAAGTTCCCGTCCCTGTGCATCCCGGAGACACCAGGTGCCATATCCACAGCGCCAGCCCTGCCCTGTTCCTTGCTCTCCCTGGGTCATCGCCGACCCTCTGAGGGGATACGTGCTTCTTCTGCAGCTGGGGTCTCAGCTCAGCAGCTCCCACTCCTCCTCCCTGAGCTCAGCGTTCCCGTGCCATGCGGGGGCACTTCGTGGCTCTGCATGGGGCTGGCACGCCGACCCCAACAATTCTGGGTCCGTGCCCTGCACCTCAGCTCCCCTGGCATGGCTGTGGGCAGAAAGGCTGCGGAGGGGCTGCTGTGCACCGGGCTCGCCTAGCCGTCCCGGCACAGATTTCCAGGTGGAGGCCCAGGCAGGAGGGGTTCTGGCTGTTTGGGGGCAAGAGGAAGCCCCGTCTGGTGTTCAGGAAGGGTCGCCCCTCACAACAACCTGGATCTCTAGGGATCTGGGCAGGGAAAGGGGCTGCTGCAGGCAGCCCGGAGCAGGACAGTTACACTCTCTGCAGGCGTGGCAGGAACTATGGGGTCTCTGAGGAAACCTGGGTCACTGGGATCAGGAGGGTGGGGCAAGGGGGACGGGGTGATGGTGCTGCCCCTCCAGACAGCTGCCCCTTCCGCAGCAGCCGGTGCTCTGAGCGGTGCCGGGGTGCGTCCAGCTGCCCTTCGTTCAAAGCTTTCAGGCTCAGTTACCAGACGGCGCCCACACATGGTAACTCTGGAAAAGCCCTGAGGAAGAACCGCGGCCACTTCCCCTTTTGGGGTTCCCGCTCTCGCTGTGTCACGGGGCGGGGAGCAAGGGCATTGTTGTGTCACTGACTAGGAGCCTGCCGTTCCCACCAGCTCTCACCTTCACTTCTCCAATTCCACTGGGCAGCCCTGCGCACCCCACTCTACACGAGGCTGGTGGTGCCCAGCACCCACCGCCGGGGGCCAGTCAGCCCCAGCCACCAGGGCTCACCTGCCCGTCTCAGAGCCAACTCCATCCTTCCCCTTTGTGCCGGGGACCCAGCGAGGGCACCGGTCAGTGCCAGCTACGCACAGGGCTGCTGGCTCCCAAAGGGCCCTTGTCTGCTAGAAGCCAGCCTGGTGCCCGGGCCACGTCACAGAGCACCATGCACTGTCACGCAGCACTCACTCCTAGCCCCCGCTCCGCTGGCACCTGAGACGTGAGCTCTAGTCCCAGAGCTCTCGCCCTGCCACACCCCACAGTGCAGGGAGCTGAACCGGGCCTGACGCAGGGGCCCGCACTGCCCGCTGGGAGGGAGCAGGGGGAGATTGTCAGGAGCAGACTGTCCCTGCCCCAATCCCATCCCTGGAGCAGCTAGTAACAGTGCCACTCAGCCCCCTTCTGTACCCACCCCTCAGTAACTGGAGCTGCCAGGGGTATTACTGGGAACGTGGAAATGCCTGTGCCAGCTGAACCCCACTCACTGGGGCCTTGGGTTTCCCCACACCCCTGCTAACTCCAGCCTCTGGACTCTCTCTCTAGGGAAAACCACTGTGCCAGGCATCAGGGCCCCGTTGTGCCAGGCACTGACCGAGCAAGAGACAGGCCTGCCCAAAGAGCTCCCAGTCTGAACAGCCCAGGAAAAGGAAGAATTATTGTCCGTTTTACAGATGGGGATCTGAGGTGCAGAGAGATATGGGGACATGCCCAAGGACCCACAGGGAGTCAGTGGCAGAGCTGAGAAAGCTCATGGGTACTGGCACCAAGACCCATCTCAGTGGCTGGACCATAGACCAAAGGAGCAGAAACCGGCACCCCAGAGCATGCAGTGTGTGAGCAGGGCAGCATCTTGGCCCCCATAGATCCACTGCCAGAGCTGGGGGACGTCCAAGACCACGGGGGTGGGGGAGGGAGGCCGGGAGGCCACAGGAATTAGCTGGGCCAGGAGAAAGGGAGAGAGGAGGGCGTCAGGGACTATTGGCAGCTCAAGGAACAAGCCACGTATTGGCACATTGCCCCTCTGGGTGGGGGAACACCGCTGGCTTCAGGCAAGAGGAGTGGGGCTGACGGGCTCCAGTCTGGTGTAAGACCCAGAACCCAACCGAATCCAAAGCTCAGGTGCAGTTCGCTTGCCCCCTGCTCAGACAGGACCCCATTTCCATCCTTTGCTGGGGATCCGAACCTCTGTCAGCTCCCCAAGGCCAGCCCCTGAGCATGTCGGACGGGCGTTGGCCTCCCAGCACTGTTGGAGCAGCCAGGCTGTGGGGGCTGGGCTCTCGGTGTACCCAGAATGCTCAGCACTTCTCTGGCTGCAGGTCCCCCTCGCACCAAGGGTTCTGGTGACCTCCAGGGTGTCCCAGCACCTGGGCTTGGCCGGGCTCAGTTCCCCCCTCTTGGCCCTGGGGCAGGAGGGGAGCGGCAGCAACATTTGTTCTTAATCCCATTTTTTTGTTTGTTGCTTTCAAGCGGCCCCCCTCCCAGGTTCCCACGGGGACACGCGTGTCACCATAGTTACAAGAAAAGAAGCTCCCACTTTCTGCAGTAAACAGGCTGCAAGAAGTCAGGTTTCCGTGGTAAGACGCTCGGGTTGCTACACTCCGGGAAGATGTTGCAACCACAGCCTCTCCTCCCCATCCCGCATCTGCCCCTGCCTCTGCGCCCATCACTTGTCTGCAGGAAATCACCGCTGGACAGGCGTGCGGTGAGATGGGCATCAATCAGGGAGGCCAGAAGGGCACCCAAAATATGAGGAGAAGAAAGATGATTTCTGATTTTTTATCAGAACTGCCGAGGCGAAGTACCCTGGTTCTCCCCCAAACAGACATCACACGGTGCCCCTCTCCCATGCGTCTAACCCTGGGCAGCATGCCCACACACCCCACAGCTACACACGGCCGTCGAGATTCCAGCCGATGGCTCTCATTGCACTTGAACTGGGGTTGGGACCATCTTTTTGTTATGTACCGCACCTAGCGCAATGGGGCTCAAGCCTCTAGGTGCTACCTCTAAGCAAATACTATCACCAGTCAAAACTACTAACAATGACTTCTGTCAATCAGGTAAATTCTTGCCAAGCAGTACGTCACATTGATCAGTGTTGTGTGAATCCTCCCGTATAACAAGAGACTACACTGATGATCCTAGAACATGCCATCTTGCAGCAGATTACTGGACCTTTGCTGTACAATACTGTCTGTGTGTTTTTAAATTTTTAGCAAGGCACGTAATGAAAAACTTGGAAAGCGTGCACTCAAGGGACCAGAGTCTGCAGTGACAGACACACTATAAGGACTAAAAGCTGACAGAAGTGAACCTTCTGATGCTCATTATAATGCTTAGTCCTTCCTTGAGTGCAGGGAATGGGACAAGATGACCTGTGAAGTCCCTTCCAGCCCTACGATTCTATGATTCCAACATTACATTTGAAAACTTTAACCCCTGCAAGCTGAGATTTGTGCACTGGGCTTGACTCACGGATGGACAATCCGCATGTAGAGCAGGTGCTGAGGGGAGCAGTTACACTGCCATGGTATTGTACATTCTAAACCCAGAGAATTCCACCAGTACCATGGCATGCGTCTATAGCACGGTGCAGTAAAGGTCGTGATTTGAATGGTGCCCATTCTGGAATGGCTCTGCGTTTTTTAAGCTGGCCCCTAACAAAGTGACAGCAAACAGCTCCCAAAAGCACAGGACGCCAGGGCAGTTACCATTTAAATATGGCTACAGCTGTGAGCCGGTGTCCATGAAAGGGACTACTCAGGCAGGGTACGACCTGTGGAAATCAGACGGAGCAGACACCATCTCTGCAGACCTGGCTTCCCAAGATGCACCATGCACTAGCTGATTGGTGTTCAGGGATTGGGACCAGCTGCTGAAGTCTGGGAGGAGGGTTTTATTTGGAAATAATTCAGGAGTCCTGGAGACAGCTCCAGGCCAGTCCCGCAGCTGATGGGAAGCTCAGCTCCACTGCTGTTAGCTAGCACACTGGCTCCGGCAATCCCTTCCTATAGGCTCAGAACCTGCTCGGCCCTATCAAAATAAAGCCAGCAAAGCTGGGCTGGGGAGGGGTTATTTACCAGAAAGGTTATTTATAATGCCATCCCTGAACTCCATCTGCCAGTCTAGCACCTGGGCTAAGCTGATAATGGCAGGGAATGGATTTTTGGTGGGCTGGGCGGAGGAGGGAGCTCAGGTTTATTGACGCCCTAGTGTAGGCTGTGATGTTCCCCCGCTAATGGGTGGGAAGCAAAGCAAATCAACAGGGAGGAAACAAGTGAGGCAAGTGAATGTAGGGCAGGATTGCTGGTGCACAGACCGGGACTTCCTCTGGCAGGAGATAAGCATCTGATAGCTCCAGGCTTATCTCCCTGCCTCAGCCCCACGGAGCCGCCCGCCTGGCGTAACAGTTCCTTACACACTCAGCCCTAGAGAGTGGAAGCCGGCAGGAGCGGAGCAAGATAGCAGGGAGCAGTCGCTCTGGTTACTGGTCGCAGGCTGCTTTCCAGCAGGGCCCGGAGCTCTCAAGAGACAAGAGACCGATCAGTGCAGCACAAAGGGGACTCACCAGCCTCTCCCCGGGAGCCACCCACCAGAGCGGACACCGCTCCCTGCTCCCTCACGGTGAGGAGCGTGGAAAAGGCTCTCACCCAGCAAGCCACCACTTAAGTCCCGCTTCAACCCACAGGGCTAGGGCCTTGTGCTGCCCCCCCGACACCCTCACAGGGTAGGTTCCACCCCCCAATGGAGTTTTGCAAACCCCACTAGTGTTTATCTTTACTCCACCATGTCCCTCTGGATGGGGCATGTTCACTGTTAATGTTTACAGTGAGGGGAAACCGTGTGCGGTGACCATGGCTACGCACGGGCACAGTGAAGTCAGTGGGAGTCTTCCAGCCGATACAGTCCCCAGTCTTTGTGCCAGTTGCCATACTGATGCTCACATGTTCTCCAGCCATATGATTTGGGCTGGGCATTATTTCTCTTGTGACTGCCTGGGCTCAGGACCCCAGGTCAGCAAGATGCTCCCCCACACACACACCACACAGAGAAGGGGAGCTGATGTAAGGTTATGGAGGAGATCGAGGCATCAGCTCCCCCTGCACACAGGGCCCAGGGAGCAGAGGTGTGCAGGCATCAGCCTGATGGGTTTGGTGGATAGAAAGCTGGCTAGTTTGTTGGGCTCAGTGGGTGGTGATCAACGGCTTGATGTCTAGCTGGCAACTGGTATCAAGTGAAGTGCCCCAGGGATCAGTCCTGGGGCCGGTTTTGTTCAACATCTTTATTAATGATCTGGATGATGGGATGGATTGCACCCTCAGCAAGTTTGCAGATGACACTAAGCTGGGGGGAGAGGTAGATACGCTGGAGGGTAGGGATAGGATACAGAGGGACCTAGACAAATTAGAGGATTGGGCCAAAAGAAATCTGATGAGGTTCAACAAGGACAAGTGCAGAGTCCTGCACTTAGGAGGGAAGAATCCCATGCACTGCTACAGGCTTGGGACCGAGTGGCTAAGCAGCAGTTCTGCAGAAAAGGACCTGGGAATTACAGTGGACGAGAAGCTGGATATGAGTCAGCAGTGTGCTCTTGTTGTCAAGAAGGCTAACGGCATATTGGGCTGTATTAGTAGGAGCATTGCCAGCAGATCATGGGAAGTGATTATTCCCCTCTATTCCGCATTGGTGAGGCCACATCTGGAGTATTGTGTCCAGTTTTGGTCCCCCGACTACCGAAGGGATGTGGACAAATTGGAGAGAGTCCAGCGGAGGGCAACGAAAATGATTAGAGGGCTGGGGCACATGATTTACAAGGAGAGGCTGAGGAAATTGGGCTTGTTTAGTCTGCAGAAGAGAAGAATGAGGGGGGATTTGATAGCTGCTTTCAACTACCTGAAGGGAGCTTCCAAAGAGGATGGATCTCGGCTATTCTCAGTGGTGGCAGATGACAAAACAAGAAGCAATGGTCTCAAGTTGCAATGGAGGAGGTCTAGGTTGGATATTAGGAAACACTATTTCACTAGGAGGGTGGTGAAGCACTGGAATGGGTTCCCTAGGGAGGTGGTGGAATCTCCTTCTTTAGAGGTTTTTAAGGTCAGGCTTGACAAAGCCCTGGCTGGGATGATTTAGTTGGGAATTGGTCCTGCTTTGAGCAGGGAGTTAGACTAGATACCTCCTGAGATCCCTTCCAACCCTGATATTCTATGATTCTATGAGAGGCAGACACAGCAGTTGTTTGCGGCGGGGTGCTGCATGGGTAATGAGTAATGTGCCGCTAATGCATATCAAGTAAACAAATACATTACAAATCCCATAGTAAACAGCTTTTTGCACAATAAATGCTACCGCTGGAAAGGTCACCAGTGCATCATGGGATTGGGCAATACTCTGTTTACACAATCACTCCGTACTCCAGCTCAACAAATACAATGTGCTTGTAACACGGTCTAAGGGATGTGATGCTGCCCTGGGACGTGTGGGTGAAACAACAGAGATGTTTAAAGCGGAAATGTTAAGGTCTAGGAGCCCTCACCAATGCCCTGTCTCGAGCATGGCTGTTCCCAAGAGGCAGTTAACACCCAAAGTAGGTCACAGACTTCTACAAGTGAAGGATTTGTTTCTAGCATGTTTCTAGCACAAAAGCCACCACAAACTAGCACCTTCATTGGCACAGAACATAGCACCGCCTACACACAGAGAAGTTAGAGAAAAACATCAAATCCTGTTGCCAGAAGGTTGCAACATAACATGAGTTAATTTCTTAGAATTCAGAACAATAATAGACAAGAACCCAAACCAGGAAGAGACAAAGCAGGCTGCTCCCTAAAAATAGCGAGGCCCAACTCACTCCACTTTACACTAGGCTGGTTCTTTCCAGACCAACTACAATTGCACACTTCCTTACAGAACCACTTAGCCCGCAAGCAGGACCAAGAAAAAAACCTGAAATTAAAAGGGACACCCTACAATTTTAATACAATTTTCAATACACCACAGTTGGATATCTCAGCAAAAAAGGCAAAACTATGAAAGGGCCCAGAGGATAACGCCCCTCTGGGCTCTAGAGGGGCCCTGCTAAGGCAGAGCTAAGGGTTATTGTGTTTCTGTCTCATCATTGCAGTAACTGAGCACCTCAGAAACATTGCAAGTGTAGCCTATGTGGGGAATCAGTGTTATTCCCATTTCACACCAGGGGCAACCAGAGGTTCACATGAGGAGAACTACTGAGCAAAGAATCCTCCCACAGCGCCAGGGAAACTGATTGAAACTGTAATTAAATGGAATTCTGAAAGGCCTAGATGAACGCGATCCCACAGGGACAAACCAGCCCTGCTCCGTAAAGGAAAAACTGCACCTCTTCAATCTACTAGAGTTCTTGGAGAGGGAGAACCAGCTAATGTAGTTGATTTGGACTTTAAATAGCTGTCAACAAAGCCCCTCGCAAGCGGCTGTTAAGGAAACAAAATCAACCCGGGGCGAGAGGCAGAGTATTGTTGTGGGTCAGACACTGACGATGAGGCGGGACGCAAAGGATTAGATGGCCAGTTCTCACCATGGCCAAAGGCTGGTGGTAGGGAGCCCCGAAGAACTGTGCTAGGACTTGGAGTGGCAAATTCTGGAGTGAATCCCAGCAGTGCCATAGTCAAGGCTGTCTCTTGATTTCCACTTCAGTGGCATCCGAACTGCACCCCACATCGTCCCAGGGTGAGTCAAAGTCAGCAGTGTGCTCTCCTGAGCCCCTGGGGCTTTTGGAACGGAGTTGGCTAAGCACATGCTGTGCTGGGGGGAGATATGTCCTCAAACCCACAGGGACTTTGCCGAGGTGGGTCTCCCCTTTTCTCGGCAGCCTTTGCTAGGGCCCACCGACTCGTCACCTTGGTGCAGGAAACGCTGGGTGTTTAGAAAACGCCAGCTGAGCTTAGCAGGTGGGTGCAGGGTGGGCTTGGTGGCCTCTGATACACAGGAGGTCAGACCAGATGATCAGACCAGGTCCCTTCTGCCCTTAAACTCTATGGCTCTGTGACTTGGAGGACCCTGTGTCCCAGCACACGGCCGCTCCACCAGCTCTGACTGGAGAATCCTGGATTTAGGCCTTCCCCAGTGAGTCTCTGCTGGGAAGGACCCAGGAGCAGACCCCAGGGAGGTTCAGGAGTGTCACCCAGGGCGGGCAGGGGCAGCACTCACAGTAGGGACCCTGGAGGGTTAGTCTCCGGTGTGGGGTGAGGGAGCAGCTGGCACCACGAGCGGTGGAAGGCCCTGCCCATGGGAACAAAGGTGGAGATTGGGGGATGGCTGGGTTCTCCCTGACACGCCCCTGGCTGGGCGAAGCCCTGGAGAACATGCAGCAGATGAACAGGGGGGATGTGAGCTCTCAGCGTGGGATGCTGCCTTGAACGGTGCACCGGGCTGTACAAACAAGGGCACTAAAGGTGCATGTCCAGCCCCTCCCAGAGGCTGCGCTCTGCTCCAGGGCCCCTTGGAGGCTGTATTCCTCCTGCCAGCCTCTCAGAGGCCAAGCTGGCCCAGCTGGTTGCGGCAGGTCCCAGCAAACCAGCACATTATTGCCCCATCCCGGCCGCTCATGGACTCCCTTCGAAGCGTGGTGGGCAGGGGAGGAGGATGAGCCAGGAGCCCTTTCCCCAGCCGCTCGCTGCGTGTGATGTGCTCCTTCCTTCCTGCCAGAAAGCCAGGCAGATACAGCCTGCGGGGAAGCATTTTGCAATCACCTTTTCTGAAAGTCAGAGCAATTAACGGCACTGGTTGGTGGGTTGGTTGTTTTTTTTTTCTTTTTCTTTTTTGAGGAACTAACGGTGAAAGCAACATGTTAGAGAAGAGCTGGAACACTCTTCTCTCCTGGGAGCCGGGGGCCGGTCCTGCGAGGGAGCCGGGGGCCAGAGTGTGCCGCACAAGGCGCTGAGATGAGGTAAGGGATGGAGCTCGTGCTGGCTGGGTGCTGACTCAAACTTGGGTTGTACAGAACCTCTGATGGGATCCTGCTGCTCTGGCTAGGCTCCATCCTTGGCCAAAGCTGCTCGGGGTGGATCGTCCCCCTTTTAACAGGCAGCGAATGATGCATTCTTGTGAATCTGGGGGTCCCGGCATTCAGCGCTGTCCTGCTGCTGCGGCTCAGAACCATTCAGCGGCTGTTTAAAGTTTGCACGATGCTTTGGAGCTGTGAAGTGTTATCCCCGAAACTGAGGCTATTCGCGGCTCATTTCCCCGCAGCGGGGTGGAGAGACGGAATAACCCGTTCTCACACACCACCGAGCACCAGATCCAGGCTCCCACACCATTGACTCCCCACCCAGGAGCTCCTTTCGTGGGACTCAGTGGGGCTGCCGGATCTCCAGCCCCAATCCTGGTGGGAACTGGCAGCAAGGAGCAGGTGAGGGAGTCAGAACCTGGGACCCAGCAGTCTGGGGCTCAGGAGCAGAAGAAGGGGTGAGGATGGGGGACTAGGGAGGTGCTGGAAGAAGAAACTGAAAATAGTTTAGAGGATGAACAGACTGCAGAGTAGGGGGAGGCAAGATCCCAGTGGCCTGCAGATGTGGCCTGTCAAGTAGGGAGGCATTCCTCATTCATTCCTTTCGTAAGACTATAAACAGCCCCAGCCTCGAGCCACCTTTCACGTTTCTTTAAACCCACCCACTGGATGGCATGGGAGGTGAAACCACCCCGGCACCGTGAAGTGCCGCATCTGGATACGAATGTGTCCGTCCCTTCTCTGCAGAAGCCGGGGGAACTGCCTGCCTTGAGCATGGCTGAGTGGAGCTCTGAGCTGGCTGCCGGGATCGGGCTGGTGGCCGAAGGTCATGCTAGTCTCTCCCCACGCATGGGGCTGGTTTACTCGCAGGGTTCTTCTTTCCCAGCTCAGGCAGCACCAGGCTCTGGTGGGGGCCTTGTTCCATGCAGTCTGGCCGCGCAGAGGTTTGGTTGTACAGGCTGCACGCTCCTTGGGGCAGCAGGGACAGGCTCTGACTGCGGGGGTGCCTACACAGGAGCGAGTTCCCGGCCTGGATGGAGACTCGTGCTTGTGGGGCCAGGCTAGTGCGTTGTGGCTCTGGCACGGAGCGGGGCTAGTCTGCGCTCAGACCTGGGGGCGGCAAGTCTCCGCCTCAGCCAAGCGGCAATCGCTCACCCTGGGCATCACCACACCCACAGCCACTCCAGTTACTTTATTTCCCAGACTGGAGGGGACTGGAGGGGCTGCGTGAATGTGTTTCTGACACAGAGAGGTGGCCTGAAAATGGGCAGTGACAGGCCGCAGGCACCACAGGCCTTGTGTCTTATGAGCCTCTTCGTCCCAAACATACGTGATGAGAACAGCTGGAGGGGCATGGAACACCCTCACGTCCCACGTCTGTATGTACCACGGGCGAGCACTGAGAGGACCCGTCACATGCCACCTCCATCTGTAACGGGTCAGCACCAAGAGCATTTGTGCTTGGCTCTGCTCTCCCATGGTGTGAACTGTGTGGAAACGCTTTGATGCAATTACCCAAATGTCTCAGGCCAAGGGAGAAATTCACAGCCTCGGGGGCTGGTGTAAAATGAAATGTGCTTTGTGAAATACCAATGTAGCGTATGTGTCAGATTTATCCCTGTTAGCATGTGTGTCCATGTTAGATAGACGGGGGTGGGGTGGGGGTGGAATGGGATAGATAGATAGATAGATAGATAGATAGATAGATAGATAGATAGATAGATAGATAGATAGACAGATAGACAGATGGGATGCATGGGAATAGATGGATGGATGGATGGATGAACCCAGTACATTTTGCCTCCTATGTAACTCAGAAAGTCTCTCATGTAGGGTTGTACCAGGCCAGGTTAATCTGAGCACACTCCCATCTCCACAGCCATCATCCCAGGCCTGTAAAGGAGACTCAGTCTGTGAATTCAGATCATGGCCATGCACTGGAACGCTGAGATGCTGCTGGGATGCTCCACACTCTTCCTTCTGCTCCTCGGAGGTGAGTTTCAAAGGGAAGTGGTTCCCAGCAAGGAGCTGGGAAATCCCTGACTCCGTACAGATGCACTTGATGTCAATTCTGTGGCCAGCATGGAATGAGTTTTGCTAGTGTCCATCCCAGAAACGGTGCTGACTGGCAGTGAAGACAGGGGCCAGGCAGTGACTGTATTGGGGACTAGCCTGTCGGAGAGGTGGCGAATCCAAGTCAGGCTGGAGAAGAGTGGTGGGACATTCCCCCTGTCCTGGCGTTACTGGACCCTGGATCTGTAGATAAGTGGAGAATTTCCCATCCCAGGGCCATTCACCAGCCACGAGTGAAAATAATAGATCGATGTCTCAGGGCTTTGAAACTGAAAAGCCACACTGAAGTGACCGTGGCCTGAGTACAACTCAGCCGTGCTTCATGGACGACCCTCAAACAAGAGCCCAAAAGCAAACAAAAGTCTCACTCCAAACATGTGATCCTCTAGTACAGACCCCTGAGCCCAGGCCGCATCCCAGTCCCACCGCCCATGTGGCGTTGTCCCAGTCCCCCGAACCAATGCTGGAGCTGCTGAAGTCTCTGCGCTGGTACCCTTCACATTCTAACAAAAGGCACTGTCCGCATGTCTGGCCCTTTGATTGTTCCTTTGCCATTTCAGACTCTAACATGGCCCCTTTGGTGCTAAACTCTTGCTGTGCAATGTGACTGCTCCTTAAAATCTCCATTTGGGAAAGAAAAATTCAACCTTAATGGCAGCAAATTTAAAGCTGACAAAACCAAATACTGTTTTGAAACATTAGGCTGTGGAACTCACTGCCACAAGGTTTCCTTGAGACTGAGCGTTTATCAGAATTCAAAACAAGTCTTGGACATTTATCTAGCTAACCCGACCATGCAGATTTGCTATAGAAAGGGTTAAAATTCATATAACTTTGGAAGGGGTATAAAGTCTCTCCTCCAGGGCATCAGCCAACCAGCAGGGGCTGGGGGAAATCTCACCCTGGAGCAGGTTATCCCATAACTGCAGGGTTTTGGCACCACTCCCCTGTGTTGGAGATGAGATACTGGGTGAGATGGAGTCCAAGTTTCTAAACATGGGGCTGGCTTTCAGGAAAAAAGAGTAACACACTCAGGCTGCAAGGAGGAGTTCCTGGTGTGCCAGTGAAGGAGCAGGCCAGAGGGGCAGCCCCTTCTGTGTAGCCCAAGGCCCTGTCACCTTGATGTGCTGTTCTCTTTCACTCTGCAGGGGCCCGAGCCTGTGGCTGGGTCACAGTGGACTCACCCACCATTCTCTTGGGATCTACAGTCACGGCCTCTTGCACCATCCAAAGCAACCGCTGCGGTGGCTTGGAAGGTGAGGAAATCCAGATCACGTGGAGACTCAACAGCGAGTCCATGTCAGGGAGCCAGCACAAGAGCGTTGAAGGAGCAGACGTTTCCAATCTCACCATCAGCCATTTCAACCAAACCAGGGCCAAGCTGTGGTGCTTTGTGGTGGGGAACGGCACCCCGCAGCGGATAGGAATGGCGGAGATCCACGCAGGCTGTAAGTCTCCCCCTCCTCTGGCCTCGACTCAAAGGGCTATGTTTCCCTGCACGTGCAAATAGGACACCCCCTTCCTCCAGATATTTGCACCTGCATCCCTTTCCTTGCACCAGAACTCCTGCATTTGCACATGCAAATTGGGTTAAACTGAATTCCCAGTGGGGGCAGGTAATTAGGGGCCACCACCTCCTTTGCAGGCACGGTCACTTGGACTGCCCCCTCGGCCATGGCTCCAAGAGGCTGGCTGGATCTCGCTGAATACCTTCTCACTTCTCTCTTGCTTTGGCCAGGGACAGAGGGGGTGGGGGTTACTATTTCCTGGTGCATGGGGGAGGGGAGGGCCCTTTGAGGTCATGTGCAGGTTGGCAAGGTATGGCAGCGAGGGGAGGGAGAAGTTTGTGCCATTGCTGCCTGGCTCGGGACTCCAGGGCTTCAGGCAGGTGTTACAGGAGAGTTCTACAACTGTAGGTAGTAAATAGTTAACAGACACAGGACCAGTCGATGGTGCTCAAGGACATGCAGCTTAACTGCCCAGACCTGGGAGGTCCACTCAGCACATCTCAGATCCTTTCTCCCCATTGCTTTCTGCCTAGATCCACCATCGAAGCCTGAGAATCTAACCTGTATGATGAACCTCAGTGAGAACAGCCTGACGTGCCGCTGGGACCCCGGGCTGGACGGACACCTCCCAGCCAGAGTAGCTCTGAAAAGTTCCAAGTAAGTGATAAGCCTCAGCCACATGCATGGCCTCCTATCCATCTGCAGGGCCGTGGTCAGGCCTCTTTGCCCATTGCACACCGCACATGGAGAAATTAGAGGGGAAAAGGGGCCCTTTTGGTCCTCTCCTTCCCTTTGCACCCAGCAGCAGCCAGGACAGCATGTTCCCCACAACTATCTAGGGCCGTGTCCCATCTGCTTTTAAAAGCCCCATACAATGAGGCCTCCAGCACGCCCTCTGCAGACTGTCTGCAGGCATCTGTGCTCCGGGGGATACCACGTCTTGCAGGCTGCTCGGTACAAGCCCCTTGTTGCTTTCCCTTGCTGTGTGGCCTCGGATGTGTCCTTTGGCCATACAGTCCCAGGGCTCAGCATCACCCGCTGGTACCTTGTGCAGCAGTAATTTTTCAGAGTTTTGTGCCAGAACTGGCTCCCAGAGCCCCGAGCGGGACCAGGTTACAGCACTGACTATGGGCAAGTTTGAGAGCTCCTGACACCACACGGCAAAGTCAGGAGTGCCGCCAGCTTTTTTGGCACCCTAGGCAGCGGACGGTCCCGCCCCCGAAATGGCATCCCTGACAGAGGTGGCAGAAGGTCCCGCCCCCAAAATACCGACGACGACCCGGGCGGCCAAACATCCGGCCGCCGCAGTCGTCACCCCCTGAATGTTAGCGCCCGGTCTCCTAATGGGTTGCGCCAGCCCTGGGCAAAGTGGATTATAGACACCCACCATAGAGCAAGCTTAAAGCCACTGAGACTTGATCCCAGAGTCCCTTTGACTCCCAGCCTCTGGGATTGCACCTCAGAGAGTCGCTGCCGGCAGAAGCCCATCTTCTCGATGAGGCCAGCCTTGCCTCCATGCCAGCGGCCCTGCTCAGCTTAGCTCTCCCTTCAAGAACTGTATTTCCCCTGCCTCTGGCCTACCTTTGGGTGTTATTCAGAGGGTCCCTCTGCACCTGCACAGAACCTGGATTTCCATGTCCCTGGGTGTGCCCACTGGGCGCAAGTTGAGAGGAAGGTGAGGATGGTACCTCAGCCTGATGGGTCTCCAGTGAGAACACACAGAGACTGACCCTGTCTTGTTCCACTGCAGGAGCAGAGGCCAGTGTGAAGTTTCCCAGGAGGCGAATCCAGACTGTATCCCACAAGCCGGCCAGAACTACTGCACCATTCCTCGCAGGTTTCTCCAGCTGTACCAGAAAATGGACATCTGGGTGTCAGTCCAGAATGCCCTGGGCACAGCTGAGTCTGAGCATCTGTGCATCGACCCCATGGATGTAGGTGTGTAATGGAGCTGGGGGCTTCCTTTGTAGCCACCTAAATCAGAGTCTGGACGTAAGAATTTAGAGAGAGAGAGTTAGTTCTGTTAAACCAAGTCGCATTAAAACACTTCCGATTATTAGGTCACACTTTAAGGTTCCATTTATAAATGGTTTCCAAAGCAAAGGGTTAATAGAGGATTACTAGCTGTTCTAAGCCGGTTATAGATGTTAGTAGGATGTGTTATAGGCGGTTACAAGCATCTTAGCACAAAATGTCATAGATGGTTATAAGCAACCTGTTGACTGACTGGTCCCTCTAACAGATGGTTAACCATTTATTGAGCTGTGTGTAGCTCGAACGTTTGTCCCTTTCACCATCGGCAGCTGATCCAGTCAAAGATATTACCTCACCCGCCTTGTCTCTTTCATGTATTGAAACATCAGCGAGCTGTTTATTAACCCTTCGGAAACTACGGATCAATGGAACCTTCTATCAAATACAATGGATCATTATTACTATTATTTTGCTGTTTAAGGGCCTGATTTGAAGCCCAGCAAAGTCAGGGCGAGTCTTTCCATTGACTTAGCAGGCCCTAAGTGCTCAGTTCTGCAGGTGAAATCCTCACCCTGTTGAAGCCTCTGGCAAAACTCGGCTATATTGCATCAGTACCTGAGATTTCTGTTACCAGAGCCCCTGGGTGTTGTGGGGAGGTGACTAAGTAGGAGTTAACTCCCAACATCCTGGCCAAATTACCATGCAGTCGTTATAATTTGCTCACTGCATCCCCACTCCAGGCGGTTTTGACTGATGCAGGATGATGCTTCTCTCCCTGTTCTGAGCTGCTGCACGGAGCCGCTCTGTTAAACAGCTGCTGCATTTCAGCCCAGCATTACAGCACTAGGTGGGGTAATTCCTCTCCAGAGGGAAAAGGGGGATAACGTGCGTTGTGAGGTTTCAGGAGGAAAGACACAATAGGAACATCAAAGAAATGATTAATTAATGAGTTATTGTCAATTATTAATAACAACACATTTCCCTCAATCTCTGATTGGCCCCTTTTCCGCTACTGTAATTATGGATCAATCTCCCTGTAATGCCATGAGGCTCATGTATGGGAGACTATTTTACTTCATTTGCGTATTGAATCCAACTCCTAGTCAGATTATTTCTATTTCTCAAGGTCTTTTCATGCTGCATTTTTTTAACCATTTATTTTTCTTACTCACCTCGCTGGGGCTTAAAGCCAGAGCCAGGATTAAGACTAACACTAAATCCGATCAGATAGATGGCTGGGATCCCCCGTGTGAATCCCAAGGTCTGGGGGTCCCACTGACTGCAGGAGAAGGTGTGCAGGCAAACAATTAGTGGGGTCAAGCCCTGGCTGTGTTTTGCGCTTTGCCTGAGCCCCATCTCTCTATCTATCAATCTATTGATCTATCGATCTCTATTCCTTGTAGCCAAACTGGATCCCCCTGTCCTAAAGAGCATCCAGTCAGTCCCTTTCCAGACTGACTGCGTCTCCGTGGCCTGGGAAGTGGCTCCCACCAGCTCCCACATAGAGCAGCAGTGTGAGCTCCGCTACAGGACCCATGAGGACCCTGGATGGACTCTGGTGAGTGACTGGCTCCGGGAGAGGGGGCCGGGCTGGCTGGCTGGCTGGGGCTCTGTTCCTTTGGAGGAAGTATGGTCTAGTGGCCAGAACTCCTGGGATCTGTTCCTGCCTCTGTTTCCGTGGGGGGACTGAGAGCCCCTCATTTTCTCCATCTGTAAACTGGGAGATTCCATCTGCTCTTCCAGCCAGCTCCTGAGGGGAGAGGAGTGAGTCATTGGCTTCTTTCTCCTGTTTGGAAGGAGGGAAGGAAACCTCTCCTGTCCCCCTCAAGCCCCCACTCCTAAAATGCACTGTCTGCTCCTTGATTGTAACCATTCCGCATCCTTCTACTCAGGAGCTGCACGGATAGTCCAGAGATTTACTCTGCACTTCCAGTGCCTCCATTTGAGCCCCTCCCCTCGCCACACACCCTGGTGCCCGCTGCTGATGGGGCACAGAAGAGGGGCAGCCTGCGGGCCCTGACAGCTAGATTTCCCAGGAGCTCAGGGCTGGATCTCCAAGTGCGCAGCGCCCCCCATCGGAGCCAAATTTCCCACCCTCAGCAGCTCCCATTGGGACACGGATCAGATTTTCCAGAGCTCACACCCAGCACCCTGGGCTCTTTGGACAACCGGGCCACTTGCTTAGATGCCACAAAGGGAGTTGAGCACTTGGAAATCTGGGGCGATGAGGCCTGCCTAACACTGCAGCCTACAGCATGGGGCGGGGGGGGAGCCACCAGACACTGGGGCCAAGATTCTCCAGAAGTAGCTAGTGATTTGGGGGCCTGCATTCTCACAATGTGCTGAGCAGCCACCCTCTGAGACTCAGGCCCCTTTCAGGCATCTCAGGTTGGTGACTCCAAATCACCAGCCACTTTTGCACCAGTTGGGGATCTGGCCCATTGACCCCAGTGGCGCGAGGCTGAGAGCCTGGCCCACCAAGCAGAGAGATCCAGGCCGCACAGCATGGAACCCCACCCTCGCGGAGCCACTAACAATCACACCTGAGTCTCTGCCACTCCGGCCCCATCAATACAGCTCCCGCCGCCAGCTCGTTTCCAGAGCTGCTGCCTGGCAACCTGCGACCCAGCTTGCCTTTGGAGATGTCCCTCTAGTCTGAAGCAGCCCAGTTCCCTTGTTTAGATCACAAGTTTCCTGGGCTGATTCTCCCCTCCCTTCGGTGTAACACCCCCCACCCCGCCGGAAAGGCCTGGGGTTCCCCTGGGGAGTGTGCGGAGCCAGGCCCCTGGAGCCTGGCCCTGGCCTTTAAGAGTGGGCCTCTCTGGGAGCAGTTTCAGGCAGCGATTCCCCCTGGGTCTGGAGGCTGCATTACTGGGCCAAACCCATCGTCTGGCCGCCATGGACTTTGCCCAGCAGATCCCACACTCTGCATGTGACTCTTCTTTTTGGACCCGTCTCAAGTGGGCCGTGCAGCTTTGTCCACAGAGGGTGAAACAGCTTTTCTGGGCAGGAGCTAGAGAGAAGCGGGGCCGGCTTCCCCCAGGCCTGGCCCCTCGCGCCCTCAGTTACATCCACAAAAGGCTGCCACAGCAGAAGGGGTTGCCGGGGCTACCCCAGGGAGCTGTTCACGCCCACTTGGGCACGCTTTGCCCTGGTGTGACTGACGCACGGGGCGAAGCCGGAGGAGGATCGGGGCCACCACTGAGCAGGAGTCCATATGGGGCTGCCTCTGACGTTGCTTTGCTTTGCGACCAGGTCCCCAACATTGTCAGCCCCAACCTGAAGACCCATCACTGCGGCTTCCTCTTTGGGACGGAGCATCGCTTCCAGATGCGCTGCAGGCGGGTCACAGCGATGGGCTACTGGAGCGAGTGGAGCCCGGGATGGAATTTCACCACCCACGAGAAAGGTGGGTCCTGGCAGGGGGACCGCCCACGCCATGGTCCCACCGCACAGGCAGGGTCTGACTGGCTCAGGCTCAGGGACCCAAGGCCTGGGCTGAGAGTCCTCCCCATGCCAGGGCTGTTGGGAGGCCCCTGGGTGAAACAAACACAAGAGAGAGCCATCCTCACTGCTGCCCCATACACACACACACACACACCCCGGCTGCCTCAGCAGAGAGACCACGGACCGAGCCCTAGGGCTGGGACCCACAGCGTCCCTAGTGCTGGTGCATTGTGACCCCACAGCAAACCTGGGTCTGTGGCTTCGCTGAGTGACCAGGCAGGGTGGAAGGACAAAGTGACACACTCAGAGCTCGGTGATGCGGCACTGGGGAGGACAGAGGAAAAGGCCCAGAGCTGCCTGGGGGCTTGGGGTCCGACTCCTGCTTATTGGCGTTCGCAGTGGGTCTCTAAGGCTCCCCGTGCTGGGAGCGGTGGGTTCCCATTTACAGCCCTTGGCGTGTGGGTCAGGCCAGCTTTGCTCTCCCACGCGGCCTGGCTTCCACCCTGGGGCAGGTGTTGTTACGGGTGTTCAGTTGCTGGGCCATGGGCCAGCTTGGTGCACAACAAGGAGACAAGGGCTCTGCCCAAAAGTGCCCATGATCTAAGGGCTGCTCTGCACACAGGTTTGGTCCTAGTAAAGCAGTGTCCCTTAGGGGCGTGATCCTTTATCCATCTGTTTATACCCGTGGGTGCAGTTAGACTGGGCTAAGCAGGCCCTGTCCTGGTACAGCTATTTCTCTTCTCCTATACGGAGAAACTAACCTGGCGTTGGGCACCTTTATACCAAGAGCCACACCCACACGGGGGCCGTACCGATGTAACTACCCCGGCAGAGTTCCAGCGGTACAACTTGTGACTGTAGACCAGGCCTGGGAACGGGGCTTGCAGCTGAAGAAGGTGCAAGTCTGAATTTTAGTGACATTCTGATCCACTGAGACCAGCACAACTGTGTGGGGTCTGTCACACCTGTACCAGTAAAGGGCAGCTGCGAAGAACGGGTGAAAGAAACCCCTCCTCTTGTGTGCTCTAGCTCCTGCAGGGAAGCTGGACGTCTGGTGGAAGATGACGCCCGTGGACTCTGGGAAGACAGCGGAGGTTCAGCTGCTGTGGAAGGTAATGCTGGACAGGACCCTCCCAGCAGAATGCACATGTGGCTCGTTGTAAGACAGCCCCTGTTATTACACACGGCTTGTCTGTGGGGGAAGAGGCACGTGAGCACTTAGCCGTGGGACTCGCTGAGACTGTCACAGCCCCGTATCTGAACTCCCTGCTGGTGTCCTGGGCTCCCCAGTGCTAGGACAGGCTGCCGCATCCTTTTCTCCCCTGCCCCAGGTGTTTGTATAGGACCTGTCCCCCCTAGAAGCCAAGCACTGAACACGGTAAATCACCCCTGCATGGTGCCCTCCACAACGGGCTCTGGTCCCAGGCCGGGGTCCCCGCACTAACCCAACCACTGTTCTACCCGCTCTGTGCAGGCTCTGAAGCGGAACGAGATGAATGGCAGGATCCTGGGGTACTGGGTCTCCCTGAATCCCAGACAGAGGAATGTGGAGCTAGCTGCTGTCTGCAACACGACAGAGATGCAGTGCAATTTCTCTGTGCTGGCTGGGGTCAGGAGAGTTTATCTCGCAGCCTATAACTCAGCAGGCGAGTCTGCAGCAACAGAAGTTATCTTCCTTGAGAAAAAAGGTAGGGGCTCGCTAGACAGCCTTGCAGTCTGTTCAAAGCAGCATGTCTCTGAAACCCTGAAAGCACCTTCAGGTGGGCTCTGCTCTGCAGAAACCCTTTGATTTCTCAGCTCGGCTGCACGGGGGCTAGGAGCCCTCCCTGTCGCTCCTTTGTCTGGCTCCAAGAAGTTGGACTGTCTCTATTTGGTCACTGCCCCAGTAATAAGTAGAGGCACTTGCCTGTCAGAGCGTGATCTCTGGGCTCCCACAGACACGCAGTGACCCCGAGATGGGCTCCCTGGTGCGTTTCCTGGGCTGCCGAACATTTCAGGGGAGCAGGGGGTGAAACCCGGCAGACACCACGCTGGCCCAGGAGCATGTTTTAAAGGCTGTCGAGAGTGATTAGCTGGAGGGCCAGCTCCTCAGCTGGTGTGAATCAGGGTGGTTCCACTGGAGCCAATGGAGTGACACCAGTTTACACCAGCAGAGGAGCTGGCCTGTAATCTCTGAACCATCCTTTTGAACGACAAGAGAGCAACTAATGGCCAGGCCTGTGCACTGAGCAAGGGGAGAGTGTGAGACCCCAGACCAGGCACTGAATCTTGACATTCCCATGGCTGCTTGGTAGGAGAAGATGCTTCTTCTGCTCGCAGACTCACAGGCCCCACCCCCTCTCCGCTAGCCGAGGCGGCTGCAGAGGGTCCATGGCCTCCTCTGGTTTTACTGACTCCGTGGTGAGCTCAAAGCGCAGCAGCACCAGTTCTGCTGCCCTTCCCCCACTCCCCCCGGCCCCCGCTCGGCTTCCCCCGTATCCCACACACAGCCTCTCTCCCCCGTCCTGCCTCCTGGGGCTGCGGGCGTGACTGTCTGGGCCTGATTGCCTTCTCCCACGCTGTTCGCAGGGCAGCCCCTGGCCGGGATCCACACTTCCCCCTGTGACGAGCACAGCCTCTGGGTGCACTGGGAGGCACCCAGAGCCACAGCCACTGGGTACGTACTTGAGTGGCGCCAAACAGCCTTGCCGGGGCCAGCCAGGAGCAGCGGGAGCTGGCAGCTGGAGCGGAACAGGAGTGCCACCAAGGCACTAATCCGAGGTAGGCGCTAAGGAGCAGGGTTTGGGCAGCAGCCTGGGGCGTGGGGGGCAGCAAAGGTGGGTTCCTGGCCTTTCGCCCCTTCGATTCACTGGTCCAAGGTCTGTCCACAGCACATGGCACCTTGGAGGCTGGACACCTGCCAGGAGGGGAGGCAGCACTCTGCCAGCCCAGGCTTACGGGGGGCAGCCTCGGTTGTGTCTTCCGACTCCCCATGTTTCTGAGCTGCCCCTCAATATTACAGATCCCTGCGCTGTATCCATCCACCGACCCCACACCCGTCTCTGCTCTGTATCCATCCTGTAACACCCCCTCATCTCTGTGCTGTATCCATCCATGCACCAACCCCCCCATCTCTGTGCTGTATCCATCCACCGATCCCCCATCTCTGCCCTGTATCCATCCACTGCCCCCGTCTCTGCGCTGTATCCACCCTGTGACCCCCCCTTCCAGTTACCCTGTACATACCAAAGTTTGTTTTCATGCCCATAATGTCAATGCTGTGCCATTAAACCCCCCGGATGCTGCCTCATGTACCAGGTACATGATGGGAAGTAGAGATTTGATGTGTCAGCTGACGCGCTGTGGCTGATTGACTGGAGATGCAAGATATGCTGGCAGTGCAGAGGGCGCCCTCCCTGCTTCAGGTGATTGAGTAAAGGGCTCTCAGTGCTTGTAGCCCTGCTGGTTTAATCACCTCCTCTTGTTTTCTCTTCCAGAAAATATTGAGCCTTTCCAGCTGTACAATATCTCCGTGTACCCGTTGTATGCGGACGCGGTGGGGCTGCCCCTGCACACAGCAGCCTATTCAAAAGAGAAAGGTATGTGTTTCTATAGCAGCTCCCATCCTGAATGACCCCAAACTGCTTCAGGTCCAGGCAGCATGACTGAAATGCAGCCACCTCTGGGGTGGAGGGTGGCAGCGCAACAGCACACATGAATGGGGGTGCTGAAAGTCCAGCCCAGGGCCGTGGGCCAAGCCCCTGCTCTTATGAAAAGTGTCTCCCAGCTCTGTGGAATTTGGCAGAACAGAGGGTTAACTGCAGAATGATCTTTTGCAAGAGATCACCGTGCAAGAAGCACAAGACAACCAGAGTCCTTGGGTGAGGTGCTCCACTGACATACTGCACCAGCATACACTGGCAGAGGGTCTGGCCCACTGCTCACAGGGCATTCAGTGCCAGAGGTGTGCGGGTCCTGGGCTCCCCGACCTCCAAGCAGTCAGATTTGTCACAAATACCTGCTCTTACCCAGGACTCTCTGCTCTCCGGCCCATATTGGGGACCCAATAGGAATCTGCACTGCAGTGCCCTTGGCTGCTTTTTGTACCTTTCGTGTTCTTCTCCCACTTCAGCTCCATCGTGTGCCCCTAAATTCCGCCTCAAGAGTGTCAGCAAGTCCCACGCCGAGCTCAGCTGGGACCCAGTCCCCATTGAGATGCAGAATGGCTTCATCACGAACTACACCATCTTCTGGGCCAGCACCGCCGGCGATGAGCTCCGTAAGTCCTGCCTGTGTCACTGCCACCCTTGCACTGCACCTACGACCTCGTCAACCTGCCCAGTGCTCTGCAGCACCGTTTTCCCATGGGCTGGATGGATAGTAATCCAACCGTGATCCCCCACACAACCACAAGGGTTGAGAGGGTTCAGAAAAGAGCCACAAGAATGAGTAAAGGATTAGAAAACCTACTTCTAGTGACAGACTCAAGGAGCTCAATCTATTTAGCTTAACAAAAAGAAGGCTCAGGGGAACTTGGTTGCAGTTTATTAATATCTACATGGAAACAAGTATTTAATAATGGGCTCTTCAATCTAGCAGAGAAAGGTCTAACAGAATCCAATGGCTGGGAGTTGATGCTAGACAAATTCAGACATGGAAGTAAGGTGCAGTGAGTGTAATTAGCCATTAGAACAATTTACCAAGGGTCCTAGTGGATTCTCCGTCACTGGCAATTTTTAAATCAAGATGGGCTGTTTTTCTAACAGATCTGCCCTAGGGATTATTGTGGGGCAGGTCTCCGGCCTGTCTTGTACAGGGGGCCAGACTAGATGATCACAATGGTCCCTTCTGGCCTTGGAATCGATGAACATCCCAGTAGGCGCCTACCTGCATCCTATGGTGCCCAAATCCCTTTGCAAATCTGGCCAGAGAGGCTGAATGACCTACGCGTGGTCACACAAGCCATCGGTGGCAGAGCAGTGAATTGATCCCAACTCTCCTGAGTCCCAGGCTAGTGTCCATCCTTCCTCTAGGTGTGTGTATGTCGGGGGCTGTACTGTAGGTCTGGGAAGTGTGTGGGGGGGAGCTCTAGGGGGTCACACTGTTGTGGGGTCAGCGTTTTATTTTCTCTTAACCCTCATCACCGTCCCCTCCCCCCTTCCCTGTTGTGGTCCTGTCTTTCGTGGAGGAGGTGGGCGCTCAATTCCAGTCAGACCCACTCGTGCAGGTACCACTGCCCCCGCGCAGGCTCTGGATTTAGCTCCTGGAGGTGATGCCAGGACTCGGAACGGGTCCGTAAGCGGTGTGAGTGCGCGGCGGGATTGGGAGCTCAGGGTGACTAATAGCCGTACCTGCTTCCTAGGTGCCGTTGTGAACTCCTCCTTCACCACCTTCACCGTCAGGGGCCTGCTGCCGTCGACGATGTACAAAGTGCACATAATGGCGTCCACAGCAGCCGGCAGCACCAACAGCACAACCCTGACGCTGGTGACCCCGGTGCTGGGTAAGGCCGTGGGCTTGGCCTGCTTGGGATCCCAGCGCTTGGGATGGGCCCACAGCTGTGATCAGAGGCGCTATGTGGCCCAGGAGGCAGAGGCGGGGGTGGGGGAGATAGCCCTGGACCCACACCCCTCACACATGCACACACACAGACAGGCATGTGCACACACACGCACACACACAGATACACATGAACTCTAGGGACAGCTGGATCCCAAGCTGCGTGTGAACTTGGCCCATCCCTAGGTGGCAGGGGAGCACATGGGGGCTGCTGAGGCACTGGGACTAATTCCTGGGTCCACTCCAGCTGCTTAGCACAAAGCACCCCGGGATCATAAGAACATGAGAACAGCCGTACTGGGTCAGACCAAAGGTCCATCTAGCCCAGTGTCCTGTCTTCCAACAGTGGCCAGTGCCAGGTGCCCCAGAGGGAATGAACCGAACAGGGAATCATCAAGTGATCCATCCCCTGTTGCCCATTCCCAGCTTCTGGCAAACAGAGGCTAGGGACACCATCCCTGTCCATCCTGGCTAATAGCCATTGATGGACCTAGCCTATATGAACTGATCCAGTTCTTTTTTGAACCTTGTTATAGTCTTGGCCTTTACAACATCCTCTGGCAAGGAGTTCCACAGGTTGACTGTGCATTGGGTGGAAAAATACTTCCTTTTGTTTGTTTTACACCTGCTACCTATTTTCATTTGGTGACCCCTAGTTCTTGTGTTATGAGAAGGAGTAAATAACACTTCCTGATTTACTTTCTCCACACCAGTCATGATTGTATAGACCTCTATCCTATCCCCCCTTAGTCGTCTCTTTTCCCACTTATTCATCGCTCCTCATATGGCAGCCGTTCCATACCCCTCATTAGTTTTGTTGCCCAACCCCCACCTACCTCGAGGGAATGCTCAGGTCACGCCATGCCACCTACCTGACTCCCTCATGCCAAGGGCTGAGCTTTGGGAATAACCCAGTTCCTATCTCTTTTCCAGATGAGAAAGAAATCCAGTATCTCCTCCCGTTCTTTGGCCTCGTGTGTGTCGTGCTTGTAGTATTATTCGTCTGCTTCCAGAAGAATCGGAGGTAAGTGCCCGTGGATCAGCAGCCCTCCATGGGCTTGGCACTTAGCCTCCCGTGATGCAGCTGTGACCTGTGCGACGCGCGGACACCGATCTCCGTCCAGACAACGGAGGGGGCTGGAGTCAAAGGGCTGGGCAGACATTTCCTCCCCGTTAGGCTCAGGGACACTCACAAGTATGGGAGCTTTGTGCTTTTCACACCAGGCCAGATCCCCCGCTGGGGCGAATCGGTGGAGCTCCGTGGGCTGCCATGGACTCAGCCCCAGAGGAGCGATGTCCCTCTTCACTGGCAGCAGGTGTCTGAACAGAGGCGGGTCCAGCAGGCTCAGACAGGTGCAGAAGGGCACTGAGGGTAACTGCACGGCCCCCTGTTATTATTTATATTGTGATCTGACAGCCCCCAGAGGCCTCTACCAGGGATCAGGGCCCCCTGCTGCTGGGTGCTGCACAAACACAGCCCCAGGCCCTGGATTTCACCCTGCCAGCTGCGTCTCTGCCAATCCCCCCAAGAACCCAAGCCCTGACGGAGCGATCGGCCAGCAGCCCGGTCATTAAGCATCCCCCCGGCTTTGTTATGTGACCAACAGGGTGAAGAATCAGTTCTGGCCCAGCGTCCCGGACCCAGCTAACAGCAGCCTGGGCAAGTGGGTGCCAGCCGACCTGCAGCAGGTAAGAAAGGGTCCGGCAGGTGCCAGTCCTCCCCCATCACTGCTGACTCCACAGCACAATATTGAGTCACCCCTCACCAGCTGAGCACCTGGCAGGGAGACGGGACAGTGCCCTGGTGAGAAGGCCAGACACCACAGTGATGGGCAGGGATTTAAGCACCAGAGTGGAATAGAAGAGAAACTAGCCCTGCCCTCCTAGCAGCTGGGTCAGCAGCAGCCAGCCTAGCAAAGCTCCTTCCTATCCGCCAGTAGGGCCGTAGCAGGCTCAGCCCTGCTGGGCAGTCAGAGCTAGCAAACAGCTCAGCTGGCAAAGAATGGGGCCTGATCCTGCAAAATGCCGAACACTGACTTACTCAGCACCCTGCAGGATTAGGCCCCGCTTAGCGCCACTTCTAGGCCCTGCAGTGGGGCTGAGAACACAGAGCCTGGCGGGAGAGGGGCAGGACGAGGGCGGGGGGGCGGGGGGGCTTGCACAGCAGTTGGGCTGGGAGAGGCTGGGGTGAGCGGGTGCTGCAGAGTGTCCCCACTCAGTGGGACTGAGGAGGGGCTAGGGGAGAGGGTAGCCGTCGGGAGAGGGCTGTGCCCTGCAGTGGGGCTGGTGAGGCCGCAGCTACGCACCTCACCAGGCCTTCCCTGAGCAAACGCGTGTTTCCTAGGAGACTCTCCAGACAGCCAGCGCGAGGGAGCCTGGCCTGGTGACCATTTCTGACATCACCGTGCTCGAGAAAGGAGCCGAGAAGAAGGCACCGCTCTGGGGGAAGAAGGACCCTGTCCCAGCAGCTGCTGGCAGCTTCCCGGGCCTCCCCAAATCCTACATCCACCCCAGCAGCTCCGGCCTGCCGAGTGGCAGCAGAGCTCCGGGAGAGGCGCGGCCGGGCTCGTACGTCAACAGTGCTGGGGCCGTCCAGTACGCCAAAGTAGTTGCCGAAGGCTACAGGGGCCAGCAGCAGCATGTCCCATCTCCCCTCTACATCCGGTCCGACTCCACTCAGCCCCTGTTGAGCGAGTCGACGCCCAGCCCCAAGCCTTATGAGAACCTGTGGTTCCACGGGGCCCCACAGGCAGGGCTGCACTGCCAGAGTGCCCAGGAGGATGCGGCCTTCCTGGAGGAGCCGCTGATCGACTTCCCCCTGCTGCAGGGCCTGAAAATCGACGGGGCCGAGGACCTGCATGACTTCCAGCGATTCTAGCGCCTTGCGGAGGCCAGGAGAATGGGCAGCTCAAACAGACGTGTGTCTCTCCTGGCCAGCCTCACACCGCCCCCCCCTTCCCAAACCTCCATGGAGTAGGCACCAAGCTGCTGTTTGCATTTGCACCACATACTCTCAAAGCATTGGCATGGCTTGAGCCTTGGGGAGGCGGAGGGTTGGCCGGCCGGCCGCCCAGGGATGGTGCATCCCGCCGCCCTGCAGGAATACGGAGTCTGGCTCCTTGGCTGGCAGGGGCTGGAAGCTCATGACCAGATCCTGCTCAGGGCAGTGAGGAGCTGGGTGCTGTCTGCTCTGGACTCCAGCGAAAGCAGTGTGCTCTGTAGCTCACAGAATCAGGCCCCGAGTGCCTTCCCCGAAAGCTCCTCTAGTCTCTTTCTCCCCAGGCCGGTGGGGCTGGGAATGCAGCAGAGAGCCCTACGGAGGGAGAGCGCATCCCAGGCAGCCCCGCTGGCCAGCCGGCCGGCACTCAGGGCAGTGCTGCCTACCTAAAGGAGCTGCACCCCTGTGAGCTGAGGGAAGGTGGCTTTGATGCAGAGAGGACGGACGGGGGGATCCCTGAAAACAGAACATCAGCTGCGTGCAGGGTCCATGCAGAGGCTGCAGGCTCTGGAGTCCAGACTTGCTCTGCAGCTGTCTCCTTTCTGCAGCTACTATCCCCAGTGCTGCCCTGGTAGGGAGGGAGCCCCGCAGACTTGGCTAAAGACTTTATAAAGCTCCCTAGCTTCTAAGGAAATGTCAATGAACAGTCTTCTAAGCTCATTATCCTGCTCCCTGGGGTTCTCTGGCATGGCCCTCGCCGAGATGGGGAGCTGAGAAACTTCACTGCACTTTCTAAACCCCAAGTTAATGTTATGCTATTTATTTGCTTCTCTACATGCTCACTTGTTACCCTGGGGACATTTGCAAAGAGTCAGCGCAGCAAGAGCTATCTGAGGCCAGGGGATGGGTACTACGCTGCTGAGCTGTTTACTGCTAGGTCACCAGTTCAAATCTAACCTAGGTCCATAGTGACCAACAGTCGGGCCCTTTGCTGGATGTCTAGGGCTTGGCGTGTGAAATGAACTGGGTGTCCAAGTGGGACTGTGTTACCAAAAGGGATCATGAGCTCCCCCAGCCAAGGGCTTGGGGTGCTGTGAGGAATGTGTGCCCTGCCGCTCTCAGGCTGTGCCTGTTCACTGGGGGGCAGGATGATCCCGTGTTTAGAGGGCTAGCCTAGGATGGGGTAGACCTGGGCTAGGTTCCCTTCCTCACTCCTGTGACCTAGGGCATGTCACAAAGGGTGTGTTCACTTTGCAGTGTAAACCCGGGGCTGTGGGACCTGGGCCTGTGGACTCAACGGATCCAAGCCCTCCCTTGAGCATCTACACTGCATTGCAAACCTGGGTTTACAATTGCCGGCCCCAGGTCTCACAGCCGTGCTAATGGGTCCATACCGCACTACGCAGCCCTTCTGACTCGGATCTGTGGCTTGGCCTGCATCCATGCTGCAAAATGACAGGGCTTGGACCTCTCAGCAGGTCCCAGGTCCTGAGTGCTTGCTGACCCCCAAGTCAGACTGATTTGTGTGTGGACAGAAGGGGGACTTGGGCTCAAACCCGAGTCAGACCCTATGCTGCGTGTGCAATGTAGACATACCCTTTGTCTCTCTAGGCCTTGGCTCCCCAGCGGAAAGCACCATCCGGCCTCCCAGCGTGTCATTGGGATAAATGCCCACAGGACTGTGAGGTGCTCAAATACCACAGCAGTACAGGGAGGCAGTACTGTAGATGGCAGGTACATTAAGGCTTTGAGTCTCCCGGCCTGCCAGCCCAGCACTGGAATCGCCACTAGCCTGTTTACCTTTTGAAACAGTATTTTTTAATCGATTGGGCTGGCTTCGGAGCTGGAGCGTAGCGACTTTCCGTAGCTTTGGAAGGAGTCGGCTGGGCACTGGATGCTGCGGCGGAAGCTGCACTGCAGCAAACCCACCCCCAGCTCACCCTGAGAAGCCCAGAGGATGAAACGCAGCTTCTTAAGGCTTGTTAAGAACTCCCCCAGTGTTGGGGTTTGGGCAGCGAGTAGAGTAGATCCTTCTTTACGCTGAGCCATTTTGCTCCCCCTGACTGTCAGCTCAGGAAGTTATCGGTCTGCTCGCCTCACGGCAGCATTAGCAGCTGTCAAGCATTAATAGAGCCAGTAGTGATCCCCGTTCCCCCTGCAAGGCAATCAGCGCTCGTTAGCAGTAGGGTTATTTCCTTTAAGGGTTTTGAATTGAGCCATTTGCTGGACGTGCTGTGCCTCGGCGTGTGGCCAGTTCTCTTGGTTGCTGTGAACATTGCACTGGATGGGACTGTTGGCTGGTGGACCTGGCTGCCAGTAACACTGTTGTTATGTGGCGGTGGGGACTGGAGATACTTCACAGTAAAGTGTTGTACAGCCATGTAACCATTCCAAACCTGTACGTGTTGCCCCAGCAGCCGCTCCGCCTCGGGCGCTGTTTGTAGTATACCACTCAGAGGGAAGGTTTCCCTTTATGGGTTTGGTTTTTCATGTTTCCTTGGTTTGTTTCCTTTGAACAGGTCATTGTAACATTCTGAAATTCAGTGTTTGCCAGGTGTGTGTGTTTGTTTCTGTGATGCTGCAATGGTTCTGTCACCTCTTGCTCTCCTCTCACAGGCAGATTGGCAGCGGGTGGAGGGGTTCTGTTCCCTCCAGTTCTACTGCAGGAGTGACATCTCGGCCCGTCCTATCATTGGTGTTATTCGTCTCCAAGCCAGGCCTGATCTCGCTGCTGGAAAGGGCATGGGGGCAACACAGTATGGATCTGATCTCCTGAGGTGCTGAGAGCCCCAAACCCAGCTGAAGTCAGTGTGAGCTGAGGGTGCTCAGCACTTCTGGAATCAGGCCCTAGGTGACATTCAAAGTCCAGCGCTCCTGCAAAAGGCTGGTTTTCTGAAAGGGTCACTAAGGCAAGCAAGCCAGGCATGTTCACACTGTGCAAGCCAGCAGCAGTTCTGGGCTGGAGCTGGCAGATCACAGCTCAAAGTTCAAAGCACTTTGTGTCATCACTAAGAGTCTGAGAAGTGACATTACACCCAGTGTGAACGGGGACTATCAGCCACAGATGCCTGACTTTAAAAATCATTTTACTTGCAAAGCAAGGGGAGAAAAGAGATTTGCTGGCTGGGCTCTCTGTTCCTCTGCTCCACGTGCCATCAGTTACCCTGTGTAATGTGAGTGTGAAACACCATCAGATCAGAATAGTAACAATTCACTCCCACTGTGCACTGGGTTAAATGGCTGCACAAGACACAGGAAATCAACCTTGTATTTGCTTCTGTGAAACTCACATTAGGAAACCTGAAACCACCCCAAATCCACCTGGCTCAGCTTCCGTTATAGCCTCCACTCTCCCAGCTTTGCATAACCCTGGGGCGTTTAAAACGTTGGATGTTGAAACCAAGTGACACTCGCATTTCAGTGTGAACTGTGGCTGCTCTTCTCTACGTTTTACTTTGAGCGTTTGGCGTTAGAGACCATGAGCCTCGAAGCAAAACTGACAAGGGTGACACAGGGAGGGTGCGTGGAGCCCCCAGGAGGACATGCAAGTAGTTGCCGGCTATGCTGAGGAGGTCTTTGTCCTGCAAGAACAGGTGTAGCAATCGTCTCATAACTCATAGCTCGGAACCCTGAATTCTTGCCTGCTGCAAAGGCCACCCCTTAGCCACGATGCAATCCTTATTTGAGTGCCAAGGTTTACATGCCATCCTATTCAAAGGCTTCCCCAGCTCACAGGCCCTGGGATGGGCCAGTTCCAATGCAAGCCAGCTCCACAGCGACTGAGCATCAGTACAGTCTGGCGGCTCTTCAGCAGCCCCCTGGGGAAATGAATGGGGGGAGGGTCTCACTTCCGTTCCCATTGGCATTTCCCTTTTGTTGGCAGTCACAGAAGCAAGGCTTAGGACTGAATGGGGCAAGGAACCTGAACCTCCTGCTCATCCTCAGATGTGAACCCATCAGTGCATTGATGGAGGCTGAAGACACACTATGGGGGAACCTGCTGCTGCCCATCCCATCCCCGTTTGAGTACCTCTCCTGCCGGGGCTCTGCACAGAGTCTCCCATGGGCACGCCTCCCCTGCACATGTAACCCTGTTTATGCCCCTCTCTCCTTTGGGGACCCTCCTGCCTCACTGTCAGGATGGCCTTTGAATGCGGCAGCCATGCCTGGCTGGCACCTTCACTGAACTCCCACAGACTAAATGTGATGCAGGAAAACAAACCCTTGAAGGCAAGAGGGAGTGACGTGCACTATTCTTTATAAATCCCACGTGTAGCTCAGTTTTCCTGCATGTTATCCTGCCTGACCGCACAGAGTTAAATCGAAGGGGAAACTGACAGGAAGCAGAACAATGGCAAAGAACAGGTCAGAATGCCCAGGGCTCTGGGAGAAACAATGGGGAGGCTGTTCACTGGGGAAGACCCCGGCCTGGCTCTAAGTAGACTGGTCTACTCATTCCCAGGCTTTGCCATGCACCGAAGGGGGTCCTAAAACCATAAAGATGTTGGCTATGGAAAGAAGGGGGGTTGTCAGGGGCTGCCCAGAAAGCGTCAGGAAGCGCTGACGGCGATGCTAGGAGTCTGCTTCTCCCAGTCCAGAGCCAGAGATAGGTGGGCTGAATGGAACCGACCCAAGCTTGCAAGGAAAGATAAATGTTTAGAGAAGGGGAAATACGCGCATAGACCTTTATGGTTTTTATCTTTTACTCTAGGTGCTTTGGGGAAATAAATACGGCTTGGTTTTGAAGAAGCTGGTTTTGGGTCAGTTGAATCAACTCTCTGGGCACAGCTCCCCAGAGGTAAAGGGCTTACAGGTGCCAAACCCCGCTGGGCTGCTCGTGCCAGCACTGTCGGGAAATGGACACCCCCAGAGAGCCGGGGGCAGGATGGACACAGCACATCCCTTCGGCTGTCCCTGCCCCCACCAGGGTGACCTGGCACGCACACTGTGTGTGAGGGCACACCGCGCACACAACACCATGCTGCCAAGCGCCCGCTGATGGGGGTGGAGCAGCGTGCGCTGCACAATGGCATCCCTGGCGCGTGACAGCGACAAACCACGTCCGGTTTGTATCAGCACCGGAGAGGGGCAAACCACCCGGCCTGCCTCCCCCAGACCCTGGCTGCAGGGACCCCCCTGCGAGAAAGGGGCAGGAAGCCAGACCCATCCCAACGGGGTGCACTCGAGAGGGGCTGGCAGGCCCTGCTCCCCCGACACCCCCCAGCAGTGCTCGGAGCCACGAGAGAAACTGGGCCAGGCCTGAGCCTGCTAACCCGGGCAAAGCTGCCCCACCCTGAGCCCAGCCCAGCCTCCGATCGATTAGCTCGGCGGTCGATTGGCCGGGTCTGTCCCAAGATGGCGGCGCCCATGCCAGCCGGACCGTAGGGCAGGGGCGATGCTGCTGCTGGGGCTCCGCGGGGCGCTGGGCTGGGCCCGGAGCTGCCGCCTGCCAGGCCTCGGCTGGAGGGGGGTCAGCGGGGCCCTCCGCCTGCAGGAGACGGGAGACGGGCGCTCGGGTGAGGCGGCCTGCGGGGTTCGGGAGAGAGGGGCCCGCACGTGGGCTGGGGGGTCCGTGGGGGGTCGGGGGGAGACCGGGGAGCAACGCGAGGAGGGGGCTGGAGGTTGTGGGGCGCTGGGGGAAGCTGGGGGAAGGGAGGCGGCAGGGGAGGAGGAAGGAGGGTAGGTAACGGGGGGAAGGAAGGGGGCAGGGAGAGGGGGCGGGGAAGGTGGGTGGGTAAATGGGGGAAGGGGGAGAGCTGGGGGGATCAGGAGGAGGGGTGGATAGCTGGGGGAAGGGAGGGGGCAGGGAGCTGGGGGGAAGGGAGGGGGGAGCTGGGGAAAGGAAGAGGGGGCAGGGGAGGAGGGGCGGGGGAGGAGAGTGGGTGGGTAACTGAGGGAAGGGGGGAGCTGGGGGAAGGAAGGGGGTCAGGGGAAGAGGAGCTAGGGGGAGGAAGAAGAAGGGGGATGGGGGGGAGCTGGGGGAAGGAAGAGGAAGGGTGGGGAGCTCCGAGCCGGAGGGGAGAGTTGCGGGAGTTAAGGGCCATGGCAGTAAGGGGGGGTTTGGCAGCAGTTGGCTGAGGTCGGGGGGGGGGTGCTGGTGGAGTTCTTGGATGTGAGATGCTTGGGGGGGGGGGGGGTGCTGCATGGGCTCCCTGCCGGGACTAAGGTGATGGGAGAAGTGCAGAGTCCTGCAACTGGGAGATTGGGCCTAAGGGTGAGGGCTGGTCCCTGGGGGCAGTCGGGTACTTCAGGCCCCAGGACAGGGTGAATGCCGGATCCCGAGGTGCAGAGTGTACTGGAGTGTTAGCAGGTTGGGATAGGTGACAACCTGTAAGGCCAGGAGCCTTCTGTGCAGGGGGGGAAACACCGGGCACTGTGGTGCTTCATGTGTCCAAACACACACCTAAGCACCAGTATTGGTGCCATAGGCTTGGTTACCAGCTACTTTAGCTGATTCCTGCCTCAACCTCGGAGATAAGCTTCTGTGCCGATAGACCATTGCTGCCGGTCTTCTATTTGCCCCCTCTCTGTCCCACCATGGAGCTTGAGCTGCTCCAAACCTCATATTGTCATCAGACCACATTTTACGGGATGTGGTGACACACATGAATAGAAGTGATGGGTGCTAGTTAGTACAGCCAGAGTGTTACTGTGATCCTCTGGGACAATTGCTTTAACAGACTGGGGAGCTGCTGCACTAAGATGTAGTGAGTAGATGGTGAATTGCCAGTCCTGTAATGCTCAGTAATGGACAACGTCAGCAGGAGCCTGCTATTGAGAGTGCTCTCCTTCAGACTCCCTGCTTCTCTGGACATGCAGCATCCTTGGATTATGGTGCAATCGAACATCTGCTTGAAATATTTTCTTTAGTGCCTCTGACACAGACCTAGATAGCTCACAGAATCCCAGGCAGAGGGTGCTCTAAAGGCAATCTCCCAATACAAACTTCTTATTTACGTTATATTGAGTATATTCTTACCAAATCTCAAAAGCATATAGATAAAATGTATTTATGTGTCTAGTAAATCTTTGCTTTCTTCCATGAAGTTTATAGCCCGCTTGTTCAGACAGCCAGAGGTTATGCCCGGCCTGTCAAAAGGAGGAAGCAAGGTATGGTAGAGACTGGATTTTGAGCACATTCCACAATGCATTATTCTTAATAACATTAACATTATCACCAATTTGCGGACGGAGGGGGGAGGATTACACCCTAAAAGTGTTATTAGACACTTGAATGGGGGGGGGCGGTGTTTGATTCATTTAAATCATGCTTCAGAAATCCTAAAAACAATTTTCAGACAGCAAGCATGCTGGGTTGGTCAAAAACCGTAATTGGACTGTCATTTCTCGAATACACCGTGAATGCTCACTGAAGTCAATAGGAGCATTTGCATTGATCTCAGTGGGTTTGGATCAAAACCTAAATCCAGAATACTGAAGCCAGGAAGCGGGATCATATCAACTCCCATCACCTGTCTTATCCACACTCCAGTTTAATTCAAAACTGCTTTCTTGGTTTGCCCTTCACAATTGAAAGATCCATCCCCTCTTTTCTCTTGAATTATCTCCCCCTGATCCATTCCCCCTCCAAATTCTCTAGGGTGTGAGACAGCCCGGCTTCGATATGCTGTTCCCCACATGTTGATCTTTTCTTTGTAGTGCTCCCCAGCCACCTGGATGACCTTCCTCCTACCATGCTGAAGAAAGATTATGCCAATGTCCCAATAATAGATAAGTATGTTCCAGAGGCAAGGGAAGGGGGAATGCTTAATCACTTCAGAGATTTAATTATTAAAGACATCTAACCACAGAAAGCAGTAGTTGTAATACTGCTAGCAACACACTGTACAGTCATTCATCGAGAGAGAACTGCAGAAGTTTTGAAATAATGGGTCAAGAGTGAAATTTGCAGAAGTGGCCACTGATTATAAGAACATAGGAACTTAAGAACAGCTATACTAGATCAGAGGGACTGTGGCCAGTCCAAAGGGAATGAACAGAACAGGGTGGTCCATCCCGTCGTCCAGTCCCAGCTTCTGGCAGTCAGATGTTTAGGGATACCCAGAGCATAGAGTTGTGCCCCTGACCATCTTGGCTAATAGCTATTGATAGACCTTTCTCCATGAACTTATCTAGTTCTTTTTTGAACCCATTTATACTTTTGGCCTTCACAACATCCCATGGCAACAAGTTACACAGGTTAACTGTGTGTTGTGCAAAGTACTTCCTTGTGTTTGTTTTAAACTTGCTGCCTATTAATTTCGTTGGATGACCCCTAGTTCTTGTGTTATGTGAAGAGGTAAATAGCTCTTCCCTAATCACTTTCTCCACACCAGTCATGATTTTATAGATCTGTATCATATCCCCCCCTTAGTCGTCTCTTTTCTAAGCTGAACAGTCCCAATCTTTTTAATTGCTCCTCATATGGAAGCTGTTCCATACCCCGATTCTGTTTTTGTTGCCTCTCTCTGCACCTTTTCCAATTCTAATATATCTTTTCTGAGATGGGGTGACTAGAATTGCACACAGTTTTCAAGGTGTGGGTATACCATGGATTTATATAGTGGCATTATTATATTTTCTGTCTTCTCTCTTTCCTAATGGTTCCTAGCATTCTGTTAGCTTTTTTGACTGTAACTGCACATTGAGTGGATGTTTTCAGAGAACTATCCAGGATGACTCCAAGATCTTTCTTGAGTGGTAACAGCTAATTTAGACCCCATCATTTTGTATATATAGTTGGTATTGTTTTCCACTGTGCATTACTTTGCAGTTATCAACACTGAATTTCATCTGTCATTTTGTTGCCCAGTCACTGAGTTCTGTGAGATCCCTTCGTAATTCTTTGCTGTCTGCTTTGGACTTAACTTTCTTCAGTAATTTTGTATCATCTGCAAACTTTGCCACCTCACTGTTTACCTCTTTTTCCAGATCATTTATGAATATGTTGAACAGCACTAGTCGTAGTACAGACCCCTGGGGGACACCACTATTTACTTCTCTCCATTCTGAAAACTGACCATTTATTCCTACCCTTTGTTTCCTGTCTTTTAACCAGTTACCAGTCCATGAGAGGACCTTCCCTCTTATCCCATGACAGCTTAGTTTGCTTAAGAGCCTTTGGAGAGGGACCTCATCAGAGACTTTCTGAAAGTCCAAGTACTGGACATTCACTGTATCCCCCCTTGTCCACATGTTTACTGACACCCTTAGAGAATTCCTATAGATTGGTGAGGCATTTTCCCTTTACAAAAGTGGTGTTGACTCTTCCCCAACATACTGTGTTCATCTACATGTCTGATTTTTCCTTCTTTTACTCTAGTTTCAACCAGTTTGCCTGGTACTGAAGTTAGGCTTACTAGCATTACATTAGCTATCCTCCAATCATCTGGTACAGAGGTTGATTTAAGTGATAGGTTACATACCACAGTTCTGCAATTTCATATTTCAGAACACTTGGGTGAATATCATCTGGTCCTGATGACTTACTACTGTTTAATTTATCAATTTGTTCCAAAACCTCCTCTACTGACACCTCAGTCTTGGACAGTTCCTCAGATTTGCCTAAAAAGCATGACTCAGGTATGTGAATCTCCCTCACATCCTCTGCAGTGAAGAGCGATGCAAAGAATTCATTTAGCTTCTCTGCAATGGCTTTGTCTATCTTGAGTGCACATCATGGTCCAGTGGCTCCACTGGATGTTTGGCAGGCTTCCTGCTTCTGGTGTACTTAAAAATGTTTTGCTATTTTTGTCTTTTGCTAGTTGTCCTTCAAATTCTTTTTTGGCCTGCCTAATGATACTTTTAACTTGACTTGCCAGAATTCATTCCTTTCTGTTTTCCGTGGTAGGATTTGACTTCCAATTTTTAAAGGCTGTCTTTTTGTCTCTAACTGCCTCTTTTACGCTGTTGTTTAACTATCAGGGCTTTTTTTTGGTGGTCTTAGTGTTTGTTTTTCATCTGGGGTATATGTTTAGTTTGATCCTCTAGCATGGTGTTTTTAAATAGTTTCCATGCAGCTTGCATGCTTTTCACTCTTGTTGTCACAAGGAAAGTTCCTTTTAATTTCCACTTATCTAGCTTCTTCATTTTGTGTAGTTCTCCTTTTTGAAGTTAAATGCTACTGTGGTGGGTTTCTTTGGTATTTTCCCCCCTACATGGATGTTAATTTAATTACATTATGGTCACTGTTACTGATTAGTTCAGCTACATTCATCTCTTGGACCAGATCCTGTGCTCCACTTAGGACTCAGTCAAGAATTGCCTCTCTCCTTGTGGGTTCCAGGACTAGCTGCTCCAAGCAGTCATTAATGGTGTCTAGAAATTTTATTTCTGCATCCTGTCCTTATGGATACCTTACTTTCCGGGTGCCCAACTTGAGATGCCTTGGGGTCTGATTTTCAGAAATGCTGGGCACCCAGAGGAGGAACCTGTGGGTGCCTAGTACTTCTAGAAATCAGGCCTTGAGGTGTCTCAAGTTGGGTACCCAAAATTAGTGGTCGCTTCTGAAATTTGGGCCCAACTGCATGTGTGTGGCTGGACTCTCTTGCCCACGTGGAATCCCACTGACTTTGGGAGGATGCTGCACAGATATAGTTTGAAGGATAATGGCCTTAATAGGAATCATTTTGTCTTTGAATGTTCACGGAAAGCTAATCTTCAGCACCCGGATTGCACATCATGTAGGTTTCAGAAGTATCAGTACTTCATAGTGAACTGAAACGTTTCAGCCCTAGTATCCAATTAAAACAAAAAGCTACATACTACCTCCACCCTTAGCAGTGATTTCTTTTAACGAATGCAAGAAATGGTTTGATTTCCTTATTACTTTTTATTGGTAGAAAGCCTCTAACCTACTCTATTTTAAAGCTCTTTGAAACACTTACAGAAATGCTAATCTGTTCAGAAAATCTAAATCAACCTTCAGAGTTAAAAACAAAATAAATACATTGCATATTCTGCTTTGTTTTATAAATCAATCTCTGATCTCCCTGCAGGGTTGATGATGTAGTGAAAAGGCTATTGTCTCTGGAAATGGCCAGCCAGGTTAGTGTCTTTCTGCTTGTGTAAACGCTGGAACTTTGGGTGGCAATGTCTCTGTAAGATCTAGCTATACGCTCAAAATTATTTCATAATTTACTTCTCCTGGTTTGTTAGTTGTGCCAAGTGACTTCAAACCTGGTGGTTAATAACTCACCCTGATCTGTTGGTAATTAACTCAAAACACACCTGAAATTCACCAAAAAATCCTCTCATTTCTACTAGTAAAATACATGTATGTGCTATTGTTTTTTACATATATTAAAATAAGTGAGAAAATGCTAGAAGAATCACAGAAAGAACCAGAGAGCTGTTGAGTGCCAGCAAATCGTATCTACTTATTCTAGAAAATGATACACCGTCAAAATTCATTTAAAAAGTGGTTTTATTACTATTTTTCAAGTGCCCCAAAATGCAGGCACATCAAAGACAAGAGAAGGCCCTCATCCCATGGAGCTGCTTAGTATCTAAATTCAAAAATGTACAACCAGAATAGGACACATGCAGATAACATGGAGTTCTCCAACTGCACTGAGAGAGACCGGGCCCAGTTCCTGGTCCTTCATCATGCTGGCAGGAGCTGGGAGCACTTTGGTGTGATCGTGGTCAATCCTACAAACTGTTAAATGTCTAAGTGCTGCTCAAATATTAATACCAGGGAAGCGTTTGGTATTACTACCCTTGTGAGGTGGCAAAATACATAACTTGTGGTTAGGCTTGGAGGAATTTAAATCTTTTTATATAATTTTATGCATAATATCAATGTTTATTTTTAAGCGGTTTTGTATTTAATTTTTCATAGTTGCAGGAAATTATGGGGGGGGGGGTCAGACAATTATTTAACGACCGTAGATGTTGAGATTCCAAAAGTTAAAGCTTTATGACCTTTAAAACACACATTGTCAATGTCACATGTCAAAATATACAAAGTAAATATCCTTAAACTCTAAGAAGTTCTCACGCAGCATTTTTCTTACCTTGCCTAGCTGTACATTTTGACTGTTATCAATGGAAATATTTCTTCATCGGCTTGTGTGTGTGTGTACAGTGATACCAGTCTTTACCGACTTTTACCAATAAAAATCGAATCCTTTCAAGCCTAGGCTGGTGTTGCTTAATAGCAAATCTCTCTGGCTAGTTAAAGAGAGAAACTGCCAAGGTTCTGAAGGGGAGACGCGCATTCCAGCAGGGCTGGATGAATCTCTGAGCATGTCGGCTAAAAGGCACAAAGGGGTTTGAGTGCGAGCAAGCACCTTTCTTTCCACATCTGTGTGAGCCTTAAGAAAGGGGGTTCCTTGACTTCAGGCCTAAAAAAAGTATTTCTAGTGCTTACAGCTGAGAACTTCCTGAGTTCTTCTTTGCTGTACTCTGACACTCAGTGGCTGCCTTTCCCTTTGCTGGCTGAAGAAGCTCATGCATTGAGCAAAGCCGTTTATAAAATACTTGGCTTTTCCCCACACTTCCTCTGGGCGTGTTGGGTTGGTGTCAGTGCTTTGAGGCAGTGGGGTGTCTTGCTTCTAGAATAATCCCGAATAACAAAGCTGAGGGCCTTGGTTTCTGTCTGTTGCCCACAGAGGGAGAAAGTGAAGATAAAGACGCAGCAGTTGATCGAGAAGGTCAGGAGGACTCCTAGTGACAACGGTTCCTTCGAGGTGCAAAGTAAGTCCAAGAGCCAGAGGGAGATCCCCAGTGGAGAGCATCTCTTTGCTTTAATCCAGCTGTTTCCTCTGTCATTTTACCGAGGCTCCTGTGAGAACGACAAGAGCTGCCTTTGTGGGAACACTAGGAAGGTGTCTCACCTGCAGTAGGGCACTGGGGGACCCTCAGGGTCTGGGAGTGCGACAGATGTAACATGCTTATCCACTGGCAAAGGGAGCGGTTTGAGTTTTTTCTAATCAGTGCCTGTGGCTGCTGCATAGAGAGACATTCTTGTAGCTCTCTGCTTCAGAGACCTAGGATGGAGGATTCCTCTACAGCTGTTGATGTTGCTGCAATACTTTTCCAGTAATATGTTTCTTCTGGTTTTTCCTCCACTGTTTCTGCAACTGTGATGTCCCATGCCCAGCAGAATGAAGCAATACTCTGGGGAGGGAGTGCATGACAGGAATTGTGGCTTTTGAAAGATCACTGTTGCGTTTGGAAATAAAACTCCTTTCTGTACACATACCAATTGTTTAATGAAACCCCAAAGGATGGGTGCAGAGGCAGGGGTCAGGCTGCTGCATGACCATTCATTTGACAGGGTGTAACCTTGTCCAAAGTTGTGTATGTGGCCGGGAGAGGTGAATCCCTCCAAACATGTGACCCTGCGTTAAAGTTCCACACTGACTCTGGCACCCATTGTCACCCCTTTCCCCATCTGGGAAAAGGAGATTTGCCTCTCCAGGCTTAGTCAAAGTTCTCTAAGGTGCTAGAAAGTTCACAGTACCATCATCCTTCCTGCCAATGCTTTCCATTACAAATGTCTGCCAGGAGCCTTTCCAGTTACAATGTGGAAGTGCCGCACACCCCAAGGGCAATGTGTGGATTAACCAATTCCAAGCATCCACATCACACAAACTGCTGCAGCTGGCAGTTTTAGCACAAAGGCTGAATTGGCCAAGGAAACTGAACTTCTCACCTCTAGAGGCAATCCCTACAGGCCAAGTCTGATGTATATTGGTAGGGGGCAGTGGGTTCTGCCAGTACTGAAATTCACTACTGATTTAAATATAGCCATGTATTGTTAAACAGACTGGGCTTCTTCCTATTCCTCTGAGCCTGACACCAAGTGGAGTAGAGTGAATATAAAGCCGTCAGCAGTTAAGTGGGGCAGCAGGCATTTCAGCTGTCAAGGCGGGGTCTCAATTGTTATTAAAATAATCTTAATACATAATACACACTTTCAAAATAATTTTAAACTGATGTTTAGGTTTTGGGTGTTTAATTTTGAAGGTTTGTTTGGGTTTTTTTTTAGAAATTCTGTACAAATGCCCAAAGTTCTTTGCAAATCTGATACCCAAAATGTATCCGCTGTAGTGTGTCAGAAGCCTGAGAAGACATCAGTGTCAGAGAACGCATTGCTGCTTTTATATAATCTCTTGTTTATCTTTTATAGCTGCTATTTTAACTGCCAAGATTCAAACTCACCAGGAGCACCTGCAGATGCACCCCAAGGTAATTCTCATTAGATATGTAATCTACAAATTTGAGACCAGCCAGAGGGTCTTGTACTTAGTTTCAGACTTAGAGGATTTCAATTGTGAGGAAGATCCTAATTCAGTTTTTAAAATGTCTGTATCTCCTCCCTACTAAAGCAGTGAGGTCACTGGTAGCGTTTGAAGCTGGAGGATACTGTAGGCAGTAGCTCATGTTTCAAGGATTGCTTTGAGTTTTGCTGCACCTGACTGGAGAATCTATGGATCACAGTTACATTTTCAAAGGTTGAAATTTGTCCAAATATGTTCCTGGAGCAATGGAAGCAGTGGTGTAGCCAGGTTCTAAGAGCAGGGGGAGTGAACACAGGAAAAAAAGGTGCCACCCGCTGCGAAGCAGCGAAGGAAAAAAAAGAAAAGAAAACCCAAGTCTTGCCAAAGAACCCGCTGCGCCGAATTACCCACCGCCGAATTGCGTCCGAAGACCCGGAGTGACTGAAGCACCTGCCGCCGAATTGTCGCCAAAGACCTGGAGCCGCAAGGTAGCAGGCGCCCCCCAGCGGGCACAGGGAGGAGCGTCACCCGACTGCCACAAAGCGAGGGCAGGGGGAGCAGGAGCCGCCACCGCAGGATGCACGTGGCAGAGCCCAAAGTGAGTGCTGCCGAAGACCCGGCCGTGCTGGGAAGCGCCACGTGACTGCTCAGGGGAGCGGCTGCTCCCACTGCTCCCCCGCAGCTATGCTATGGAAGCCACTGACTAGATGCATTTGAATTAACAGCTAAGCTAAATCATGCTGCTAGTGCAGATGGGCTTTTCATATGTTTGTTATTTAACATACATAAATATATGTCAGCTAGAAACCTATTTCCTTCTGGCTATAAACATTTTTCCCAGATGGGATTTATCTCAATGCCACAGTGGCTTAAAATCTAGTCTGTTATTTCAAGGCCCCCTAGGTTCAAAGTCCAAACTTGGATCATCAGCAAAAATGAGTTTGTGGACAAGACACCCTTAGGTTCTTGCTGAAATTGTACCAGCTTGGAAATGTTCCAACAAACATGCCCCAAAATGTGCTTCAATTTCTCACATTAAAATTGTTCCCTGTTTATCTTTAAGTTTATGGAATTAAAGTCTTTAAGGTCTGGTCTGCACTACAGAGTTAGGTCGAAGCAAGGCAGCTTACATTGACCTAACCATAGAAGTGGCTACACTTCAATTTGCTCCCACCAACGTAACTGCTTCACTATGCTGACTTCATCTCTATGAGTGGTGTAGAGTCAAGGTCGACGTAGTTGAGTCAATGTGGTGTCAGTGTAGACACTGCATTGCTTATGTCAACTGTTAGAGGCTTTCAGGAGCCATCCCACAATGCCCCACACTGATAGTACAATCAATACAAGCGCTCCTGGTGAGGGCGCGCGCTCCTGACACAAGGAGCAAAGTGTAGAGATGCACAGGCGATGTAACTGCTGCAGTAGCTGTATGCCAGCGTAAGTTAGGTCGACTTAATTTTGTAGTGTAGACGTGGCCTGAGAACGTAAGAGCTGTTATCCTGGACTGGGGTCCAGCTAGTCCAATATCCAGCCTGTAGCAGCAGTTGTACCTGATGTTTCAGCGCAAAACAGAAACACTTGAAATGTACTTGGCTGAGAGTGTGCAAGAGTTGTGCATATAGTGTGGGGAGGGGATTGCTTCTGACCCCTGCAGGAAGTTCTTCTGCCCTGAAGCCAGAGATTCCCCCTAATAACATGGTTGAATTATCCAAACTCTTTCCCAAAGGATGAACCAATGGGCCCTGCCAGGTCAAACTGGTCCAAAATGCTTCTATAGGATTTTGGAACAATACATGTAAATGGAAGCAGAGATTTTAGCCAGTAAGACTTCCCCTGCAGTCTTTGGCACCTGGCAATTGCAGCTTATGCTAGTGCTGAGGAAGGTGTAATTGAGCAGTAAAGGGGAATACACAAATTGAAACTAACCTTCTAGCAGAAACATTGTAAATTGAATGCAAAATGCAATTTGACTTTTCAAATTTTCTTATAAAAATCTGAGGTGCCGGTTATATCATTTAAAGAAAACGGTTCTTAAAATATTACTCTTAACCTGACTGGGTCCCCATCAGCAATAACCCCAGGCTGTTGAGAACTGCTTATTGGGAAGGAATTACAGTCTGACTGCAACTCATGAATATTAAATCCTCTGCAGGACAAAAGTAACCGGCGTCGCATGCTGATGGCCATAGATCGCCGGAAGAAACTGCTCAAGTACCTGCGTCGCACCCGCTATGAGACTTTTGAGCACACGTGCAAGCAGCTGGGCATCCAGTACACGTTACCGCCACCCTATTGCAGGAGAATGACCCGGCGCTGGGCCGCTAAGAAGGCTTTCTGCCTCAAGGTATGAAGTGGAACTAGGAAGCACAGCTCAGCATAGTGTCAAGGGGAGCAGGCTGTGGACTTGTCTGCACAGCTAGCACAGATTTTCCTGCTAAGGGGCACAGCGGTTTGGATCACTGTGCTGAGGTGTGGGAGGAGGGGAGGTTGTGACTCTAGCCTGGGTTTAGTGCTGGGAGTTTGATGGTCGCTCTGGGATAGGATTTGAGTTTGAAAAACGAATGAAAATTAGTGAAAGGCCTGAGCTGTCCAGACAGCTCCATAGAAGGTGAGTTAGGAGCTGGATGTGGCGGGCAAACTTTTTGGCCTGAGGGCCGTATATGGAGGGCTGGTTAGGGGAGGCTGTGCCTCCCCAAACAGCCAGGTGCGGCCCAACCCTCCCCCCCTCCTGCTTCTCTCCCCCTGATGGCCTCCCCAGGACTCCTGCCCCGTTCCCTGTCCCGACTGCCCCCCCACACCACCCCATCCAACCACCCCTTCTCCCTGTCCCCTGACCACCCCCAGAACCCCTGCCCCTGACTGCCCCCCACCACCACCTCATCCAACCCCCCCTCCTTCCTGACTGCCCCCCGGAACCCTTGCCCCCATTCAATCCCCCTGTTCCCTGCCCTCTGACCGCCCCAACCCCCTATCCACACACACCCCCGACCACTCCCCCTGAACTCCCCTGCCCTCTATCCACCCTGCCCCCTTATCATGCTGCCGGGAGCACCAGTGACTGGCGGCGTGGCTGCACCCAGCCACGCAGCACAGAGACCGGGTCAGGCTGAGCTCTGCAGCTGCACTGCCCCAGGAGCTCGCAGCCCCGGTGCCCAGAGCATTGTGCTGGTGGCGCAGTAAGCTGAGGCTGCAGGGGAGGGGGGCAGGAGCTTGGGGCCGGGCAGGAGGGTCCCGCAGGCCGGATGTGGCCCGCAGGCCATAGTTTGCCCACCTCTGTGCTGGAGTCACTGAGTGAGCTACAAGTGCAGCCTGCTTTTTAACTGTCTGAAAGCTTCAAGTTTTGTTGCTGAATTGCTGTGAATGAGAGATTCTGCTTTCCGTTGCAAACTCGGGACAAATCCATTTCTTCAGAGTCCCACTAGGAGAATGAATATGTAGAAGTGAAAGTGCAAACTTCTGTTATTTCCTGGGAAGGGATGTAGGCCTCAGCTGTGGGTCAGAGTCTAACTTGTCATCTACACTCATGTAACTGAGAGCAGAAGTAAAAAACTGTATTTAAAAAAAAGTATTAATTCCCTGAAAACGAATACAGTACTTTGGCCCAGCAAAAGAATAGCTGTGTGGAAATGAATATATCAGCTGGAATTCTTGTGTTTGGAGTCCCAGCAGGTGAGAACCTGTCAGGTGCAGTTGCTTTTATTGAGACTTGTAGTGTCCCTTCTAGACCTTGATGTTCTAGGATTTAACGGGTCTTCCCTAAGTTCCTGCATGACCCTGACCTGATGTTAGAACTGGTTTCGACAGGGGTACACAGGCTTCTTTCTTCCCTTGCCCCCTACCGCTCTCCTGCAGGTTTTCAATGAGGTACAGAAACTGAAAGCACCCGAGAGGCTAAAGCAGAGACGAGAATGGCAAGCGAAAGCAAGGGCCGCCAAGGAGCTGACGCTGCAAAGTGAAGGGACCTCGGTATAGCAGCACCCTGAGCAGATCTCGCATTCCGGGCCTGCATGTGAAAAATGTGTCCCTCCAAAATACAATAAATGATTTTAAAGCTACTATTTCCAATTTCTTGGTGTGGGAGGAGGGTGTATGTAGTGTGTCCTCTGTATTGGGTGTGAGTGATGAAAAAATCTGACTGTTCAACAGAAATACCCAGTGGGTGTAATGAGCAGTTTGAGGCACTTTGGCTGCTACAGTCAAGTGTGTGTTCTTGAGCCTTGTCCTCACTGATTGTGCTAAGAAAACTTTAATTTTAGGGGTCCCACCCCATCGTAGGTTGGCAAGTGATCGTGTCTTCGATATGAAGCTCCCTCCCTTTAGACAGGCCTCTAGCTCAGGGGAGGGCAAACTACGGCCCGCGGGCCAGATCTGGCCTGTCAGGGTTTCAGTCCAGCCCCATGGCGCAGTGGGGTTAAGGCAGACTCCCTGCCTGCCCTGGCCCCGCGCCGCTCCCGGAAGCAGCTGGCACCACGTCCTTGCAGCCCCTGGGGGAGGCAGAGGGCTTTGTGCGCTGCCCTTGCCAGCAGGCACCACCCCCCACAGCTCCCATTGTCCGGGAACGGGGAACTGCGGCCAATGGGAGCTTCAGGGGTGGTACCCACAGGTGAGGGCAGCGCCGCCTGCCCCCACCCCACCCCCAGGAGCCACTGCCGGACATGCTGGCCACTTCCGGGAGCAGCGCAGAGCCTTGGCAAGCAGGGAGCCTGCCTTAGCCCCGCTGCATGCCACTGCCACCCCAGAGCCGCCCAAGGTAAGTGGCACCGAACTGGAGCCCGCACCCTGAACCCCTCCTGCACTGCAAGCCCCTGCCCTGAGCCCCTCCCTTGAGCCCCCGCCACACCCCTCCTGCACTGCAACCCCCTGCCCTGAGCTCCCTGACCCCCTCCCTTGAGCCCCCGCCACACCCCTCCTGCACTGCAAGCCCCTGCCTTGAGCCCCCTCCCGCACTCCGCACCCCCTCCTGCACCTCTGCCCTGAGCCCTCCTGCGCACCGCACCCCCTGCCCCAGCCCTACATTCATGGCCCTTCATACAATTTCCCCACCCAGATGTGGCCCTCGGGCCAAAAAGTTTGCCCACCCGTCTAGTTCCTCTTATCACACAATGCAGAGAACTCACTACTTAATATTGCTGATGTCAAGAGTTTAGCAGAATTCAACCAATGATTATCCATAGAAATGTCACATAAAGGAGAGGAGGGGCAGTTTCAGGAAGTTAGCCAACTCATGATTTAACACCAAGCCCCTGTAAGTTACACTTTGAATACATTTACCCTTTTGGCTCTCTTGAAAGTGAGAAGACAAAGCTTTGAGGTAAGTGGATCTTTTTTCATTTCAAAATGTACATAAATTGCATGTTAAATTACTCTTAGTTATTAAACCATTTCTAGTGCATATTAGTCAAGTACAATGTGTGCATATTACTTTGTCATGCACCCAGAATTTTTAAAGCTCCTCTTTGAGAAGCATTCTAGCCCTTCCGAGGGAATGCTGTGTTTACTTATTGTGAATATATCTATTTTCCCTGTCCTGAATAATTAACAGGTCCCTGTCCTTACAAATACAAGACCAAGTACAATGTAAACACGTCTTATGCTTTTGGCTCTCTTAAGTCACCCTAGAAGAAACAAAGATACAAAATCTTTAAAAGTATGTAATACAGTTGGAACATGCAACCATTTAACCTCACAGCATAGATCCTATGGGGGCATCAATGTCTCTATCAGTGGTTCTCAAACTTTTGTATTGGTGACTCCTTTCACACAGCAAGCCTCTGAGTATGACCCCTCCCCTGCATAAATTAAAAACACTTTTTAAAATATATTTAACACCATTAAATACTGGAGGCAAAGTGGGGTTTGGGGTGGAGGCTGACAGCTTGCACCCCCACATGTAATAACCTTGTAACCCCCTGAGGGGTCCTGACCCCCAGTTTGAGAACCCCTGGTCTATATTTTAATACAGTTTAGTAATTGGAGAAAGTGTGTGTGTGTGTGTGTAAAAAAATATATAAAAAGAGAGAGACTTGGACTTTTTTGTATTTTCAAATACTGAATTGCATTTTTAACACACAATTCTGTGTTGTAACTGATGTGTAGTAAATTAGCACCTGTAGATAACTGACTGCAGCTGTAAACTCATCATTAAGAATAAGATTATGTCACAGAAGTCATGGATTCCGTGACTTTCCGAGACTTCCATGACATTGTCCACTTCAGCCCTGAGATTTAGGGGCTGCAGCTGGCGGGGGTGGGGAGGTGTCCACAGCTCCCAGACACCAGCCCCAGAGCCCTGATCCACCGTGAGGGCGCCCCAGAGCACTGAACAGCCGCAGCAGCAGTGGGTCCTGGACTCTTTTTTCCCCCCCCCTCACTGCACAGCAGGGCTTGGTCTCTCATTCCCCCTGCCCCTGGGGCTTCAGTCATCTCTCCCCCCTCCACCCCCAGTCAAACCCTCTCCATTATTTTTAGTAAAAGTCACAGACAGGTTGCGGGCTTCCATTAGCTTTTGTTTAGTGCCTGTGACCTGTCTGTGACTTTTACTAATAATAACCATGACAATATCTTAACCCTACTTGTGATGAATCTTGTGTGCTGACTTCAGACAACACAGATTGGATAAGGTCACACACCCTTTGTCTCCATTTCCCCATTTGTAAAATGGAGATTACACTGCCTTACTTCTCATGAGAAGCGGAGGGCTAATATTGCTCTTTTATAAGTGCTTAGGCTTACTGGTTCTTTAAGGAGCAAATATGACCTGTAGCTGCACCTTGGGCTTTGTTTGCAGAGAGTGCACTGAGCACTAGACAATGTCCCAGACAGTGATCATCCAGCAACCTGGCTCCGTGGGGTCTGCCATCATGTCCCCAACGGGTGACTGGAGCACCGGGAGGTACGAATGTTGTGCAGACTGTGCCACATGTAAGTACAGTACTTGCTGCAGTTGTGATGCATTTTTGAGGCAAACCAGATGATCTGTGTGTCAAGTAACAGGTCTGCTGACTGCTGAGACTTTGAAGTGCATCAAGCACTGGGAGAGCATTTCTGTGAAGATATTAAACATAGGAAAATGGAGAGGGCTGAGACCTGACTACATGTTAAGGAAGTTGAACAACAGGGGAAGGGGTAGGTGTGCAGGGATGGAGGAGGAATATAGTTCCTTTCCTAATGGTTCACTACCCCATGTTGGCAAAACTGAATGATGAATCACTGACGTCCTATACACTGTTTGTATATACTCTGTTTTGAAGGCTGTTTGGGGACTTTCTGCCCAATGCTTCTGTCATGTTATGTGGCAAACAAGTATGGAGAGAACTGCTGCCTTGGCATCACTTTTGGAGGCATGACGGCGCTGCGAACTCATATGCGCCTCTCTTACGGCATCCAGGTAACATTGCTTTTTGGAAAGTTTCACTTCTTGGCATTTTCTATCTTGTGAGCAATGTTTAAATTAGGTCAGGCTATCAGAGCAGCAGGACTCTATTTAGATTAATTATGAAATGGATGTAAGTGGATCAAAGAAGCACCAACTGCACTGAATGTGAACTGGCGGAGGGTAATCTTTGCTGTGGAGATATCTAACATTGTCTGAGAATAAGAACATATCTGCTGTATTGGGTGAAAGTTTAAGTCCATAATGTTCTGCACCCTAGTCTGCTGGCGGGCAATGCCTGATGTTTCAGAGGAGGCCAACACCACTAACCCCACCCCGTTGCACAGTTCAACAACTGTACAGTGTGGTACATAGGAAGGAGAGATTCCCTCCTGATCCCTGTGATGATTATCTTGCACCCCAATTTTTGAGATTTTTATTACCCTTTTCTCACCATGGATAACTTCAAATGTTATTGCTTGCAACATAATCCAGCTATGGTATTTGTCTCTGCCTTCCTCTGGGCAGTAATTTCCATGGCCCACCACATACATTGTGATATATAATTCCTTTCATTTGTTCTAAAATTATCCACCACTTGATTAATTGACTCCCCACCCCTTGGCTTGTTTTCCAAGATAAATAGCCAAATTCTAAACCCGTAGTACGGAAATGCTTCCTACGTTAAGGACCTGTCTGATAACACTGGCTGACTCAACCCTCACTGGAAACTCCTTTGTGTCTAATGGTTCAACCAGATATGAAAATCAGAAGTGTTAGACATGGATAAATCCTGTTAGTCCATCTGCTTGGTGGAGATTAAGGTTTCAGTTTGTAGAACAGAATTGATTATGAAACAACACACTTCATCCAGCTTTGGACCAGCAGCTTAATCATTTTAACTCCTTTGCTAGGAACTTCTGATAGAGAGTGATGTTAAAATCCCTGATTTTTGAACAGCGCTTAATATCTTCTGTTAATTCCTTACCTACCACACTTGTAAAACCTACACAAATGAGTTTGTTCTGTTATGCAACAGCACAAATAACTGATCCCCTGTGGAGAGGGATATGCAGGTCTCTTCTTTTTCAACACTACAGTTTCTCTTTTTCTTCAGCAAATCGTTACATTACAAAACACTGTTACCTTGCTGAGGAAGTGGGGAGATGTCCTGTGGCTGAAAACAGAAGCATAGTCTCTCTCTGAATGGGAGGCTGCAGTTAGAACTGTTGGGCCTCAGCTCTGGTCTTCAGCCCATGCAAACTGCTTCCCCTTTGCTTTGTGTCAGACAACAAATTCTAGGGCTGTCAAGCGATTAAAAAAAATAATTGTGCTGTTAACAATAAGCAACAAAGAGTCCTGTGGCACCTTATAAACTAACAGACGTATTGGAGCATGAGCTTTCGTGGGTGAATACCCACTTCATCAGATGCAACAGAACACCATTTATTTAAATATTTTGGATGTTTTCTACATTTTCAAATATATTGATTTCAATTACAACATAGAATACAAGGTGTACAGTGCTCACTTTTTATTTGATTGCAAATATTTGCACTGTAAAAACGAGCTGTATTAGGTGAATTGAAAAATACTAAGTACAGTAGTGCAATCTCTTTATCATGAAAATAGAACTTACAAATGTAGAATTATGTATACACAAAATCCTTCAATGTAAAACTTTAGAGCCTACAATGGTGGTTGAAGCATGAAGACATGAATCTTTAGTGCATCTGGCACAAATATCTTGCAACGCCAGTTACAACAGTGCCATGTGAATGCCTGTTCTCACTTTCAGGTAACATTGTAATTAAGAAGTGGGCAGCATTATCTCCTGTAAATGTAAACAAACATTTCTCTTAGCGATTGGCTGAACAAGAAGTAGGACTGAGTGGATTTGTAGGCTCTAAAGTTTTACATTGGTTTTGAGTGCAGTTATGTAACAAAAAACCCCTACATTTGTAAGTTGCACTTTCATGACAAAAAGATTGCACTACAGTACTCTTATGAGGTGAATTGAAAAATACTATTTTTGTTTTTTCCAGGGCAAATATTTGTAATAAAAAAATATAAAGTGAGCACTGTACATTTTGTATTCTGTATTGTAAGTGAAATAGATGTATTTGAAAATGTAGAAAAACATCCAAAATATTTAATAAATTTCAGTTGGTATTCTATTGTAACAGTGCGATTAATTGCAACTATTATTTTTTAGTTAATTAATCGCAGTTAACTCACGGGATTGACAGCCCTAACAACTACACATGGGCCACCTCAGAAAATACGCTACCATCCAGGCCCTTAAAATAATAGTACCTAGAAACCATAGGACTGCAGCTGTTCTTTCATCAGTTGTGGCCTCACTGATAAAGACACTGATGGGGAGGAAGGGTTGGTGCTATCTTTAAACAAATTTAAATAAGTCTGTTAAGGAACTGGGTGAGAACTGGCCTTTGGGGCCTCTCACCTCTAAATCACTGGATGAAAATTGTCAAGGTGGTTAATGATCAAAAGTCATTAATGTCTGACAGCACTTTGCCCTAGATGTGAAGTGAGTTTGAGTGATCTCAATCCAGTTCCTATTGGCCGCCAGCCTTCTGACAAACTGCTCAAGTGGCTGGTACCTGGGAAAAGCATGTCCAGTCCAGTTGGCGCAAGTCTACACCTGGTACAATAATTAGGTTAGGTTGGGTATTTTTAAAAAAAATCTGAAGCAAACCTAGTATTCTGAGGATTGGAGATGTATTATTCAGACAAGGCGTTGGCAAGGGGAAATAGCTACTTATATTAAAACAAAATTCCTACCTGCAGCACACATGTGTTTCCAAGCCATGTAAAAGCACAAACCTGTGACCATTTCAAATCAACAGAATATTGGATTTAGGATATGGTTGATAATAGCCCTCCCATTTTATCTGGTGTATGCAGGGAACCATCTGCAGGGATGTACTGGCGATGTGCTTTTGTGGCCCTTGTGAGGTATGCAGAATGGCTCGCGAAATGAACATCCGCTCTCCACACTAACGGTAAAGAGCACTGCAAAGTGGGCAGTCGGTGGGTGAAATCCCAGACACGCCATTGCCCTTCTTCGCTAGGGAAGAGGCAGCAACTTTTCATAGAATATCAGGGTTGGAAGGGACCTCAGGTGGTCATCTAGTTCACTCCCCCCTGCTCAAAGCAGGACCAATCCCCAACTTTTGCATGACTGCCCAGAAGATCTCATGCCATGGGCTAAGGCCCAGACCCCGTGGTGCAGTTCCGGTGGTGGGGATGCAGTATTTCCATTAGAGGATGTGGCTGCAGGGTGAGAGGATAAAATCAGCACGTGTTTGCTGGTGGCTGATAAATGTTGAGTGGTGGAGGGGCTGGCTGGGGCTATGAAGTGCAGGGGGGGCTGGGCTCTGTGGGAGGATCTGCAGTAGCTGAGATGGATTTTGTGGGGGCTCAGGAGGGAGACACGAGGAGTGGGCAGTATTTGAGAGTATACGGGTGGGAGACTGGGGGGCGTGGGGCAGAAGAGTGTATGATGGGGGTTGGGGTCGGAGGGGGGAGAGTATGTGAGGGGAATGGGGTGAGGGGGAAGAGAAGGGTGGGGGGGTTACAGGGTGGGGAGGGGCAGAGGGGTATGTGGGGGGGCAGAGAAGGGTAATGGGGGGGTTAGGGTGTGGGAGGGGGCAGAGCGGAATGGGGTGAGGGGCAGAGAAGGAGAGGGGGGTTACAGGGTGGGGAGGGGCAGAGGGGTATGTGGGGGGGCAGAGAAGGGTAAGGGGGGTTAGGGTGTGGGAGGGGGCAGAGGGGTATGTGGGGGGGCAGAGAAGGGTAAGGGGGGTTAGGGTGTGGGAGGGGGCAGAGGGGTAGGTGGGGGGCCGAGAACGGGAAGGGGGGGTAAGGGGGTGGGTGGGGAGGGGGCAGAGAAGGGTAAGGGGGGTTAGGGTGTGGGAGGGGGCAGAGGGGTAGGTGGGGGGCAGAGAAGGGTAAGGGGGGTTAGGGTGTGGGAGGGGGCAGAGGGGTAGGTGGGGGGGCAGAGAAGGGTAAGGGGGGTTAGGGTGTGGGAGGGGGCAGAGGGGTAGGTGGGGGGGCAGAGAAGGGTAAGGGGGGTTAGGGTGTGGGGGGGTTGGGAGGGGGAGCAGAGGCGCTGCCCCCCCCGGCTCTAACTCGGGGCTTTGTTTTCGTTGCAGGCCCGGCCCGAGCGGCGGACTCCGGCGGGGGCGGGGGCGGGGGGGCTGGTGCCCAATAAAGCTGTTACCGACCGAGCCGTCTCCTGCGCCGTGTGTCCGTGGGGGGGGAGGGGGGGCACGCGGGGATTCCTGTCGGCCAAATCACCCCCTTCCCCTTTAAGAGCCCGACTCTGTCAACAAAGCGGCCCCTGATTGGCTCCTGCCCCCGCCTCGCTGCCCTGGCAACGGCGTCCGCCTACCCGGGAGCCTGGAGCCGGCGGCTGCGAGGGACGGGCCCCGCGGCCCCGGCCGGACTCGGAGCGGCCCCGCCCGGCCCCGGGCCATGTCGGCCCGCACGCTGCCGCTGCTCTTCCTCAACCTGGGCGGCGAGATGCTCTACATCCTGGACCAGCGGCTGCGGGCCCAGAGCATCCCCGGGGAGAAGGCCCGCAAAGGTGAGAGCCCCGCCCGGGGCCGCCCCGCCCAGCGCCGCCGCCCGCCGCCGCCCCTCTACAGCATCCCCGGGGGGGCCGACCCCCGCCCATCGCCGCACAGCGCCGGGGGGCCGCCGCCCGCCCCTTCCCACAGCATCGCCGGGGGCCGCCCCCACCTATCGCCGCACAGCGCCGGGGGGCCGCCCCCCGCCCCCTACAACATCCCTGGGGGGCCGCCCCGCCCCTTCCCACAGCATCCCCGGGGGGGCGCCCCGCCCCCCATTACAGCATCGCCGGGGGCCGACCCCCGCCCATCGCCGCACAGCGCCGGGGGGCCGCCGCCCGCCCCCTACAACATCCCTGGGGGGCCGCCCCCGCCCCTTCCCACAGCATCCCCGGGGGGGCGCCCCCACCTATCGCCGCACAGCGCCGGGGGGCCGCCCCCCGCCCCCTACAACATCCCTGGGGGGCCGCCCCGCCCCTTCCCACAGCATCCCCGGGGGGCCGCCCCACCCCCCATTACAGCATCGCCGGGGGCCGCCCCCACCTATCGCCGCACAGCGCCGGGGGGCCGCCGCCCGCCCCCTACAACATCCCTGGGGGGCCGCCCCCACCCCTTCCCACAGCATCCCCGGGGGGCCGCCCCACCCCCCATTACAGCATCGCCGGGGGCCGCCCCCACCTATCGCCGCACAGCGCCGGGGGGCCGCCCCCCGCCCCTTACAACATCCCTGGGGGGCCGCCCCGCCCCTTTCTACAGCATCCCCGGGGGGCGCCCCGCCCCCCATTACAGCAGCGCCGGGGGCCGCCCCCACCTATCGCCGCACAGCGCTGGGGGGCCGCCGCCCGCCCCTTACAACATCCCTGGGGGGCGCCCCCCACCCCTTCCCAGAGCATCCCCGGGGGGGCGCCCCGCCCCCCATTATCCTTTTAGGGGGGAGGGATAGCTCAGTGGCTTGAGCACTGGCCTGCTAAACCCAGGGTTGTGAGTTCAATCCTTGAGGAGGCCACTTAGGGATCTGGGGCAAAAAATTGGTCCTGCTAGTGAAGGCAGGGGGCTGGACTCAATGACCTTTCGAGGTCCCTTCCAGTTCTAGGAGATTGGTATATCTCCAATTATTACCTATTACAACATCCCTGGGGGGCCTCCCCCCTCTACAGCACCCCCAGGGGGCTGCCCCCTTCCCAGAGCATCCCTAGGAGGCAGGCCTGCAAAGGGGACAGCCCTGTCCCAGGGGACAGCCCCCCTGCACCTCCCCTGAGAAGGGCCACAAAAGTGAGGCCTGTGGCAAGACTGCCCTGGTGCTACTCTGCCCACCCTCCCCCCCATGAATTGGCTTTAGAGCCACACACACACACCCCACTCTTGCAGTCTGTGTATCACAGCCTAGGCTGAAACTGGGAGTGGGGTGTAGGGAATGGAGCATGTGGGAAGGTCAGGGCTCTTTAGAGGAGGCAACTTTAACCCCCCCCCCTCCCCTCATGCCTCTGAAATGGATCGACTTGAGTTCCATCCCTGTGGCAGGCTTCAAAATACTCTCTCCATGGAGCCAGTAAGAAGCTTTTTTTTAAAGCCCCACTTCTTGCCCCTGTGGTTTGAAAGGGGAGTCTTCTGCCTGTGACCCAAATTTACAGCTGCTGTTTAAAGTCCTGTAGACAGCAAACAATCATGTCAGTTTCACACTACTGCTTCGGAATCTTGGAGCCACAGCGGCAGGGCTGGCACTGTTCACCAGTGAAGGGGATACGAACACCAGAGGCTGTGGGAAGGGTGGAGCAGCAATCCCACAAATCAAGTGCTCCTGCAGGGTAGTGAAAGGACACTTTCCCTTCCAGAAGCCAGGAGGGCTGGGGCTTCAAATGTATCAAATATCTACTAGCCACAGAATAGAAAAATAGAACAGAGTTTGAAGACAGCACCTGGGTCCTCAGATGTTGATAAGAGGAATAGGAGAGTGCCTTTCTCACCTGTATTATCCCTTCTCCTGCTGGGTGACCATGGCTCTCTCCCTCCTTACCTTTTTGTTGGCATCTGGCTAGTAGGTCATATGCTAGGGCTAAGTTCCAGAGCCCCAATGGGGAGGCATCACATCTCATGGTGTAGGTTGTAGATATCTGGCTAAAGACTCAGTTTCCTTTACATGTCTGACATTTCTAGAGTTATGTTCATATTTAAACAGCTACACAATTTAGCTTCATCCCTAAAGAGAGTCAACAAATAATTCACTCTTTTGGATCCTGTATCTTTGGCTTTCTGTTCAAGAGGCTTGGTACACTGCCCTCTAAACAGCTGAGGCTCCATGAGCAAATTTTGTGCTAAACTGATTTTAAAATGGCTTGTTGTACGTACATACTGAGCCAAGCTGTTTTTTTTTTCTAGAACCATGTTTAAAATTTGTCTTTAATGGAGTTTTGGACACAGCACTGTTGGATACTTATGCTCATGGATGTAAATGGTGATGTTACATTTTGAACAGAAAAATTCTGGCTAATGTAAATGTGTGTGGGGGATGGGGGGTATTGTTGAATGTGGATCAAAGCTACGCTCCAGCTCTCTATACTCAGTTTCCATACTGTACAGCACAGTCATGCTCTATCCCCCTACCCAATATATAGGTTTCTTCCAACTGTTACATCTTTTATGGAAACCTTGAAATCAACGGTTCCCGTTTGAAACCAGGGTTCTGACTAGATCCCCTTAATTGAGGGGCAGATGTGAACACCTCACTGTAGCTGCCTGGGGTGAAGCCTGTGTATTGCAAATGTATGTTCCAATAGAATATGAGTTCCACTAGAATATTATAAAGTAAAATGATATGACAGCGTGGGGAGGAGAAAATGTGCCTGGGTGGAAGACTTTACTGGGTGTGCAGAGGACACATTCTTTGTTGCTTTGGGGAAGGGAATGACTCCTTCCCACTGATCCAGGGACATCCCAAACAGGCTGTGGAGGGTACCATCTACATCTCTGCCCTTTGTCTCTGTAAAGTAGAGGAGAGGAGGGTGGGAATTAAAAAGGAAAACTGAGGAAATCCCAGAAGACCAAGAAGCAAATAGAGAAAACTCCAGTCATGGATGTACAAAATAAGGTGAAATATTATCCTTCTCCTACTGATTCCATTGATCAAGAAGCCACTTTGCAGCAGCACAAAAATGGACTCAAAGCTGCTCGTTCATGGCAGTGTCCTCTGTTTTTAGCAATTTCACTCTGAAATACGATCAGTCACGCTCCAGCTCCAAAGTGATCTACTGTTTACTAGTAAGCTAGTCTCATGCAGTCATTTTTGTTGGGTGATATTTCCCTGTATTAAATTTATATAGAGAGTTATTCATATACTTACTATGGTATCAGAAGGATACTGCAAAGACAACATGGTCATAACAACCATTTCCTAATCAGGGCATCATGGTAATAAATTAATAGATTCCAAGGCTGGAAGGGACCATTGTGATCATCTAGTTTGACTGTATAACACAGGCCATAGAACTTCCTGACAATAATCCCTAGAGCAGATCTTTTAGAAAATCATCCAATCTTGATTTAAAAATTGTTAGTGATGGAAAATCTACCATGACACTTGGTAAATTATTCTAATTGTTAATTACTCTCACCATTATAAATTGATGCTATCTGACACTAGGTACCTCTCTGGTAATGACTGCATGAAGCTGTTATCATTCTATGACTTTCCATGAGCTCCGTAACTTCTGTGGCAGCCAGTGGGGCTGACCCCAGAACTGCCCAAGCAGCTGGCTCCAGTGCCAGCTGCTCAGGTGGCCCCAGAGACAGCCCCACTGGCCGCTGCTGAAGCGGCTCTGCAGCCACCCGCTTGGGCAGCACTGTAACCAGCTGCACCAGCCACTGCTGGAGTGGCCCCGGGGACTGGAAGCTGCTCAGGCAGCCCAAGGCAGCTGGCCCCAAGGACCATCCGAGCAGCAGTCAGTGCAGCTGGCCCCGGTGACTGCCCGAGCAGTGGAGTCAGTGCGGCTGCCCTGGGGACCACCTGAGCAGCAGTTCCCCAGGCAGCTGGAGCAGCTGCTGCTCGGCGGCCCCTGGCAGCTGGTGGTGCTGGTCCTTCCCCCACCCCCAGCAGCAGGACCCCCAGACACCTCCCCTAGGAGCAGACCCAGCTCCCTCTCAGCAGTGTCTCCCTGACCCCCAAGATTTAATCGGGGTATTTATAGTATTGCTATGGACAGGTCATGGGCCGTGAATTTTTCTTTATTGCCCTTGACCTGTCCATGACTTTTACTAAAAGTACTCGTGACTAAATCGTAACCTTAGTCATCATACTTACCAACATCTCCAGAAAAATCATCACTTCTTTACATACTAGAGATTGCTACACTTACTACAGTAAAGAGCTGGTATGGGTGGAGGCCTACAATAGAAGAAAGTAAAAACGAAGATTGTGCATTTGGTTATCATGGAAACCCAAATAAACTTCAAGTATCAGAGGGGTAGCCATGTTAGTCTGGATCTGTAAAAGCAGCAAAGAGTCCTGTGGCACCTTATAGACTAACAGACGTATTGGAGCATGAGCTTTTGTGGGTGAATACCCACTTCGTCGGATGCGTGACTTATACTTAAATAAACTTGAATATCTCTGTATTTTTATTTCGGAGCTTATTGCCTCAGGGATCCATTTATGGAACCAAAATAACTCAAGATTTGGTCTTCTCAACAATATTTTCATCATCCTGGTTCTGAAATAACACAATAACAGCCGATGAGGTGTTATTTTTGGACCCAGAGATGGCTTTCTGAAGCATTTAAAAAGCCCCTGAGAAACAAACACACACACAATTTTAAAAATAAGAGAAACACAAATATATGACTACTGGACTTTGTGCCCACCCTAGTAACATGTTTTTGGATCCTGTATTTATAAAGTTGTAAAGTCATTATTAAATGTACCTCCCCCCTTGATTTCGTACTAACTGCACAAAAGCTCCAACCTTAAATCAGTGGCATTGTGCAGCTCTCATTGTAACATTTTCAGAATTTAACAAATTAAGGTTAAAAATAAACCACTTTCTTCTCCAAACCATGATTGTATATGGAGCAGGGGCAGGGAAGGCGATCCCAGGAACTGTAAAATTTCATAACAATAAGAAATCAGGGAAAAGGTTCATTATGCTTTTCCATCTGTCCTCCCAACCTGAAAAAACTGCTTGACAGTAGCAGAGGATATATTACAGGAAGCTATTTTTAACAATTCATATTATAATGGCTAAAGTAATGATAGGGCTATCTTATTGCACCATCGCTGTGTATTGTTCAAGTGGCTGGAGGTACAAAACTTAGGCTTGGCCTACACTAGCAACTTATGTCAGTATAATTACGTGACTGAGGGGTGTTAATTTTCCACACCCCTGAGAGACGTAGTTATACCAAGCTAACCCCCAGTGTAGACAGCTCTATGTCAACAGGAAGGCTTTTCCCGTTGACAAAGCTACCACCTCTCAAGGAGGTGGAGTACCTGTGCTATCAGGAGAAGCCCTCTTGTTGGCGTAAGTAGCATTTTCACTAGAGCTACAGCAGCATAGCTCCACCGGTGCAGCTGCAGCACTGTAAGTGTAAACAAGCCAGTAAACATAATGACACATGAGGTGTGAATTAGTGACCCAAAAAAACGAGTTCTGACACATCTCGATGAGAACATAGGACCTGCACTACTGTAGCGGCATTTTGCACTCCAGAAGAGTCAGGCTTTATTTCGGTTGAGATGTGGTTACAGCTATGTTGGGGTATCATTGGTTAGAACTGTTGACTCTATATTGTTCACTTGTGAGTAATAAATATAGTTGTACTGAAAACAACCAGATACATTAGCTCTTCCCTTTCCCAGCTTGGTGTCAAAAGTGCTGAGCATTTGCTTGGGATAAAATTCTGGCCTCAGTGAAGTCAGTGGGATTTTTGCCAATGACCTCAAAAGGGCCAGGATTTCACTATTGGTGTTTGGTTTTTAATGTGAATTAAAGGTAAAAATGGCAGGCAGCCTTTTCTTGTTAAGCATTGAATGCTAACATGAAAATAAAGTCCATTAGCTAGATTTTTCCAATTTCTTTCTTTTAATCTCCTTGCAAGTATTGTTCTTACTACTTGAACCAATGTTTTTGTTTTGTATGCTTCGTGTAGATGAATGGACAGATGTGGACAGGAAACGAGGTACAGTAACCTTTTAGCTGCATGCAGTAGATCAGCACAACCATATGCACATATGCACTCTAAACCCATATGCATATATACACTCCGAACCCTATTGCTGCAGTGTTGTAGTTATAGCAATTGTCAAGAACACAAACAGGTGATTCTTCAACCAAGACTTTCTATTTAAAAAATACATTACTAATTTTAGATCTAAACACAAATAAATCAAAGACCCTTTAACAATAAATATCTTATAATCATGCAGCCCTCTGAAAATTAATTATAATCAGGGCAATGCATATCAATAGATGGTATCTTCACCAGAGAACTTTCTAGCCAAATCTGAATGTCTTTGTTGATTAACCTTACAGAAATACAAGCATATGACTGCATGAGTTCTGTGAGCATTGTTCATGTGTATAATGCAGGTAGTAATCATGTATGCTGCATAGCTGTATTTCTGTAAGGATACTCCCTAATCCCCTACCTTTCCTGATCTTAATTAGTCTCCAGTTTCCAGGGCCCAACACCTCTTTAAGCAGCTTCCTTTGAATAGTTATGATTCATAGTTTTCAGAATAAAGCCTTCAGCATTCTCTGTACATTTAGCTAAGGTGCTTCACTATGTAGGGCTGTCAAGCGATTAAAAAAATTAATTGCGATTAATCACGTGATTAAAAAATCGCAATTAATCACGCTGTTAAACAACAATAGAATACCATTTATTTTAATATTTTTGGATGTTTACTACATTTTCAAATATATTAATTTTGGTTACAACACAGAACACAAAGTGTACGATACTCACTATATTTTTTATTACAAGTATTTGCACTGTAAAAAACAAAAAAAACATTATTTTTCAATTCATCTCATACAAGTACAGTAGTGCAATCTCTTTATCACAAAAGTGGAACTTACAAATGTAGAATTATGTAAAAAAAACTGCATTCAAAAATAAAACAATGTAAAACTTTAGCGCCTACAAGTCCACTCAGTCCTACTTCTTGGTCAGTCAGTCACTCAGACAAACAAGATTGGTTACAATTTGCAGGAGATTTTGTAAACAAGGAGAATCAGCCTTCTGCTGGTGACATCTGACTCAGGTGATGAAAATGAACATGCGTCAGTCCACACTGCTTTGGATTGTTATCAAGCAGAACCCATCATCAGCATGGAAGCATGTCCTCTGGAATGGTGGCCGAAGCATGAAGGGGCATACAAATGTTTAGTATATCTGGCATGTAAGTACGTTGCAACGCCAGTTACAAAAGTGCCATGCGAAAGCCTGTTCTCACTTTCAGGTGATGTAAATAAGAAGCAGGCAGCAGTATCTCTCGTCAATGTAAACAAACTTGTTTGTCTTAGCGATTGGCAGAATAAGAAGTAGGACTGAGTGGACTTGTAGGCTCTAAAATTGTACAGTTTTGTTTTTGAGTGCAGTTATGTAACCCAAAAAAAAAAATCTGCACTTGTAAGTTACACTTTCATAATAAAGAGATTGCACTTCAGTACTTGTATGAGGTGAATTGAAAAATACTATTTCTTTTGTTTATCATTTTTACAGTGCATATATTTGTAATAAAAATAATAATATAAAGTGAGCACTGTGCACTTTGTATTCTGTGTTGTAATTGAAATCAATATTGAAAATATTTAATAAATTTCATGTTAGAAGTACGATTAATTGCAATTTTTCTTATCACAATTTTTTTTTTTTAGTTAATCACGTGAGTTAACTGCGATTAATTGACAGCCCTATACCTAAGTGTTCAAGTGATATTCACGTGTGACTATGCTGGAGTTTGCTTCCATTTTTCTATGTGGCTCCACAATGTGTTTTGTGCAGTTACATGTTCCTGCAGCATTTAAAATGTACTAACATATCATGTAGGGCTCTATTGTAACACATTCAAAAGTGGGATGCGGAGGATAAAAGCACCTGCCTTTCATATTTATATGGTCAAGGCACAACTGTGGATTTCACATAGATCAATCAGTAAAGCTTTAATACTTTAATTGTGCAAGGATTATACAGTAAAAACATACTGTATCCATTGCTGGATGCTACTATTAAAAGGAATGATCCCCGAGCAGTCAACAGTCCAAAATCACAAGGTTGATGATATCATGATGATTCAGGCTTCACCCATCCTCATCTACTTCATTGACTTCAGTTATTTATCATTAATACACAGTTGTTCATGTTTACACAATGAGTAGCTAAAGGAGCTGCTGCAACTGTGTAAAATGTAACCAGTGACTGGTGTCTGAAGCAGTGATTAGTAGTTGGCAGACTGTAATGTGAACGTGTATGTGTCTGTTGTTCACAGCTGGAGTCAGAGGGATAGCTCAGTGAGTTATAACCTTGGTAGTCAGCAGTTGTGTACCTGGATTTTGTTTTAAATGGAAACTTGTTGCAGGTAAAAATGTGTTAACTGTTTTGTTCTTGGATTATTCGTTTGGCTGACTTGAATGTAATCTAGGAAGCATGAGCTTTATCAAGACAGAAAGTTATCTGCTTCCTGTCATGCATGTGAGCCATCTCTCATTAAACTGCATTAGAAACTGAGATGTATGGGTCACAAATGATGTGACATGATTATGACAGAACCTCTGTGAATCCTCCCTCTTCTCTCTCGTCCATTGCATTCTCTCTTTGTGGGAATGTCTCCTGTCTGCACTTGGATCCCTTTCCTGGTCCTGCTTGCTGAGCTCCCTCTGTGCCTAGTTTCCTTTATGCTGCACTGCTTAGAGTGTCCTTATCCCTGTGCTGACACACCTCTGGTTTTTTTTATTTTCCTAAACTCGAATGGCTAACGTTCTCCTTGGGAGAACCTACACTCTGGGATCCCTTTGCTTTATACAAGGCTTTTGTCTTTAGTTCCTATAAAGAAATTAATACCACATTTCACTATCAGAAGTGTGTTTGTTTTTTGAATGATACAGGGGTTGGCTGTGCCCTTTTTACATTGAATATTTGTTTCTTTCACAGCTCTATTTTAAGAAATGTGAATGATTTTAATTGCAGGAATTAATTTATATAAGGATTGATGTGTGGTTAATACAAGTCATCCCATTTCATTCAATTTCATTCCATTGTAAAACACTTATAGAGAGACTTTGAGTATTGTTGCAACTCTAAATAGGATTGTTCTGCTACCTGTTTGGATGGCCTTGGTAACAGGTGAAGGAGAAGACCTTAATGTGTGCAATGTGTGCAAACAGCTATAAAATATCCATGTTAGTGTTGCCATGGGGCAGAAGGTCTGATTTTTTCATGTCTGACCAGCTGCAAAATAAAATATGTAATGACTGATACTTATTGACATTGGATTGGATTTTCTTCATTCCTAAAGGGATGTTGGATTAAGATTCATTGTACTGCTGTGAAGCAAATTTTTCTGGCTAGGATTGACAAATAAAATGTTCCATGGACAGTACGTGCCAAAGGTAGGTAGTGGGGGGAAGAAAAATCTTTTAATCATAGTTACTTTTATTTGGGTCACTGCTTCTTAGAAGCTGAGAATAGATTGGTATCCTATGAAATCTCTTAAGATGCCCGCAAGGGGAAATACTGTTTTGCATCTTTGTAAATATTAACTCCAAGCAAGCATAGAGGGAATTGCATCAGTAATGACTTGCGCTCCAGCACTCTGAATGATCTGTTTCCAGCTTCTCGGCACCTGAATGGTACCTAGCAACTGCCCTGGATATCTAACTAAATTTCCAGTATTATTAAGCGCCAGAGAAGGTGAAAATAGCTGCTACATAGCTTCTGCTGCAGGGCAGTAGACCCACTCACCACCCCCTGCCCCTGCAATAGTGAGCGTGCACTCTAACTCTACCAATAAGAAATAATGTCAGTATTTATATAACTAATCATTACCACCAAGTATCTCTTTGTTCTCTGACTTCTGCCCGGAGGTTTCTGTAATCCTGTTTGAATTTGCTAGCCTCACTATCTTTGGTAGTGGTCATCTGCTTAGAAGAGGCTTAATCCTTGCTCTGTAGTCTTGGTATGGACTGCAATATTAGCTTTCATTCAGCATTTCCATAGTGGGAAGTGAGTGTGTGTGGTACAGAGTTTAGGGCCAAATTCAGTACTGAAGACAGTGGAGTTGCACCTCCTTGTATCACTGCTAAATTTGTCCCTAGTGTCTACCTTTTCAGAAAAGCAGTGTACTCTGATGACTAGAGCAGAGCACTGCGAGGCAGGACTCCATGGTTCTTTTCTTTGCTCTGTCACTGCATCTCTTGAGTAAGTCACTTAACAGCTCTGTACTCAATAAACATATATAAAAAGGTACTATTCATAAGGTTGTTGTGAAGCTTAATAAATGTTTTGAAGTGCTTTGAGATTCTCATATGAAAATCACAGTGGAAGAGCTCAGTATTATCTTCCAGTGGTGCCAGTGT